>NC_090444.1:185714552-186395624 GCF_031143425.1 Pleurodeles waltl | reverse complement strand
CCACCTTACCGCCATCTGCCGCCATGACCGTAGCCGGAATTCCACCAGCCTTCTGGCAGAATTCCAGCTACGGTCATATTTCTGTGGACGGTTGGTAGCCATGGCGACGGTATGTTGGCAGCCGTCGCCGTGGCGGTAGGCGGCATTTGCCGCTAATGTTATAATGAGGGCATAGTAATGTTGCTGCACTGTGTAAAAGTTCACACGCAGGAGTGCAAATACTTTCGGGAAAGTTAGATTGGCTAGCACCATCATAATCAACTTGCATCATGATGCATGGCTCCTTGCATTTTATGCCACAAAGTTCTTGTACAGATGAGTACTCCAAGATGCATACACACAGTACTAAGATGCACTATCTTGTTTAAAATGAAGGTAGACTAATGCACCCCTAGGAGAGTGATTGTCATGATCAACATGGTTTCTGTACAAGTCTGTACAAGAAGCTATGGGGCATATTTATACTCCGTTTGCGCCGAATTTGCGTCGTGTTTTTCGACGCAAATTCGTTGCAAAACTAACTCCATATTTATACTTTGGCGTTAGACGCGTCTAGCGCCAAAGTTCATGGAGTTAGCGTCATTTTTTGGCGTGAACACCTTCCTTGCGTTAATGATATGCAAGGTAGACGTTCCCGTCTTAAAAAATGACTCCGATGCTATTGCGCCGGATTTATACTCCCGGGCAAAAATGACGCCCGGGAGTGGGCGGGACAAAAAAACCTGCATTTGCGCCGGATTTTAGCGCCTGGGTCAGGGCAGGCGTTAAGGCCCATATTTATACTTTTTGACGCAAAACTGCGCTAACGCAGTTTTGCGCCAAAAAAATTAGCGCCGGCTAACGCCATTCTGAAGCGCCATGTGGGTGCCGTATTTATTGAATGGCGTTAGCCGGCGTTAGCCGGCGTTAGCCGACCGGCGCTGCCAGGTGTGCGTGAAAAAAAACGACGTACACCAGGCAGCGCCGGCGTAGGGAAAAATGACGTTTGGGCATCCCAAAATGGGGCAAGTCAGGCTGAGGCAAAAAAATCGTCTTAACCCGATTTGCGCCATTTTTTTTGGGCGCCCAGACGCCATTAACATGACTCCTGTCTTAGCAAAGACAGGAGTCATGCCCCCTTGCCCAATGGCCATGCCCAGGTGACTTCTGTCCCCTGGGCATGGTCATTGGGCATAGTGGCATGTAGGGGGGCACAAATCAGGCCCCCCTATGCCACAATTTTTTTTTTTTAAATACTTACCACAACTTACCTTTTCTTCCCTGGGATGGGTCCCTCCATCCTTGGGTGTCCTCCCGGGGTGGGCAAGGGTGGCAGGGGGTGACCCTGGGGGCGGCGGAGGGTACCTCTGGGCTCATTCTCAGCCCACAGGTCCCTTAACGCCTGCCCTGACCCATGCTTTAAAAAGAGGCGCAAATGCGGGGTTTTTTGCCCCGCCCACTCCCGGGCGTGATTTTTGCCCGGGAGTATAAATACCACGCACATGCCTGGGAGTCATTTTTTAAGACGGGAACGCCTACCTTGCATCTCATTAACGCAAGGAAGGTGTTCACGCCAAAAAATGACGCTAACTCCATGAACTTTGGCGCTAGACGCGTCTAACGCCAAAGTATAAATATGGAGATCGTTTTGCGTCGAATTTGCGTTGAAAAAAATGACGCAAATTCGGCGCAAACGGAGTATAAATATGCCCCTAAGGGACCTGTGGGCTCAGAATGAGCCCAGAGGTGCCCTCCCCTGCCCCCAGGGACACCCCCTGCCACCCTTGCCCACCCCAGGAGGACACCCAAGGCTGGAGGGACCCATCCCAGGGAAGAAAAGGTAAGTTGTGGTAAGTTTAAAAAAAAAAAAAAAATTGTGGCATAGGGGGGCCTGATTTGTGCCCCCCTACATGCCATTATGCCCAATGACCAAGCCCAGGGGACAGAAGTCCCCTGGGCATGGCCATTGGGCAAGGGGGCATGACTCCTGTCTTTGCTAAGACAGGAGTCATGTTAATGGCGTCTGGGCGCCCAAAAAAAATGGCGCAAATCGGGTTAAGACGATTTTTTTGCCTCAGCCTGACTTGCCCCATTTTTGGACGCCCAAACGCCATTTTTCCCTACGCCGGCGCTGCCTAGTGTACGTGTTTTTTTTTCACGCACACCAGGCAGCGCCGGTCGGCTAACGCCGGCTAACGCCATTCAATAAATACGGCGCCCGCATGGCGCTTCAGAATGGCGTTAGCCGGCGCTAATTGTTTTGGCGCAAAACTGCGTTAGCGCAGTTTTGCGTCAAAAAGTATAAATATGGCCCAATATGTCAGATTTCAGTGCATTTGCCTGAGTCTAAAATGGTGAAATGTTTTGCAGGAGATAAATAACTAGCCCCTATCCATGTTTTGACTAGCTGACACTGAGTAAGTAAAGTCAGCAATGTGTGCTGCCTTGTGTGACTCCTGATGAGTCAGACAATGCAGAGGCACACTACCTGGACTTTCTTACCTTACCGGGAAGGGGTGCTTCCACCGCAGGCAGCTCCTTGCCAACAGGACACTGCCAGGCCTTCTTATGGCCCGTAATACAGCGGGCGGTGTCCTACTGGTGGGGCAGGGCTGATGGTGGAACCAGAGCGCTTCCACCCACCAACACGACAACTACTGGAATTCCACCCAAAGTGTGGTGGAAATCCGGCAGTACAAGTGATATGGTGTGCCGAAGACCGCCAGCACTGAAGGGATCTGAGGTGTGGATGCAGCTCTGCCAAATTTATCCTTGCTCCTGGACTGAAAAGTAGGTGTGCAACTGTCCAATCACAGGCAGGCCACCACCCTCTTGGATGACCAATTCCTGTGACGTGTGGCAAAAATCAATCCCAGGGAACAATACTCTCTAAACATCCAAAATGGTTGAAACTGAATTTTGGAGGTTAGGTCTGGCTGAGTCAACCCACTGGTTTGGCTAAAACACCCCTTCCCTGCCCTCTCCTTATCTAATCGAAAGGGCACCTGATTGTCTGGGTTTGCAGGAAATAGAAGAGGTCCTAGCTGCTCCAAATGTTCTTCCCTCCTTTTAAGTCCAGTTTGGCTGCTTTACCACCAAATCTGTTTTCACCATCTGCTGAGGCAAATCTCCTCTCCAAAGCACTGTCTTTGTCTTTAGCCCAGGCCACTTTACACCTCATCAAGGCAGCCTGGCCAGGTTGCCAGAGGCTGGCACATCAGAGAAGGGCACTGCAGAACTGAAGTTGACAACTTTCAGGTAGCATTCTAAAACCCTTTCCCTGAACTAGTTATATTAAATTCAACAATGGCAGGTTGTTGGATTTATTATACAATAAGTTTGACACCAAAATTTATATAGGTAGCTCGTTTTGCGACTTTAATAATTATAATAAAGCCTCCCCATTTTAGCCTATGGAACCCATTCACTACAGTGAGTGAAAAACATATTTGACTAATTTATCTCCCCAGGGTTTATAAAACAATTGTTTAAGGTCCCTGCTTATAGTTACGTTGCTCCCAGCCCTAAGGGCACTTAGGGTACACCTTAGGGATAACATATGTAAAAGTGAGGTAGCTTACGACTTTGGTAGTACTTTTAATTCCAAAGTCGAATTTGCATATAACTTTAGTTTAAAAGCATCCAGCAAGGTAGGCCTGTATTTAAAATGACACAGGACACCTTAGCAGTGCACCTATGGGTGCACTATCTAGGCTGGGGTCCCTAAACCTACATGTCCTACCATATATTAGGGACTTATGTATAGTTGATACTGCCACTTATAATTAGCCTAATTTGCATATCCACTTTACACAGAGCACTTGCCTTGGGACTGGTAAGCACTACCCAGGTCACAGCCTGGAGTCAGTTACCACCAGTATCTGTCCAAAACGTTTGGGGGGGACCAGGGCAAAAAGGAGGACTTTTCTACACTGCCCCCTAACCAGATGTAAGGTGAGGGGTGCTAACCTACAACCTGGTAATCATCATCAGCTAAGTGGAAAAATCTGGAAAGGCCATCTGCATTGGCATGGGAAGTCGCAGGTCTATGTTCCACTGTGAAGTCCATTCTCTGTAGGGAAATGGACCACCTTAACAGTCCCCCCGTCATCTGCATGAGCCATCTGAGAAGTCTGTGGTCAGTTTGAACACGGAAGTGAGTGGCAAATAGGTATGGCCTCAACTTCTTCAAGGACCAGACCACAGCAAAGGCCTCCCTCTCAATGGCACTCGATTTTCTTTCTCTGGGGGGTAGTCGCCTGCTGATGAAGGCAACTGGCTGATCCTGGCCCTCTTCATTGACTTGTCCTAACACTGTCTCAGTCCCTTCCTCTGAAGCATCTGTTTGCACTATAAACTCTTTGCTGTAGTCAGGGGCAAGTAGAATTGGTGCAGAACACATAGCCTTTTTCAGAGTGTCAAAGACCTTTTGATACTCTGCAGCCCAAATTACCTTCTTGGGCTATTTCTTTGAGGTGAGCTCTGTCAGAAGGGCCATTAGGATCTCATAATTCTGAACAAACCTCCTGCAATGCCCAGTCAGGCCAAGAAATGCCCTGACCTGAGTCTGGGTTTTATGACACGCCAAATCAAGGATAGTCTGGATCTTGGGCTGGAGAGGCTGTACATGGCCTCCACCAACAAGAGGGCCCAGGTACACTACTGAACTTTGTCCTATCTGGTATTTGCTTGCCTTGATAGTCAGGCCTGCTTGAACAAGGGCCTGAAGCACTTCCTTCAGGTAGACCAGGTGGAACAGGTGACCCTCCCAGGTCGAACTAAATACATCTATATCATCCAGATAAGCTGCATTGAAAGATTCCAACCCAGACACGACTCTGTTCATTAACCGTTGGAAGGTGGCAGGGGCATTTTTCAAACCAAAGGGCATCTTGAACTGAAAGTGGCCCTCTAGGGTTGAAAATGATGACCTCTCCTTAGCTCCTGGACTTAAGGCAATCTGATAGTATTCTGAGGTCCGGTCAAATGTACTCAGGAACTTAGCAGCCTCCGACCTGTGAATGAGCTCATCAGCTCCAGGTATGGGGTGGCGGCATTGAGACCTTTGTAGTCTGCACACAATCTAAGCTTTTCTTCCCACCCTGGGAATTGGGTTTGGGTACCAGTAACACTGGACTGGCCCAAGGACTAACAGAGAGCTCAATTATCTGTAACTCCAACATCTTAGCCATCTCATGTTTGATGTTGGTCTTGACCTGGTCAGACCACCTGTACAGCTTATTCTTGACAGGTAAGCTGTCACTAGTGTCACTGTCATGGACACACCAATTGGTGAGTCCAGGTTTCAGAGAGAACAGTTCAGCAAACTGCTCCTAAACTTGTCTGTAGTCTTTCTGCTCTGGGCTATCAATTTGGGAGAGAATACCACTCCGTCTACTGACCCATCTTGTGCATTGTTGGACAGGAGGTCTGGCAGAGGTTCACTCTCCTCCTCTTCCTTTCCCTCATCTTTGACTATAAGCCTTGTCATGTCTTCCCTGTCCTGGTGGAGTTTCAGTCTGTTCACATGCAGGATCCTATGAGGATTCCTGGGGGTGCCAAGGTCCACCAGGTAGGTGACCTCACCCTTCGTTTCCAAATTTGAATAGGGCCCAGTCCATTTGGCCTGAAGTGCTTACATCAGCTGACCTGGCTGATACTCAGGCATGGTAGACTTCAGGTCATGCAAGAGCTTCATGTGCTCTTTGCCTCTAGGTTGCTGCTTGCCTTCTTTATGTACTCAGCCATGCGTGAACGCAGGCCCAACACATAATGAAGCACATTCTGCTTGGACTCTTTGAGAGGCTTTTCCCAAGACTCTCTCACCAAACACAATGGGCCTCTTACTGGGTGCCCAAACAGTAACTCAAAGGGGATGGATCCAGTTCCCTTTTCTGGCATCTCCATGTATGCAAACAGAAGGCTTGGGAGGAGAACATCCCATCTCCTCCTGAGTTTCTCAGACCAACCCATCATCATGCCCTTCAGGGTTTTGTTAAACCTCTCCACGAAGATCATTGGTCTGGAGATGATAGGGGGTGGTGAACTTATCAGTAACACCACACTCATCCCACATTGCTTTTAGATAGGCTAACATAAAGGTTGTGCCCCTATCTGAGACTACCCCCTTTGGGGATCCTACTCTGATGAACACACCAAGCAGGGCCCTAGCCACTGTGGGAGCAGTGACTGTCCTGAGGGGTATTGCTTCTGGATAAAGGTGGCATGGTCCACAACCACCAAGATATACCTGTTACCTGAAGCGGTTGGTGGGCATCTAAGACCAACAATGTAAATCCTCACCCTCTCAAAGGGAGTCGCAACCACAGGTAGTAGTATCAAGGGAGACTTTGGCTTGCACCTTGCCTTGCCACTGGCCTGACAGGTGGCACAGGCGCTGCAAACGTCCATGGCTTTTTCTGACAAGTGGGGCCAATAGAAATGGTTGACCAGACTGTCCCAGGTGTTGATCTGCCCCAAATGTCCAACTAATAGAATATCATGGCTTAGAGTTAGGAGGAATTCTCTATACTTCTAGGGGGGCACCACTCTCCTGGCTGCCCCTGGTTTGGGGTCCCTCACCTCAGTGTAGAGACCTCCATCCTCCCAATAAAACTTGTGGGACACACTAACATCCCCTTGTTGTTACCTGGAGGCAGTCTGACTCAGGCCCTCAAGAGTGGGACCCTCTCTTTATCCCTGGCGCAACTTTTCTCTGGTGGGCCCACCTGCCCCTTACAATTCTGCCAAGTCAGGCAGCGCTTGCAGGGGAAGGGTCCCTCCCTCAGAGGTCAAATTCTCCCCCTTAGGATTGGATTCCTCCTGAACCTCTGTACTTGGTGGGGCTTGCAAGCCAGACCCAGTGCCCTTTTTCTTGTTCTTGGAGGCTTGGCCCATTGTTCCTGGGTCCAAGTGTCCAGCACTTCCCTGTTGTGCTGCCTATGACCTGGTCATAGCACATATCCATTCAGGGAGGTCCAGCATCTGTGCATGCACCCTTTTTCCACCTCTGACCACTCAAATGCTTCCAGATCATTTCCCATCAGACACTCTACTGGGAGGGCAGGAGCTACCACTACCTTTTTAGGGCCAGTCACACCTCCCCATTCCAGGCTCACCATGGCCATGGGATGGAGATTGGTTCTGCTGTCTGCGTATGTCACTTGGTGGAATACGACAGGTAAGACTTGCTCTAGGGAAACCAGCTTTTCTGTGACCATAATCACACTGGCTCCTGTATCTCGTAGAGCCTTCACCTCAGTCCCATTGACTTTAGGCCTCTGTTTATACCTCTCCATGCTGGGAGGTAAGATGGCCATGGCTGCAATGTCCACCAAGCCCATGGACACTAAGGTGACCTCTGTGTACTCTAATCCCAACCCTAGGCCAACTTCCACCCCCACACCTACACTAGCAATCCCCGAAACTCCTGAAACTCCTGCCTTAACAGGATCACAATGTTTCCCCTGGTGCCCTTTCCCCTTAGAAGTGGCATGGCTCAGGGTCCCCCCACCCTGAGAAGGTTTTGGGGACTCTTGTGAGGACTCCTTGGACTTTTTTAGCATCTTTCTCATGGTTCTTCCCCTGAGAAGAATCATGTCCTCCTTTTTTGTGATCAACCCCTGGGGGGTTATAGTTAAATCTGGTTCTCAACCAGTCATCTGCTGCCTCCCCCAGCTCTCTGGGGTCGGTCATCTTAGAGTCAACTAGATACTGGCATAACTTCTCTTGAGCACAATTAGTTAGAAGGTATTCCCTCATAATCAAATTGTAAAGCCCCTTAAAGGTACTTTCCTTGTTGCCCTGTATCCAGCCCTCTATTGCCTTAAGTGAGATGTCTATAAAATCAACCCAGGACTGGGTAGCTGTCTTCTGGGTGTCCCTGAACTTGGGCCTGTACTGCTCTGGGGTCAGTCCAAACCTCTTGGTAAAGCATCTCTTCATACTAGGGTAGGAGTTTGTTTCCTCTCCACTTAGGGTCAGGAGCCTATCTCTCCGAGATGTTGAGACCAACTCCCATAGGAGTGAACCCCAATATTGAGGCTTAAACCTTCTCATGTGAAAAGCCCTCTCAATGACCCCCAGCCATTTATCTATCTCATCCCCTTCTACATAAGCAGGAACAACCCCCTTGGACTGTCTGAGACAAAGCCCCCCACCCATGGAAATCTCAACTTCTCTATCGCTGCCACCATCTCTTACCTCTTACCTTGCCCACTTTTTCTTTTCCAGGACCAGCTTCTCTGTCTCCAAAGGGGGTGAATGTTTGATTGGTTCCGCATTCCGTCCATTCAGTTACGCTATCCCACAGCGTTTGTGTTTTGCTTTGCTTTTGCCACCCTAAGTGCGCCGAGTATGCCCAGACGTGGGTCCCGGGCTCACTGTGCCACTGGATTCAAGCTAGCCTGGCTGATGAGGGGTGAAACCCCGAAACCGGTCCCAGGATGCTTGTTTCCGGTTCAGGGAGAACCTGGCCTGGCAGTTCGGGCTGGACTGTTCCCATGAGGAACAGGGTCAAGACTGATTTGCATATGGCTGGGTTCAAACTGGGGTGGCATGGTGAGCAAAATAATGGATGGATTAAACCCAGATCTGTGACTGGGGGTGAATGTTTGATTGGTTCCGCATTCCGTCCATTCAGTTACGCTATCCCACAGCGTTTGTGTTTTGCTTTGCTTTTGCCGCCCTAAGCGCGCCGGGTATACCCAGACGTGGGTCCCGGGCTCACTGTGCCACTGGATTCAAGCTAGCCTGGCTGATGAGGGGTGAAACCCCGAAACCGGTCCCAGGATGCTTGTTTCCGGTCCAGGGAGAACCTGGCCTGGCAGTTCGGGCTGGACTGTTCCCATGAGGAACAGGGTCAAGACTGATTTGCATATGGCTGGGTTCAAACTGGGGTGGCATGGTGAGCAAAATAATGGATGGATTAAACTCAGATCTGTGACTGGGGGTGAATGTTTGATTGGTTTTGCATTCCGTCCATTCAGTTATGCTATCCCACAGCGTTTGTGTTTTGCTTTGCTTTTGCCGCCCTAATTGCGCCGGGTATGCCCAGACGTGGGTCCCGGGCTCACTGTGCCACTGGATTCAAGCTAGCCTGGCTGATGAGGGGTGAAACCTTGAAACCGGTCCCAGGATGCTTGTTTCCGGTCCAGGGAGAACCTGGCCTGGCAGTTCGGGCTGGACTGTTCCCATGAGGAACAGGGTCAAGAGTGATTTGCATATGGCTGGGTTCAAACTGGGGTGGCATGGTGAGCAAAATAATGGATGGATTAAACCCAGATCTGTGACTGGGGGTGAATGTTTGATTGGTTCCACATTCCGTCCATTCAGTTACGCTATCCCACAGCGTTTGTGTTTTGCTTTGCTTTTGCCGCCCTAAGTGCGCCGGGTATGCCCAGACGTGGGTCCCGGGCTCACTGTGCCACTGGATTCAAGCTAGCCTGGCTGATGAGGGGTGAAACCCCGAAACCGGTCCCAGGATGCTTGTTTCCGGTCCAGGGAGAACCTGGCCTGGCAGTTCAGGCTGGACTGTTCCCATGAGGAACAGGGTCAAGACTGATTTGCATATGGCTGGGTTCAAACTGGGGTGGCATGGTGAGCAAAATAATGGATGGATTAAACCCAGATCTGTGACTGGGGGTGAATGTTTGATTGGTTCCGCATTCCGTCCATTCAGTTACGCTATCCCACAGCGTTTGTGTTTTGCTTTGCTTTTGCCGCCCTAAGTGCGCCGGGTATGCCCAGACGTGGGTCCCGGGCTCACTGTGCCGCTGGATTCAAGCTAGCCTGGCTGATGAGGGGTGAAACCCTGAAACCGGTCCCAGGATGCTTGTTTCTGGTCCAGGGAGAACCTGGCCTGGCAGTTCGGGCTGGACTGTTCCCATGAGGAACAGGGTCAAGAGTGATTTGCATATGTCTGGGTTCAAACTGGGGTGGCATGGTGAGCAAAATAATGGATGGATTAAACCCAGATCTGTGACTGGTGGTGAATGTTTGATTGGTTCCGCATTCTGTCCATTCAGTTACGCTATCCCACAGCGTTTGTGTTTTGCTTTGCTTTTGCCGCCCTAAGTGCACCGGGTATGCCCAGACGTGGGTCCCGGGCTCACTGTGCCACTGGATTCAAGCTAGCCTGGCTGATGAGGGGTGAAACCCCGAAACCGGTCCCAGGATGCTTGTTTCCGGTCCAGGGAGAACCTGGCCTGGCAGTTCGGGCTGGACTGTTCCCATGAGGAACACGGTCAAGACTGATTTGCATATGGCTGGGTTCAAACTGGGGTGGCATGGTGAGCAAAATAATGGATGGATTAAACCCAGATCTGTGACTGGGGGTGAATGTTTGATTGGTTCCGCATTCCGTCCATTCAGTAACGCTATCCCACAGCGTTTGTGTTTTGCTTTGCTTTTGCCGCCCTAAGTGCGCCGGGTATGCCCAGACGTGGGTCCCGGGCTCACTGTGCCACTGGATTCAAGCTAGCCTGGCTGATGAGGGGTGAAACCCCGAAACCGGTCCCAGGATGCTTGTTTCCGGTCCAGGGAGAACCTGGCCTGGCAGTTCGGGCTGGACTGTTCCCATGAGGAACAGGGTCAAGACTGATTTGTATATGGCTGGGTTCAAACTGGGGTGGCATGGTGAGCAAAATAATGGATGAATTAAACCCAGATCTGTGACTGGGGGTGAATGTTTGATTGGTTCCGCATTCCGTCCATTCAGTTACGCTATCCCACAGCGTTTGTGTTTTGCTTTGCTTTTGCCGCCCTAAGTGCGCCGGGTATGCCCAGACGTGGGTCCCGGGCTCACTGTGCCACTGGATTCAAGCTAGCCTGGCTGATGAGGGGTGAAACCCCGAAACCGGTTCCAGGATGCTTGTTTCCGGTCCAGGGAGAACCTGGCCTGGCAGTTCGGGCTGGACTGTTCCCATGAGGAACAGGGTCAAGACTGATTTGCATATGGCTGGGTTCAAACTGGGGTGGCATGGTGAGCAAAATAATAGATGGATTAAACTCAGATCTGTGACTGGGGGTGAATGTTTGATTGGTTTTGCATTCCGTCCATTCAGTTATGCTATCCCACAGCGTTTGTGTTTTGCTTTGCTTTTGCCGCCCTAATTGCGCCGGGTATGCCCAGACGTGGGTCCCGGGCTCACTGTGCCACTGGATTTAAGCTAGCCTGGCTGATGAAGGGTGAAACCCCGAAACCGGTCCCAGGATGCTTGTTTCCGGTCCAGGGAGAACCTGGCCTGGCAGTTCGGGCTGGACTGTTCCCATGAGGAACAGGGTCAAGAGTGATTTGCATATGGCCGGGTTCAAACTGGGGTGGCATGGTGAGCAAAATAATGGATGGATTAAACCCAGATCTGTGACTGGGGGTGAATGTTTGATTGGTTCCACATTCCGTCCATTCAGTTACGCTACCCCACAGCGTTTGTGTTTTGCTTTGCTTTTGCCGCCCTAAGTGCGCCGGGTATGCCCAGACGTGGATCCCGGGCTCACTGTGCCACTGGATTCAAGCTAGCCTGGCTGATGAGGGGTGAAACCCCGAAACCGGTCCCAGGATGCTTGTTTCCGGACCAGGGAGAACCTGGCCTGGCAGTTCGGGCTGGACTGTTCCCATGAGGAACAGGGTCAAGACTGATTTGCATATGGCTGGGTTCAAACTGGGGTGGCATGGTGAGCAAAATAATGGATGGATTAAACCCAGATCTGTGACTGGGGGTGAATGTTTGATTGGTTCCGCATTCCGTCCATTCAGTTACGCTATCCCACAGCGTTTGTGTTTTGCTTTGCTTTTGCCGCCCTAAGTGCGCCGGGTATGCCCAGACGTGGGTCCCGGGCTCACTGTGCCACTGGATTCAAGCTAGCCTGGCTGATGAGGGGTGAAACCCCGAAACCGGTCCCAGGATGCTTGTTTCAGGTCCAGGGAGAACCTGGCCTGGCAGTTCGGGCTGGACTGTTCCCATGAGGAACAGGGTCAAGACTGATTTGCATATGACTGGGTTCAAACTGGGGTGGCATGGTGAGCAAAATAATGGATGGATAAAACCCAGATCTGTGACTGGTGGTGAATGTTTGATTGGTTCCGCATTCTGTCCATTCAGTTACGCTATCCCACAGCGTTTGTGTTTTGCTTTGCTTTTGCCGCCCCAAGTGCACCGGGTATGCCCAGACGTGGGTCCCGGGCTCACTGTGCCACTGGATTCAAGCTAGCCTGGCTGATGAGGGGTGAAACCCCGAAACCGGTCCCAGGATGCTTCTTTCCGGTCCAGGGAGAACCTGGCCTGGCAGTTCGGGCTGGACTGTTCCCATGAGGAACAGGGTCAAGACTGATTTGCATATGGCTGGGTTCAAACTGGGGTGGCATGGTGAGCAAAATAATGGATGGATTAAACCCAGATCTGTGACTGGGGCTGAATGTTTGATTGGTTCCGCATTCTGTCCATTCAGTTACGCTATCCCGCAGCGTTTGTGTTTTGCTTTGCTTTTGCCGCCCTAAGTGCGCCGGGTATGCCCAGACGTGGGTCCCGGGCTCACTGTGCCACTGGATTCAAGCTAGCCTGGCTGATGAGGGGTGAAACCCCGAAACCGGTCCCAGGATGCTTGTTTCGGGTCCAGGGAGAACCTGGCCTGGCAGTTCGGGCTGGACTGTTCCCATGAGGAACAGGGTCAAGACTGATTTGCATATGGCTGGGTTCAAACTGGGGTGGCATGGTGAGCAAACTAATGGATGGATTAAACCCAGATCTGTGACTGGGGGTGAATGTTTGATTGGTTCCACATTCCGTCCATTCAGTTACGCTATCCCACAGCGTTTGTGTTTTGCTTTGCTTTTGCCGCCCTAAGTGCGCCGGGTATGCCCAGACGTGGGTCCCGGGCTCACTGTGCCACTGGATTCAAGCTAGCCTGGCTGATGAGGGGTGAAACCCCGAAACCGGCCCAAGGATGCTTGTTTCCGGTCCAGGGAGAACCTGGCCTGGCAGTTCGGGCTGGACTGTTCCCATGAGGAACAGGGTCAAGACTGATTTGCATATGGCTGGGTTCAAACTGGGGTGGCATGGTGAGCAAAATAATGGATGGATTAAACCCAGATCTGTGACTGGGGGTGAATGTTTGATTGGTTCCGCATTCCGTCCATTCAGTTACGCTATCCCACAGCGTTTGTGTTTTGCTTTGCTTTTGCCGCCCTAAGTGCGCCGGGTATGCCCAGACGTGGGTCCCGGGCTCACTGTGCCACTGGATTCAAGCTAGCCTGGCTGATGAGGGGTGAAACCCCGAAACCGGTCCCAGGATGCTTGTTTCCGGTCCAGGGAGAACCTGGCCTGGCAGTTCGGGCTGGACTGTTCCCATGAGGAACAGGGTCAAGACTGATTTGCATATGTCTGGGTTCAAACTGGGGTGGCATGGTGAGCAAAATAATGGATGGATTAAACCCAGATCTGTGACTGGTGGTGAATGTTTGATTGGTTCCGCATTCTGTCCATTCAGTTACGCTATCCCACAGCGTTTGTGTTTTGCTTTGCTTTTGCCGCCCTAAGTGCGCCGGGTATGCCCAGACGTGGGTCCCGGGCTCACTGTGCCACTGGATTCAAGCTAGCCTGGCTGATGAGGGGTGAAACCCCGAAACCGGTCCCAGGATGCTTGTTTCGGGTCCAGGGAGAACCTGGCCTGGCAGTTCGGGCTGGACTGTTCCCATGAGGAACAGGGTCAAGACTGATTTGCATATGGCTGGGTTCAAACTGGGGTGGCATGGTGAGCAAACTAATGGATGGATTAAACCCAGATCTGTGACTGGGGGTGAATGTTTGATTGGTTCCACATTCCGTCCATTCAGTTACGCTATCCCACAGCGTTTGTGTTTTGCTTTGCTTTTGCCGCCCTAAGTGCGCCGGGTATGCCCAGACGTGGGTCCCGGGCTCACTGTGCCACTGGATTCAAGCTAGCCTGGCTGATGAGGGGTGAAACCCCGAAACCGGCCCAAGGATGCTTGTTTCCGGTCCAGGGAGAACCTGGCCTGGCAGTTCGGGCTGGACTGTTCCCATGAGGAACAGGGTCAAGACTGATTTGCATATGTCTGGGTTCAAACTGGGGTGGCATGGTGAGCAAAATAATGGATGGATTAAACCCAGATCTGTGACTGGTGGTGAATGTTTGATTGGTTCCGCATTCTGTCCATTCAGTTACGCTATCCCACAGCGTTTGTGTTTTGCTTTGCTTTTGCCGCCCTAAGTGCACCGGGTATGCCCAGACGTGGGTCCCGGGCTCACTGTGCCACTGGATTCAAGCTAGCCTGGCTGATGAGGGGTGAAACCCCGAAACCGGTCCCAGGATGCTTGTTTCCGGTCCAGGGAGAACCTGGCCTGGCAGTTCGGGCTGGACTGTTCCCATGAGGAACAGGGTGAAGACTGATTTGCATATGGCTGGGTTCAAACTGGGGTGGCATGGTGAGCAAAATAATGGATGGATTAAACCCAGATCTGTGACTGGGGATGAATGTTTGATTGGTTCCGCATTCCGTCCATTCAGTTACGCTATCCCACAGCGTTTGTGTTTTGCTTTGCTTTTGCCGCCCTAAGTGCGCCGGGTATGCCCAGACGTGGGTCCCGGGCTCACTGTGCCACTGGATTCAAGCTAGCCTGGCTGATGAGGGGTGAAACCCCGAAACCGGTCCCAGGATGCTTGTTTCCGGTCCAGGGAGAACCTGGCCTGGCAGTTCGGGCTGGACTGTTCCCATGAGGAACAGGGTCAAGACTGATTTGCATATGGCTGGGTTCAAACTGGGGTGGCATGGTGAGCAAAATAATGGATGGATTAAACCCAGATCTGTGACTGGGGTGAATGTTTGATTGGTTCCGCATTCCGTCCATTCAGTTACGTGCGCCGGGTATGCCCAGACGTGGGTCCCGGGCTCACTGTGCCACTGGATTCAAGCTAGCCTGGCTGATGAGGGGTGAAACCCCGAAACCGGTCCCAGGATGCTTGTTTCCGGTCCAGGGAGAACCTGGCCTGGCAGTTCGGGCTGGACTGTTCCCATGAGGAACAGGGTCAAGACTGATTTGCATATGTCTGGGTTCAAACTGGGGTGGCATGGTGAGCAAACTAATGGATGGATTAAACCCAGATCTGTGACTGGGGGTGAATGTTTGATTGGTTCCGCATTCCGTCCATTCAGTTACACTATCCCACAGCGTTTGTGTTTTGCTTTGCTTTTGCCGCCCTAAGTGCGCCGGGTATGCCCAGACGTGGGTCCCGGGCTCACTGTGCCACTGGATTCAAGCTAGCCTGGCTGATGAGGGGTGAAACCCCGAAACCGGTCCCAGGATGCTTGTTTCCGGTCCAGGGAAAACCTGGCCTGGCAGTTCGGGCTGGACTGTTCCCATGAGGAACAGGGTCAAGACTGATTTGCATATGGCTGGGTTCAAACTGGGGTGGCATGGTGAGCAAAATAATGGATGGATTAAACCCAGATCTGTGACTGGGGGTGAATGTTTGATTGGTTCCGCATTCCGTCCATTCAGTTACGCTATCCCACAGCGTTTGTGTTTTGCTTTGCTTTTGCCGCCCTAAGTGCGCCGGGTATGCCCAGACGTGGGTCCCGGGCTCACTGCGCCACTGGATTCAAGCTAGCCTGGCTGATGAGGGGTGAAACCCCGAAACCGGTCCCAGGATGCTTCTTTCCGGTCCAGGGATAACCTGGCCTGGCAGTTCGGGCTGGACTGTTCCCATGAGGAACAGGGTCAAGACTGATTTGCATATGGCTGGGTTCAAACTGGGGTGGCATGGTGAGCAAAATAATGGATGGATTAAACCCAGATCTGTGACTGGGGGTGAATGTTTGATTGGTTCCGCATTCCGTCCATTCAGTTACGCTATCCCACAGCGTTTGTGTTTTGCTTTGCTTTTGCCGCCCTAAGTGCGCCGGGTATGCCCAGACGTGGGTCCCGGGCTCACTGTGCCACTGGATTCAAGCTAGCCTGGCTGATGAGGGGTGAAACCCCGAAACCGGTCCCAGGATGCTTGTTTGCGGTCCAGGGAGAACCTGGCCTGGCAGTTCGGGCTGGACTGTTCCCATGAGGAACAGGGTCAAGACTGATTTGCATATGGCTGGGTTCAAACTGGGGTGGCATGGTGAGCAAACTAATGGATGGATTAAACCCAGATCTGTGACTGGGGGTGAATGTTTGATTGGTTCCGCATTCCGTCCATTCAGTTACGCTATCCCACAGCGTTTGTGTTTTGCTTTGCCAAAGCTATGTATGACAGCTGGGCTTCAAGCTCTCTCTCCAAGGGACTAGCTCTGTCCCTCTGAAAGGACCCCCTTCCCCCAACTAGCTTTGGGGTTTCACCCTGGTGACCGTGTATAGGGAGGACCGGTATTCCTCCTCCTCCTCACTAAGGTTCAGATGCCCTCCCTCCTCTGAGTGGTTGGAGCTGGCATCTTCTCCCACTTCTTCCTCCCCTCAAGCTTCCTCTGTGTCTACCTCTTGGGCCTTAGCCCAGGCTGTCAGGGACTAAATCAAAACATTCTTCCTAAGATTAGTGGCTGCAGACAACCCCCTCTCAGTACACAACTCCCTGAAGCGGACTACTGTCATTGAGATCAAGCTCAATGTTTCCCTAGTTTTGTGTCACATAAAAAAAAAACTTTTGCAAAAATTGCAATCAAGAATTTAGAAAAATCCCAAAAATGCAATTATTGAAATTAGTCCAAATAAAAAATAAAAAAATATTTGCACTAGGACAATTTAAAGGATTTTTTATTTGCTTTACTTAAAACTGTATTGTGATGCTGAATACAAGTACTTGATCCCACCACTGAACACCAAAAAATGTTGGAAAGTGTATTATTGGTAAGCAGGTAGGTACCTACACTTAGCAATAGGCCACTAACCCCCTCTAGGTCCAGTTAGACCTCAATAAATTAACGTCAGTTGAACCCTTGGTAGCTTGGCAATGAGCAACAAGGCTTAACTTAGGAGACAAAGGGGTCATTGTGACCCCGGCAGTAGGTGGTAATGTGGCAGTATTACCGCCAACAGGCTGGCTTTACATACTGCCACATTATGACACTGGTGGGGTGGCGCGGTAGCAGCTGCCGGGCTGGAGATGTCAATCTCCAGCCGGCGGCAGCTATTTTACAGCCAGCGGCATTTTCAGCCTGCCTACCGCCATGGTTTTCATGGCGTTAGCAATGCCACAAAAGCCATGGCTGTAGGCCCTACAGTGACAGGGAATTGCTTCCCTGTCACTGGTAGCAGGCTCACCCACCCCCCCAAACACTCACCAGATGCCTCCCACCCCCCATCCATCCACACTACCCCTTCCGATTCCCCACCCCATTTAAGCACACACCCGCAGACACACACCACACATCCACCCACTCACTCACACTGGCATACACACATTCATTCACACATACATCCATTCATTCTCACACACATCCGTACACACATTCACACTGACATGCAGACACTCATTCACATTTCCATTTTTACACACATTCACACACATGCATACACCCACGCAAATAACACTACACACATAGACGCATTCATGCATGCACTCACACATTCATGCACAAAACCCAACACACACACAACACCCACCTCCCCTATCTGAATCCCAACTTACTTGCATCCAGGTGGTCTTCCGGCAGGGAACGGGACGGGGCGCTGCTACCACCAGAAGCGCCTGCCAGCAGAACACTGCCAGGCTGTATCATGCGTCATGATATGGCTGGCGGTGGTCTAGTGGCGTGGCGGTGCTGGTGGTAGCAGCGCCACCTTACCACCGTCCGCCAGTATGGCCACCGCTAGATTTCTGCCCTTCTTGTGGCGGAAGTCCGGCTGTGGTCATAATCTGGCGAACGGATGGTAACTGCGGTGATGGTCTTTTGGCAGCAGTCACCGCGGCGGTAGGCGGCTTATACCACCGATGTCTTAATGTGGGCCAAAGTGTGTAAAGCATTTAAATATCACAAAACAGTAATAAAATAAAACACAGGAAACAGTTTAAAACTCCAAAACCAATTTATAAAAATAGGAAATAGTTTTATCTTTAACTTGACACCAAAATGAATAAAATCGGAAAAAGGGAACCAGAGACATGGATTTTTAAAGAATTAATGTTTTTTAGTGCATAGAAATTAAAAGCTCCACTCTGGATATCTGGTTACACCTCGACCGGGGCAAAGTCAAATTTTAGGGTCAACTGGGATAGAGCCCTACTTGGCTACTGCAAGCGGCAGGCCTTGATCAAAAGTTTACCATCAGACTTAGGTGGCCATTTCCACATTGGTTGTAAAACTCACCTACCGCTGTGGTGACGGCAGCCAAAATATGTCCACCATGGCTACCATCCATCCGCCATATTATGAGTACTGTCGAACTTCCACCAAAAGATGGGTGGAAATCCGGCAGTGTTCATGGTGGCGGACGGTGGTAAAGTGGCACTGCTACCACCAGCACCGCCACGCTAGCCGAATTCTGCCATCTGTATTATGACCAGTAATGTGGCGGTGCGCTGCTAGTGGGGCGCTGCAGGAGGTAGCCGTGCCCCTTCCCGTTCCCTGCAGGATAACCTCCTCGCTCAAGGTAAATCGGGCTTCGACAGGGGAGAGGGTGGAGGGTGTTGTGTGTGTGTCTGAGTGTGTGCATGAATGTGTGAGTGAGTGTGTGAATGCGTCTGTGTGTTGTGTTGTTTGCATGGTTGTATGTGTGTGAGTGATTGTGTAAGAATGTGTGCAAGCATATCTGGAAGTATGGATGTATGGATGCGTGTATGCCAGTATGAGTGATTGGGTGTATGCGTAGTCCATGTCTGCGGGTGTGTGCGTGTATGGGGTCATTTGTGATGATCGTAGGGGGTGGGGAGGTGTGTGTGATGATCAGAGGGGGTGAGGGGGGTGTGATGATCAGAGGGGGTGGGGGTGTGCATGTGTTTGGATTGGGGTGAGGGTATATTTGGATGTTGGGGGTTTGGGGGGTTAGTGTGTGCAAGGGGGGTTGGGGGGCTTTGGATGAAGGGGTGTGAGGGGTGTCAGTTGTGTGTTGGGCGGGTGGGGAGCCACCTACCGGTGACAGAGAAGAAAATCCTAACGTAACGAAAACCATGGTGGTAGGCAGGCTCATAATGCCGCCGCTGGTACTGTGCTGGAGATTGCCCGGTGGCTGATACCGCCATTCTCATAATGTGGTGGTATTTACCGTCAGCCTGTTGGCGGTACTACCGCCACATTAACACTCACCTCCGGGATCATAATGACCCCCTTAGTCTTTTTCTTGAAGATTTTCTTTAGCGGGGCGAAGTCAACAATCCAATCCGACCTCCCTGGAGCCCTCTTCAGGTACGCATCATTGAAGACCTCAGTGAAGAGTTCTACCTCCGGACTTACTCAATTTTTCAAGATGGAAATCTTCATCCGGGCTGAAGCTGAATCTTGATCCAACGTCTTGATCCAACGTCCTGGAGCCCTCCTCAGATATGCTGCATGGGAAGTCCCGGTCTACTTTTTATGTTGGGACTTTGTCACTTTTTTAGGAACTTTTTCTTTCCAAAGTCAGAACGACCCTCCACAGCAAGCTGATTTCGAGTCGATGTCATCGGATTGCCTTTCCAGGAGCCCTCAGTGAAGTCCTGGAAGTCTGGGGCTCTGGAGTTTTTCAGCGGGACGAATCTGCAAGTCAGGATGGGTCACTGTCGACGTAAGCTGGCTTGACTTACGACGTCAGGTCGTCTCTTACTCTTATGGAGCTTTTTACCAAAAGTTCTCCAATCTTCTCCAAACTTCTGGATCTTCTTCCAGAAGGTCTTTCAAGGTCTTTTAGGAGTCCACAGCTCACCCCAAGGTTCCAGAAGCTCTGAGTTGTTCTTTGAGGATTAGGACTCCAACTCCTAGATGCACCTGGCTCAAACTCCAAAATGACCACTGGACAGTGGTCAGCCGATCGGTTCCTTCAGGATTTGATGCAGGGGACTCTGGTTTGCTATTTTTACCTGTAGCAAGCGGGGTCCCTTTGTGAATCAGTTGAAGCCAGGCACAGTCCTTTTTGTGGTGAAGCCCAAGTGTGCAGCTGGTGCAGTCCTTCAGAGTGCAGTGTCCAGGTGCAGGTCAGGGATCTAGCAGGGCAGTTGTTCTTTTTCTGATGTTGTTTCTTGTAGGGATCTGAGGTGTGGGTGCATCTCCGACAAATTCACTCCTGGGGTAAAAAGAAAGGGGGCCAACTGTCCAATCAGAGGCAGGCCACAACCCTCTTGGATGACCACTTCCTGGGAAGTGTAGCTAAAATCAATCCCATTGAGCAACATTCTTTAAAAATCCAAAATGGTTGAAATTGAATTTTGAAGGTTAGATTTGGCTAAGTCCACCCACTGGTGTGGTTAAAAATCCTTAACACACCCCTTTCCTACCCTCTCCTAAACTGCTCCAAATGTCCTTTCCTCCTTTGAAGTCCAGTTTGGCTTATCTCCCCCATACTGTTTTCACCATCTGCTGAGGTAGATCTCCTCCCCCAGGTACTGTCTTTGTCTTCAGCCCAGGCCACTTCACACCTCACCAAGGCAGCCTGGCCAGGCCGCCAGAGACTGGCCAATCAGAGATTGGCCCTACAGAGCTGAAGTTGACAGCTTTTAGGTAGAGTTCAAAAACACTTTCCTTTAACTAATTGTATTAAATTCAACAATGGCAAGTTGTTGGAGTTATTATAACAATAAGCATGATACCAAACTTGGGATAGTTAGCTCCTTTTGAGACTTCATTAATTAAAATAAAGCTTCCCCATTTTAGCCTATGAAGCCCATTTACTACAGTGAGGGAAAACAATTTTGGCTATTTGGCCTCACCAGACTTTATAAAACAACTTTTATAAGGTGCCTGCTTATAGTTACATAGTATCCAGCCCTACAGGCACTTAGGGCACACCTTAGGGGTGACTTATATGTAAAAATAAGGTATCTTAAGAATTTAGGAGTACTTTTAATTGCAAAGTCGAATTTGCATGTACCTTTAGTTTAAAAACAGCCAGCAAGGCAGGCCTGCCTTTAAAATGACACTGGCCACATCAGCAGTGCACTATCTAGGCTGGTGTCCCTAAACTTGCATGCCCTACCATATACTAAGGACTTATAGGTATGTTGATACCGCTAATTATAATTAGCCTAATTTGAGTATCCACTTTACACACAGCACTGACCCTGGGACTAGTAAGTAGTTCCCTGGACACAGACAAGAGTCAGCAAACACCAGTATCTGTCTAAAAGGTTTGGGGGGACCAGTGCAAAAAGGAAGACTTTCCTTCAATATTGTTATAATTTGTGCTACTTTCACAATTTCATTATAATTTCATAATTAAGAGTTGTTATTGTTGAGTAAGTTGGGTTGAGTACATGATGTAGCTATTGACCTACAGTCTTTGAAGGTATATTTTGCTTTGTGAGAGGCTTATGGGCAAGTGTTAGTCTACCTCACATTGGAGTCAAGTATGGACCCTTGACCATTCTTTAGGCACTGTAATTGGTCCTCTTTTGGTGGTTTTACACATAGGACAACACAGATAGTCTCCTACTGTAGCATTATGTGTGAAAGTAATAGGACAGGTATAGTTGGATTAGTTTTGTCACTACAGATTGCAGATCCCCGGATGCGTTGGAACATACACAGGTACCTGCAACTACATGACATTGCCTTGCACCGTTGTGCAAGTGGGTCATAGTGGTTGGCTGGTTAAAAATTATGAATGTATCCACACCTGCCTGGCGCACCTTCATCATCATTGGCATTGACTACTTGCAAAATGTTCTCTTACACAACACAAAGGCAGCCCTACTAAATAAGAACCAGGGCATCAGCAAAACTAAGCATTCTTAACAAAAAATTCAAGTATACTTAATAAATAGTATGCACAATCGCACAAATAAAGCTTTCAGTAGGATGTGGATAAGATGAGTCACATTGCGTAGTTCACCACAAAAGAAAGCACAAAAACGTATGTCAAGTTGTTTTTCAATATATATTTATACAAACGTATACAAAGTGCATAGTGCTCCAAGTGAACTGGAATCCAAAACAAAAGCCAAGCCACACAATGTAAATATATAAAAATGTTACGCATGGGGTCTCTGGTTGGCAGTCAGTGTGCACTCTGTCCAAGCAGGGACCCTCACTCTAGTCAGGGCAATGGAGCAACACACTTAAGATAACCCCTGGTCACTCCCTTGGTAGCCTGGCACAAGCAGTTAGGCTTAGCTCAAAGGCAATGCGTAAAGTATTTGTACCAAAACATAGTAATATAGTGTAAACACTATAAAATGGACACCACACTAGTTTAGAAAAATAGCCAATATTTATCTAACACAAGCAAGCCCAAAATGACAAAAATCCAACATACACAATTCAAAATATGAATGTTTAAAATAATTGAATCTTACTCCATAGAAAACAATGGAAGCATTTTTGTTACACAAAGAACCTGGTTTGTATAAAAAATAACGGTGCACAGGTGAACATTCTTTGGAAAAGTCAGCGATGAGTTGATTCCTTACTTGCAAGTGAGGCTGTGCATCATTTCTTCTCTGGTCGGGTGGGTGATGAATCGTTTTCACCCCGCAAGAGAGCGATGTGTCAATTTCAGGACGGGGAACCTCGGATCTGCACAGGTTCACTTTGATTTTGAAACCCAGCGATGATGTGTGCGAGATCCGACAGCACAGTGATGGAAAGCCGTGCTGCGTGGGCTTTGCGACGATTTTGGCAGCCACAAGTGGGTGTTGCATCATTTTCTCTAGTTGCAATGCAGGTGATGCGTCGATTTCCCAGCCAGAATGCAGGTGGTGTGCGTGGATTTCAGCCACGATGCGGGTGGTGCGTCATTTCTACAGCCGTGTTGCATATGGTGCATAAAAATTTTCCCCTCACTGCTCCTGTGCATGGATTTCCATCCTCCAAGGGACTAATATGGCACCACTTGGATAGGGTAGGAGTCTCAGCAGAGAGTCCAGGTGCTGGCAGAGGAAGACTTGATGGTTCTGAGACTTCAAAACAGGAAGCAAACTCAGTCCAACCCCTTGGAGACACTTCACAAACAGGAATATACCACAAAAACAAGTCTTTGTCCTCTTTCAGACAGTAGCAGCAACTGCAGGCCAACCCAGCAAAGCACAGTCACAGGCAAAGGGACGGTACTCCTCCAGCTCTTCAGCTCTTCTCCTTAGCAGACGTTCCTCTAGGTTTCAGACACAATCTGAAATACTAGGGTTTTGGCTCCACTACTTATACCCCTTTCTGCCTTTAAGTAGGCAAACTTCAAAGGAAAGTCCATTGTTCACAAGATCCTTCCTTGCCCAGGCCTGGTTCCAGACTCACACCAGGGGGCTGGAGACTGCATTGTGTGAGGGCAGGCACAGCCCTTTCAGGTGTAAGTGACCACTCCTCTCTCTACTCTAGCCCATCAAGATATGCAGGATACACCCAGCTCCCTTTGTGTCACTGTCTAGTGGATATTCACAAACAGCTCAACTGCCAGTCTTACCCAGACAGGGAAGTCACAGGCCGGCAGAGCCACAGAATGGTTTAAGCAAGAAAATGCCCTCTTTCTAAAAGTGGCATTTCCAAACTGACAATTTAGAAACCAACTTTACCAAAAGTTGTATTTTTGAATTGAGAGTTCAGAGACACCAAACTCCCAATCTCTATCTGCTCCCAAGGGGAAACTGCACTTAATCATTATTTAAAGGCAGCTGCCATGTTAACCGATGAGAGAGATAGGCCTTGCACTAGTGTAAACCGAATTTAGCAGTAATTCACTATTAGGACATGTAAAACACATCAGTACATGTCCCACCTTTAACATACTGCACCCTGCCCATGGGGCTACCTAGGGCCCTTACATGTTAAAAAAAGGGAAGGTTTGGGCCTGGCAAGTGGGTACGCTTGCCAGGTTGAATTGGCAGTTTAAAACTGCACACCCAGACACATTGCAGTGGCAGGTCTGAGTCACATGTCTACTCATGTGGGTGGCACAACCAGTGCTGAAGGCCCACTAGAGGCATTTGATGTACAGGCCCTGGGCACCTCTAGTGCACTAGGGACTTACTAGTACATTAACTATGCCAATTATGGAAAATCCAATTACACATGTAATTTACACAGGAAGCACTTGCACTTTAGCACTGGTCAGCAGTGGTAAAGTGCCTAAGTACCAAAAACAGCAGAAACAAAGTCCAGCACACAGTCAAAACATAGGAAGCAGAGACAAAAATGACATGGGAGACCACACCAAGAATGCCAGGTGTAACAATAACGATAAAAGAAGAGAACAGTTTTCCAAATGTTACAACAAACGACCTGGAAATAAGTACATGTTTCTCAACTGCGCCCTTTTAGACAGTCAAAGGATCGGGAGCAAGGTTTTGTTGATGACGTGGCCCTCTAAATGATATGGGGTCTGTTAAGGCCCACAAAAACGAAAGGGACACCTGAGAATATAATATGATTTGGAAATTCCTTAGTAATAGACACAAAAGACAGCCCATTAATGTTGTATTTATACAACATTCTGCACCCATCGTCCATTGGGGGCAGGAGGGTGTCCTCAACAGATTGGTCATCATCGACCGGCTGCTCTACAGGAGGTGTTGTTTGTCCCTCTGGAAAGTGATCGAATATATAAATAATGATCCATGGTAGATGGAGACATAAGTTATTTTGCTGACATTCTGACATAATTTTTAGAATATAAAGTACATATGAGTATATGGAACATATCTTGTTAAGAGTAGATGAGGCCATGTTAGACTATTGCAGCCTTTCACATGGCAATACCTCAACACTGTTCATGCTACCTAAGTAAGCAAATAGGAGACTATTTGTTTAATAACACACAACACAACACTGCTTGACACCCATCTGGGCTGCCCTCCATGAAAATAGTGATTGCAGGTAAGGGACCCATTTTGCATTTGAGATGGTTTTTCTGGTTTGTGCCTACACTAATGCTACATTTGCTTCTTTACACAACTGCTGAGACCATTACACCATGTCACCAGAGTGCCAGCATTCCCTCTAACCATCCGTTAAAACCACAGCAGTGCCCAAGTAATGTACATTTTTTTGGTTTTACAGATTTTCCTGCACTTTACCATCCACATAGTAAAACACACCAATTTGTCTTACTGTGCAGTCTTCAATGCATTGTTAACAAAATAAGTGGCCTAGGTGTCAAATTAGTCACACATCCACATAATTCAATGCAGCAAACAACCTTGCTACATTGCAGGAATGGGTAAGTACATGTATCTACCACATTTCATTTAATTTATTTTTGAATTCCAGTAGTTTCCTAGCACACACATTCATCGCTAGAGTCCAAAACAGTAGACGTTGACAGCCATCTCTGAAAGGGATAGTCATTGTCACAATTGGAAATATGCACCATCTTATTCTCACTCCATTTCCTATACACCCTAGATACTCATTTGCAGATTCCCATATTATCTTCACTCAGTCACACTCAGTTGTACCTGCACATGACTCCTGAGGCAATCATCACTCAGATCCAGGAACTGTACTTAATCTCACACACTGATAACACCCAAATCGTACATTGACTCTCAGAAGACACAAACATCATCATTATTTGTTACATTATGTTATTGTCTAGCAAGGCTACCTGTATGTGAGAGTAACAGGTCCTACTGAACATCACTAGATCTTAGTAAGAATATTTTGCATCATGTACCTTCCCTGGTTGCGAACACAGCCAGGCCCAAACCCATCACCCTCTAACCATCTTAAACAGCTGACCGTTATCCAGGACACCTAGCTTACCCTGACACTTCACACATCCCTGTTTCTCCTCCACCTGCTGTCACATATGTTGCATAGTCTAACATCTCTTCATCTGGCTCCTTCCTGCCACCTGTAACACCATCCCCAGGCCCAAATTGCATGTGGATTGCAGTACACCAATGCCTTCTACCCCATCATCTATGCACAGCTGCTATACAAGTGTTAAACTATCATACACAGCGGTGCCTGACTATTACTCAGCTTACCTTGCGGCACACATATTACCCCTCGCCTCCTTGAGATACATCTCCCCATTCAGAGACACTTCCTATTCAATCTGCTCCAACACACCTATAAGGCAAAACACTACCCAGGCCCCACCTAGCTTACTCACCATCTATGCTTCCAAAAACAATCACTGCAAGTCACATCACTTACAGTAACCCCACTCCCAATATCCATATGAGCAAAACAAGATGTAGTGTGGTCTATTACATGACAGTCAACACTCAGCACATCAGGAGAGCAGGGTGCAAAATGGTTTAGTTCAAATGACTGTACATCTGGGTCTTCAAGTGATCCTTCTTGGAAAGCCAGCACAAACGTACCACCTGGATATCCTCTTGGCTGAGAAATTAGCACTCTGTCAAAACACATTACTTTACACAACATTCTGCATTTAGCTGAATGGCTCCAAGACAAGCACATTTGCTTTATGGTACAAGGGAACCAGGGTTGGCACTGACATATCTGCACAGTTTCCAAAATCCATGCATGATGTGCTGCTCCAGTCATGGTTTGTTTGCTATGTATTGTGGGACTTGTAGTCCAAGTCTATCATGTTGTAGATTAGACTCCAAATTGCAGGATTTATTGGACAACCTGCCCTGGTCCAACTCATCACACATAGATCAGAGAAACTTGGCAGGGCTGGACGTAAACAGATGTGACTGGGCATTTAAATCACAGTTCTGTGATACATGAGTTAATATGTGACATTCCTGTCCTCTCACAAGCAAGCAGCACACCTCAGTACAGCAAAGTGTCTTGCTGCACTGTGCTGCATGACCGCTTCAACCATATGGTCCTTTGTTTTCACTTACCATGTAGCTCTCCCTGATCCTCAAGAGCAGCACTGTCATGTCCAGAACAGCCTGCCACCAACTCTGTTGGGATGAGTGACGACACCTGAGACTCCAATGGGTTGAATTCCTCCTGGACATCAGGTCCTTCTTTGATCTTCATGGCCGCTCTAAGGTTCTTGACCAGTTTTTCTTTGATCTTGCACTTATAATCATGCCAATCCTTCAACTCGAGCACTGTCCTTTTGGTTTGCCCTACACTATTGACTTTATCCAGTATGGATGATTGCCAAATGGCTTCCTTCTTTCTTAATGGCAAATTTGGAGGTGATAGGGAGAATGTGTTCATTTTTTGGCACATCAGCTATTAATATTTGGTTCTCCTTCTCACTGAAACTGATCATCCTCTTTCTCCTCCCCAAACCTGCTAATTGGTCTTCTTGGCTGGGGTTGGGGTTGTTGCCCTCCTGATTGGTAGATGGTGCTCCCTCCATTTTTTTACAAGTCATTTTTGGTCTGCTGTTCTATATTTTGAAATGTGTTGTTTTTTTATGCTTCCCGCCACGCAATGCACTACTAAGTGACATAATGCTGATTTGCGGCACTTACATGTGCTATATGAGATGCAAATCAGCTTTACGTTACATAGGGGCCAGTTGCCTTACACTACATTGCAGTATTTTTTTTTGAAGATGTGTCAAAGTTTTTGAGCTTCAAAGCTTGTGACATTGTGCGCCGTTCCATAAATATGGCACATTCATGTCGCAAGTAAAAGGTACTACACAGCGCATTTTTTTAATTAAACTTGGCCGTAACGCAGCTTTGCGTCAGTTCTCATAAATATGGCCCTGTGTCTTTACTAGCCTTCAGTATTATGCAAATATGCTCTGAAGTATGAATTACTTATAGTGTAATTGGTTCAGAAATTGCAAAATAAGAATTGTAAATGAGTGTTGTGATGTGCCATTAGCAACTAGCTATCAATTCCCCATCAAAGTTGAAACCTTATTACGAATTCTTGTCTCTTAGGAAAGTTTATCAAAGTCAGTGCACAGGTACTGAACCTTTTTGCTCTTCTGATGAAAACAAGTGCAAATAAGAGTTCATTATCTTCAACGGATGCTCATTGAAAATAGTTTTCAAAAACAATTTCAAATCCTTAAAAATAAGTATGGACCTAAACCACTTCTCTGTATCCAATTTAGTTTTATGTCGATGAAATGTAATGACAGGCTGAAAGCTTTCCAAATCTCTATGACCATGTCTTCCGTACAGTTGCTGTGTTTCTCAGTTGCCTAGCACATATCTCTCGGAGTACAAGGGACTTATGCTCTAAGGGTCCGATTTATGAAAAGGTTGAGCAACACAGTGCAGCAACCAATGTTGCTGTGCTGCACTAGGGGAAAACACAGGGTAGCCCCATATCTATGAAGACATGGTGTTACTGCTGTCAGCTCCTGCATTGGCACTCATACAGCCTGCCTAATGCAATGATACATCTTTCTATCACACATCAATGTGGGGAAGGTTTGGAAAAACTAAAACTGTTCTGCAACTTAACACCTGACTTAAGGAGGTTTCATTGTTTTGGTGCCAGGCTATGTCAACCATTATTAGTAGATAAGATTTTGTATCAAAAGCCATGGGTGGAAGCTGGGAACATTCATGCACCGTCCATGGAATGCCCCTTCAGTAGAGCAAAGATGTATTATCTACGGTTTTCCTGAAATTTTATCACTTTGTGCCAGTGCAAATGTTGATAATTCATCCCGTAAGAGTTCAAGATGGCACAGCCACTGCAAGTCTCACGAGACTCTACAGGATCAGTAGTTGTCTAGCTTTTTTCATCTGTCTTGCGTAACATGTCCATCAGAGACACAACGTTCTTTCCATGCAGTACTCACACTTAGCACACACAACCAGCCTTTTATGCTTCTGAAAGCATGTACATTCAGGAAGGTTGCAATGTAATGAATATGAGGACTCTGTGCAAAACCAGTACAGAGAGATATGGGTGGACCGTGTTTCATGACATCTACCAAGGTTTGTATCTCGGTGTTACAAATATAATGCAATGCGTCTTGGCAAATCTCCTTACATGACTCCTCAGAATGACAATCATACAAAGGAGGAATGTAAAACAGTCTTTCTGAGCACATTCCTGATTCCTTATTCTTTATCAACACCTGTCACATCCCTCAGATCCAGAATAACTCAGAGGTATGACTGTCGCGTGGGCTCTCATTATCCTAAATGAGACTACTGGATTTCTAGGCAGCAGGATCGATAACGGTGTGGGGGACTGAGTCTGACCCACGTGTAAAGAACTCTGTCACCCTAAATCCGTTTTTTGCTCCGGCTAACTAGCAGTGCCTCATTTCTCCCATGGGGAAGAGATGATTGGGCAGCAGAGTGCATGACATCTTTGGAACTTCTCAGGGAAGTCGTGGTCACTCAGATCCAAACCAACTCTCTCATTTACAATATGGTCTCATATACAAATGACAAAGACAGTATAAGTTTTATATAATGTTTTAATAAAACGACTGTATTTTAGATATTAAGGCGTGAGCCGCAATAACCAGAACAATACAACATAGTAGGATTGAAATAGTCACCGGGAGAGTAAAACATAAGAACAAAGCTATCATATTGCATATTAGTTTCTACTCTCCCTCTGCTTGTTCTATTTAGAGCACAGCATGTTAAGCTTCTAGCTTGCCTTTCCGAATCAAAGGGGAGACATAAGCCCTCATACCTGAGCAAAGGCCTGTGATCTGGTTCAGCATCTGCAACGAGGCAGTCAGCGTCTAGTTGTGGTTCCCTGGTCGGAATCTCCCTCTTCCATGTATTTGGACAAGGAAGTTATTTTATAACTAACATGTCATCGTGATCACAAAATGTCCCTACGCAGGAATGCCAAATCTAAACTCCTACCACGTCTATCGGCAATGTACCAGACTGTATCCTTGACTAAAGCACAGAGTGAATATGTTATGAAGAACTCCAGTGCTGAAGTAGGCAAAACAGTGTGATATGAATAAAAAACAACACCGTAGAACTGGCCATTTTATAAAATAACAGTACGAAGCCTAATAAAAAGCATTTAGAGCAAAGTGCACAGAGGCTCTAAGCTGTCAGCAAATGAATAAAATACATTCAGGGCAAAGTGCAGAAAGGCCTAAAGCCTGAAGCTAATGCGCAAAATATACGTAAAACTAACCACACTACATGACCACTGGCCACTGCCAGCGTAGGAAATCTGAGAACATAAAAAACACCAACGCAATAAAGGGACCTGCAGAGCTAATGAAGGCTGCCAGCATCCCAAAAACTATATCAGTGAAGATTAGCGATTTAGTGCCCCACATAGAGGTAGTAATTTCTATACAAATGCCTTAATACCATACAAATAAGTCTAGCTTTATTTTTGAAAAGCATTTAAACATGAGCCATCACAAATGCAGAATGCATGAATTTGTACAGTAAAGACCGACGTTTTGGCTTTGGCAGTGATTGAAAATCCATAACCAGAATGGAAAACCCACGAGTTCCAAAGCAGCCTAAATTAGTTGCACGCTGCAATACAGAACATCAAGCACTGGGTAGTGTTTCTAATTTGGACTATCTTTTTAAGGATGGAACATAAAGACATGCTCGATCTGACCATGTTTCGTTGTTTACATTTATCTGAAAAACAGCCTTGAACCATTGTTCTATTTTTTTCGCAATGTGATGCTCAGTGCGACCGAGGATGCCTGCAATGTGAAGAATATCATGTCAAGATGTTTAAAAAGTCACGGGTCCCAAAATCTCCTACGTTGTAAATATCCCTAAAGTCATTCTATAATATACAAAATACACCAGTATGGGATACAGTAAAAATAAGTCTGAAAGAAGCATCACCTTTGTGAAGTGCTTTTACTGAGGCAGTTTGAATGACAGAGCAGTGCAGAAGGCGTCCCGCCAAGCCGGCGCGCAGCCCCTCGCGCGCTTCATACATCGTACTTGTCAAAACCTGACCCAAGTTCCTGCTCCATCACCACCTGAGGGAGATGAAGCCTCCTTGCCATATGCCTGTCTGGGAAAAGGACAGGTCGCCCGCGTGCCTAGGGCTTTGTCACATAAAGAGACATTATAATCTAATCTAATCAAAACTTGCAATTCCTGGGAGTTTTGGAGCGATTGAAAGCCTTTACATTCATTGCTAAATTAAAGAAAGCTGAAAAGGGAACCGTGCTTTCTACAGATGACTGTGTGTGTAAGAAATATATTTATAATACTTGGGATTCTGTAATTCCTGTATAAACAAAAGCCACTAATTTCTTGATAATCAGCCAATTTTGATGCACCGCGTCACCAATTATAAAGAAAAGACATTAGTCATGACTTGTCTATTATAAAGTTATTGCAGTTTAGCTTTAACGTCACAATGCCTGCTGCCAGAGCAGCCTGGGTGGAAGGCACAGAGCATAATTGAAGCAGCTGTTTCAAGCAACAAAGGGAAGGTTGCTTTTCTTTCTTCTGATCACTGATAGCCGACAGTCAGTGACAACCAGAGAGAAAATGTTCATTTTTTGCACTCCTTAGACAGAGAAAAGCTAGAATGTTTCTGCATGTTTCTACATGTTTGGAGTTACTGCAGCTTTTTTTTTTTTAAACTGACTTGTATTGAACCATTTCACATCCATTTGCAGCAAGCATCTAAAAGGTTTCTGATGTGTTTAGTTCTGTGCTAGATGTTTTATTTTTAATTCTTCATGCTTGCAAACATGCTTTCTCTGTCATATGTAAGGGCGATGCACCAAGGTTTTAAGTGGTTAGTGGGAAATGTGATGGTGTGACCTTGTATTATATGGGGTAAAGTACCCCTTGCCTTACATGCTAAAGATATTGCAAGTCACCTCGGAAGTCCTTAACCTTATAAAGAAATTTGGCCTTCGGCCTCGTTCCTCTATATAGTTATGGAATTATTTGAATACTTGCATTACTACTAGTGTTGCTATTATCATTGTCACTGGAATGCATATTAAATATGTTATTAACACCAAAAGTTATTATTATAAATATTATTATTGACATTTATATAAGAAGCAGCAAGATAATAATACGTCAACACTTACCAGCAATTGTAATGGTATTGTTATTTGTGCTAATAACAGCATGCATTCTAATAACAAAATTATAAAAGCAGTATCAATGCCAAGGTTAGCAATCACACTTTCATATTCAGTTATAAAACAAATAATACAACTTCTAAGTATAAAAACATCATAAAGTTATTCACATTTACACTCATTTTATGACCTAAACCTGTGCCAACAAATCTACATAAAAAGAATATCAAAATATGTCACTGAAAATGTCAATCATACCAATTATAACAAGGTTGATTATGCTAATATTAACAATAGTAAAACGACAATAATATAATAAATATCATTGATGATGGGGACAATAATACTACTACTACTAATCACAATAATAGTAGTAATAATAATAATAACGATGATAATGGTAATAGTCATCTAATCCTGGTATTGTATTTGTCTAATGAACTGCAAATAGGGTGCTGAAAGAAATAATGTTTTGTAAAACTGTTATTTTTTCAATTTCAGACAGATCGAAGAAAAAATGAATTCCTCAGTGAAAGGAAGAAGCTGCCCCTATATTTTTCTCAAGCTAGCTTGGGCGTTTTGAATGAACTTGACTTAGACAAATGAACGTGGAACGTGCTGTCATTCTGTGGGTTTACAATAGGCAACACTGCGCCTTTGCATGGGGCAGAGCGCAGCCCGTGCGTCCCTCTATTCCAATGCTCCGCGCCCCCTCCAAATGTGCCCGTGACCTACCCCCGCCTCTCTCATCAGGCTCTGACACATGAAGCCTAAATTTGCGTCTTGCATCACCTCAGGAAACCAGTGGCTAATTTCATTATTTGGAGAGAAAATGCAAATGAGGCCAGACAGCTGGTGCTTTCCTTGTGGTTCGGAGTGATGGAGAGGCCTGAGGCCTACCTCAGCAGAGGCTGCGATACCTTCCTGCTTAGACAGGCCCTGGCGGGAAGAGAGCAGGGAGGCTGCTGGAGCAGCAGGACCAGATGGCCACGGAGGTACAAGATGGAGTGTCCGGAGCGCCTTCCGTCACTGCGCGTCAGTCACCTGTGTAGACAGATACCTTGACGCGGGGAAGTCGAGCATCTCTCGTCTTCTCTCTGACTTGTCCATTTATAACTGTATAAATTAACGCAGTTACTTGCGGTCTTGTGTCTATGCTAAAGTTTAATCTAAAAAACACTGGCGTACTATCATCATTTGTTATTTTATACACTTCTCGCATGAATTTTCATATGCAGCTATAAGACGTCTTAATCACGTTTGCTCTCAATGATATGCACTTAAAGTTATTTTGAGGGAGTATCTAGCGAATTCGTGCTTCATTTTTTCTGGAAACTACCAAACTTTGAAACTTGGTTGTGGCAAACGTACTTGTATTTCCCATTCTTGTTGATACAACCATGCTCAATAATTTATTAATATTCATATAATAATTAGAGAGTTTTAATATGTCTTTATACTCCTTCAAGAACTCAGGGACTTTCTTTGGTAAAATTAACTATTGATGATTGTAATGTTTAGCATAAAGAGGAATAGCAAACAATGAATGACCCCGCAAAAATGATGCGGGTTGCATTCTAAGCGCCAATTCGAACTTGGTCCCAGTGACTGAAAGAAACCGCGATCCATTGTGCCCTGAAATCTTTGTAAACTTCTGTCCAAACGTTACGTCCAAACGATAACCTACAAAAGAACAAAACAGGGATGCCATTGTAAAATTCATCCCAGCAGCAGCACAGTTTAGCAAAGCTTGTGGTGACACATTTCACAAAAAAAGCTTTTGACACATGAAAGGTGACTTGTCCCAGGGCACATGTCTGACATTTTTTTGTTGTAGTGTTATTGTTTGTGGCAAATCATTTCCGTGGTGGAGCATGATCTTTTGTCCAGCAGGCCTGCAGGCCCGCATGCAACCTTCAGGGTTAGCCTTCTTTTCTTGCAGACCAATTGGGAAGACAGGTATTTCATGAGAGAACTTCTCAGCACAAAGGGCATGCAGTGACTCACTGTCACGCTCACAATTAGGAAATACATTGAGAAGGAACGCTTTCAATTTTGCTGCAAAACATCGAACCACCAGAAGCAACAACTGTGTGGGTAAATGAGAATATTCATCCATGGGTACACGTGACTAATATATATTAACTTGACATAAAATAATATGCTTTACTGATGGAAGTAATATGCAGAGTTGATCCTCTTGGAAACTTTGCAGCCATAAAATAATCCTTTTGCTAGTGATGTAGCCTAAAATCACAATACCCAAACTCCTGATAACGTCTACCTGCCGATGGAGTGTTTTGTTTTAGATGCTGCACCTTATGTATCCCTTATGTATCGGGTGCATGGCAGTTCATACATGAGATGCCATATGTGACTTAGGATTCACATTTAATTTCCCTGTGCCTATAAAAATGAACGTGTTCCTGTGTGATTTAACTGGTGCTTATTGAAAGTACTCCAATACCTCCGGGTTAAGTTTGCACTATATAAAACTGAAAAACAACTTTAAGCTCAATGTTTGTTAGTGTATAGCACTGCTTTTATTATAGACAAGTTTTTTATTATTTTACATGTCCACTAAAAACACAACTCCATCCTTAACGTAATAGAACCACAGAGTATATGTCTTAGTTTAAAGCTTGAGAGCCAAACCATAATAGTACCCCCATTTCCTCCAATTCTTCTCATGTTTTCACAGACAGCCCCATGCAGCATAAATAGGCTTTTCTTGCTGGGCGCACCAGTCTATGCCCCCTCTCTACTCCATTAAGGAGGGGGCTGTTGAGGAGTTCCACTGGGCTGTTGAGGAGTTCCACCTCTGGGCAATGTCAACCAAAGAGGTGACCCCCCCAAATAAATGAATGGTCCGCCTGTGGGCCGCCAAGATCATCTATAGAGCCTAGTCAGGCCACTGTAGGAGAAAGATTCAGGGGCCAATCCAGAACTTCAGAGAGTTCTTGCTGTTTCCTCTGCCAGTAAGGTATAATCACAGGACGGGCCCAAACCACATGGTAAAAATCAGCATCCATTGAAAAGCAGCGGAAGCAATTGACTGGGGGATCCTACCAGTGTGATGAAGTCGCATTGGGATCATGTACGTCAAGTGGAGATAATTTAGTTGGATCAATCTGAAGCATGTGGAGATGGCTAGTACAGGGCCATTCTAGAGTTCCTGCAATCTGCTTCATCCAGTTCACTGATTCATCCCTCGCAAAGTTGTTTAAGTACATGAACGTGGAGAAATTGCCTAAGCACAATTTGGCCCCCCAGTGAGCGACCCTTGCCTAAGGGGTTGCTCCCTGCACATAAAAAAAAACAAAAAAACCAAAAAACAATTCCCTGGTGTCTAGTGGGCATTTCTGCCCCCAGGGGGGGCAGGAATGACCTATAAATTATTTGCCCCCCTAGGGAGTGACCCTTGCCTAAGGGGCCGCTCCCTTTATCAGAAAACACAAATAAAAAAAAATCCCTGGTGTCTAGTGGGCATTTTTGCCCCCTCTGGGGGCAGATCGGCCTAATTATATTAGGCCGATCTGCCCCTGGGGGGGCAGAAAGGGCCTAAGCACAATTTGGCCCCCAAGGGAGTGACCCTTGCCTTAGGGGTCGCTCCCTGCACATAAAAGAAAAAAAAAGTCCCTGGTGTCTAGTGGGCATTTCTGCCCCCCCGGGGGCAGATCGGCCTAATTATTTTACACCAATCTGCCCCCACGGGGGGGCAGAAATGACCTAAAAATTATTTGGCCCCTAGGGAGCGACCCTTGTCCAAGGGGCCGCTCCACTCACGTAAATTAAAAAAAAAAACGAAATTCCCTGGTGTCTAGTGGGCATTTCTGCTGCCCGATTGCAACGCGATCGGGCAGCAGAAATGCTCAGAATGACATCGGAAGAAAGGAAAAGTCTTTCCTTTCTTCCGATGTCTCTCCCGCCCCCCTTCTCCCGAGCGGAAGAGAAATGCTAAGCATTTTTCTTCCGCATCACGCTGGAAGCAAGCTTCCAGCGCAACGGGAGGTGACCTCTGATGAGGTCAGCACGCAATTGCGTGCTGACGTCATCAGATATCACGGGGATCAGGGGGATCGGGGGGTCGGGGTGAAAGGGGAAGTGATTACCCTTTCATCCCTGACGGGGGTGAGGGTGGGGGTCCTACGGGGGGAGCGCTAGCGCTTCCCCCATGGACCCAGTGCCGGACGTGGTGGTCTCGTCCCAGGCACACGGGAAACGTGTGCTGGGACGAGACCACCTCATCCAAGGCACCCTAGGGGTTAATGCTTCACTTTCACGTCCTGGTGGGTGGTTATTGTGACCAATAGATACCAATGGGTGTCGCAAACATTTTGTAAACTCCACGGGGGTTTTAGAACAAGTAGGCCAGACCCTCGCTGTGTGTCATCTGAACATGCGGGTATAGTAACGACATACAAAGTAGGGAAACTATGCCAGCAGTGGTTGACGAGTTCCTCACTAGATGCTGTTAAAGAACACCTCAATCTCTTGTCTAATGACACTGACTTACAGGATTTCCTGTTAGGCCCCAGAAAACAACGCATGTGCAAAAACAAAAATATGCAGTCTATAATGAAATTTGGAAGTTTTCTCAACAAGAAGTTGCTGCCCGGTTAAGGCAAATCGATCAGGAAAATTTACTGAAGGCATTAGCTGTTGTACATAATGGGATTAATATCCTGTCCAACCGGATATACACCTTAAACAACATTGTTTCTTCTGCAATAGACATAATACAAAGTGACATGTCCTGTTTACACCACGCACAAAGTCTACTAAGCTCCATTATGCAGCTGGGTTGGACACTACAAACACTGAAGGCAGGTCGTGTTCCCTGGCAACACGTTAGCACAAGGGACACATTTTCCACATTTAATTTAACGTGACAACAACAACTAATGTCTAAAAAAGAAGCAACTTATGCCATGGTAAACATTGAGAAATTAGAAAAGTTGCCTCTTACTGCGGCTGAAATACCATCTGCTGAGTGGTTAATACACATGGTCATTAATCTGCCTATTTCAACACTTCAATTCACATCCTGCTTAAAACACATTCCAGTGGACAGATATGAAAGGCTAGGAGATAGTTACATCCATGACATGTGGGAATTACCCTTACCATACAAATGTTTCAGTGGGATGAAAGAGGTCTTTCTTAGCGGTAGTGAATACAAGACTTCTGTCAGCCATTCGATGGTTTGTAAACAGCTGTCCTTGCACGGGCATGTAATGCTTCAGCAGCCAACTTGGCTTGTTATCTGAAGGGAGTCCCAGTCCCCTTGATTAGACCTGCGTTCCAGGTGCTCTCGAATGGCAGCTATGTGCTCCTTAATAGCTAGAGCTGTTGTGGGATGCGAGCCGCAATAGTTTACATTGTTTCGGTCTTCAAAATTGTTACATGCTGTGGGAATGTACTTTTTCCTCCTACGCGACAGAGGGAAGTGGCTGAGATTTGGCCCCATCGCTACTTCAAATGTGAATTTTGACAAGTTGAGCAGACTCAAGGATTTATTGTTTCAAAAATATGTGGCGCTCACACCTATGCACTTCAGGTTGCGAGGTCATCGGCAGAGATACAGTCCCTTTTAAGTACTAACTTTCCAAGACACTTTGGTGAACTTGTGGAACGGATATTTAACGCTTCCAGTACTACTGGAATCACTAATTTCTTTAAGGCTGTTGGTTCTGATTTAATTCACACCTTCTTCTCTATATTTGGCTTAACACCTTCAGCCATCTACTCAGTATTCTCCAGTATTTTCGGGGGATTTCCAACAACTTTGGCTATAGTAGGTGGCATTTTGCTATTGTACTTTTTCTGCGTAATGGCTGTCCCTTTACAACAAGGAGGACTGGAAGCGCTTCCACCAGCGCAGCTGTGTCATGAACGCATGATGCAGTACTTTGGAGCACCACTCCTGGAACGATTGGAGTGCGACTGGTCTCTGTCTTTTAGACCGGTTTTACATTGTGTGCAGCCCGTGTTTCAGTGCCTATGGTGCACTTTTGAATGTGCGCTGAAAGTTTGTTTTTCTACATACGCCTGCTTTCATTGGACGTTGATCTGTTGATCTCGCTGAGTGCTCATTACTAGACATGCGTGTTGAGGGTGCGTTTGCTTTGGGAAGCTGTTTTTGAGTTGCCCTTTGTGGATCATGCAGCTCTCAACTCATTGTTGGACACACCATTGTATGCTGCTGCCTCAGCTGGAGCTCAGGCTTTGGAACACGAATGCTCCTTGTTTTTCCCTGGCGATGAGCTTCCTATTTTACCACCTGCCAAAGTGGAGGATTTCCTGTCTTCAATTATCCCGGATTCAACTGGCGACTTTAAAAATGATTCTGACTTTTGAAATTCGGCTTGGTTACGTTACAATTAACATTTTAAATTGCCCTTTTAATACATGCTTGTGTCTTTTGACTTGTTGTTATTGGCACTCCCATATGCATGCCTTAGGATGAATTCTAGTAGCTTCTACATATTATTAGACTTTGAACCACCTTTGAACCAGCAAGGGGAGGGTGTTGTGTAGCCATTTTAGGTATAGCTTTATACACATTATTTTAGCAAACTAGGCCTGCAGTTGTGCACTTTTAACCTAGATATGTTTTTATTCTAGCTTTGCTATATTATTTTAATAATAGCCACATTTGCGGTCTTGTTTTATTTTCTCTATCTAGTTGCTCCTCACCTAGGTCAGCACTGCGCTCTTATATAAAAACATTTCTTTCACTCTGTCCTTTCTCAAAGCTGCACCGAGATAGGTTGCCAGCAAAGGCGGTACACTTTGTCTCCACTGTTCACAGAAACATACACACTCTTACGTGGGGATCCTTTCTTGGAACATCAGCTGTTTTATTATAAAAACACTACTTTGACCATGTACGTTAGAGAGGGATTCTGGCCAGATGACTGTATGCTGATTGCTGAGTGCTTCAAGCAGCTGCTTATTTAGACTACAGGCCTCTTGCTCGGGTATTAGGGATGATGTCTTCCGAGGGGGAATCCGAAGGGCAGAATTAGAGCTTAACATGCTGTGTTCTAACATAGCCTAGGTAGGAACTATCTATACAAACCCTAGTGGCAATATGGTAGCGTTATTCTTGTGTTTACTCTCATTGTCACTCTTTTAATTCTGTTGTGCTTCATCGTCCTAGTTATTGCAATACATGTTTTATTATCTAAGATGCAGTTACTTCAATAAAACCTTATTGAACTTTACTCTACCTCTGATTGTCCTTGCATACATGAGACTAATGTAACTAAGAGAAACTGATGAGATCTGAGTGGCCACAATTTCCCTGAGGAGTCATTTATGTCATGCGCCCGGTTGCCCAAATCATCCCTGCTCTTGGGTGGAGATGAGGCACTGCTAGTTAGCTAAAACAAACCTGGATTAGGCTGACAGGTATCACCTGGAGCAGGTTCAGACTCAGTCCCCCGCAGTCCAGGCGATTATGCCACCCACATCCAGTCGTCTCATTAGGATAATGAGAACCTATGCGATATAGTCAGATTGACTTTCCGTAGTGCCAGGTTAATGAAAATTAAAGAAATCTTATTTAGCCTGACAGTCTCCAATCTTTGGATGCAGATTTGTATTCCTCTGGGCTCTCTCTCTCTCTGCTGCTCTGTGCCCAATCAAGCTTTGATGTTGCCACATAAAGTGCAGTCAACTTGGTTTCGGGGGGAACTAGTTTACTGAGCTATCACTGCTATCTGAATCCATGACAAGCACCACGGTTTGCCTTTATTCGGATGAGCTGTCCAACAAGTCCATTGAACTTCTTCAAGTGTTATATATAGTGTTTCATTTGTTTTCTCATTGGATTTTGTGGTGGGTTATCAAATAGTCCTTTTGTTAATCTAGACCCAATGTGCCCCTTGATGTATTTACTTTGCTCACAAATTCTGACATTCCAAAACACCGCCCCTCCTTTCAGCACCTTGGGAACCATATCTCTTTGCTCCTGGAGCTCACCAGACATCTTAATTTGGCACCTCTGGTGGTGACTATAATACGTGACTGCCAGAGATGGACACAGCTCCCGCTTTCTGTTTTGGGTTGCATAGCCCTTTTTAAGATGATGATTTTACATCACTTCCTCTGCACCTTCCATCATTTCCCACTCCTGATTCTGAGCCAGGGGTTTCATAAACACGACAATATAGGTACCACGGTTCTGGGGGATGTATGAACAGGGAACCACATACTGCTATTCCAGGAGTTGCAAGACCGATACATCTCACTCAAACGCAATTTCATAAGTATTTACAATTACGTCCTGCCCTTGCTGCCAATATTCACTTGGACACCAAAATCCCTGAGTTCAACCCCCTTGGAGACAGATTATTGACAGGACATATGGCCCAGGGCGCTATCACCCACATTTATTGCTCCTTCATTGTTAATCCCTGACCCACGTTCATTGGAGAAATTAATATGGAGCCTAATATAATTAAGCTGATCTGCCCCCGGGGGGGGCAGAAATGCCCACTAGACACCAGGGATTTTTTGTTGTTGTGTTTTTTCTAATAAAGGGAGTGGCCCCTTGGGCAAGGGTTGCTCCCTAGGGGGCCATATTATTTTTAGGCCCTTTCTGCCCCCCCGGGGGCAGATCGGACTAATATAATTAGGCCGATCTGCCCCCGGGGGTAGAAATGCCCACTAGACACCAGGGAATTTTTTTTGTTTGTTTTTTTCTTTTATGTGCAGGGAGCGACCCCTTAGCAAGGGTCACTCCCTGGGGGGCCAAATTGTGCTTAGGCCATTTCTGCCCCCAGGGGGGGGGGCAGAAATGCCCACTAGACACCAGGGATTTTTTTTCTTTGTGTTTTCTAATAAACGGAGCGGTCCCTTGGGCAAGGGTCGCTCCCTAGGGGGCCATATTATTTTTAGGGCTTTTCTGCCCTCCCGGGGGCAGATCGGCCCTAATATAATTAGGCCGATCTGCCTCCAGGGGGGGCAGAAACCTCTAGTCACCAGGGATATATTTTTATTTTTATTTTTATTTTTATTTACTTTATGTTTTTATGTATGGGGAGCGACCCCTTAGGCAAGGGTCGCTCCCTTGGGGGGCAAATTGTATTTAGGCTATTTCTGCCCCCCTTGGGGGCAGATCCGCCTATTTTTGTTAGGCCAATCTGCCCCCAAGGGGGGCAGAAACTACTAGACACCAGGGATTGGTGAGTGTGTATGTGTGTGTTTTGTTTGGGGGGCAGCCCCTTGGGAAAGGGTCACTCCCCATGGGGACACATTACTGTTGGCCTTATCTGCCCCCATTGGGGGCAGATTGGCCTATTTTTGAAAGGCCCATCTGCCCCCAAGGGGGCAAGAAAGCTCACCAGAGACCGGGGAAGATTATTTTTCAAAATGAGAGGGTGGGGTTATGGCCATACCCGCACCCGCAAATAAATGGGGCCAAAGTTGTTCCTCCCACCAGTGGGCAGATGGGGCAATTACCCCGATCCACAACCCCGGGGGGCAGAAAGTCTACCAGATGCCATGAAATTTAAAAAAAATAGTGGGGTGCTGACCACCAACCAGTATGGGCCTGGTTATGCCCTCACCTGAACTGAAGGGGCTAACAGTCATTCAGCTCTCCCCCGCACACTAAAACATCTTATCCCATGGTAAGCAAGAGGACTTTTGATTTTTTTGGTTTTTGTTTTACATTTGGGCCATGAGCTTGGTAACTCTCAAAATCGTCCCACTTGGAATGGTGAGGTCTGCACATTTTTTTTACTTTGGGACTCTGCCATGTAGAAAAATCCACAAGACCTAGACATATCTGAAAACTAAACATCTAGTTGATTCCAGGGTGGTGTGCTTCACATGCACCCTGCACCATTTCCTTACCCACAATGCCCTGCAAACCTGCAACTTTGCTGGAAAGCACACATTTTTCCAACATTTTTGTGATGGAACCTTCCAGAATCTGTAGGAATCCACAAAATTCCTACCACCAAGCATTGTCTCATCTATACCGATAAAATTTCTGCTGCACTTGTCAGCTTAAATATTTTTTGTTTCAAACTGCCCTTTTGGACCCACTTTGGTTCCCCCTCAATTTTGATGTGTTTTTGGCTCTTTCCTGTCACAAACACTTGGCCCACCTAAACAAGTGAGGTATCATTTTTACTGGGAGACTAAGAGGAACGTTGGGTGGGAGGAAATTTGTCCCCGTGCGGTGATCCCACACAGAAATGTGGGATAAATTAGATTTTTTAGCTAAATTTGAGGTTTGCTGAGGATTCTGGAGAAGAAAACATTGGGGGATCCACGCAAGTCGCACCTCCCTTGAGTCCCTTGGATGTCTAGTTTTCAGAAATGTCTGGGTTTGGTAGGTTTCCCTAGATGGCTGCTGAGCCCAGGACCAAAAACACAGGTGCCCCACGCAAAACCAGGTAGTTTTCTATTTGATCATTTTGATGGGTCCAGATAGTGTTTTGGGGCATTTCCCGCTGCGGGCACTAGGCCTACCCACACAAGTGAGGTACCATTCTTATCGGGAGACTTGGGGAACGCTGGGTGGAAGCAAATTTGTGGCTCCTCTCAGATTCCAGAACTTTCTGTCACCGAAATGTGAGGAAAAAATGTTTTTTTACCAACATTTTGAGGTTTGCAAAGGATTCTGGGTAACAGAACCTGGTGTGAGCCCCACAAGTCACCCCATCTTGGATTCCCTAGGTCTCTAGTTTTACAAAATGCACAGGTTTGGTAGGTTTCCCTAGGTGGCGGCTGAGCTAGAGGCCAATATCCACAGGTAGACACTTTGCAAAAAACACCTCTGTTTTCTTTGAGAAAATGTGAGGTGTCTACTTTGTGTTTTGGGGAATTTGCTGTCGCGGGCACTAGGCCTACCCACACAAGTGAGGTACCATTTTTATCGGGAGACTTGGGGGAACGCTGGGTGGGAGGACATTTGTGGCTCCTTTCAGATTCCAGAACTTTCTGTCACCGAAATGTGAGGAAAAAGTGTTTTTTTAGCCACATTTTGAGGTTTGCAAAGGATTCTGGGTAACAGAACCTGGTGAGAGCCCCCACAAGTCACCCTGTCTTGGATTCAGGGAAAAAAACACAAGCCTTCTTCTGCAGCCCTTTTTCCCAATTTATTTATTTTTAAATTACATTTTTACTGTATTTTGGCTAATTTCTTGGTCTCCTTCAGGGGAACCCACAAAGTCTGGATACCTTTAGAATCCCTAGGATGTTGGAAAAATAGGATGCAAATTTGGCGTGGGTAGCTTATGTGGACAAAAAGTTATGAGTGCCTAAGCGCGCCTTGCCCCAAATATCCAAAAAAATGCCTGGCACCTGAAGGGGAAAAGGCCTGGCAGCGAAGGGATTAAATGTGCCATTGCGGAATGCTCACGAAAGACAAGTCTCTGCGGACCTTGTGAGAAGAAAAATAGGGTTTTATGACCTCATCCACCAGTTCAACTGTTGGGCGCTCAGGAAGGTAATGACCATGTATTATTAGAAAGAAAGTAATAACAAAGCCAATCTAAGGGAGGAAAGCTAATATAGTCAAGGAAAGCCACAGATAGTTCCATGGGAATATGAAGTAATTTGCTTTAACCAATTTATCAGCTTATGTGTCTTTGGCAGTTCAGGTGTAGAAGAGGCAAATGTGTCCTAGAAGGTGTCATTGATGTCGGCAAAGTATCCAGAAGCAGTTCGTGGAAGAACTGGAGCCGTATTTGAAGGAGGAGGATTGGTAGGGGTCTCCTGCGGTTCCTCACTGTGAATGACGCCATCCGTTTGAGTAGAAGTTGAGTCAAATTGATCAGCAATTTCCGTGTTGCTTGTTGTAATAGATGTTAGTGGAACTAATGCAAGATCATTTTCCACCCTCCCCAAGCTCAGAGAGATGTCAGCGTTGCTGCTCAAAATTTGTAGAGGGACATCATGACCAGTAGTGAGAGGGATTCGGGAACTACTGGTGGTTCCTCTTGGTCTGCTGTGCAGGATCAGCCACATGGTATAACTTGACATTGTCGATGGAGACAAAGCGGTTTTCTTTAGAACCAGGCAGCGGAGGTAGAATAAGGGTTCTGGCACTGTGTATTCCCTGGACTGGGACCAGTGCACAATAGGAAGGACCAAACTCCTTTTTCACAGCAACTTTTTCTTGTACTAGATCTTCAACCTTTGGAATCCAGCCGGTAAGTGTTATTGGTACATCATTAATTCCTGCGGAGGCAGCACTGGCAGAAGTGTTGTCGTCACAGAACTGTTATAATTCCTGCAAGACAGTGACACAATCATTTATGTCAAGGTGTGTTTCTGCCACCTCCACGCCAGGACCATCAAGATCTGGAACATACAATTGAGTTCCAAACAGGCACTCATATGAAGTATGACCCCCTAGGGACCTACAAGGCAGATTATTAGGTGCTCTCTGGACTCCATACTCGTGATTAAGCCAACTACAACTTGTACCTAATACTCTGGTTGTTAAGGACTGCTTTAAATCACAACACTATTTACCTCGGGATGAAATGGAGACAAGTAATGGAGTTGGACCCCTAACAAAGCCATGGCATCCCTGAATGCCCTTGAGGCAAAAGCAGAGCCCTGGTCCGAGTGGAAAGCCGCAACTGCATATGTGCCGATAGAGACTTGCAAATCTTTAATAACAATCTGAGCATCAGCTGAGCGTTGTGGCCACACCCATAGAAATCTGGCGCAAGAGTCAACAGTGACTAAGATGTATTTGTATGCACTGTCCGGTGTTAGGGGACTGCAATGGTCCAAGTACACATATTGTAAAGGTTTGTTAGAAATTAGGAGGGATGTCTGCTGTGGGTGTATGACGGTGGAGCCCTTAATTTGTTGGCAGATGTCACAACAAAGTACATACTGCTTGGTGTCTTTGTATAAACCTGGCCACCAATAACGTGCTTGCAATAATGATATTGTAGCCGCCACACCAGCATGGGCAGGTGCAACCCCCATCATGCCCTGCTTTAATCAACTCTGGTCCTAGGTCTTTGTTGGGAATTACTCCAGATCCCACACCTGGTATTTTTACTTCTGCATCAAGGAAGCCTCCCATTCGGTAGGAATATTTAGCAGGAAATGCTTTTGGATAGGGTGTGCCTTCAGCTGTAGCTTTCACGGCAGCCCATATGTCATTGTCCGGTTTTATTCCAAAACGAGTTATTGCAGCAACAGAAGCCATAGCTGCTGCTGATTTGGCTGCTTCATCAGCCATTGTATTTCGAACAACGTGTATTCCAATGTGCTGGTGTCCAAGTAGATGTACAACATGGACATTTGGTAGTGCCTCCTTCAGATCCGTTACTTTCCCCCACAGAAGTCTGTGTTTAATGGTGTTGCCTTTAGAATCTCTGAACCCATTCTGATGCCATTAATCCAGGTATTCAGTGAAGGACTAGACACAGTAATACGAATCACAGACAATCAGTGTTAGCTGGGCAGGATCCCTGTGTTCCAGTGCCATCACCAGAGCCTTTAGTTCTGCTAGTTGTGCTATGCAATCCCCTAGGGTTTGCGTGAATGTATGCTGGGGACAAAATTTACTATCCTCCATGTAGCCACTTATGACTGCACAAGCAGCGGAGTATTGATGCTTTGTGCCTATTGCAGGTTGTGCTGAGCCATCGGTGTACATGGCTCTTTGAGATTGATCAATAGGCAACATATTTGCTGGAACTGGGTATTCTAGTTCACATTGCAATAATTCTTGAGTTTGGAATTTTGGGTCGAAAATGTAATCAACATAGGTGGCTGTCAAAGAAATTGCCCATTGAATCCAACGTGGATGTAATGCTTTAGCATTTGGAACGCTGGTTTTGATAACAGGCTCAAGGGCTGGAATTGGAGATATGACAATAATGCGTTTCCCCTGGGCTAGTGGTCTTTCTTTAATGACAGCCATCTGAACATCAGTGAGAATTTTCTCAGTGGGAGCAAAGAGTTGCTCTGCTGCTAAATACAAATCGGGTTTGTATGCAATCGGGACAATCTCCCCCTCTTTGAAATTTACATAGGTGAAACCAATGGCACCAGCAATTACTCTCATGCCCAGATCTTTTTTATTGCCCCTTGTGTGTAAGTGTTGTGCTGCAAGCATGCCTGTTTGCAAAGCTCTGAGAATGTGTGTTCAACTGTCCAAAATGTACTGGAATAGTCAGAACGTATTAAGGGGGTCATTCTGACCCTGGCGGTAAAAGGCACTTACCGCCGGACAGAAGACCGCCATTATCCCGCCACGGCAGCGGTAAACCGCCACGGTCATTCTGACCCACAACTGCCAAACCGCCAAAAACCCGACCTCCACTGAAGCCCACCTCATCAGCGGTCAGCGATAAACTGGAGATGACCAAACCTCCACCGTCACGCCAACACAAACACGCCCATGCCATTACGACCCACCAATCCATGCGGCGGTCTTTCAACCGCGGTATTCCATTGGCGGTACACACCGCTGCGCTCAAAATACCCACACCTTTACAAAACACAGCCATATTGGACAATCCAAAATACACACACCTGATACACATACAAACACCACTCCCACACACCCATCACCATATAAAACACCCACCCACATCACCCACAAACCCCCACAAAGCGAAATTCAGAGACAAGGCGCAATACACAGAGAGAGAGCACAGGGAACGCAAACCACAACACACACAGGAACCCAACATCATCACCCACACCACATCCATGCACAAAACACCACACACCACTACACTCATCACCACAAACACCACCCCACACCTCATCCACACCACCCCATGGCACCCCAAAGACACCCCAGGTTCACGGACCAAGAACTCAGGGTCATGGTGGAGGAAATAATCAGGGTAGAGCCCCAGCTCTTCGGCACACAGGTGCAGCACACCACAATAGCCAGGAAGGTGGAGCTATGGCAAAGGATCGTCGACAGGGTCAACGCTGTGGGACAGCATCCCAGAAATCGGGAAGACATCCGAAAGCGCTGGAACGACCTACGGGGGAAGGTGCGGGCGATGGTGTCAAGATACAACATCGCTGTGCAGAAGACTGGCCGCGGACCCCCACCCACTCCACCCGAATTCACAGCATGGGAGCAAGAGGTCTTGAACATCCTGCATCCTGAGGGCCTCGCTGGAGTAGGCGGAGGAATGGACTCTGGTAAGTCTAATCTCAACTACTTCACCCCCCCCCAACCACCAGCATGCCAACCCACACCCCCACCCTCACCCCTAACCCCCAGCACACATACTCCCTTTTAATGTCTCACCAGCACAACCCACCCAACCCAACCCAAACCCCTGAATGCCAGCACAAACCATGGACACCCAGCACCTAAGCATGACCACTGTACATACCCATCCCCCCCCACAAACCACCCTCACAACTCCTCTCACATGGGACTGCCAGCACTGGGGGACAAGGGCACCCACAAATCGCACGCCACGGCACAAACAAAATCAATAACCATATTCTTCTACCCCTGCAGGGCCCGAACGCCAACACACCGGCCAGGAGGGTCCAGATTTGTCCATCCCACCCCCAGAACAGGCCCCCAGTGATGACAGCAGCTCTGTCGACCTAGAACCTGATGACCAGCCCGGACCATCGGGGACCTCTGGACAGTCGGTTACCCTCAGTCAGCCCCAGGCCACAGCAGACCTACCCCCCTCAGGAAACACCAGCACAGCACCCACCCAGCGGGCCCATGCTTCTGTCTCCAGGACAGGTCAAGCAGCAGTGTGTCTACCAGTACAGGGCACCCAGGGTAACCCACAACCCCAACAACAACAGGGACCTGGGGGCACTGGTAGTGGGCACACCGTCCAGGGGACAGAGGCCCAGGAACAAAGAGGAACTGGGAGGGCTGCCGTGCGACAGAGGGAGGACAGGCCTAGGGAACCCACTGTCCAAGAGGCCCTCACCACCATCATGGGAGCGTACCACCACTCCCAAGAGACGATGGCGACGGTCCTGGCCAGGTTCCAGGAGATCCAGGCCATGCAGGAGGGCCAGTACATGGGGTTCCGGGAAGAACTGCGCACCATCAGTTCCGCAATGGGTACAATGGTGGTGGCACTCAACCAGATTGTCACCACATTGCGGGACCATGTGGCCCCCCAAAGGGCCCCTGTCACTAGCATGGAGGAAGAATAGCCCACCACCTCCGCCGGCGCTAGTGGTCAGGAGGCCCGACACAACAGCAACGGCCCTCCCGGACCCCACCCCCTGCAGAACAAGAACCACCCCACAAGAAAGGCCTGAGATCGAGGAAGAAGACAGAGTAGGATGTCAAGACCCCCGCCATGCACGGGAACCCCCGGATGTCATCCCACTGTCCCACTTGTTTATCCTGTCCAACCTTGAACTGCCCCTGCTCCACCTTCCACAGGCATATGGACAATGGACCTGTAGGAACGACAGTCTGGACACTGCCATGGACATGCCTCCACCATCACCCTGTTTGAACTATGCACCTATCTAAAAACTTCAATAAACACAATTATTGCACATTAACCAACTGGATTCTGCTATCTATTTATTTTAACCAAATGTATTCGATATAACCAACAAAACATTTCTAGTTACATTGTGATGACAACATACCAGTGTCACACAGCGGTAGTCCATGGGGAAGAAAACCAGAGGGCACTCCGCGGGGATCAGATCACTGAAATAGGAAGTGATATACACAACTAAGTTACCATACATTGGGGTGAAAGGTCAGACAGTAGAGAGCCACTACAGTTACAGATATAATACAATGCTGGAGTAGATTATTACCTGTGTCACTGGAAATACTGCAGTATCACTCTGTCCCTGTTGTCTGTGTCGTCCTCTTCGTCTTCCTCCTCTTCACTCTCCGCAGGCTCCACAGCGGCCACAACACCACCATCTGGACCATCCTCCTGCAGGAAAGGCACCTGGCGTCGCAAAGCCAGGTTGTGAAGCATGCAGCAGGCCACGATGATATGACACACCTTCCTTGGTGAGTACATTAGGGATCCACCAGTCATATGCAGGCACCTAAACCTGGCCTTCAGGAGGCCGAAGGTCCGCTCAATGACCCTCCTAGTCCGCCCATGGGCCTCATTGTACCGTTCCTCTGCCCTGGTCCTGGGATTCCTCACTGGGGTCAATAGCCAATGCAGGTTTGGGTAACCAGAGTCACCAATTAGCCACACACGGTGTCTCTGTAGCTGTTCCATCACATAAGGGATGCTGCTATTTCGCATGATGTACGCGTCATGCACTGACCCTGGGAACTTGGCATTTAAATGGGAGATGTACTGGTCAGCCAAACAGACCACCTGGACATTCATCGAATGATAATTTTTACGGTTCCTGTACACCTGCTCATCGTCTTTTGGGGGAACCAAAGCCACATGGGTACCATCAATGGCACCAATGATATTGGGAATGTGTCCAAAGGCATACAAATCACCCTTCACTGTAGGCAAGTCACCCACCTCAGGGAAAATGATGTAGCTCCGCATGTATTTCATCAGGGCAGACAACACTCTGGACAACACCTTTGAAAACATAGGCTGAGACATCCCAGATGAAATGGCCACGGTAGTTTGAAATGATCCACTTGCCAAAAAATGCAGTACTGACAGCACCTGCACTAGAGGCGGAATCCCTGTGGGTTGGCGGATGGGTGACATCAGGTCTGGCTCCAGCTGGGCACACAGCTCCTGTATAGTGGCACGTTGAGTCTGTAGGTGAGTATGACGTGTCTTTCTTCCATTGTCGACAGGTCCACCAGCGGTCTGTACACTGGAAGATTCCTCCGTCTCCTCGCAAGTCCCAGCGGACGATGCCTAGGAAGGACAACATGGAGCACAGTCAAGCAACCCACAGGTAAGTGCCCACAGCATGCCCAGTACACGTATCTCTCAGGATTGAATGGCTAGTATGATTGTCGGTGCAAGGCCTAGCCATGTGTGACGCAGTAGGAATTAAGCCATGTGTGCCCTTGAAATGGCGGCTGCCTGACCTGTGAAGCGTGACAATGTGAAGTGAGGTAATAGCGCAAGCGTGGCACACCGTGGCGGTTGGTGGTCACAGTCCGCGGCGCAAAGCCGCATTGGACAACATTGAACCCTATGGGTTTCAGGAGCCAATGGCGGTGAGCGCCGGTGGTCGCGGTACGCGCCGCCGCGGTACGCACCGCCGCGGCCGTAACCGCCATTTTCTCTCTGCTTGATCACACGAGACCTGAGCATCCACAGGAGAGGACCTATACTGCAAGTGCTGCTGTGACCTCGGTCTGGAAGTGACAATGGCTGCTGCGACTGGGGAAAGGGCCCCCGCCTTCAGTTCCGAGGAGTTGGAAAAGCTCGTGGACGGGGTCCTCCCCCAGTATGCGCTACTCTACGGGCCTCCAGACCAACAGGTGAGTACACGGGGGGCAATGCATAGTGCCCAATGCCTGGGCTGAGTGGGGACGATGTACGATGGAGGGGAGGGCAGCGAATGACGAATGCATTGCATGACAGATGAGAGCATGTGCCACATGGCAAGGTTGGGGAGGGGGGGCCACTCACATCGAGCATGCAGAAAAGTGATGATGTTTCTCTTCCCCCCCTGTACATGTCACATAGGTCAGCGCCCATCAGAAGATTGACATTTGGCGTGCCATCGCCAAGGACGTCCGGGCCCTGGGGGTCCACACCAGAAGGGGCACCCACTGCCGCAAGAGGTGGGAGGACATCCGCCGCGGGAGCAGGAAGACCGCGGAGGCTCTGCTGGGGATGGCCTCCCAACCTAGGAGGGGTGCCAGTCCTACCTTGACCCCCCTGATGTCCCGGATCCTGGCGGTGGCCTACCCCGATTTAGATGGGCGCTTGAGGACATCACAGCAGACACAAGGGGGTGAGTACCAGCACATTCAGCTATATTGCGCGCAGTGGAGGTGCCTGCGTGGGGGAGGAGGGCTGTGGGTGTCCCTAGGCCAAGGCGATTTCTGTAGGATAGGCCCGTCCGTGAAGTATGGTCCTGTGCCCCCGCCCCCCACCTCTGTAGGGTGCCTAGTAACGCGATTCATGGACCAGTGTATACTGTGTGGGCAGTTGTCGCCCATAGGCTTGTAGGGCATGTCCCATTGAATGAGTAGTGTACCCCAAGTGCGCAGCGTAGTGCAGGGGGCTTTTGTGTCTGTCCTCTCCGCCAACGGTGTCCCCAATGCATGCACTCAACTTGTCTTTATGTTTTCCACCCCCCCCCCCATTTTCTTTGTATTTCTGTGAATGTGTGCATTAGCATCATCAGGCAGAGGAGAAGTGGCATCGGCGCAAGAGGGAGCTGCATCTCACATGGCCCCGGAGGGCCATGCAACGGACTCCGACATAACCAGTGAGACGGAGGGCGAGGGGGGCTCCACCACGGGGACCCGTGGAGACGGCAGCGACACCGACACGTCCTCGGAAGGGAGCTCCCTTGCGGTGGCGGCAACATCCGTGCCCACCACAGAAACAGGTACAGCCGCCACCCAGCGCACCAGCTCCGCCCTCCCAGCAGCCCCTCGGCCTTCGGCCCGTGCCCGCAAGGCCAAGAAGCCGGCCATCTCCTTCGCCCCAGGCACCTCAGGCCCTGCCCCAGTCACCCCTGCTGCCCTCAGTGAGGAGGTCATTGACCTCCTGAGGACCATCATTGTTGGGCAGTCTACCCTTCTGAATGCCATCCAGGGTGTGGAGAGGGAGGTGCATCAAAGCAATGCATACCTGGAGGGCCTTCATTCGGGTCAGGCTGCCCATCAACGATCGTTCAACGCTCTGGCCTCAGCACTGACGGCAGCGATTGTCACTGTCTCCAGCCTCCCTCTTCTGACTCCCTCCACCCAGTCCCACTCCCCTGTTCCTCTGCCTATCCCATCCACACCTACAGACCAGCCTGCACACACCTCAACACCCAAGGGCAGGTCATCCAGACATAAGCACCACAGGACACACAAGCATTCACCCAAGCAACATCCAGATGCAGACATGCCAACAGCCACTACCTCCTCTGTGTCCCCCACCTCCTAGTCTCCCTCCTCCCTCCCTGTGACGTTTCCACACACACCTGCAAGCACACCACCATCAACCATTGCACCCATCACCAGCACACCCTCCACACCAGTCCGCACACGTGCAGTCACCACCCCTACTGCCATGTACACGTCCCCTGTGTCCTCTCCCAGTGTGTCTGTCACCCCCGCTTCCCAACCACACAAACGCAGGCAGGCACCCAAACAACAGCCATCCACCTCACGTCAGCCTCCTGCCCAAGCACCTGCACCCAAAGACAGCACACTTGACTCTCCTACAACCACATCCTCTTCCTCCACTCCCATACCCACTCCAGCCACCCTTCCCATGGCTCCAAAGAAAATTTTCCTCTCTAAAGTGGACCTCTTTTCCTCACCTGACCCACCCCCTCCATCCCGTAAGAGTTCCACAAACACCTCAGCCACCACCAGCCCAGCAACTCCAAAGAATGTTGTGCCTGGTTTTTGGAGTCCGCCCTTTCCTTGGGCTGGGACATCGTCCAGCAGCAAAGGCACAGCCAGCCCCCCCCCTGGGAAGAGGACCAAAAAACTGAAGGGCAGGCGCGAAAGGAGTGTAGCCTTGCACCGTCACCTGTCACATTGGCTAAGGGAGCCAAGGGCCACGGACAGTCTGCCAAGGAGGGCAAGGGCAGCAAGGAGAATAAGGCAGGGAGCAGCCGACCTGGCCATGAGGGCCCCACCAGCCCCATTCCGGGGGTATCGAAGGAGAGCCAGGGCCCCAGGACTCCATCACAGGAGGGCCCCGCAACGGAAAGGTCCGATGCAGAGTGAGCGGCAAGTATTGGCCAGGTGTGGTTCACTGGAAACACAAGACAGGCACTGCTGAACAGGGCCCCGCCGTGAGGAGCACCGCTGAACGGGGCCCCGCCGTGACCAGAACCGCTGAACAGGGCCCCGCCGTGAGGAGCACCGCTGAACAGGGCCCCGCCGTGAGGAGCACCGCTGAACGGGGCCCCGCCGTGACCAGAACCGCTGAACAGGGCCCCGCCGTGAGGAGCACCGCTGAACAGGGCCCCGCCGTGAGAAGCACCGCTGAACGGGGCCCCGCCGTGACCAGAACCGCTGAACAGGGCCCCGCCGTGAGGAGCACCGCTGAACAGGGCCCCGCCGTGAGGAGCACCGCTGAATGGGGCCCGCCGTGAGAAGCACCGCTGAACGGGGCCCCGCCGTGACCAGAACCGCTGAACAGGGCCCCGCCGTGAGAAGCACCGCTGAACGGGACCCCGCCGTGACCGGAACCGCTGAACAGGGCCCCGCCGTGAGGAGCACCGCTGAACAGGGCCCCGCCGTGAGGAGCACCGCTGAATGGGGCCCCGCCGTGAGAAGCACCGCTGAACGGGGCCCCGCCGTGACCAGAACCGCTGAACAGGGCCCCGCCGTGAGGAGCACCGCTGAACAGGGCCCCGCCGTGAGAAGCACCGCTGAACGGGGCCCCGCCGTGAGCGGAATCGCTGAACAGGGCCCCGCCGTGAGGAGCACCGCTGAACAGGGCCCCGCCGTGAGGAGCACCGCTAAACAGGGCCCCGCCGTGAGAAGCACCGCTGAACGGGGCCCCGCCGTGACCAGAACCGCTGAACAGGGCCCGCCGAGAGGAGCACCGCTGAACAGGGCCCCGCCGTGAGAAGCACCGCTGAACGGGGCCCCGCCGTGAGCGGAACTGCTGAACAGGGCCCCGCCGTGAGGAGCACCGCTGAACAGGGCCCCGCCCTGAGAAGCACCGCTGAACGGGGCCCCGCCGTGACCAGAACCGCTGAACAGGGCCCGCCGTGAGGAGCACCGCTGAATAGGGCCCGCCGTGAGAAGCACCGCTGAACGGGGCCCCGCCGTGAGCGGAACCGCTGAACAGGGCCCCGCCGTGAGGAGCACCGCTGAACAGGGCCCCGCCGTGATAAGCACTGCTGAACGGGGCCCCGCCGTGAGACGCACCGCTCCGCTGGGCCCTTCCTGTCAAGCACCGCTCCGCTGGGCCCTTCCTGTCAAGCACCGCTCCGCTGGGCCCTTCATCTCAAGCACCGCTCCGCTGGGCCCTTCCTGTCAAGCACCGCTCCGCTGGGCCCTTCATCTCAAGCACCGCTGGCCCATTTTTAGTCCCGGTTCTGTGTCGGGCAGGCCTTCACGACGCACTCTGCCCACCATGCCTCCTCCATGACCAGTGGTCTCTGTAATCCACCTGATGGACTGTGGCTTTGCACTCCCCAGGATGGCACAGTGGGCAATCCACCCACTGTAGAGACTTGTGAGACTGTGGCTTTGCACTCCCCAGGATGGCACAGTGGGCAATCCACCCACTGTAGAGACTTGTGAGACTGTGGCTTTGCACTCCCCAGGATGGCACAGTGGGCATGGAGGCCCTTCGTGGATCTGGCGTCAAGGACTCATGTGGCTGAGGTGCCCCCCCTTCCCTTCCCCCTGAGGTGCCTGTCTTTTTAATTTAGTGATGCCCCAGCAGTGTTCTCTCCAATGGACTGGATCTCGTGTGTGGGCTTTGCCCATGTGTTGCTGTACATTGGCCCACGGACCTTTGGACTTTGATTGACTGGGCCGGACTTTTGCTGCTTGTATGGATAGAGTTCTAGATGTGTATTCATTCTTCATATATTGCTAAGGTCGCTATACTTTATTGTTGCAATAATATGGTTCTACTTTTACATTCATTGGCTTTTGTCTTTGTTTGGGGGGGAGGTTGGGGGTGTCACTCTGACTTTTTTATCTGCATAGGTGTGTTGGTATTTCGGTGGGGGTGAGGGTGGGTTTGTGGCGTATGTGTGTGCCCGTAACCTTTCCTCCTCCCCCCTGCCCTGTGTCGTAGGTGCAGTACTCACCGTTGTCGTCTGTGGCCAGGTTCGTGATCCTGGAAGAAGAGCAGGAAGGCAATGGCTGGGAGGATGTGGAGTTCGGGTTCCATGCTGTTCCGATTCCGCATGGAGTGTGTCGAGGTAAGCGTTTTCCATTGGAGATGTCTGTTTCCGCCGTGTTTTTATCGGCGGGGCTCCCGTCCCGGAAAAGGTGGCGGATTGGTGGGTCGTGATAGGGTGGGCGGTACATTGTCTGCCGCCTGCCTGTTGGCGGTGACCGCCGCGCTGTTTGTTTGTACCGCCGTGGCGGTCGGAGTGTTAAAGCGGCGGCCTGTGTTGGCGGTTCCCGCCAGGGTCAGAATTCATATTTTTCGGCCGCCAGCCTGTTTGCGGGTTGGCCGCCGCTTTAACACTGACCGCCAGGGTCAGAATGAGGGCCTAAGTCATCTAAAGGTTTTATGCGTGATGCGTAATCTGGAATGTAAGTTCTGCCAACATTTAGAAAACCCAATAGGGATTGGAGTTTCTTAATGGTATTTGGAGGTTGTAGCTGCGCGCATTTTTCCAAGAATTGTGGTGCTAGGCTCTTTCCTTCACTTGATGGCTCATATCCCAAAAACAGGACGCTGAGGAAGGCTATTTTTGTTTTGTTTAAGTTGAATTTATAGCTAAATTCGGCAAATCCTACAACAATGCAGGCTACCCGTCTCAGATGGTGAAGTATTTCATCATCCAGTAGATAGATATCATCTACATAGGACAAAGCTTCAGGGTCAATGTTGTGCAATATTGAAGTCACACGAGCCGCAAACAGTCCTGGGCTGTTTTTGTACCCCTGGGTACAGAATGTTTTCTGGGAGCCTAGTGCACTGAAATTTGTTAAGTCTCTATTCTCAGGCGCTATATTTTGGCAGAAGAAACCATTGGAAATGTCCAGTTTTGTTTTGTATTTTTTGTACACTATGTTGATCTTTAGTGCTGTGCGGTGTGAGTTTTGTATAGCATATGTGCGTGTATGACTGTTTAAGTGTCTGTAGTCTAAGACTTTTCTGCACAAATGGTCCAGTTCAGCTACTGGGAATAAAGGATTATTCATTGGTGAGACACAGGGTTTCATTACCCCCTGGTACTCCAGTGGTGTGAGGATTTCCCTCATGGGTGCTTTTGCATCAGGTTTTATTGGATACTGAGATTGTGGTTGGGGTTGATTTTTAATAGGAATTACATGATGGGGGGAATCTTTAACCCACCTTCCGTGGTTGCGATTTAACACGGATTGCCTGTGCCAATGCCCAGTCGATGGCGTTGGATTCTGCGAGCTCATCTAGAACAAGGGCAAGAAAGAAGGTTTGATAACATCTTCCCCATATGGGCAAGTACGGACAAATTCAGGTGAGTCCTGAAAGGAACGAGATTGGCATGTATCAGTATATTGATATCTGTCAGGCGTTTTTATATTATCTCTATTTCTGGATTATATCTATTCTGTGGGGTCTTCATATGCAGAGATTCTCCCCTTTCTTTTTAGGTGTTTGTTGTTTTTTATCCCAGCATTTCTTAGAACCCTCAGGAGCTTGCTTGGTAGAATCTTTATTAGATTTACCCTGAAGCTGTGGTTTTGTCGGTCTGGCCCCCAGACTATCTCGACCAATACTAGAAAAGGTCTCTGCTATAATCTTTGGCAGCAAACGTTCTTAATCCTGTGGAGGAACATCCCGGAGCCGCATGCGCACTGCTAGTGCAACCGCTTCCCCTTTAAGATTACTTAATTTAATTGAGGATACTCTGGCAAAATTGCCCATTAGTTGCATCCCCAACTCCAGGGCCGGGGCAGCCCGGTATTCATCTTGAATTTGTTTTAACACTTCCAGTAAATTGGAAAGTGTTGGTGTACTGTGTGCGGTAGTATAGAGCATGGCAAATACTGTGCCCCATGTATTCCAGTTATCTACTGCAGGAACCATCCCAAATGGCAAGCACATAGTTAATGTTCTATGCTTATCCTGAGGCCCTGTATGGGGAAATACTGCTTCCAGTGTATTTATTTTTTGAGCTAACCAGAACGGAATCTCTTCTCGTTTGGCGGGTACTTTACCCGTGATTGAATGTACAGTCGCAGAATTAATGCCTGACGTTACTGCATGTGGTTGTGCCTGAGCAGCATGTGCTGGGTTTGTATTTAATGTTTGCATTACAAACTGTACTAATCATCTGTATATAGACATAAGCTCAGCATATAAGCGATGGACTTCAGCTACCGTTATGTTCCCTGCTGCAGGGTGAGGTATATATGTGGCCAATAAAGGCCAGGTAGGACCATCATTACTTAGAGGACCTAACCTAACATGTAGAATTGTATGGGGTAGGGCGCCATCAAGCCAATTATTATGTTCTTGATAAGATGGAGGTATTGCTAGATATGCATATGCTCTGTATTGTGCAGGTGTGTTTGCAGGTGTATAGTGATGAATTGTATTTGTGTTCCCATCAGCTGCTGGAAATGTGACCCAAGAATAAAACAATTCTGTTCTTTAGGCAGGGTGAGCCTCAGTAACAAATGTAACTGGACCCCCCTGGGCCGTTCGGCCATGTGCCAATAAATGTGCAGTAAGGGGTGGTCGCATATTAACTGCAATTGCTACCCGGTTTGCCATGAAGAAAGGTACATTTTGTTCAAAGATAAGTGCACCAATATCCTTTTAGAATTCAAACTTGAACAACCTACAGCGTTAGTTAGTTACTCCCCACTTAGCTGAGGAGGAAAATCCTCAATACCACAGACGTCTCCGTATATAGTACTGAGTTGTCTTTGTATGTAGTGAGACAGAGATACTCAGAAGGACCCCGAAATTAGAGCCTGACCCAACGTTGGTGGCACCATGTCGCGTAGGCTCTTATCAGTCATTCTTTTCATGTGTCTTTTAGTTAACAAAAGATTAGACCGTATAAGGCGTTGAATGCTATGTAATTTGTGGGAAAAGGAGGTGATTGCAGGAAGTGTAGAAGAGGTTTTAGGATTAGCAGGAAAAGATTTGGAATGAAATCCATCTGAGCAGAAAAAAGGAGTGGCTTTTGAGGCACTATGTACGGTATTATTGTAGGAAAAATCAGCAATGGGTAAATACGTGGACCAGTTAGTCTGATTGGTATTGCAAAAACAGCAGAGAAATTGCTCGAGTCCTTGATTCAGGCATTCCATCTGCCCATTAGTTTGAGAATGGAATCCAGAAGAAATTTAGGGTTTTACAGAAATGCTTCCAAAACCATGATATGTATTGAGGGCCACGATCTGAAACAATAACTTGAGGGAGGCCATCGAGTCGAAAGATCTCTTGTATGAAGACTTGGCTTAATTCTTCGGATGTGGGTAGTTTCTTCAAGGCAGTAAAATGAGCCATCTTTGTAAATGAGTCTGCAGTCACCATTATAACTTGGTTTCCTGCTGAGGGTGGTGATGAACACATAAAATTGGTTGATATAGTATGCCGAGGGACTGGTGGAACCGGTAAAGGTTGAAGTAGTCCTGCAGGCCTTGTATGGGGTATTTTTGCTTGGGCACGGATGGGAAAAGATACCACGTAACTCTCAGTGTCTTGCTTAAGTGTAGACCACCAAAAAGAACAAAGGAGTAATTCCGGCGTGGCTTTGATACCACGAAGACCGGCCACATGGAAGTCGTGACACATTTGTAGTGCGTTTCTTTGCACTATCTTAGAAGGTAAGACTAATGCGTCTTTATGGTAGTAGTAACCTTTACTCTTGTGTAATTTTGGGCACAGCTCCTTCATCTCTTGTTCTGAGAGGGTTGAGTACTTAGACCTTACTTTACTGAGGAAAGACTGGACTAGACCAATAATTTTGTCTGTTCAATGAGGTGCTCTGAAGGGGTGTTAGTACTTTCAGGGTAGCGTCAAGACAGAGTGTCCGCCAAGATATTTTGAGAACCTTGAATGTAGGTAACATAAAAATCGAATTGGCTAAAGAAGAAAGCCCAATGGGCTTCGCGACTGTTCCGGCACTGAAAGTTTTGTAGGCATTGTAAATTGCGACGGTCTGTTCTCACTTCAAATGGTTCTTTATAACCCATAAGGAATTGTCTCCACTCTTGACAAGCTGTTTTTAGAGCTAGAAGTTCTCTTTCCAACACCGAATAATTTTGCTCAGAATCAGAGAGCACATGAGACAGATAAAATATCGGATGTTCTAATCCGTCGTCGTCCTGTCTTTGTAATAATGCTACCCCAATAGCTCTTTCTGAAGCATCAGTGACTACGATAAATTGCTTGCTGGTGTCCGGATGCCGTAGTATAGGCACTTGGGTGAAAGCTCATTTTAGGTTTTGAAAAGCGTTTTCAGCCACATCCGTCTAGATGAAACCGTTTTGCAAACTCTCTTTTTTAAGAGTCTGTGGGGGTGATTCTATCCCTGGCGGTCGGTAATAAAGCGGCGGCCAAACCGCCAACAGGCCGGCGGTCCAAAAAATGGAATTCTGACCCTGGCGGGAACCGCCAACACAGCCCGCCACTTTAACACTCCGACCGCCACGGCGGGACCGACAAACAGCGCGGCGGTCACCGCCAACAGGCAGGCGGCAGACAATGTACCGCCCACACTAGCATGACCCACCAATCCGCCACCTTTTCCGGGGCGGGAGCCCCGCCGATAAAAACACAGCGGAAACAGACTACGAATGTGAAAACGCTCACCTCTACGCACTCCACGAGTACGGAGGACAGCATGGAACCCGAATTGAACATCATACCTGCTCTCGTCTACCTGCTCATCTATCACGAGTACGAACTCCGGCGCAGACGTCAACGGTGAGTACAGCACCTACGACACACAGGAGGGGGGAGGACGAAAGGTTACGGGCACACACATATGCAACCCCCCCCCCCAATATGTACACACCAATGCAGAGCAACAAGTCACAGTGACACCAACCAAACCCCCGTAAAAAATGCAATGACATTTCAAAATTGTCAATAAATATTTATGTCCAAAATAGCCTCCGATAAGTAGTGGTCAACTAGCCAGAATATTTACATTTATAAAGTCAATATACACAGCAGTGGACAACTGCAGAAATCAGTCCTGCACATTTTACGTAGTAACGATTTGTCCGTGGGCCAAAGTGTAGCAACACAAGGGCAAAGCCCACACACGAGACCTGAGTCCTTTGGAGAGAACACTGCAGGGGCATCTGATGACAAAACTACAGGCACCTCAGGGGGAAGGGAAGGGGGGGCACCTCAGCACATGAGTCCATGACGCAAAACCCACGAAGGGGCCACCATGCCCACTGCCATATCCTGGGGAGTGCTTGACAGGAGGGGCCCAGCGGAGCGGTGCTTGACAGGAGGGGCCCAGCGGAGCGGTGCTTGACAGGAGGGGCCCAGCGGAGCGGTGCTTGACAGGAAGGGCCCAGCGGAGCGGTGCTTGAGACGGCGGGGCCCAGCAGAGCGGTGCTTGAGACGGCGGGGCCCAGCAGAGCGGTGCTTGACAGGAGGGGCCCAGCGTAGCGGTGCTTGAGACGGCGGGGCCCAGCGGAGCGGTGCTTGACAGGAGGGGCCCAGCGGAGCGGTGCTTGAGACGGCGGGGCCCAGCGGAGCGGTGCTTGACAGGAGGGGCCCAGCGGAGCGGTGCTTGACAGGAGGGGCCCAGCGGAGCGGTGTTTGAGACGGCGGGGCCCAGCGGAGCGGTGCTTGAGACGGCGGGGCCCAGCGGAGCGGTGCTTGACAGGAAGGGCCCAGCGGAGTGGTGCTTGACAGGAGGGGCCCAGCGGAGCGGTGCTTGAGACGGCGGGGCCCAGCGGAGCGGTGCTTGAGACGGCGGGGCCCAGCGGAGCGGTGCTTGACAGGAGGGGCCCAGCGGAGCGGTGCTTGAGACGGCGGGGCCCAGCGGAGTGGTGCTTGACAGGAGGGGCCCAGTGGAGCGGTGCTTGACAGGAGGGGCCCAGCGGAGCGGTGCTTGACAGGAGGGGCCCAGCGGAGCGGTGCATGAGACGGTGGGGCCCAGCGGAGCGGTGTTTGAGACGGCGGGGCCCAGCGGAGCGGTGCTTGACAGGAGGGGCCCAGCGGAGCGGTGCTTGAGACGGCGGGGCCCAGCGGAGCGGTGCTTGACAGGAGGGGCCCAGCGGAGCGGTGCTTGACAGGAGGGGCCCAGCGGAGCGGTGCTTGACAGGAGGGGCCCAGCGGAGCGGTGCTTGAGACGGTGGGGCCCAGCGGAGCGGTGCTTGAGACGGCGGGGCCCAGCGGAGCGGTGCTTGACAGGAAGGGCCAAGCGGAGCGGTGCTTGACAGGAGGGGCCCAGCGGAGCGGTGCTTGAGACGGCGGGGCCCAGCGGAGCGGTGCTTGAGACGGCGGGGCCCAGCGGAGCGGTGCTTGACAGGAGGGGCCCAGCGGAGCGGTGCTTGACAGGAGGGGCCCAGCGGAGTGGTGCTTGACAGGAAGGGCCCTGTTCAGCGGTGCTCTTCTGCACGGCGGGGCCCTCTTCAGTGGTGCTCTTCTGCACGGCGGGGCCCTGTTCAGCGGTGCCTGTCTTCACGGCGGGGCCCTGTTCAGCGGTGCCTGTCTTCACGGCGGGGCCCTCTTCAGCGGTGCTCTTCTGCACGGCGGGGCCCTGTTCAGCGGTGCCTGTCTTCACGGCGGGGCCCTGTTCAGCGGTGCCTGTCTTCACGGCGGGGCCCTCTTCAGCGGTGCTCTTCTGCACGGCGGGGCCCTGTTCAGCGGTGCCTGTCTTCACGGCGGGGCCCTGTTCAGCAGTGCTCTTCTGCACGGCGGGGCCCTCTTCAGTGGTGCTCTTCTGCACGGCGGGGCCCTGTTCAGCGGTGCTGTTCTGCACGGCGGGGCCCTCTTCAGCGGTGCCTGTCTTCACGGCGGGGCCCTGTTCAGTGGTGCCTGTCTTCACGGCGGGGCCCTCTTCAGCAGTGCTCTTCTGCACGGCGGGGCCCTGTTCAGCGGTGCCTGTCTTCACGGCGGGGCCCTGTTCAGCGGTGCCTGTCTTCACGGCGGGGCCCTCTTCAGCGGTGTTCTTCTGCACGGCGGGGCCCTGTTCAGCGGTGCCTGTCTTCACGGCGGGGCCCTGTTCAGCGGTGCCTGTCTTCACGGCGGGGCCCTCTTCAGCGGTGCTCTTCTGCACGGCGGGGCCCTGTTCAGCGGTGCCTGTCTTCACGGCGGGGCCCTGTTCAGCGGTGCCTGTCTTCACGGCGGGGCCCTGTTCAGCGGTGCTCTTCTGCACGGCGGGGCCCTCTTCAGCGGTGCTCTTCTGCACGCCGGGGGCCCTGTTCAGCGGTGCTCTTCTGCACGGCGGGGCCCTGTTCAGCGGTGCCTGTCTTCACGGCGGGGCCCTGTTCAGCGGTGCCTGTCTTCATGGCGGGGCCCTCTTCAGCGGTGCTCTTCTGCACGGCGGGGCCCTGTTCAGCGGTGCCTGTCTTCACGGCGGGGCCCTGTTCAGCGGTGCCTGTCTTCACAGCGGGGCCCTGTTCAGCGGTGCCTGTCTTCACGGCGGGGCCCTGTTCAGCGGTGCTCTTCTGCACGGCGGGGCCCTGTTCAGCGGTGCCTGTCTTCACGGCGGGGCCCTCTTCAGCGGTGCTCTTCTGCACGGCGGTGCCCTCTTCAGCGGTCCTCTTCCAGGAAGTCTAGGGAGCCAGACCTGGGCTGGACACCCTGATCACTCCTGGGTCGCGGGATGGGGCTTGCGGGGCCCTCCAGCTCCGCACCCCTGATGGATGACCTCTCCGCCCTGCTGCCCTTTCGCTCCTTAGATGGGGCTCTCGAGCCCTTGCCTCCCCTGGCTGTTGTGGCAGGTGAAGTGGCCGTTGTTGGCTCCTTGGGGGCAGCCGTCTCAGTCCTCTCACGGCGGCCCTTCACTTTACGTGTCCTCTTGCCTGGGGGTGGGCTGGATGTCCCCTTGCTGCTCAGTGAAGTGTCACTGCCGCCAAAGGGTGGACTCCAGAAGCCATGCACCACTTGGACCCTCGATGCTGGGCTGGTGGTGGCTGAGGTGCTCTTGGGACTCTTAACCGATGGAGGGGGTGGGTCAGGGGAGGGAAAGAGGTTAAGATTAGAGAGGTAACATTTCTTAGGACCAAGGTAAAGGGTAGGAGTAGTGGTGATGGAAGTGGAGGAAGAGGATGTGGTTGTAGGAGAGTCAGGTGTGCTGTCTTTGGGTGCAGGTGACTGAGGCGTAGGCTGTCGTGAGGTGGTTGGCTGTTGTTTGGGTGTCTGCCTGCGTTTATGTGTCTTGGAAGAGGGGGTGACAGACACAGTGGGAGAGGACACAGGGGACGTGTAGATGGCAGTGGGGGTGGTGACTGCACGTGTGAGGACTGTAGTGGAGGGTGTGCTGGTGATGGAAGCACAGGCTGATGGTGGTGTGCATGCAGGTGTGAGTGTAGACGTCACAGGGAGGGAGGAGGGAGACGAGGAGGAGGGGGACACAGAGGTGGTAGTGACTGTTGGAATGTCTGCATCTGGGTGTTGCTGGGGTGAATGCTTGTGTGTCCTGTGGTGCTTGTGTCTGGATGATCTGGCCTTGGGTGTTGAGGTGTGTGCAGGCTGGTCTGATGGTGTGGATGGGATAGGCTGAGGGACAGGAGACAGAGAAAGGGTGGAGGCAGTTAGAAGAGGGAGGCTGGAGACAGGGACAATGGCTGCCGTCAGTGCTGAGGCCAGAGCAGTGAACGATCGTTGATGGGCAGCCTGACCCGAATGAATGCCCTCCAGGTAGGCATTGCTCCGATGCACCTCCCTTTCCACCCCCTGGATGGCATTCAAAAGGGTAGTCTGCCCAACAATGAGCGTCCTCACGAGGTCAATGAGCTCCGCACTGAGGGCAGCAGGGGTAACTGGGGCAGGGGCTGAGGTGCCTGGGGCGAAGGAGACGAACGCCTTCCTGGGCGAGCGGGCACGGAGCGAAGGCTGAGGGGCTGCTGGGAGGGCGGAGCTGGAGCGCTGGGTGGCGGCTGTACCTGTGGAGGCGGGGGGCCTGGATGTTGCCGCCCCCGCTAGGGAGCTCCCAAACGAGGACGTGTCCGTGTCGCTGGTGTCTTCACCGGTCCCCGTTGTGGTGCTCCCCTCGCCCTCCGGATCACTGGTGCCCTCGGTGTCTGTTCCAGTGCCCACCGGGGCATTGTGACTTGCAGCTCCCTCGTGCTCCGACGCCAATTCTCCTCCGCCTGATGATGCTGATGCACAAGAAGACAAAGAATAAGGGTGGGGGGAGAAATAATACAAAGTTGAGTGTATGCCTTGTCAATACAGTTGGCGGAGAGGACAGACACAGGTGCCTCATGCACTAAGCCGCAAAATTGGGGTACACTACTCAGTACTTCTGACTAGGCCAACAGGTCTAGGGACAACAGACGCGCACATGGGTGATGCAGGACCATGGATAGCTGTACTTGGCACCCTACAGAGGTGGGGGGCGGGGGTACAGGGCCATGTCTAAGGGAGGGGACTACACTACAGAAAGCGCCCTGGCCTAGTGTCACCCACGGCCCTCCTCCCCCACCCAGACGCCTCAACTGCGCTTAAGGATAGCAGAATGTGCAGGTACTCACCCCCTTGTGTCTGCTGTGATGTCCTCAAGCGCCCATCCAAATCAGGGTAGGCCACCGCCAGGATCCGGGACATCAGGGGGGTCAGGGTACGACTGGCACCCCTCCTAGGTCGGGAGGCCATCCCCAGCAGTGACTTGGCGGTCTTTCGGGTTCCGCGGCGGATGTCCTCCCACCTCTTGCGGCAGTGTGTGCCCCGTCTGGTGTAGACCCCCAGGGCCCGAACTTCCTTGGCGATGGCACGCCAAATGTCGATTTTCTGATGGGCGCTCACCTGTTAGACATGTACAGGGTGGGAAAGAGAAAACGTCAATTTTCGGCATGTTTGGAGTACATGCCCCCCCCTCCCCAACCTTGCCATGTGGCCCATTCTCTCATCTGTCGTGCGTTGCAGTCCTCATTTTCTCCCCACCCCAACAACTTACATCCACCCCACTCCACACAGCCATAACCCATTCAATGTGCACTCAGTGTACTCACCTGTTGGTCTGGAGGACCGTAGAGTAGCGCATACTGGGGGAGGACCCCATCCACTAGTTTCTCCAACTCTTCAGACGTGAAGGCAGGGGCCCTTTCCCCAGTCGCAGCAGCCATTGTCACTTCCAGACCGAGGTTACAGCAGCACTTGCAGTATAGGTCCTCTCCTGTGGCTGATCAGGTATCGAGTGATTAGGCAGATAGAAAATGGCGGTCACGGCCGCGGCGGTGCGTACCGCGGCGGTGCGTACCGCGACCGCCGGCGCACATCGTCATTGGCTCCTGAATCCCATAGGGTTCAATGTTAACCAATGCGGGTTAGTATAGCGGTCTTCGACCGCCTACCGCCACGGTGTGCCACGCCAGCGCATTGACCTCACATCCCATTGTCCCACTTCACCGGTCAGGCAGCCGCCATTTCAAGGGCCCACATGGCTTAATTTCAACTGCGTCACACAGGCCTAGGCCTTGCATTGCCACACATCCAAACATAGCCATCCATACCTTTTCGTGTACTGTGCATGCAGTGGTGAACGTACCTGTGACTTGCTTGACTCTGTGCTCCATGTTGTCCTTCCTAGGCACCGTCCGCTGGGACTTGCGAGGAGAAGGATGAATCCTCGCGTGTACCGCCCGCTGGTGGACCTGTCGACAATGGAAGAACGCCACATCATACTACGATACCGGCTTGACCGAACCACTATACATGAACTGTGTGCCCAGCTGGAACCAGACCTGATGTCCCCCATCCGCCAACCCACAGGAATTCCCCCTCTAGTGCAGGTTCTGTCAGTCCTCCATTTTTTGGCAAGTGGCTCATTCCAGACAACAGTGACCATGTCATCTGGAATGTCTCAGCCTATGTTTTCAAAAATCTTGTCTAGAGTGTTGTCTGCCCTGACGAAACACATGCGGCGCTACATTGTATTCCCTGAGGAGGTTGATTTGGCCACTGTGAAGGGTGATTTTTATGCCCTTGGACATATCCCCAACATAATTGGTGCCATTGATGGGACCCATGTGGCTTTAGTACCCCCAAAAGACGATGAGCAGGTGTACAGAAACAGGAAAAGTTACAATTCGATGAACGTCCAGGTGGTCTGTTTGGCTGACCAGTACATCTCCCATGTGAATGCCATGTTCCCTGGGTCAGTGCATGACGCGTATGTGATGCGAAATAGCAGCATCCCTTATGTGATGGAACAGCTACAGAGACAACGTGTGTGGCTAATTGGTGACTCTGGTTACCCCAACCTGCCTTGGCTATTGACCCCAGTGAGGAATCCCCGGACCAGGGCAGAGGAACGGTACAATGAGGCCCATGGGCGAACTAGGAGGGTCATTGAAAGAACCTTTGGCCTCCTGAAGGCCAGGTTTAGGTGCCTACATATGACAGGGGGATCCCTGATGTACTCACCAAAGAAGGTGTGCCAGATCATCGTGGCCTGCTGTATGCTTCACAATCTGGCATTGAGACGTCAGGTGCCCTTCCTGCAGGAGGATGGTCCAGATGGTGGTGTTGAAGCAGCTGTGGAGCCTGCGGAGAGTGAAGAGGAGGAAGACGAAGAGGACGACCCAGACAACAGGGACAGAGTTATCCCACAGTATTTTCAGTAGCACACAGGTAGGAATCTCCCACGCCATTTACCATTTAGTGAATGCCCCCTGCATCTTTACTTTGTGTATTGCCCCCCAGTTCTTTTGACCTGAAGTTTACTTTTCCCTTCCCTTTTCAGTGCTGTATGACCCACTGCGTGACTTCTGCCTGGTTAGCCCATGGACTAATGCTTATTGACATCGGTATGTTGTCCACACATATATAACAGAACATTATTGATAAGTAATGTGTTAGATATTTGTAAATAATACAGGCTGACTCCAGAATGATTTATGTGCAATGAGTGATTTATTTTTAGTGCTATATTTTGGTACATGATATTAAACGGTGAAGGGTGAGGGTGGAGTTATGTCCATGGCAGAGTCCAGTTCTCGGTCGCACAGGTGCATTGTTCATATGGCAGTGGAAGGATGGAGCAGGGGCAGTTCAAGGTTGGACAGGGTGACACTGTGGGACAGTGGAATGACATCCGGGGGGATATTAGACTGGCGGGGGTCCTGGCATCCTACTCTGTCTTCCTTTGAGTTCTCAGGTTCCTCTTGCGGGGTGGTTGTTCTTCAGCAGGAGGTGGGGTTCTGGTGGCCCGTCGTTCTGTGGGGGCCTCCTGACTACTAGCGCCGGCGGAGGTGGTAGGCTGTTCCTGGCTAGTGACAGGGGCCCTTTGCGGTGCCACATGGTCCCGCAATGTGCTTTCAATGCGGTTTAGGGCCTGGACTATGGTCCCCATTGCGGTAGCGATGGCCCGGAGTTCATTGCTGAACCCCATGTTCCGTTCCTCCCGCTGTGCCTGGATCTCGGTGAACCTGGCCAGTACCGTCGCCATCGTCTCCTGGGAGTGATGATACGCTCCCATGATGGTGGTGAGGGCCTCTTGGAGAGTCGGTTCCCTGGGCCTGTCCTCCCCCCCCTGTCGCACAGCAGCCCTGTTTCCCCGGGCCTCTGTCCCCTGGACGGTGTGCCCACTACCACTGCCCCCAGGTCCCTGTTGTTGTTGGGGTGTTGGGTCAGCCTGGGTGCCCTGTAGTGGCGGACACACCGCTGATTGACGCGTCCGCGGGACAGAGGCATGGGCCCGCTGGGTGGGAGCTGTGCTGGTGTTCCCAGGGGGGTTTGGGTCTGCTGTGGCCTGTGTGTGGGGAACCGACTGTCCAGAGGTCCCCGATGGTCCGGGCTGGTTGTCAGGTTCTAGGTCGACAGAGCTGCTGTCCTCGCTGGGGGCCTGTTCTGGGGGTGGGATGGACATCTCTGGACCCTCCGTGGCGGTGTGTTGTCGTTAGGGCCCTGCAGGGGTAAAGGAGTATGGTTATTGTTTCTGTGTGTGCCATGGCGTGCATTTTGGGTGCCCTTGTCCCCCAGTGCTGGCATTCCCTTGTGGGAGGTGTTGTGAGGGTTTGGGGGGGGTGTATGGGTATGTGCAATGGTCATGCTTTGGTGGTGGCTGTCTATGGTTTGTGTTGGCATTCAGGGGTTGGTGTTGTTTAGGGTGGGTTGTGCTGGTGAGACATTGGCAGGGAGGTTATGTGCTGGGGGGTGATATTGGGGGTGAGGGGAGGGGGTTGGCATGCTGGTGTTTGGGGGGGGTGAAGTGGTTGAGATTCTACTTACCAGAGTCCATTCCTCCTTGTACTCCAGCGAGGCCATCAGGATGCAGGATGTTTACCACCTCTTGCTCCCATGCTGTGAATTGGGGTGGGGTGGGTGGGGGTCCGCCGCCAGTCTACTGCACAGCGATGTTGTGCCTGGAGATCATCGAGCGCACCTTCCCCCGTAGGTCGTTCCATCGCTTTCTTATATCTTCCCGATTTCTGGGATGCTGTCCCACAGCGTTGACCCTGTCTACGATCCTTTGCCATAGTTCAGCCTTCCTTGCTATGGTGGTGTGCTGCACCTGTGTGCCGAAGAGCTGGGGCTCAACCCTCATGATTTCCTCAACCATGACCCTGAGTTCTTGGTCCGAAAACCTTGGGTGTCTTTGGGGTGCCATGGGGTGGTGTGGATGAGGTGTGGGGTGGTGTTTGTGGTGATGTGCGTGGTGATATGTGGTGATGTGTGCGTAGATGTGGTGTGGGTGATGAAGTTGTGTTCCTGTGTGTGTTGGGGTTTTCTAATGCTGTGCTCGCTATCGCTATCTCTCGCTCTCGCTCTCGCCTTCGCTCCGATTTAAAACTAGTGGGGGGTTGTGGGTGATGTGGGTGTGTGTTTTACAGTTGATTGGAAGTGTGGGAGCGTTGTTTGTATGTGTGTCAGGTGTGCGTATTTCAAATTGTCCAATGTGGCAGTGTTTAGGAGCTGTGTGTGTATTTTGAGCGCGGCGGTGTGTACCGCCAATGGAATACTGCGGTTGAAAGACCGCCGCGTGGATTCGTGGGTCAGAATGGCATGGGCGTGTTTGTGTTGGCATGACGGTGGAGGTTTGGTCATCTCCAGTTTTCCGCGGCCCGCTGATGTGGCGGCCTTCCTTGGATGTCGGAGTTTTGGCGGTTTCACAGTTGGTGGTCAGAATGACCGTGGCGGTCGACCGCGGCGGTAGTATGGCGGACTTCTGACCGGCGGTAAGGGCCTTTTACCGCCGAGGTCAGAATGACCCCCTGTGTGTTTGGCTAGTTTGTTGAGCAAGGTCCAAATAAATGGGCGATAAAAGTTGGCCAGTCCTAAAAATCACTGAGGTGGTCATTACAACCCTGGCGGTCAGTGTTAAAGCGGCGGTAAGAACGCCAACAGGCCGGTGGTAAAAAATGTGGAATCACGACCGTGGCGGAAACCGCCAACAAAGACAGCCACTTTAACACTCCGACCGCCATGGCGGTACAAAGAAACAGCGCGGCGGTCACCGCCAACAGACAGGCCGGAGACAATGTACCACCCACACTATTATGACAGGCCAATCCGCCACCTTTTCCGGGGCGGATTCACCGCGGATAAAAACACGGTGGAAACAGGAATCCCGAAGGAAAAACCTCTGCACACTCCACGAGGAACGAGGACGCCATGGAACCAGAGCTTCACATTTTTCTAGCCCTCATCTTCTTGCTCCTCTACCAGGTGAGTACTGCACCTATGACACAGGGGAGGGGGGAGGGAAAAAACAGGGACACACACGCGCAACACCCCCACCCACACCGTCACCCACTACAACACACACACTAATGCGTGTCAGTACATCACAGTTACACCCCCCAATCCCCCTGGAAGAATGCAAAGACAATAGAAAATGAGTGTAACCATTGTAATATATTAAAAGCAAGTAGGCATAAATATATACATACACCATGTACATAATATATACTAAGCATAGTAGTCCAGGTAGAAAGTCCGTGGAACACCGGGACCACACGGTATGGGCGAGGCCCACACAAGATCCCCGACCATGACGGAGAAAACACTGCAGGGGCATCAGACAGCAACTAAATAGGCACCTCAGAGGGAGGGAAAGGGGGGCACCTCAGCCGCTTGAGTGCAGGACGCCAAATCCACGAGGGGGCCACATGCCCACTGTTCAATCCTGGGGAGTGCAAAGCCACAGTCTCTCAAGTCTCTACAGTGGGCGGGCTGCCCACTGTTCAATCCTGGGGAGTGCAAAGCCACAGTCTCTCAAGTGGATAACAGTCTACACTGGTTCTGGAGGCGGCATGGTGCCCAGAGTGCCTCATCCTGCCAAGGACAGGGGTCGTGGATGTATCTCTCCACTGGTTCTGGAGGGGGCATGGTGCCCAGAGTGCTTCATCCTGCTAAGGACAGAGGTCGTGGATGGATCTCTCCACTAGTTCTGGAGGGGGCAGGGTACCCAGAGTGCTTCATCCTGCTAAGGACAGAGGTTGTGGATGGATCTCTCCACTGGTTCTGGAGGGGGCATGGTTCCTAGAGTGCATCATTCACCCCGTGACGGACTCAGTTGCGTCAGTGCCCTTGCCGCTCATGGGCCAGCGGTGCTTGAGACGGTGGTGCCCTGTTCAGCAGTGCCTGAGATGGCGGTGCCCTGTGCAGCGGTGCATGAGACGGCGGTTTGAGATGGTGGTGCCCTGTGCAGCGGTGCTTGAGACTGCGGTGCCCTGTTCAGCGGTGCTTGAGATGGCGGTGCCCTGTGCAGCGGTGCTAGAGACGGCGGTGCCCTGTTCAGCGGTGCTTGAGATGGCGGTCTCCATTGCAGGGTCTCAGCTGCTGGCGGTCCTTCATGGCCAAACGGGGCTTTTGCTGGCGGTCCATCATGGCCCAAGCGGGCTTTTGCTGGCGGTCCTTCATGACCCAACGGGGCTTTTGCTGGCGGTCCTTCATGGCCCAACGGAGCTTTTGCTGGTGGTCCTTCATGGCCCAATGGGGCTTATGCTGGTGGTGGCCTCCTGGGCAGCAGGGCTGGTGCTCCTTTTCGACCCATTGTGTCCACAGTAGGGTCCGTTACGGAACCATTATCAAAATATGTGGAAACATTTCTTAAAACAAGAGTAGTACAAATTCCTGCATATGTTAAGGATACGGGACATATCATCTCAATCCTGGAAGGGGCTAGGTTCAATCCAGATAGTGAGTTTCTGGTTACCATGGACATTGAGGCCCTGTATACAAATATCCCCCAACATGAAGCCTGGCAGGCGGTTAGACAAATTTTCGATAAGGAAGGCATGACGGACCACTTGTTGTTTGTTCTTGATTGCCTCAAGATTGTATTGGAAAGTAATTTTTTCAAATTTGATGGAGAGACTTATCAGCAGAAGAAGGGAGTCAGCATGGGAGCAGCCTGTGCTCCAAGTGTTGGCAATATTTATGTAGGCCTATTTGAACAGACTCATATATACAATGAAATTGCCCCTTTTTATGAAAATATCAGACTTTGGTCGAGGTATATAGATGATGTCTTTTTCATCTGGTCAGGACATGAAGAACAACTAGAAGAGTTCTGTAAATGGGTTAATTTATGTGACACAAATCTTAAATTTTCCATCCATAAAAGCAGGGACAGAATTGAGTTCCTAGATATTTGGATAAAAAGCCAGAACTCTCAGCTAGAGGTATCACTATACACAAAACCCACGGCAAAGAATACCATTTTGCACTTTGATAGCTACCACCCTAGAAGTCAGAAACAAGGGGTTCCCTTCAGTCAGTTTCTGCGTATTCGTAGAAACTGTACGGAACTGAGTGATTACAACGTACATGCAGACGTGCTTCAAGAAAAGCTCCTCCTGAGGGGATACCCTAAGAGATTGATCAGAGATTCGTACAAACAGGCAAAATACTACAATAGAGAGAGTATGTTCCAACAATGCACAAAAGAATCTAAACAACAATTAGTTTGTGTCATTCAACATTCAAATATGAATGATAAAATCAGGAGAATAATCATTAGCAATTGGCAAATTCTGAATAGTGACCAAACTCTTAAAGCATTAGAGAAACCTCTTTTGGCTTTTAAAAAAAATCAGAACATCCGCAATAAATTAGTTAAGACAGCCCTACCTAGAGAAAAATAATTTTGTCAAAAGTCCATTACCGGTACTGTCCCAGTTTTGGGAAATCACCAGTGTGGAACCTGCAAAGTATGCCCCAAAGCCATTGTTAGTGACCTATTGGTATGGGGACATAAGAAATACAAACTGTGTGACATGACTAACTGTAGAACCTCTAATTGTGTGTATCTGATTATCTGTCCCTGCTCAGTGGGGTATGTGGGAGAAACTGGACGTGAAATCAGAGTACGAATCTCAGAGCATCTATCGAGTATTCGAAACAAAAGGGAGGGACCTCCCCTGGTGCAACACTGGTTGAAAGAAAAACATGAACTTGATGATTTGATGTGGACGATTTTGGAAAAGATTAAGGACGTTCCAGGCAAAGTAATGGAAAATATAAGGAAGAAGCGGGAAGTGTTTTGGATTTTTACCCTGGACACATATGATAAAGGTCTTAATGAGTGTATACCTTGGGAGAATGCCTTAATTTGAACTCTTCTTGATGTGGGTTTTCTCGCTTAGAAGTGAATGGTTTCTTTTCCTCTGCTGGGCAGCATTTGCTGTTTTTTCTTTGAAGATTCTTGATTCTTTTATATACAATTAGAGAGGTCTTGGTTCATCCATGGTAAGGGAAAGATGTTGATGTATATATATACTCTTGTCAGGACTCCCTATGGATGTGCTGTTATAAATTACTGTAGGAGTTTTTGCTTCCTTTTTCATTTTTATGTTTATCTCCTTTCTTTAATTCTTATCTTTTATTGTTTATTCTTTAGTTTTTACGTTGTATTTCTATTGTGGTAGGGGTCTTTTTCTTAATCAGTTGGCTATATTTATGACCATTCCAAGATGGCCGACCTTATTCTCTGACGGTATGTTCTTTGCAATCCGGATTTTTTTTTCGTCTTATTTTCGGGCTTTTTCCTAATCAGTAGGTTGCATTTATGACCATCCCAAGATGGCCGACGCTACTTTCTGATGCTCTTTCAGTACGAAATCGCGCGATTTCGTTAGTCGTCTCGCGGTTTCTACCGCGATTGGTAATTGAATGCCTGACTTCAAAATGGAGAATGCCACATTTAGCAATCTTTTACCGGGCGTTCTCGTGCCATTGGGAAATCAGTGCATTAGAAGGTAGGGTATTTCCTCTTCAAAAACTATAGTTTTTCATCTGAATGAGGGGTTCTTGAGTTATTGTTGAACCTAAAAGGAGTAGTCTTTTAGTGTATACGATTACTATCTTGTATACGTCGAGGATTTTTACCACTCAACCTTGTACTAGATGGGATGGTGAAATCTTAATTAAGAATGTTCCTAATACATCTGAGCCGCTTTCTGTATTATTAGGGATAAGAGACTGCAGTTAATTTCTTAGAATAAGAGATAAGAGAGAATATTCGAGGTAGGGGAACCCTATTTTTGTTATATTCTTGATTTTCTTTTTCCCCGTCTCTTTTCATGTATAGATGGAAGACTGATGGAAGCTGTGGGTACTTATTCCCCTAGAAATCCGGTTATTTTGAGGACTATTTTTGGTATGTTAAGGAATAAGTTATTGTTTCTATAGTGAAAAGATTGGTCTCTTAGACTTATGGATTTCTTTTATTGACTTAAGGTTTTCTGCTTTGAAATAGAGATGGATCTGTGAATCTGGCTGTATGCCTGTATAAGGAGCCCCGTGTGATCAAAAGCTGAAGCTAGAGAATCAGTCTTTCTGTGTTCTCTTTATGAGGGAATGCACCAACATTGTCATCTGGTATTTAATATTATTAATACATCTACTGTGAAGATTAGTCTGGGAAATCACATATATCTGATGGTGTACTCTGCATGTATTGGGTGTTTTAATTTCCTTGCACTACCTTTTGGTGTTGAACTTTTTCAGTTTTTATTTGTTTTTTAATCACTTTTCATTTATCTTTTCACTTGATTTCTTCGTTCGTGCACTTTGGATCTTTTTTTATGATAATTGGTTTGTGGTATCATGCAGGTGGATAGCTGAATCTCAAGGAATTGGATTAAACGTATTAGTATGGTATTTCTTATTGTTATTTTTTATGTTTATCAGATCTGATTTGGATGGGAAAGACGAGAATCTAAAAGATCTGCGACATTAGCCATCTAACATTAAAAAGGAACTGCCCTGATGAAGGCGGCTTTACAAATCGGAGGTTTGCCGCCGAAACGCACGTAGGCTTAGTTCCTACAGTTGTTATAATGGATTATGAACTTTAGGGTCCAAGTAATTTTTCTTTATGAATTAGGTGAAGACGCGATCTGGTTCTAAGTTACAACATGTCACAACTGTGAATAGTATTAAGGCTGTAAAGCAGTGCCGTAGAGAAAGCATATATTTAATTTGTATTTTATTGTATTTTGGACAATTTGGATTTTTTGTTCTTTTTTCAATGTTATGTTTCCATTATCTTTTTTGTGTTTTGTCTCGTATAACACTTTGTCTCTGTCTATTCACTGTATATAAGTGTGTGTATCTTTCCCTGTGAATATGGAAATATTGATATATTTAACTTTGATTATTGTGTTTTCTTGTTGTTGTACATACATATGTAATAAACATAATTTTTTGTATTTCAGTTATCTTGATTGTTTGGTTGTTTTACATTGTAGATAACAGTGAACATTAGTTGTAGCTCATTCTCTTTTCTTGTATTCTGGTGCTGGCGGTGGCCTCCTGGGCAGCTAGGCTGGTGCTGGCGGTGGCCTCCTGGGCAACTGGGCTGGTGCTGGCAGTGGCCTCCTGGGCAGCTGGTCTGGTGCTGGCGGTGGCCTTCTGGGCAGCAGGGCTGGCGGTGGCCTCCTGGCAGCTGGGCTGGTGCTGGCGGTGGCCTCCTGGGCTGGTGCTGGTGGTGGCCTCCTGAGCAGCGGGGATGATGGCGGTCTTCTCCGCTGTGCTGCTCTTCCCAGACTTGCCAGGTTTCTTGTGGCGCTTCCCCACCTTGGAAGGTATCACAGCTGACTCCACACTCCCACCAGGACCCCTGGGAGTGGCTTTGGTGGCTGGAGTCTTCTCCCTCTCACGCCGGGCACTGGCCAACTTCTGATGCTTCACAGGTGGGGGACTGTCTGTGCTGAAGCTCAGTGCCACACTGGCTGCCCTGGTGGCCGGTGCACTCCAGATTCCGGTGACTACAGGCACCACTCGTCCCGGAGATGTTGTGGCTGAGGTGCTAGTTCTGGACCTATGAGATGGGCGGGGTGGGGTAGGTGTGGGAAAGAGGTCAAGGGTGGACAAGAAACGTTTTTGGGACACACTGGGATGGGTAGCTGGAGGGGGTTTGGGAGTGGAGGAAGAGGTGGTGGTTGTAGGAGGTGTACGTTTGGTGACTTTGGGTGAAGGTGCATGCGCTGGAGGCTGTCGTGAGGTGGGATAGCTGTTGGGTGGGTGTGTGCCTGCCTTTGTGTATCTTGGGAGGGGGCGTCAAAGACACACTGGGAGAGGACACAGGGGACGTGTGAAGGGTGGTGGGGGTGGTGACTGCACGTGAGCGGGGTGTGGTGGTGGGTGTGCTGGAGAGGGACGTAGTGGCTGTAGAGGTAGTGCAAGCAGGTGTGAGTGTAGACGCCACTGGGAGGGAGGAGGGAGACGAGCAGGAGGGGAACCCAATTGGAGACAGTTAATGTTGGTGTGTCTGCTTGTGTGTGATGCTTGCGCGAATGCCTGTGGGATGTGTGGTGCTTATGTTTGCCTGAACTACCCTTGGGTGTTGACGTGTGTGCATGTTGGTCCGTAGGTGTGCTTGGGATGGGTTGAGGTAGAGGGGATTGGGTCTGGGTGGAGGAAGTTGGAGGGTGGAGGCTAGAGATGGGGACAGTGGCTGCCATCAGTGCTGAGGCCAGAGTCTGAAAAGCTCGGTGAAGGCCTGCCTGACCAGAATGAATGCCCTCCAGGAATGCATTAGTTTGTTGCAACTGCCTCTCTACACCCTGGAAGGCATTCAAAATGGTAGACTGCCCAACAGTGAGGGACCTGAGGAGGTCAATGGCTTCCTCACTGAGGGCAGCAGGGGTGACTGGGGCAGGGCCTGAGGTGCCTGGGGCGAAGGTGATGCCCACCTGGGTGAGCGGGCACGGGGCAAAACCTGAGGGGCTGCTGGGAGGGCGGTACTGGTAGGGGGGGGTGGCAGCTATACCTGTAGATGCGGGGGGCACAGATGTTGCTGCCACCACAAGGGAGCTCCCATCAGAGGACGAATCCGTGTCGCTGGTCTCAGCTCCTGTCCCCGCCGTGGAGCTCCCCTCGCCCTCCGTCCCACTGGTGAATTCAGACTCCGTAGTGTCGCCCTCCAGGGCCATGTGGGATGCAGCTCCCTCATGCTCCGGTGCCACTGCTCCTCCGCCTGATGATGCTAATGCACACAAGAACAGGGAGACCACAAAAAGGGGGGAAAGACAGAAGAGAGACATGTTGAGTGCATGCATTACCGCTACTGTTGGCGGACACGACAGACACAGAAGCCCCCTGCACTACACCGCGCTCTTGGGCTCCACTGTTCAATTCCTGGGAAATGGCCTACAAGGCTATGGACGACATCTGCACACATAGAAGACACAGGGGCATGACTAGGTGTACTTGGCACTCTACAGAGGTGGGCTGGGGTGCCACATGGCCTGCCTTACAGAGGGGCCTTGCCTACGGAACTCGCCCTGGCCTAGGGAAACCCACAGCCCACCTCCCCCACCCAGACAACTCCACTGCGCGCAAAGTCAGCAGAATGAGAGTGCACTCACCCCCTTGTGTCTGCTGTAATGCCCTCAAGCACTTCATCTCCGGGTACACCACAGCCAGGATCCGGAACATCAGGGGGGTCATGGTGCGACGGGCACCCCTCCCACGTTGGGAGGACATCCCCAGCTGAGCCTCCGCCGTCTTCTTGCTTCAGTGGCGAATGTCCTCCCATCTTTTACGGCAGTGGGTGCTCCGTCTGTGGTAGACCCCCAGGGTCCGTACTTCCTTGGCGATGGCACGCCAAATATCTTTTTTCTGGTGTGCGCTGACCTAAATGAAATGTACAGGGGAAAAAGAATAGTTATTACCAACTGCACCGTCAAAGTGATTGGCCCCCATCCCTACCCTTGCCTTGATGCACATGCACTCACCGTTGTTTCATGCACGCCTTAATCTCCCCCCCATCTTTCATCCACCCCACTCCACACAGTCATAGCCCATACAGCATGCTCACAGTGTATTTACCTGTTTGTCTGGAGGACCGTAGAGTAGCGTGTACTGGGGGAGGACCCCATCCACGAGCTTCTCCAACTCCTCCGATGTGAAGGCAGGGGCCCTTTCCCCAAACACTCGAGCCATTGTCTCTTCCAGACCGAGGTCACAGCAGCACTTGCAGTGTAGGTCCTCTCCTGTCGAAGATCAGGTATCGAGTAATTGAACAGATAGAAAATGGCGGTCACGTCCACCGCGGTGCGTACCGTCACCACCAGCGCACATCGTCATTAGCTCCTGGGGCCCATAGGGGCCAATGTTAACCAATGCAGCATTGCACCGCGGTCTTCGACCGCCTACCGCGACAGTGTACAGCGCCAGTGCAGTTACCTCACATCCCATTGTCCCACTTTAGAGATCAGGCAGCCACCATTTCAGGGGCCCACATGGCTTCATTTCCAACTACGTCACACATACCTAGGCCTAGACTCAACACACATACAGGCCACCTTTTGTGTATGATTGGTGTTCTGTGTAAACTGTGTTTACGTACCTCTGAGTTGTTTGACTCTGTGCTCGCTGTTGTCCTTCATAGGCACCATCCGCTGGGACATGTGAGGAGATGGCGGCATCCTCCGGTGTACCGACCGTTGGTGGACCTGTCGACAATGGAGGAGCGACGTGTCATAATCACATACAGGCTTGACCGTGCCACAATCCAGGAACTGTGTACCCAGTTGGAGCCTGACCTGATGTCAGCAATCCGCCATCCCACAGGAATCCACCTTCAAGTGCAGGTGCTGTCAGTGCTCTATTTCCTTGCAAGTGGGTCATTTCAACAGTGGCCATAGCATCAGGGATGTCCCAGCCTATGTTTTCCAACGTATTGTCCAGAGTGTTGTCTGCCCTTCTGAAACACATGCAGAGCTACATCGTGTTCCCTCAGGTGGAGGATTTGCCTACAGTGAAAGGTGATTTCTATGCCCTGGGTCATATCCCCAACAGTATAGGAGCCATTGATGGGACCCATGTGGCTTTGGTCCCCCCCCACAGGAGTGAACAGGTGTACAGAAACCGGAAGAGTTATCATTCTATGAATGTACAGATGGTACGTTTGGCAGACCAGTACATCTCCAAGGTGAATACCAAGTTCCCTGGCTCAGTGCATGACGCCTACATCCTGCGGAATAGCAGCATCCCTTATGTGATGGGTCAACTCCAGAGGCACCGTGTGTGGCTATTAGGTGAGCACCTGGAAGCCAGACAATGGGAATGGTTGTCTGGGTCTGGGGTTACCATACAGGTTAGTGTGTGTCTAATACTCGTCCCTTGCCATTTGCAGGTGACTCTGGTTACCCCAACCTGTCATGGCTACTGACCCCAGTGAGGAATCCCAGGACAAGGGCAGAGGAACGCTACAATGAGGCCCATGGGCGAACTAGGAGGGTGATCGAGCGGACCTTTGGCCTCCTGAGGGCCAGGTTCTGGTGCCTCCATATGACAGGTGGATCCCTATTCTACTCACCAAAGAAGGTGTGCCAGATCATCGTGGCCTGCTGTATGCTTCATAACTTGGCATTGCGACGACAGGTGCCTTTTCTGCAGGAGGATGGTCCAGATGGCGGTGTTGTTGCAGCTGTGGAGCCTGTGGATAGTGAAGACGAGGAAGCAGAGGAAGAAGACATGAATAACAGGGACTCAGTGATCCAGCAATATTTCCAGTGAGACACAGGTAAGAGTACAAACATCCCTACTACATGTACTTAAACACTACTAACTCTCTACTGTCTGTCGTTTTCACCCAGTGTATGGTCACTGAGTTGTCACTTTCCCTTACGATTTCACAGATGTGGGTCCAACGGTGTGACATCTGCTTTGATTCCTCATGGACTTGAGCTGTGTGACATAGGTATGTTGACATTACAATTGAAAGAGCATTTTGTCACTGTAATTGCTAATACACTATTTCGAAATAACAGACAGACTCCAGATTGTTTTGTGTTTTAAGTGTATTTATTTAAGTGCTCAATATTGGAGGGGGTAGTGAAATGGTGAGGGGTGATGGTGGAGGAATGTCCATGGCAGAGTCCAAGCTATTAGGCTCACAGGTGCATTGCCCAAATGGGCATAGGAAGTGGAGCTGGGGCAGTTTAAGTATGGACAGGGTGACAAAGTGGGACAGTAGGATGACAATCAGGGTGGTCTCATTTCTTGGCGGGGGACTTGGCATCGTGCTCTGTCTTTGTCCTGGATCTCAAGTACCGTTTGCGGGGTTGTTCTCCCTCTGGAGGGGGTGGGATGCTGGTGTGGTGGTCCTGTGGCGGGCGTCCTGTCCACTAGCGCCGGCAGAGGTGGTGGGCAGTTCATCATCCATGCTAGTGTCAGGGGCCCCTTGTAGTGCCACAGTGTCCCTCCTGGTGTTGACGAGTTCCTTCAGCACCCCTAAGATGGTGCCCAGGGTGGAGCTGATGGTTCTGAGTTCCTCCCTGAAGCCCATATACTGTTCCTCCTGCAGGCGCTGGGTCTCCTGAAACTTGGCCAGTACCGTTGCCATCGTCTCCTGGGATTGGTGGTAGGCTCCCATGATGCAGGAGAGGGCATTGTGGAGAGTGGGTTCCCTTGGCCTGTCCGCCCCCTGTCGTACAGCAGCCCTCCCAGTTCCCCTGTGTTCCTGGGCCTCCGTCCCCTGGACCGTGTGCCCACTACCACTGTCCCCAGGTCCCTGTTGTTGTTGGGGTGGTGGGTTATCCTGGGTTCCCTGTTGTGGTGGACACACAGCTGATTGACGTGTCCTGGGGACGGAGGTATGGGCTTGCTGGGTGGGTGCTGTGCTGGTGTTTCCAGAGGGGGGAAGGTCTGTGATGGCCTGTGCTAGTTTGAGGGGAACCGACTGTCCAGAGGTCCCCGACGGGCCAGGCTGGTCATCTGGATCCAGTTGGACAGAGGTACTGTCATCACTGTGGGCCTCTTCTGTTGGTGGTGTGGACATGTGTGGACCATCCTGTCCGGTGACGTTGGGTAGGGGCCCTGCAGGTGTGTAAAAGGATGGTTATTACATCTGTATGTGTCATGGTGTGCAATGGGTGGGTGAGCGTGTACCCCAGTGCTTGCATTCCTGTGTGGGAGCTTGTGTGATGGTGGTTTAGGGGGTTGTATGGGTATGTGCAGTGTGCATGCTTTAGTGATGGGTGTCCATGCTCTGTTGTTGCATGCAGGGCTTGGTGTTGGGATGGGTGGTTTGTGATGTTGGGACATATGTAAGGAGTTGGGGTTCCGGCGGATGATGGTGGGGGTATGTGATAGCATGCAGGTAGGGTGGGGGATGTAATAGTTAAGATTTGACTTACCAGAGACCATTCCTCCGCCTACTCCTGCGAGGCCCTCAGGATGCAGAATCGCCAAGACCTGCTCCTCCAATGTTGTTAGTTGTGGGTGAGGAGGTGGGGGTCCCCCGCCAGTCCGCTGAACCACCTGGTGGTGTCTTGTGACAACAGAACGCACCTTCCCACGCAGGTCGTTCCACATCTTCCTGATATCCTCCTGATTTCTTGGGTGCTGTCCCACTGCGTTGACCCTGTCCACTATTCTTCGCCATAGCTCCATCTTCCTTGCAATTGAGGTGTGCTGCACCTGTGATCCGAATAGCTATGACTCTACCCGGACTCCACCATGACCCTGAGCTCCTCCTCCGAGAACCTGGGGTGTCTTTGCCGTGCCATGGAGTGGTGTAGGTGATGTGTGGGGTGGATTGTGTGGTGATAAGTGTGCTGATATATAGTGGTGTGTTGTGTGAGGTGCGTGGAAGTTCTGTGGGTGATGGTGTTGTGTGCCTGTGGATGCTAGTTTTGTTCATGGTGGTGTCTCTCTCTCTGGCCTTCTTTCAAGATTTTTTATCGTAGAGGTTTGTGAGTGATGTGGGTGTGTGTTTTATATTGTAATGGGTGTGTGGGAGTGATGTGTGTATGTGTATCAGGTGTGTGTATTTTGAATTGTCCAATGTGGCTGTGTTTTGTAAGAGTGTGTGTATTTTGAGCGCAGCGGTGTGTACCGCCAATGGAATACCGCAGTTGAAAGACCGCCGCGTGGATTCGTGTGTCGTGATAGTGTGGGCGTATTTCTGTTGGCGTGACGTTGTCATTTTTTGTTTTCGCCAGTTTATCACTGACCTTTGGTGTGGCGGACTTGTGTGGGTGTCTGAATTTTGGCGGATTCCGAAATGTGGGTCATAATAGCTGTGGCGGTTTTCCGCGGCAGCGGCGGTGTGTTGGCGGTCTTCTGCACGGCGTTAAGCGGCTTTTACCGCCAATGTTGTAATGAGGGCCTGAGTTTCTTTGATGGATGAGGGGGATGGCCAATCTAGAAGTGCCTGAACTTTCTCTGGATCTATGGAGATAACGACCTGACTAATGTGATATCCTAAATATTTTATCTCTGTCTTGTTAAATTCACATTTCTCGGGTTTACAGTAGAGTTGATGTTGCCTAAGTCTGTCTAGTACTTGCTTTATGTGTTTAGTGTGAAGTTTGGGGTGCATGTAATATATGAGGATATCCTCTAAATAAATCACGATGGTGTGATTTAACAGGTCTGAAAATACTGAATCCATGAATCTTTGAAAAATAGAGGGGCCATTGGTTCAACCAAAGGGCATTACCCTGTAATAGTAATAACCAAAAGGTGTATGAAAAGCGGTCTTCCACTCATCACCTTCCTTACTTCTTAAAAGATGGCATGCTCCCCGAAAGTCTAATTTTGAAAAGATTTGTGCCCCTCTAACTGATCCAACATGTCTTTGATGAGAGGTAGAGGATATCGGTCTTTTATAGTGATTTTATGTAATCCACTAAAGTCTATACAGGGACGTAGACCCATCGTCTTTTTGGGCACAAAGAAGAGGGGAGCCCCAGCGGGAGAAGAAGATGGTGCAATGAGACCCCTCTTTAGATTTTCCTGCAGGTATTCCTTGAGTAGCTTCTTTTCAGGTTCCGTAAGAGAGTACATTCTACCAGAGGGGACAACCACCCCAGGTTCCAGGAGAATGGTACAATCGTAGTTTCTATGTGGAGGTAGTACAGTTTTGTGCGTTTTTGGAACACGTCTATCTAATCCAGATAATGGCTAAGTCCCCCTTGAATAGAGTTTATGGAACACCCTAATTCGGGTTCTGTGGATAACATCTTCTTTGGGGACAATAGGTTTCGGAGGCATAACAATGATCTTGACAGAATTTGGAAGACAGAGAAATGGTTCTAGTTTCCCAATTGATATAAGGATTGTGCAGTGTAAACAAGGGTATTCCTAAGAATATTGTATGATTAGGAGAGGAAATTAAATCAAAGTAGACATGTTCCTGATGCTTTTCAAAGTGTAGACATAGGGTAGGAGTAGTACTGATAACAGGACCAGATGCTAATAAGGATCCATCTACAGTATGAACCTGTTCTGGAACGTTCTTCGGTAGTCGTACAATTTTTTGTTTCTTGGCCTAGGTCTCATCCAGATAAATTCCACTGGCTCCACAGTCTAATAATGCCAATGCTCTTTCTTCCCGACCTTCTGGCAACTGCAGGGTAACAGGTAACAAAAACAAGGCAGTTGCATCTTCTTTAGAAGAAAAGATTGAAGGTATCTCAGAGAATCCCATTCCATCCCTTCTCAAAGAGGACAGGAATTGGTGTTTCCCGAGGAATTCATAGGACAGACTGGGCAAACACGAAGCAAGTGGCCAGCGGCTCCACAATACAGACATAGGCCCTCATTCTGACCTTGGCGGGCGGCGGAGGCCGCCCGCCAAAGTCCCGCCGTCAGGTTACCGTTCCGCGGTCGAAAGACCGCGGCGGTAATTCTGACTTTCCCGCTGGGCTGGCGGGCGGTCGCCTTCAGACCGCCAGCCAGCCCAGCGGGAAAGAGGCTTCCACGAGGAAGCCGGCTCGGAATCGAGCCGGCGGAGTGGAAGCTGTGCGACGGGTGCAGTTGCACCCGTCGCGTATTTCACTGTCTGCGCAGCAGACAGTGAAATACATGTAGGGGCCCTCTTACGGGGGCCCCTGCAATGCCCATGCCAGTGGCATGGGCACTGCAGGGGCCCCCAGGGGCCCCGCGACCCCCCCTACCGCCATCCGGATCTCGGCGGTCCGACCGCCGGGATCTGGATGGCGGTAGGGGGGGTCGGAATCCCCGCGGCGGTGCAGCAAGCTGCGCCGCCGCGGAGGATTCAATGGGGCCGCGGTACACTGGCGGGACCCCGCCAGTGGTGCCGGTCCGACCGCGGCTTTACCGCCGCGGTCGGAATCCCCATTGGAGCACCGCCGGCCTGTCGGCGGTGCTCCCGCGGTCCTCCGCCCTGGCGGTCAAAGACCGCCAGGGTCAGAATGACCACCATAATCCTTTTCTCCATCTATTTTCGTGCTCACTAGCAGTGAGAGGGCCACGAGCCGTGTCTATTTGCATTGGTTCCCCTTCTGTTGCTTCTCTTAATTCAGGTTGAGACTCTTTGGAACGATGGATGATTGTACGTGGGTTTCCTGCATGAGAAGGTCCACGAGTTTTCCTCTTTTCTAGATGGCGTTCCTGTAGACGATACTCTATGGAAAGCGCTAAATCCATCAATCCTCGTAAATCTTCTACTCTTGCTGAAAGTACTAGTTCATCTTTTATTTCATCTCGAAGACCTCTATGAAATTGAGTCACAAGAGTACGTTCCACCCATGTAGTCTCTGCTGCCAGTTGTCTAAAGCGCGTTTTATATTGGAGAACATCTTGGGTACCTTGCTGAATATCACATAAAGTTTCATCATCTGACGCCTCCAATCCCGGGCATTTAAACATTTGTTTGACTGCAGTGACAAAAGCTGAGTAGCCAGACAGCACAGGGTCATTGGATGCTACTAACGGCGTCGCCCAGGCCAAGGCAGGAGCAGACAAGGCACTGATGAGATAACCCGCTTTCGTTTTATCTTGCGGAAATTGTGTTGGTCGGAAGGCAGAATAGACTGTCAGAGCATCGAGGAATTCTCGTAGCTTATTTGGATCTCCTGAAAAATGTGGCATAGTAGCAGAGACAGTGTAAACATCTGTCGTTCGGGATACCACGGCTTGTCGTAAAGCTGCATTTTCATTTTGTAGTTGTTGCTGCTCCTGGGCTTGCTGTTGAATGGTTAAGAGTGATGACTGGTTGGATTCTGCAGCAGCCGTTGAGGTATTCTCCATACTGCTCGAAGAAGTCTGGTTCGTTAGGCACTGCAATCTGTCACGGGCTACTCGTCGTTTATGTCTCTGGCCAACTGGAACTGCAGAGTGATCTTGATCCTTGTAGGTTCTGCCTTGACCAAGGTAAGGGCGGCCCTTTCTGGTAGCCATGGTGCTGCTGACAATGGAACGCCAAAAGGCAGTCCGTGCCCTCCTGAAGGAGTCCCAGAGGAAAAAAAAACAAAGTAAAAAACCTCCATAGTAGGAACTCCCTGGAACAAAAATAAGCAAAAAGGTAAGACTTTCAAGAAGAAAACAATACTGGAAGAAACTGGAACAAGCGAGGAAAAAACTGGAGAAAAAACAACAGGAACGAAGATCACCACCAAAGGAAGTTTTGCAGTGCAAGGAGAACAAGAATCACACTCTTTATATACCCTAAAACACGAAATGACCAACAGGAAGAAGAAAGACACCATATTGGATTGGGAAAGAATCATTGGAGAATATAGAGAAAGGCTCCAGAAGAACATGGCTGCTAAGTGTAAAAATAAGGAAAGAAGAAAAGGAGAAAGAAGAGAAAAAGAAGAAAAGAAGAAAGGAACAGGCTGCACCAGGTAAGTGAGGGGTCAGGGGTGCCCATGCCTAATATCGAGGGCACGGCGTGCCCAGAACTCGCAGAGTGCGAGGAAATATAGAACGGAAGGGACACAGCACGCCTGGCCACCAGAAACAGGAACCGTGGCCCTGCATCGAGCCGAATGCTCAGCTTGTGCTGCGGCGGGCTGCGGCGTGACAAACTATCAGTGCCTCATCTCCACCCAAGAGCAAGGGTGATTGGGGCAGCCGAGTAAATGACACAATTGACTCCTCAGGGAAATCGTGGTCACTCAAATCGCATCCGTTTCTCTCAGTTACATTAGTCTCACATAAAAAGGACAATCAGAGGCAGAATATATTTCAATAAGATTTTATTGAAGTAACTACATCTTAGATAATAAAGCATGTACTGCAAAACCTAGGACAATGCTGATGTTCCAAGAAAGGATCCCTACGTAAGAGTGTGTATGTTTTTTATGAACACTAGAGACAAAGCGTTACCACGTTTGCCTGCAACCTATCTTACTGCACGCTTGAGAAAAGCACAGAGTGAAAAAAAATGTCTTGTTTAAGAATGGAGTGCTGGCCTAGGCAAAGAACAGCTAGCTAGAGAAAATAAAACAAGACCACAAATGTGACTATTGTTAAAATAATAATGATAACATAATAAACAAAGCTGAATAAAATATATCTAGGTTAAAGTACACAGCAGCAGGCCTAGTTCCCTAAACTAATGTGTATGAAGCTATAACTAAAATGGCTACACAACAAACCCACTTGCTAAAATTTAGAAAACCATTGAAAACCTGGCTTTTCCCTACCAATAGAAATTAAATGTAACACACTCTGTTGGCTTTGCTATAGAGTTGTGTCATTAGAGCCAAGATACTGTTAGGTACCTGAAACAAAAGGATGTCAGAAGACCAGGAATCAATATGGTACACATATATCAATCTAGTTAGCATAAAGTAAAGGTACAATATAGGTAACATTAAGTGAATAGAGACAATAGTGGCTTGAACTGTGGAGAGTAGGGAGGCAGAGCAGGAGGAGGAATTTACAGGTCATGAGCATGTTAAAGACCAATAGAAGAAAAGGAGGGGACAGACTTCCAGGTTAACTTAAGTACAGTAATTAGAACAGAAGATGTTACTGCACAACTTAATTGGTTGGAGGACTTCCGATATCAGTTAGTTAATTCCTCTTTGGTGTTCCCCTACTCATTTGTTGTATTTACCTTCCCTTTTTTGTGGTTTCCTCTCTCTCTTCCTAAGTACTTGTTGCCTAAGGAGACTTCACCACAAAAAGGACTCCTTGTAAGCAAAAGGTACAAAGGAGCTACCAAGAGTCCCTTGCATGAAGTCCAGCAAGAAGATCCCAGCTGGACCAGCTTTCCAGGGGACTTGACAAAGATTTGACCAGGTGCATTCTGGAAATTGTAGTCCCAACTCCCAAGGAGCAACTCAGAGCTTCTCGAATCTTGTATCAAGTTTGTAGACACTGCAAGACCCATAAAAGGACTTCTGGAAGAAGATCCAGAAGTTTGGAGCAACTTTAGGAAAAAGCCCCATAAGGTGACCAACTCATCAACAAGAGTCAAGCTGGCGATGTCGAACCATGGCCCGGCCTGGGTTTCAGGTTCACCCAACTGAAGAGTCAGAGCTTTTCCTCATCAACGACACTTTCAGGAGTTGATCAGGACCTCTCACTGAGCCGAGCCACCGACATCGCATTGAAAGCCGCCCTGGAGAGGAGCCTCACTCGACAACTAGAGAAAAAGCTCCAGAAAAGAGATTAAGTGACTCATTATGAGTTTGGTGGCCCCACTGCAGGACAGCCAAATTTGCGGGGAGGACGCCACCGCCATGGTGGTGACATCCCCCGAAGCATATTACAATGGTCCCACTGAGCTGACCGGCAGGAACATTGTAGAGCTGCCAAGCGGAAACAGTGCTACAATACATGCCTCGGCTCCCTTAAGGGAGCCAATGCAAATATTGTAGCACTCCACTCACCACCCTCTGAATGCGCACTGTCTGTCTGCAAAGCAGACAGTGCGCATTCTGAGGTCCTGGGCAGGGGGGGCCCGCACTGGCTTTCCACCAGCGGGATCCCCACCATGGAAAAGCTGGCAGGAATCAGAGTTGTAATCAGCCAGATGGCACTGAGTTCAGTGCCGCCCTGGCTGAGTACAACTCAGGCCACCGTCACCACCTTGAGAACCATATTCCTGGCAGGGGTGGCAGTCTTTAGGCAGGTCCGTCTGTCTGCCAGGGTTGTAAGCTGGTGGTCAGACTACCTAGAGTGCAGCTGTCTGACCTTCACATTGATTGTGGTGGTCCTCAGATTGCCACACTTGTAATGAGGCCCAAAGTCTGACGGTAAAATTTGGGCCAAGGCCTTCTGCTCAGTGTTTCTGACTTGGGCTCCATCACGGTAGGCCTCAAACTTTGACTTTGCTCCAATCAAGTGTGATCAGATGGCTGCAGTTGGAGGTTTTTTCTTTTAGGCACTAGAAAGCACATTTTTACATTTAATATTTAAAAAAATCATATCTCTGGTTCCCTGCATTGGATGTTTGTCATTTTGCTGTCATTTTGAAGATAGAAATATTTCCTATTTTTATGAATTGGTGTTGGATTATTATTGTGTTTTACTTATTTACTGTTTAGTTGATATTAAATGCTTTACACACCTGTCTCCTAAGTTAAGCCTAACTGCCCGTGGGCCAAGCTATCAAGGGTTCAGCAAGGATTTATTTGTTGAGACCTTGACTGGACCTTATTTGAGATTGTGGCCTTATTACTAAGTGTAGGAACCTACCTACCCTTACTAATAATCACTTTCCAGCATTTTGTGTGCAGTACTGGGATCCAGTACTTGCGTTTAATATCACCATATAGTATTTATTTCAGTGGGGCAATTAAAAAGCCTTTAAATTGTCCTAGTGCAAAAATTGTTTTTGAATTTTAATTTGAACCAATTTCAATCAATTATAGTTTTAGATTTTTATGAATTGCTGACTCAATTTTTGCAAAGTTTTTTTGTGTGGCCAGAACATAGGGATACCACGAAGCTTGATCTCGCAATCCTACCCACACTCACTGTAGTTCAACGTAGGAAGTTGTGTAAGCACAATCAATCAATCAATCAATCAAGGATTTATAGAGCGCACTAATCACCCGTTAGGGCCTCAAGGCGCTGGGGGGAGCTACTGGTCGTAGAGCCATGTCTTGAGGCATTTCCTGAATGTCAAGAGGTCATGGGTCTTGCGAAGGTGGAGCGGCAGGGAGTTCCAGGTCTTGGCGGCTAGGTGAGAGAAGGATCTTCCTCCGGCGGCGGTGCGGCGGATGCAGGGGATGGAGGCGAGGGCGAGGTTGGCGGAGCGAAGATTGCGGGTGGGGGCGTGGAAGGTGAGTCTGTCGTTGAGGTAGGCTGGGCCTGTGTTGTGGAGGGCCTTGTGTGCGTGGATGATGAGTTTGAAGGTGATCCTCTTTGACACTGGTAGCCAGTGAAGGTCTCTGAGGTGGGGGGAAATGTGGTCACGGAGTGGGATGTCCAGAATGAGGCGGGCGGATGCGTTCTGGATTCTTTGCAGTTTTGTTACGAGTTTGGTTGTTATTCCTGCAGATAGGGCGTTTCCGTAGTCCAATAGGCTGCTGACCAGGGCGTGGGTGACAGTTTTCCTGGTTTCGACGGGAATCCATTTGAAGATTTTGCGGAGCATGCGGAGAGTGTTGTAGCAGGAAGAGGAGATGGCATTGACCTGCTGAGTCATGCTGAGTGTGGAGTCCAAGATGAAGCCTAGGTTGCGTGCGTGGGTGGTGGGTGAGGGCGCTGTTCCTAGGGAGGTGGGCCACCAGGAGTCATTCCAAGTTGAGGGGTTGGTGCCAAAGATGAGGATTTCTGTCTTTTCTGTGTTTAACTTGAGGTGGCTTGATTCCATCCAGCTGGCGATGGCGTGAAGTCCATTGTGGAGGTTGTTCTTTGCAGTTGTAGGGTCTTTCGTGAGGGAGAGGATGAGCTGAGTGTCGTCTGTGTAGGAAACTATGTTGATGTGATGGGTTCGTGCGATGTTGGCGAGGGGGGCCATGTAAACATTGAAGAGCGTGTGGCTAAGCGAAGATCCTTGGGGAACTCCACAGATGATTCTGGAAGCTTTTGACAGGAACAGTGGGAGGCAGACTCTCTGGGTTCTTCCTGAGAGAAATTACGAGATCCAGTTGAGTGCCTTGTCGCGGATTCCAGCGTTGTGTAGGCGTGTGCGGAGAGTGTGATGACATACCGTGTCGAAAGCTGCGGAGAGGTCCAGGAGGATGAGTGCTGCTGTTTCTCCTTCGTCGAGCATGGTTCTAATGTCGTCTGTGTCAGCAATGAGTGCAGTCTCAGTGCTGTGGTTTCTGCGGAATCCGGATTGGGAGGTGTCGAGTACCTTGCTGTCTTCCAGGAACCGGTATAGTTGGCTGTTTACAATTTTTTCGATGACCTTGGCTGGGAAGGGGAGGAGGGAGATCGGCCGGTAGTTCTTGGGGTCGTCTGGGTCTGCCTTTGGTTTCTTTAGCAGGGCGTTGATTTCTGCGTGCTTCCATCTTTCTGGGAAGGTGGCTGACTCGAAGGAGCTGTTGATGGTTTTGCAGAGGTGGGGGGGCGATGATGATGTTTGCCTTATTGAAGATATGGTGTGGGCAGGGGTCCGATGGTGATCCGGAGTGGATGGAGGCCATGGTGGTGGCGGTGTCCTCTATGTTGACGGGGGTCCAGGTGTGGATGAGGTGGGTGTTGCTTGGAGCGTTGGGTTCTTGGGTGTTTGTAGACAGCTGGTGGGTCTGGGGTTTGAAGCTATTGTGGATTTCTTCTATCTTTTGACGGAAGTGGGTTGCCAGTGAGTTGCAGAACTCCTGTGATGGCAGGGGTTCGTTGGAGCAGGTCCTGGGGGTGGAGAGCTCATTGACGATGCCGAAGAGCTCTTTACTGTTGTGAGCGTTGGTGATGATGCGGTTTTTGAAGTGGGTACTTTTGGTGGTGCGGATCAGTTGGTGATTTTTGCGTAGGGCATCCTTGAAAGCAATGTGGTTGGAGTTGGTAGGGTCAAGGTAGCAGGTTTTTTCCATTCTGCGACATAGCCGTTTGGATTCCTGTACTTCTAGGGTGAAACAGCTGGCCTTGATTCTGTGGGAGGTGTTAGGGGTTTTTTGGAGCTGTGCGAGGGTGTTGGCGCAATATCCTATCCAGCGATGCAGGTTGGTGGTGGCTATGTTGGGGTCTGGTGTCCCAGGGGGTGGGGCCCAGGCGAGAGTGGAGATCATTTGATCCGTTGATATTTTGCTCCAGTTGCGTCGGGGAGGTTGTGTGCGGTGGTGGTGAGTGACTGTTTTTTGGTTGGAGAAGTGGATGCAGCGGTGGTCTGTCCAACTGAGTTTGGTGGTGTGGCTGAAAGAGACGTGGTTGCTGGCTGAGAAGATGGGGTCGAGTGTGTGGCCTGCGGAGTGGGTGGGGGTAGTGACGAGTTGCTTGAGGCAGAAGTTGGCGAGGTTGTCGATTAGGTTGGTGGTGTTGATATCGTTGTTATTTTCTAGGTGGAAGTTTAGGTCACCAAGGAGGATGTAGTCTGTTGAGGCGAGGGCTTGGGAGCTGATGGCGTCGGCGATGTCATCTCCCTTCTGGGAGAGGAGAAGCCAAGAAGCCCACACAAGCCCAGAAAAGCCCCAACAAGCCCAAACAAGCCCAAACAAGCCCAAAACAATGGGAGCACTTACTGCAGCAGTGGTGAGGAGGAAGCAACCTGCCTGCAAGGATGCAGGGTCAGAGGTCGCTTCTAACCTCACGCTGCGGCCGGCATAAGAGGGGAGGTGGGAGGGAGTGGCAGCTGGGAGGAGGGAGGGAAACCTCCAATGGGAGAGCAGGGGGCGGGGGCAGCAGGAGTCAGGAGCGGGAAGAGCTCTGAGGAGGAGGGAGGGGGGTGGGGCCTTCCGGTAGAGGAGAAGCCAAGAAGCCCAAACAAGCCCAGACACAGGGGATTACCAGCAGCCACTAACCTTAGAAAGACCAAACTGGTTAAGTCCTTTAGATCCTGAGCAGAGTCCCAGAAAGAAGGCACTGAGGAAGCTCCAGAGATAGGAGGAAAGAGGGAGGATAACCCTTCCAACTGCCAGGGAGAGGAAGAACCTTCAGACCTCAGTGACAAGATTGGAGAAAGGTTGCCCATTAACACAGTGACCAGGGCCCTGCCTAAAGCTAGTGGGAGGAGAGGACCCATCACAGAAAGAGTAGGTCTGTCCCTCTGGTTAAGAGATCTTGAGGCACAGTAGGCCTATATAGCATTAGAGGCAGTGAAGTTGGCTCTGGAGAAGAAGAAGAAGTGAACAAGAAAAGAACAGAGAGATAGTGACAGTGAAGTAGAGTTAGAGAGGTCCAGGAGTGGTAGGTATGACCCCAGACTACGCAATGGTATAGTCCCTAAATACCAGACAGAAGAGTTTTAGCTTTTGTGAGGGCTCTCAGCATGAGAAGGGTTAGCCCTTAGTACTTGGGGGGGTCACTTCTCCTGGAACTGATCTCAGTAGCTGGGAAGGATAGGCTCTTGACCTTAGAGGGAGATGGAACAGAATCCTACCCAAACATGAAAACATTTCTCATCAAGAGGGTTGGTCTCACCCCGAGCAGTATAGGATGAAGTTCGGGGACACTCAGAAAGTTAGTACGTAGTCCTAGGTTGACTTTGTAGACACCTCTGTTAAGGCACTAGTGGGCTGAATACAAGATAAGTACTTATGAGGGCCTACGCAATTTAATCATGTAGGAACACATCTTGAGTAACTGTGCATCAGAGAGAAGTTATGTAAGTATCTAGTGGACTCTAAGCTTTCTAGTCCCAGGGACCTGGGGGAGACAGCTGATGAGTGGTTGAAAACCAGGGTTCTAACAAACACCAGAGTGGTAATCAGAAGAAGGGAGGACAAATTCCCCCCTGTGGAAGGCCCAGGGGAAAGATGACAAAAAATCAAAAGAGTCCTCACAAGACCCAACAAAAACCTGCACACAAAGGGGGGGAGCCTGAACCATTCCAATTCCAAGAGTAGGGGGTATCAAAGGAAGCACTTTGACCCTTCAAATGCAGGAAGGTGTTTTGACTGCTTGAAGCCAGGACAAAAAAGAGGTGGTGCTGTCTGTTTTAAGAAGCCCCCCCAATGGTGGGCAGTCCCAGTGGATTGCTAATGGAGGTGTGGGGGTGGATGTTGTCCCAGAGATGGGGACAGAATACACAGAGCTGACCATAGTGTCTGTAGGTGGGGTGGGAGTTGAAGTCCACTCAGCCTTACATCCAAACATGGAGAAATACAGGCAGAGGCCTAAAATCAACAGAACTGAGGTTGAGGTTTTGAGAGCTAGAGGTGCCAAGGTGACCATGGTGATGGATAAACTGGCTTCTCCAGGGCAGATCCTGCCTGGTGTATTTCACCAGGGGACTTATGCAGACAGCAGAGCCAAGCTCCATCCCATGGCAATGGTGAGCTTGGGGTGGGGATTGTGCCCTACAGGCCATAAGAAGGTTCCAAAAAGCAGCCCAAAAAGGTAATTTGGACCTCGGCGTGTCAGAAGGCCTTTTACACTCTGAAGGAGGCTATCTGTTCAGCACCAGTGTTACTGGCCCCTGACTACAATAAGGAGCTTATTGTACAAATGGATTCTTCAGAGCAAGGGATTGGGGCATTGTTGCCATACGTGAATGATGAGGGCCAGGATCAGCCAGTTGCCTTCATTAGAAGGCCATTCTAGTAGACTGTCTAATGGGAAACGATCTTGAAGCATCTGAATGGTCAAAGTTGGAAAGAAAGGTCCATGCAGAGATGCTGCATCTCCTTGAGTGGATATGTGCTGTGACAGGATCACAAGGTGCACTGTAGGGAAGTGCTGGACATGTGGACCCTGGAAAAATGGGCCAAGTCTCCAGAAGCAAGAGAAAGGACACAGGTTCAGGTGAGCCAGCACAAAGAACTCCAGCGGTGCAGGAGGAATCCAATCATGAAGGGGAAGGTCTGGCCTTTGAGATAGGGACCAAGGGCCAGATGTATCATCACGGCCCATTGCAATTCGGTAATGGCGATTTTTAAGAAATCGCTATTACCAACTCGCAAAGGGCCATGTATCACATTTGCGTATCGGTAATAGCGATTTCTTAAAAATCGCAAATGCTATTACAGAATCGCAAATTGCGATACCGGCCCCATTCGCAGCTATGGGCCTGTGTGCTTTACGTGTTCAATTTAAAAATGCAGTTTTACTGCATTTTTAAATTTTGCACCAGGTTACCACCTGGTTGCATATCATGGTATTTTGCAAAATGCCATTTTTGGAAAAATCGCAATTTATGATTTTTTCCTGCATAGCCTTGCGACCTGGAATTTGCGAATCGCAAATTGCGACTCGCAATTTCCAGGTCGCAACACAAGAAATCGCAATTTTAGCGATTTCTTATTTGTGGTCTGTGAATGCATTTCATGCATCGCAGACCACTGTTTTGCACTCGCAAACGGCCGAATTTACCGATTCGCACCGTTTGCGAGTGCAAAACTTTTTCATACATCTGGCCCTAAGCCCCTGCAAGCTCTACCTAGCTTGGCGGAATTGCAAGGAGCAGGTGGATTTAGGCCCTGAGGCAGGCTGCATCCAAGCACGAGCAGGGTGATGTCAGTGGATTCCACAGGGTCTACTGGGAGGATGGAGTCCTCTATACTGAGACAAGGGACAGTAACCAAAGACAACAAGGAGAGTGGTGGTTCCCCAGAAGCGTAGAGAATTCTTCTTCACTTTGAGCCATGACATCCGAGAATTCCTCCTCACTTTGAACCGTGATATTTCCTTGGCAGGACATTTGGAGCAGACCAAGTCCTGGAATAGGCTGGTCGACTGTTTCTATTGGCCCAACATGTCTGCCAAAGTGAAGGAATTCCGTAGTGCCTTTGTCAACTGTCAGGCCAGTGGTAAGACAAAGGCAAGCCAAAGGCCCCATTAATACAACTGACAGTGATTGGGACTCCCTTTGAGAGGGTAGAAATTGATATTATTTGTCCCCTAGACCCACAAACTGCCTCAGGCAACTGATGTAGCTAGGTGGTAGTGGACCATGCCACCAGATATCCAGAGGCAATAACCCTCAGAACAGTCACTGCCCCCACAGTGGCTAGGGCCCTACTTGGTGTGTTCACCAGAGTGGGTTTCCCAAAGGAGGAGGTCTCAGATAGGGACCCAAATTTTGTGGCTGCCTATCAGAAAGCAATATGGGATGAATGTGGTGCTACTTACAAGTTCACCACCCCATACCATTCCCAGACCAATGGTCTGCTGAAAATATTTAATGAGACCCTGAAGGGCAAGTTTATGGGTTTTTCTTACAAACTCAGGAGGAGATAGGATGTTCTCCTCCCGTGCCTGCTGTTTACATACAGGGAGGTGCCATAAAAAGAGAGTTGGCTTCAGCCCCTTTGAGTTACTGTTTGGACACCCTATAAGAGGGCCATTATTTTTGGTGAGAGAGTCTTGGGAGAAGCCTCTCAAGGAGCCTGTTAGACTTGGCATCCTTGGTGTGGTTTCATCTGTCTTTTTGCCTCTGCTTCCTGTGTTTTGGACATTGTTTTGCTGGTTTTGGTACTCTGGGCACGTTACCACTGCTGACCAGTGCTAAAGTGCAAAGTGCTTGCTTTGTAAGCAATATGTGTAATTGGCTTTTCCATGAATAGCATGTTTGATTTAGTAGTAAGTCCCTAGTAAAGTGCACAAGAGGTGCCCAGGGCCTGTAAATCAAATGCTAGTAGTGGGCCTGCAGCACTGATGGTGCCACCCACACGAGTAGCCTTGTAAACATGGCTCAGACCTTGTCTGTGTGTGCAGTTTTAAACTGCCAATTCGACCTGGCAAGTGTACCAAATCACCAGGCCCAAACCTTCCCTTTCTATACATGTAAGGCACCCCTAAGGTAGGCCCTAGGAAGCCCCATGGGCAGGGTGCAGTGTATGTTAAATATAGGACATGTACTGAAGTGTTTTACATGTCCTGATAGTGAAATACTACCAAATGCGGTTCCCACTGTTGCAAGGTCTATCTCTCTCACATGTTAACATGGGGACTGCCTTTAAATATCTTTTAAGTGCAGTTCCCACTAGGAGCAGATAGAGATGTGGAGTTTGGGGTCCCTGAACTCACAATTTAAAAATACATCTTTTGGTAAAGTTGGTTTGTAGATTGTTAGTTTGAAAATGCCACTTTTAGAAACTGGGCAGTTTCTTGCTTAACCATTGTGTGTCTCTGCCTGCTTGTGTATACCACGTCTGGGTCAGACTGACAATTGGGCTATTGTGAATTCCCACTAGACAGTGACACGGAGGGAGCTGGGGTGTAGTCTACATATCCTGAAGAGTCTCCTGGGCTAGAAATGGAAGGGAGGAGCTGACACTTGCACCTGAGAGGGCCAGGCCTGCCCTCACACAATGCAGTCTCCACCCCCCTGGTGTGTGTCTGGGGCCAGGCTTGGTTAAGTCAGGATCTTGTGAACAACAAAGACTTTCCTGTGAAGTTCAAAGACAGAAACCCAAAACCCCAGACTTTTCGATTACTTCTGGGTGAAGAGGAACCTCTGCCAATGATAAGAGCTGTAGGTGGAGTACTGCCCCTTTGCGTGTGATTGTGCTTTGCTTGGTTGGCCTGAAGCTGCAGCTTCTGCCTTTGAGAAGACAAGGACTGGACCTTGCTATGCTTTCCTGCTTGTGAAAGGTCTCCAAGGGCTTGGACTGAGCTTGACACCTGTTCTGAAGTCTCAGGGCCATCAAAGACGACCTCTGCCAGCACCTGGACTCTCTTGCTGAGACTCCTACCCTGTCAAGTGGTGCCTAATCCAGTCCCTGGGCCCTTGAATGGAGAAGCTGTTGGAACCAAGACCAAAATTTACGCACAGGAGCCATGCAGGAGATAAATTGATGCAGTACCTGCTTAGCAGCTGAAAAATCAAAGCACCACCTGCATCACAACTGGAAAATTGGTGCAAAACCAGTGTGTGGCTGGCAAAATCAATGCATCACCCACGCAGCGCAGTTCTCCAACAGCTTGCACTGGAATTTTACACGCATTGTCACTGGGTGTCAAAAGCAACAAGAACCTGCGTGGACCCGAGGTTGCCCGTCTAGAAATCGATGCATCGTTCTTCTGAGGGAGAGAAAAATGACACATTGCCTACCCAACTGGGGAAGAGATGATGCACGGCCTCACTTGCGAGTAAGGAATCAAAGCATCACTGACTTTTCTGATGCATGCTCGCCCATGCGGCTTTATTTTTTATGCAAACCAGGTACTTTGTGTAAAAACAATGCATCCATTGATTTCCATGGATTAAGACTCTTTTAATTTAAAAATTCATAACTTTGCTTTTGTATGTTGAATTTTTGTCCTTTTGGTATTGTTTGATTTGGATAAATATAGGCTATCAGTCTAAACTGGTGTTGTGTCCCTTTTGTAGCGTTTGCACTGTATTACTATGTGTGTTGGTACAAATACTTTACACGTTGCCTTTGAGATAAGCTTGACTGCTTGTGCAAAGCTACCAAGGGAGTGAACAGGGGTTATCCTAAGTCTCTCTCTATTTCCCTGACTACAGTGAGGGTCCCTGCTTAGACAGAGTGCAAACTGCCTGCCAACCAGAGACCCCATTTCTAACATTGGTGATCAGCGGTGACAATAGGACTTGTATTGTACTTGACATACAGTGATTGGTGTACAATACTGTTTTCAGTGAAGACCATACCGTGACCACATACTACTTGTTTTTTCTCTGCTGCTTTTTTCTGCTTCCTTTTTGCTCTTTTTTCACTTGGGATCTTTCTTCCTTTTTGGAACTCTTGCATCTTTATTGAACTTCACTCACAAACATGTCTCAATCTGGAGATGCACCAGCTGTTGCTACAAAAGTTGTCTTTGAGTTGTAGAAACTGGAGGAGTATACAGTGGCTCAGCTTAAACAATTTTGCAAAGAATTTTCCTGCCTAATCAAAAGCTTCACTAGGAAGGAGGAGCTGCAAAAGGTGGTGAGGGCGTGGTTGGCAGCCAAGGAGGCTGGGGGGTGCGCAGAGGAGGAGAATGTGGATGAGGAGAAGCAGAGCATACATGATGTTGTGTTGAGTAATCCTGACCTGCCTGGGAGGAGGACCTCCAGGGCAGGCAGTAGTGTTTCTTCCAAAGGTCTGACCTCCGAGGAGTTGCAGGACAGACAAGCAGAGAGAATGCACCAATTTGAATTAGAGTAGCTTACAATCGGAATGGAAGAGAAAATATTAGTCATGGAAGCGAAAAAGATGCTTTTGGCTCATGAGTTAAGTTTGAGAGAGCTGGACCAATGAAGCGAGTCCAGCAGAGATGGTGGCAGCAATACCACAGTGCAGCCTGAAAGGAGGGTACACATCCTAAAATATTTAATGAAGGGTTACAAATAGGAGGATGACATATATCTGTAGTTCATGGGGTACAAGTCAGCTCTCCACATGAACCTGGTCGCTGAGGTACACTGGGGGGAGAGTCTGTGAAAGCTCTTTGAGGTAGAGGGGAGTGACACCCTGATATCCTTAGGGGATCCTCAGGGACTCACTTATTCTATCATGAAGGACACCCTCCTCACTACGTATGGTCTCACCTCTGAGCAGTACAAGAAAACATTTAGATCCTATAAGAAAAAGGAATACCAAACGTGGTTGGAATGTGTAGACTTTTTCTGCGGGTCACTGGATGGTTGGATGAAGGGCAGTAAGGTGACAGCTTATGAAGGGATGTACAATTTGATTGCATGGGAGCACTTTTATAGTCTTTGTTTTCCAGAGCTGCACAAGCATCTAATTGACAGCAAGCTGACTGACCCCAGAAAGCTTGCCCAGGAAGCAGACCGGTGGGATAGCATCAGGGTCCAAAAGAGTTATGGGGGCAACTCTGCCAAGGGTGGGCAGGGTCCTCATCAGTAGAAGTGTGGAGGGCAAGGGTAAACAGGGGGAGTTCTCTAAAGGGCTCCAACCTAGTTCCCAGGGTAAGGATTCCCAGGTGGGAAGAAATCATGGATCTCTACAGGGAAATCTGCAGAGAAAGGTCCCCACACATGTTATGCATGTGATCAGGTGGGTCACATGAGGGGGAACCCCTGGTGCTCAGTCACAGGGTTTGGCCAGTGTAGCGCTTGAGGAGGAATTGGTTCCAGGAGAAAGGTGGGAGCCAGTTGAGATGACCCTTGTCTCACTAATGGACAGTGAGATGGTCCAGGGGACCATCATGCCTGAGAACATTACGGATAGGCAGTGGGTGACCATCAATGGACAGAGGATAGAGGTTCGGAGAGACACAGGAGCCAGTGTGACTACTGTGAGGTGTCACCTGGTATCTGAAGAGCAGGTAGTTTCCTATGTACTTCACCAAGTAGTTGCAGTAGACAACTCAGAGCACCTGTGTAAGGTGGAGTAGGTTCCCTTTGAGTGGGGGAGTCTCAGATTCCTTGAGGTTAGTTGTGAGTCTAACCATGCCTGTTGATTGTCAGCTAGGCAATGACATGGAGGATTCCCCTGGGAGTGAGGTGGAACCCTGGTCACACTTGGAGATGTTGGGTTTGCCTGGGTGGGCGTGTGTGACCACCCGGTCTATGGCAGCCCGTCAGGGAGATCGGGAGGTCCTGGAGCCTGAAGGAGTGGCCAAGGTGCCAGCCAAGAAAAGAAAGAGCAAGGGGTACCCACTCCAGAAGTGCCCACAGTCCAGTAGGCGGCTGAACCTGAGGGGGACACCCCAGAGCCTACAGGGGAACAAGTGGATGAACTAGGGGAGGTGCCCGAGCTGACCCATTGGCAGCAGGAAGGGGGGGCCACCAGGGAAGAATTCTGTGAAGCACAGAAGTCATGCCCTACTCTTGAGGGTCTGGGGCGGCAGGCTGCAGACCAGGTATCTTGCAAGGAGTCTGGATCACACTGGATCTACTGGGAGGATGGCCTCCTGTATAGTGAGCTTAAGGTTGCTGAGCCTGTGGCAGCACGTATGCTGGTGGTACCCCAGTGCTTCAGAGCCTTCCTATTGGGTCTGGCTCATTATGTGCCTTTAGCAGGATATTTGGGGAAGGACAAGACCTTTGAGAGGCTTGTCACCCAGTTTAACTGGCCCCAAATGCACAGGCACTCTGACGTACATTGCAGGTCTTGCCAAACTTGTCAAGCAAGTGGCAAGAGTTGGGGGAAATGTAAGGCTCCGCTCCAACCATTCTATGTTGTCAGCACACCCTTTGAGTGGGTGGGCTTTGACATTGTGGGGCCTCTGGATCTCAAGACAGCCATGGGCAACTGGCTCATCTTGGTCTTGGTGGACCATGCCACCCGGTATTCGGAAGCCATCCTTCTGAGGTCGATGACAGCCCCTGTCGTGGGCCAGGTATTGATGAGGATTTGTACCCACATGGGGTTTCCAAAAGAGGTGGTATCTGACAGGGGAACCAACTTCATTTCTACCTATATGAAGTCCCTGTGAAAGGAGTGTGGGGTAACCTACAAGTTCACCACTCCTTACACCCTGTGGAAATGGGTTGGTTTAAAGGTTCAACTCCACCCTGAAGGGCATGATTATGAGTATGTCAGAACCCATGAGGCATAAGGGGGACGTCCTCTTGCCATGCCTTCTCTTTGCTTACAGGGAGGTACCGCAGAAGAGACTTGGGGCCTCATGTATGAAAATATTTTGCACTCGCAAACTGTAAAATTGGCCGTTTGCGAGTGCAAAATAGTGGTCTGCAATGCATGAAAGGCATTCGCAGACCACAAAGTAGAAATCGCAAAAATTGCGATTTTTTGTGTTGCGACCTGGATTTTGTGAATCGCAATTTGCGATTCGCAAAATCCAGGTCGCAAGGCAATGCTGCAAAAAATCGCAAATTGGGATTTTTCGCAGAATGGTATTTTGCACATGCAAAATACCATGATCTGCAACCAGGTGGTAACCTGGTGCAAAATTAAAAAATGCAGTAAAACTGCATTTTTAAATTTAACATGTAAAGCACTCATGCCCTTTTGGCATGTGTGTACCTTACATGTTCAAAAAAAAATTGGGGTGCAGGAGAGGGGGCCTTAGGCCCCCAGCACCCTGGCCTTTTGCATTTCCAAAATTGCGATTTCTGGTTCAGAAATCACAATTTTGGAAATGCAAAAAATTCGCAGCTATGGGCCAACAGGCCCATAGCTGCGAATGGGGCCGGTATCGCAATTTGCGATTCGGTAATAGCATTTGCAATTTTTAAGAAATCGCTATTACCGATTCGCAAATGTGATACATGGCCCTTTGCGAGTCGGTAATAGCGATTTCTTAAAAATCGCTATTACCGAATCACAATGGGCCGTGATCATACATCTGGCCCTTGGCTTTAGTCCCTTTGAGCTGCTGTATGGCCACTCTGTGAGGGGACCTCTGAGTCTGGTAAAGGAGAGCTTTGAGAAGACCTTCAGTAAGCCCCCCCACAATGTGTTTATTTACATGCTGGCCTTAAGAAACCTGACTGCCTGCTTCAGGAAACTCGCTCAAGAGAGCCTAGAAGCAAGCCAGGTGGACATGAAATGCTGGTATGACCAGATTGCTATTCTGGCTGGGTTTTAGCCTGACCAGAAAGTGTGGGTGATGGCCCCAGTGGAGCCTCATGTTCTCCAGGATAAGTGGACTGGGTCTTTTGGGGTGGTGGAGCGCAAGAGTAATATCACCTATCTGGTGAACTTGCAAACTCCTAAGTACTCTTTAAGGGTCCTGCATGTGAACTGCCTCAAACCTCACTTTGAGAGGTCTGAACTAACTATGCTCTTGGTAACGGATGATAAGGTGGAGAAGTAGAGTGTACCTCTTCCTGACCTCTTGTCTGCTCAGGAGAAAGGTGGGTCCGTGGACGGTGTGAGCCTTTCCCCAACACTGACCCCAGAGCAACAGAGGAACTGTTACCAGTTGCTGGGACAGTTTACCTCCTTGTTTCCTTGACCCAGGGGTCACTCATCTTTGTACTTGTTATATGGACACTGGGGATAGTCCACCAGTGAAACACAAGGTTAAGGATCAGGTTTCCAAGATGTTGGTGTTAAGTGTAATTGAGTTCTCCAGCAGTCCTTGGGCCAACCCAGTGGTCTTGGTCGCAAAAGGTGCTGTCCCCTGTGCCACCCCAGAACTGAGGTTCTGTGTGGACTACTGTGGACTCAACACCATCACTAAGACTGACGCCCACCCCATCCCCAGAGCAGATGAGCTCATAGATCGGTTGGGAGCTGTCACATTACTTGGCACGTTTGACTTAACATCTGGGTACTGGCAGATTGCCTTAACTGATGGGGGAAAGGAGAGGTCAGCATTTTCCACCCCAGATGGGCACTACCAGTTCTGGGTGATACCCTTTGGGATGGAAAATGCCCCTGCTACCTTCCAGAGGTTGGTCAATCAGGTTTTGACTGGGTTGGAGAATTTCATTGCAGCCTACCTGGATGACATTGCAGTGTTCAGCTCCAGCTGGGAGGAACACCTGTAAAACCTCTGTGAAGTGTTGAAGGCTCTGCAGAAGGCAGGCCTCACAATTAAGGCCAGTAAGTGCTAAATAGGGCAGGGCTCTGTGGTGTACCTGGGACACCAGGTGGGGAGTGGCCAGGTGACACCCCTGCAACTAAAATTGACACTATCCTGGCTTGGGAGCCCCCCAAGACCCAGACAGAGGTGAGAGCCTTTCTAGGTCACACCGGGTACTGCAGGAGGTTTGTCAAGGCACCAGTGCTGCCCCCTTGACTGAGTTGACCTCTAAAAAGCTGCCCAAAAAGCAGATCTGGACTGAGGTTTGCTAGACCTCTTTTGATGCCCTGAAGGAAGCCATGTGCACAGCACCCATGCTGAAGGCACTCGACTTCTCCAAGGAATTTGTTGTGTAGACTGACGCTTCAGAGCATGGGGTGGGGACAGTTCTTGCACAGTTAAATTAAGAGGGCCTAGACCAGCCTGTTGCCTTCATTAATAGGAGGTTATTTCCCCGGGAACGGAAGTGGAGTGCAATTGAGCAAGAAGGTGAGAGAGAAAGCAAACAAGTAAAAGACAATTGAGGGAATAAACAGGCAAAGTGGTAGTAGGCAACATTACCGGCAAAGAGAAACAGTGTCCATGGAAGAAATAGCACTCCACGTAGTGAAGGAATTCTAATTCGATTCTGTGCTTTCTCCCTTTGTCACATCTTTTCTCTTCATCCTTCTTTCACCCTTGTGTGATTATCTTTCTATTGCTCTGAGTCAAAGACTGATGAGGAAAAACAGTACTGGTCCCTAAAACTAAGTTCTGGTGTGCCCAACCCTCAAAAACCAACTCAAATTAAGCCCTTCCCAGAGAGCCAGCTGCGGCAAGGGAGCGAACCTGCTGAAATCAGCAAGCAAGAGAATTGTGAGTTCTGCTGCTCTAGAAGGAAGATGTTAACGACAAATACTCATTCCACAGCTCATCAGATAATAGCTGGATAGGCATTTATTTAGATAAATGACCTGCCAACTGACAAGGGTATTTCCAGTCAGCTACCAGACACCTACTGAAACTGAAAGATAGACAGTATTTATGCACTTCTTCATGGGCAGAGCTCATTGCATTCCCCTTATGTTGAGGCCTGTACAAGCACAGGTTTATGGCATGACAGATGAGAGACTTACCTCAAAGCTTTGTTCTACTAAAGACAGTTTTAACTTTTCAAAAAACAATAATTATTAAATTGGTCAACTTTAGTCTTGTACAGTTCTATATGACTAGCAGTGTGTGGTGACAGCAAAGGTTTATTTAAGGAGAAAAGGGGTGGTTTGTATTTTCCATGAGGAAGGTGGGTGGCATAGATACTTTTAGTGTTGGGAAGAGGGCCATGGGTCAAGAGATCACAAGACAGGCATCCACATCCACATTTTGTCATCATGGACACTGTTGTGTGTTTTGTTTAACTTTCACAGTAGAAAAAGAAGTGCCTTAGGCAAAGTGGGAAGCCCACTTAGGATCTCACATCTTCCAACTTTACTTTGTAACTGTAAGAATTAGTACTACAGACAGAAGAGGGGTAGTACAGGATGATACTGTCATGGTTATAAGGGAATCCCACTTGTTTCATCATTAGGGAAAGATTGTGTCACCAAAATGTAGGAAATATACAAGAAAGACATGTGAGCATTGAAGATCCATAGCACAACACAAAGGAGTTGGGATTCTTCCCATTCGATCCTCGCACCTGTGACCAACCTGGAGTATGTATCCTTCCCAATAAAAAATTGCAGAAGGTAGTATTTCCTGGTTAAGGTGGGAAGTGACACTGTATCACCTCATTGTACCTAGGGCTCTTTTGCCCGACTATTGTACCAAATCGCATCCAGCACGCCCTACGTATGCACCTTTATTGTTTTTATCATTCACTTCAATTCTATTTTGGTAACTGCTTGCTTGTCTTTTTGAAACTACATCCCAGCAACCTGTCGCTATTAATCCTGCTCCCAAGAATTTTACTGTTTCCTCATCTCTTAAGTCTGCTATAGGGTTTTTACTCATGCTATGAATGAAGCCTTACCCTCATTCACAGTGGTGAGTATTCCAAATCACGTCGTACATTGAATCCTGTGGCATGAATTATATCACTGTATCTAATACGTACTGCGTCCCACCAAATGTGGTGGAAGATTACAGAGAAAGTGGTAGCATCCTTCAAAGTTGTCAGGCCAGCTTCAGTGTTTCTTCTTTCCCTGCCTTCTTTCCCATTTCCCCAAGAGTCTTAAGCATTTTGCTTGTTTACAACTAAGTACTTGTTCTTAGGCTGAAAAGGTAGACACCAGGTCAGCATCGGCATCCATATTACAAACTCCAGACAGACACACCACCTGATACTAAAAGGAAGGAATTCAGGAAATCACCATTTGGAGAAGCTGGATGGTCAAGTGAGAGGTATTCCTCTTTTGAAGTGGCCATAGAGCTGTTGCAGATACATGAACAGGACTGGAGGCTGGTAGCACTGAAAATTAAATCCTAATTCTGGCTACCGTCAGTAATGCTGATAGCTTTCTGCTGTTTAGTTTTAATGTCAAGGCATATTTTAATATTGCAAATGCCTGCCAATAGGATGGGCTGATTCTTATTTTGGTTTTGAGTGCTTTAGCATATTTATGGCCTTGAGGCATAAAATTAGTAGCGGATGCAATGTGTGGCATAGAATCTGGATGACATCTTCATGGTGAATGGTGAGAAGGATGAATGTCAGAAAATCTCAACAATGTTCCACGTGATGGATGACTAGTTTGGTACTCTTGCAGCAGAGTAAAAATATGAGCGCCCAAACACAGCTCTCTCCTTTTTTGGGCATCAAAATTGACAATGTTAGGCAAGTACAAAATCTACTGGGAGAAAAAATTGGCAGCACACATAGGGCCTCAATTACAAGGCCCTAGCGGCACACTGCCCCACCAGAACGTCATTCTTTTACACTCCGGTGGTGCAATGTGCCAGCCCACACAAAGCCTCCTTGCATGACTTTTCATGGCCTTGTAACACTGCGTGAAAGGGGCATAACAACACCCATGGAGCCAGAAGGAATCTGAAGTATTCCTAGATTTTCAAATCTGGGAATGAAGCAAATTCCTACGCCACCTCAGCGATGGTTCAAGAGTGATGCAGCAAGGGTAAATATTGTTATTTCTCCCCATTTCTTCCTCTATGTATGCTGCATTTTGCAGCACACATAAAAATAGGAAAACACCTCTTGTGATTGTTTTTGTGCAGGAAAGTGTCCCTTCCTGCACAAAAACAATCATCCCCACAACACAGGCACCCTTGCACCATACTGCAAGAGAGCCTGCACTGGTACTAGGCAGGAATTTGTGCACCAGCGCAGCGGGAGCGGACATTAAAGTGCTGTACCTTGTAGATATGGGGTATTTCTACCCTTTCCCTGTGGCACAGGGCAGCGCAGCAGGGCACTCGCTGCGCTGCCCTGCACCATAGGCCTTGTAAATGAGGCCCATAGTGTAATTTATATGGGGTCATTGTTCAACAAAGATTATCCAATGGCAGCTGAAGTCATTGATAAGGCAGCTTAATATTGCATCAAGTCATTACAGTGTAATGCTTAACAAAGATTTCATCACACTTAATACATTTCTGTTGGTCCATTGTCTGAAAAGGCATGGCTACCAGGCAAATAGAATGAGGAAAAAAGTCAGGTGCCTCATTATCTTTCCTTTGCTCCAAACCAAAAGGAAGGCCCGTGTTATACTTGGATCTACACTCAGTCCTGCCAAAGACTCATCAGGTTGATGTGTGCTCTCTAACTTAACTCGCACACACGGAGGCCCTGATTCTGCATTTGTCGCAATTCAGGTGCTTTTTATTGCACCTGATAAATAATGATGCTCTGGGGTATGTTATTTATCAGGTGAGATGTTTAGCACCTATTAGGAGTTTCTTGGGAATAACAAGTGAGTTCTGGTGCATATTGTACCAAAACGTCCACGGAGCCAGGAGACATTTCTAAATTTAGCTGGCAGTGTAAAGGCAGCATTGAGAATGTAAAGTCCTCTGCCACTCTGTCTAATTGTATTCCATCTGCCAAACCCTAGATCAGGCCCAAAGTATCTTAAGTCAAGAGGACTTTATAAAAGGAAAGAGAGACACCCCAAGCTTTATAAATCAAGGAGCAGTAGGCTTTCTCCAACAGGTAACAAATGGCTGATGTACAAAGAGGCTGTTCACAAATAGTGGTTGCAAATTATGCCTCAACTATTTGGACCTGTCCCTGATTTTGTGATGCAACCTGTGTACTAATACGCTAATACAGTGTACAAATAGGTTGAGTTGCAAAATCTCCAGTCACACAATACCCTGCTTAATGAAAATGAAAACGTATTAAGAGGTCACTATTAGTGAACTCATCTGTTTGCATTCCCAAGTAGAAAACCTTTTGTTAAAAGTGGATAGTGTTCCTTTAAGGGCAATCAATGCTACTTTTAAAACATATTCCTGTTTGTAAACATGTCTAGGGAAGCAGTCAGAGTTGCTGGACCACTACCTGCTTTCTCCTAAGGTGCCTAACACCATTCCCATACGGGGCGGTTTCCCAATTGTGAACAGATAAACACCTCCTCTGAGGAGTCAGAAACTCTTTAATGTAATCACATACTGTAAGAAATTGGGTTGTTGGTTGACTGGAGTGTGAGCCCTGGTCAAGCAGTAACCACAGTCCCTGTCAGGGCGAGGCACAAACAAGCCTCAAATTAAACTGCGCTCAACCCCGAGGTAGCTTTGCACAGAGAAGTTAGACTTAACTTAGAGACAAATGTGTAAAGTATCTGTGCAACACTTCAAACAGTAAAACAGTGGAGACATCACAAAAAAAGAATTCCACATCAGGTTAGAAAAAATAAAGCATAGTTTAATAAATAAAACAAAAACAAAATGATAAATCTCCAATTAGTAGAACTTGAGATATGGCATTTTAAAGTTCTAGGTAGAAATAGCACCAAAAGGTACAAAGTGCAAACTGTGGGTATCTGGTCACGCCGAACCAAGACAAAGTCACATGTTCAGACCGACCACGATGGAGCCCAGTTTGGCTACAGAGACCCAGTTAGGCCCGCTGAACAAAGTACTTTAAATCCTGGTTTGCGGGTCATTGCATTGCATCTGTGTCAAAGATGGGTCATGCAGCCAAAGCGATGCGTTGGTTCCGAGATGCGGTGAGGCTGCAGTAGGAGGGCCTGCATCATCATTGAGAATCCTGTCAACAGGGCTTGCAATTTAAGTCTGGCATTTACGATGCAATAATGGGGGGGGCGATGCTCAGTTCTGAAGACCTTCGAGGTTGTGATGGGGAGTCCATCGTCATTCAGGAGGCCCTTGACAAGGGATGAAAGGGCCTGCTTCGAGGATGCATCACGCAATCAGAGTGGTGCATCGGTTTTGAAGAGCTGCTGTGCAATGCAGGTCTTTGTGACAGGTCTAATCAATGCAGCGGTGGTGATGAATTGGTTCTGCACAGGTTTGCACCGTGCAGCAGAGGAGATGCATTGGTTGTTCTGGATTCACAAAGGCAGAACCTTGTCAGGTGTAAGTGGCACAGTGCCGAGCTCCTCCCTCCCATCTTGCCAGTGATGGCCAATCAAGGTACACCTAAGCTCCCTAATTTATGTGTCAGCCTAGGAGGAATACACAAAGCCCAGCTGTCACCTTCACCTTCACCCAGTAATGTGACCAGAGACAGGCTACAGGCAATAAATGGGTTAGGCAGGAAAATTCAAACTTTTCTAAAAGTGGCATTTTCAGAATGGCAATTTAAAAACTGACTTCACCATAAGTTAGGCTTTTAAATTGTGATTCCGAAAACACCAAACATGAACTTGTTATCTCTTCCCATTTGGAAATTGTACTTATAAAATGAAATAAGGCAACTGCAATGGTGTTCTATTGGAGTGGTAGACCTTGCAGTAGGGAAAAACAAACTTAAACATTTTCCACTACCAGGACATGTAAAACCTAAAAGGACATGTCCTACTTTTTAAACACATTGCACCCTGCCCTCTGGGCTGTCCAGGGCCTACCCATGCGTGACATATATATATTAGAATGGAAGGTTTTGGCCTGGCAAAGGTTTATTATATTGAAATGGCAGTTTAAATTTCACACAGGCTCTGCAGTGGCAGGCCTGAGACATGTTTAAAGGGCTACATAAGTGGGTGGCACAGTAAGTGATGCAGGCCAACTAGTTGCATTTAATTTACAGACTATGGGTTCATGTAGGACAATTTTACTAGGGACTTACAAGTAAATTAACTATGCAATTGGGGATAAGCCAGTATTACCCTATTTAGACGAGAGAGTTCAAGCCCTTCAGTACCGGTTAGCAGTGGTAAAGTACACAGAGCCATAAGGCTCGTAAAACAAGGTCAGCACAAAGGTTATATTTCAGCATACTTTATGTTTAATATAGAAAACCCAACTATAGGCATACTTTATTTATGTTTAGTATACAAACACTACATTAACTATAGCTCACCATTGTACCATGCAGTATGTTCTGGCAACTCATGTAATTTCACGTTATAAGTGTTGTTACTAATGCAGTGATTTTACATGCTCTAACTTCTGTAGTGTCCAAGGGTATAGGTAGAAGTAGTGGTTGGAGAAAGGAAGAGTCATAGTTAATGTAGTGTAGTGAGTGAGGTGAGAAGACTGTGTACATAGGTTATGTGTATAAGGTAGTGTGTAAGTTGAAATGTGAGTTAAAAATATGACTTATTAGTGTGTAAGTGGTGCCTCCAGTGGAATATCCTAGACTGGAACCTAGACAGGAGTGACATATAGTGGAGTGGGGGAGAATGGAATAGCATAGAGTGAAATGGCATAGAGTGGAGTGCTGCCCAATGGACTAGCGTAGAATGGGGTAGCATATAGTGAAGTTGCATAGAGTGTAATTGCATGCAGTGAAGTGGTGTACAGTGCAATGATATCCAGAGGAATAGCGTTGAATGGAGTGGCGTACAGCAGAGTGGGATAGAGTAGAATACAATACAGTAGAGTGGCAAAGATTGAATTTGCATACAGTGTAATATTGTACAGTGGAGTGGTGAACAGTAGAATAGCGTAGAGTGGAATAGCATAGAGTGTAAAAGGGTGCACTGAAGTGGTGTACAGTGGAGTGGCATAGAGTGGAGTGGCATACACTAGAGTGGTGTACAGTGAAATAGCATATAGTGTAGTGGTGTACAGTGCAGTGATGCACAGTGATGAGGGGAAGACTGGAGTGGAGTACACTGGAGTGGGGTAGAGTGTAATAGCATCCAGTGGAGTGTTGTACAGTGGAGTGGCGCTCAATGGAATAACATAGAATGGAGTGGGGTAGAGTGGACTGGCATACACTGGAGTGACGTAGAATAGAATATCATACACTGTAGTGGTATAGAGTGAAATAGCATACAAAGGAGTGTTTTACAGTGCAGTGGTACACAGTGAAATAGCATCAGGTGAAGTGGCATAGAGTGGAATGGCGTATTTGTTTATAGGTTTACATAATCATGTAATCATAAATGTGCGTTTAAGTTGTTCATTCGGAAACTTTACATATGGAACCTATTTTATTTTTGGTCTTCTTTGCTACTTTTTGTAATATTGTGATACATATGAAGCTCAAAGTAAATGAAAGCCAATCATTGATATAAAAAATTAGATTATTATTTTCTTTCCTAGTGGCCAATTATCATGTCCTCCATAAAGTAGTTTGTGTAGCTTGCTGCTAGGTCACTTTTCCATTTTTGCATAGGAGTTCATAAGTAAGATGGTCTTTATTTGTCTTGTTGGACAGTGTTTTATTTTGTGAACCAGTATGCATGCAAAGAAAGCTTATGTAGATTTTGATGTACAGTATTCTTATGCATTTGCTTATTGTTTCCATTAGCATGTGAGCATAAATGGTTCTTTCAGTTGTTCAAGTAGTAGGCCAGGCCCTGCGGCCAGCCTCTTGCCACACATGGTCAAAGGCTGTGCTCAGAGTGGAGGGTTAATTGCCTGTGGTGGGTTGGCCACAGGACCTAGCTGTAGGAATGGCCACAGGGTTGGCTGCCTGCTATGGGGTGGATGGCCACTGGGCTTGGCCACAGGCCAGGCCATGCAGGCATTCTCTTGCCAGCGACAGCTGAAGGCTGTGCACATTTTGGGGTTGGCTGCCTCTGGGTGGGTTAGCCACAGTGCATGGCCAGCTCATTGGGGGGAGGACGTTGGCTTCCATTAAAAAAAAAACCTAGAAATTCACCAAAAAAACAAAGTTTAAAGTATAGGTTTTTAGTTAGATGAAATACTCAGTAACAACATGTTTTATAGTCTAAAAACCATAGAAATTCACCAGGTACAGTTATAGTTACCTCAGGTAACCACAACACCTTGTCATGCACTGCTAATTCCCCCACATATTACATCACTCATGATATCTTCTACGACATAATTGTTGATATCACTGTAACATTTGCAATGAAAATATTGATGAGAAAACTGTGCATTACGAGGGTGCTAGTTATAGTTAACTTACGGCACAAGCAATAGCTACTTGCTATAATTATAACTGGTGAATTTCTTTGTTTTTTAGAGTTGAAAACATTACATTGTTACTGAATATTTCACTTAATTGTAACTGTTTTTATTAGTGTGTGTATATAAAAATATTTATTTATATATATATGTGTGTGTGTAAGTATATATATGTATACACACATTTATGCACATATAAATTTACATATATATATATCTATACATACATACACACGCACATATCTATCTATCTATCTATCTATCTATCTATCTATCTATCTATCTATCTATCTATCTATCTATCTATCTATCTATCTATCTAAATATCTATCTATCTATCTACCTTACCTAGAGGTGGTCACCACTATGTACTTATTGTTAGGACCTACTTTCTATAGAAAAAGCATTTGTTTTACTTGCCTACATCTTTGGCGCCGGTTGATGAATCTTCACAAAATATCCCCCAAAAAATATGTCGATCATGTCAGCTGCAGTCTGGAATGTTTTGGGGTGATCTGTCAAGCGGGGGCCGGGAAAAAGGAAGGTTCCCAAAATGTTTTTTCGCCATGTTAATTTCCAGAGGGATTTTGAACAGGAATAGAGGCCGAACCACCGGGCCGAACCACTGGGCGGATTAAAACCAAATTTGGCAGAAGGTTAGCTCCTGGTCCAGAAAGATCCCTTTTTTATTCGGCATTAATCCCATCAGTAGATTTTAAAATATTAAAGAAAAAACAAATTTGTATATATAGGGACGTGAAGGCTCCGCAAACCCTCCTGATTTCATGCTGAGATCTGATTGGCTGCCAAGGAAGTGTTGGCAGCCATCTTGAGAAAATAGAAGTGAAAAAAATTGAAAAAGGGACAGGGTAGGGACACCCTGAGCCCTTAGCTCCGGTGCTAGGGGTACCGACAAAAAAAAGCACTTTTTTACCACACATTTGTGATGAGGTCACAAACCAGTGGTAAAAATAAAGAAAAAATAGCAAGTATGGACTCCTGCACTTGTTTTAGTAAAGCCCCTCAGTGGGCCAGGTCCCGTGGCCATGCAAAAATAAAGAAGGGGGTGCATGGGCCCCCCTCCTAGGGTATTGTTATGCTCTGGGACTTGCCACCTCCCTGGGGCTTAAGTCAAAATGTATGTGAGGGTCCCTCCCATGCCCCGGGGACCACCACCTCCCCAGAGCACATAGATATAATGATTCCCTGGGACTGCACATGCACCCGGGGCCGCCACCTCCTTGGGGCAAATCATGAAATTAATACGGGGGTCTCACATTGCCACCTATGGCCCCAGGGCTCTGCCACCTCCCAGGGCATAAATTAAATAATAGGGAGGCGCTGCTCCCTGGGGAACACCACTATCCTAGGGCTGTTTCTTGTAAATAAAGTGGAGGTGGTCCTGCGGGCCCCCGTGCAGTCGCGGGGAATGCCACCTCCCCGGGGCAAAATGTTGAAAATATAATAGGGATGTTGTACAGACCCCCCAGACTCTAGTGACCACCACCTCCCTTGGGCAATTTCTAACAATTAAGGGTGGGCACACAACATCCCCCGCAACCCTGTAGACCCCCCTCAGAGCTGAAATAAAAGAAGATGGGCGGCCGTTGTGGACCTCTACTCCAGGGGACCACCACCTCCCTGGGGCAAAGTCAATATTGGAGGGGGGTCTTGCAGCCCCCCTCGTGGAGCCATAGACAGTCCTGGGGACTGCCCCCCCACCCCCCCAGGGCTGGCTCCTGCTGTGTCACAGGGCGCCCACACAGGGAACAAAGCTGTTTGCTCTGACTTGTTGGGAGCTTTCACAGCTTCTGCCAAGTCAGAACAAACACTCCTCTCCCAGCACGTGAGATCTGTCAAATAGCTCTTACTTGCTGGAAGTGGAGGTTTCCTCTGTTTCCCTGTCACACACAGTTTTTTCGTCAAAAATGTAACTGCAGATATTACATTGATATTATCAATGATGTTATCAAAGATCTCATGAGTGCCATAATTTGTGGGTTAATTAGCAGTGCATTGCGAGGGCACGTGTTATAGTTACTTCAGGTAACTGTAACTGGTGAATTTCTATAGTTTGGTACGTTTAAAATGTGAGCCTAACTATAACATCCCTGTAACCTTTGCTTTTTTAAGTGAAATTCTTACGTTTTTTTAAGGTATAGTTAAAGTATGAGTATAAGTATAAGTATGAGGCCAACCCCCTATAAGCATCCAACCTTACACCGTGCACAGCCTTCGCCTGTGTGCAGTGGAGGTTTCCTGCAAGGCCTGGTTTGCAGCCACACCCTGCAGCACACTTGCCTAACCACCCAACCCCATGCTGTCCATGTCCCTTTGGCCGTGAGTGGAGGGAGTTGGCCGTGGCCTCTCTGGGTGTCAGAATAGGTGTGAGAACATGTATCTTGGGGTGAAGAGTGGCTGTAAGAGTGTCTGTCTGGGTGTGGGAGTGTATACATCAGTGTTTTAGTGGGTGCATGGGCGTGTGTGCGTGGGTCTGTGAGTGGATGCATGAGGGTGTCAGTGGGTGTGTATCTGTCTCACTTGGTCTGTGAGTGCGTACATGAGGGGCTGGCTGGGGCTGTGAGTGGGTACACGAGGCTCTGAGTGGTCTGTGAGTGGGTGTTTGAGTGTGTGAGTGGGTGTGTGAGTGGGTGCATATGTGTCTTAGTGGGTGCATGAGTGGGAGAAATTTAAGAGAGAGAGAGAGAAAGAATGTGAGCGGGATGGAGAGTTTTTTAGGCTTTGATGTATGATTTACTTAGAATTAGATTTTTCTCTACAATTTAAAACAAAAAAATTTATTTGTCAGATTTAAAAATAAAACAAATTTGTACTTTTTTATTTTAAAAAAAGGAAGTGAGTCCAGCTACCTTCACACTGAGCTACAGGTGGTAAATTTTTTGACTTTCCTATATCTTTAATGCTGGTTGACAAATCATAACAAAATGTTCCCAAAAACTTTTACGCTTACTTCAGCTGCTGCCTGGAAAGTTTTATAGTCAACCGTCAAATGGGAGCGAGAAAAAGGGGAGGGTCCCAAAACACGTTTTCCTCATTCATTGATTCACAGGGATTTTGAACAGCGATAGCGTCAAAACCACTGGGCGGAAATACATCGAATTTGGCAGAAAGGTAGCTCTTTGTTCAGAAAGAGACCTTTTTGTTATTTGACTTAAATCTGTGTAGTAGTTTTAGAGAAATTAATGAAAATCAAAATTTGTAGAGATAGGGACATGGAGGATTTGCGACCCCTTCGAATATCGAGCTGAGATCTGATTGACTATCAACACTTCAACAAGGAAGCCAGAAAAAAGTGAAGAAAAAAAAACAAAAGAGGCCAGAGTAGAGTCACCCTTACCCCTTAGCTCTGGTGCATGGGTCCCAGAGTGCCCCCGTAGCAAAAAAACGTTTTATAAATTTTCACTGTGATTCGCGGTTGATCCACAGATCTGGTCAAAAGTTTTTTTTAAATGAAGCACAGACTCCCATGCTTCATCATTCTCAAGCCCCTGGTGGGGCCAAGTCCTGGGGCATTGTTAATTTTAATGGGGGGGCCGCTTGGCCCCCTGCAGCCCTGGGAGCAGCCATCTCCCTGGGGCTAAAATCATTATACGTGCACCGCCTCCCCAGGGATTCAGTGCAATTTAATGGGGGGGCATGCAGCCCATCCACAGCCCGAGGACCGCCACGCCCCTGGGGTTATTTTTAAATTCAATACGGGGGCTGTGCAGCCTCCACACAGCCACAGGGACCACAGCCTCCCTGGGGCTTAAATGTGATTCAATGAGAAGGTTGCATGCCCCCGCTGCAGCCATGGGGCCCACCACCTCCCCAGGGCACTAATTATAAACAGTGTCGAGGACTGTATACCTCCCTGCAGCCACAGGGACCACCACCTTCCTGGGGCTACAATAAAGGGTGAAGAGGGTCTGTTTCAGATCCCCACAGCTCCGGTCACCACCACCTCCCTGGGGCTATACTTGTTGGCGGGGGGCCCCCCTCGAGGAGCCACTGATGGCCCTGGGGACCGCCACACCCCAGGGTCAGCTCCTGCTGTGTCCCAGAGTGCCCACCCCCAGGACATAGCTCGTTGGTGTTGCTTAGTAGGAGCTGACAGCTGTTGAGACGAGGCTACTCACCTGAAAAGCAGGATGTCTGCAGGGGCGATGGTATGCCCCCTGACCTCCTGGAATACCTCTTGGCACTTCCTGTGGACACAGAAACCCCGGCAGGTGTCACAAAAGGAAAGGGGGGAGTGGAAGAGAAAGAGACAAAACACTGCCACATCTTGCCAGTCCAGCCAGGCACCCTGTATCTTCGGGGCGACAGGTCTTTGTTGACAGACTGATAGTAGAGTTAGTACACTCAACTTCCTTGAAACTGAATCCCTCTTTCTGACATGGACACGGGAACGGAAGAAGAACACCGGGATGCTCCTGCACTTTTCTTGGATAATAGTAACTGTTGGCACAATTATTAACACTGCATTACCAAAAACCCAAACTGAGTACCATAACAATAAGTACTGCGACACTGGGGCTGGCTTCACAGAGATTCATTGTTGCACACTACAATTAGAACTGTGGTTGGACTTATCATGCACAAGAAAGACAAACAAGGGCATTCATTATATCACGTATAACTTTCCTGCATGCATAGGGTTAAACTAAAAGGAACAAAAACAATCCAAGAAATACAAATGTCCACTCTGGGTTTAAACAGTTAGGGTGGCACAGTATGGTTTGGTTTCACTGTGTGTGTGAAAAACCCTTCAAAAGCAAATTCCTCAAACCTGAAACACAGGCATGAATGACACAATTTAAAGCCAAGAGTTATGCTATTAGAGAAAGAAAAGTCACGTAAATGCTCTTTTAAAAATGCACTGTCACTTTTTGTAGTACTTGAGCTAAAGCAGATTTCCTGAAGTACATTTAGGCAAGTAACTACAATACTAATGTAGAATGTTCAGAAATGCATTTGTCTCTTCAAGATAAGCACTCTGCCAAAACACGAGGTCTGAAATACACCAGCTGTTCTAGGAAAGCGTGGCGCTCAAAGAATAAACTTCCTGGAGAATACCAGTCACTTAGCTGCAGTCTTTTCCGGAGTGCTGGAGGAATGCCTGGTGTCAACTGGTACAGGAACGGAAAAAAAAATTGCCTCAAAAGTCCTGAATATGAGGATGACAGCAGGAGCTGGACTGCCAAATCAGATGCTGAGATCAGGAAGCAAAACAAAGCCAAGCAGGGAGGCATGCTTTACTCTGCTATTGATAACCAATCAGGAAAGCACTTGAGTTTCCAGATGTGGATGAGTCACCACACCCAATTAGAGGCACATGTCTACACCACACCCAGTTAGAAGCACATGTATACACCTGCTCACATTAGCAAACAAGCATTGGTAAAACAAGCACTGATAAAACCAATTGTGTAACACAGCACATTATGTTTACTTAGAAACATGAGGTTTAACCAAGAACAGAGATATGATTTAACCCTAATCCCTGGGGATGCTGACAGATAACGCAGGAGGGACCTTGGGGATTCCTGACAACAGTTCCCACCAAGCATAAGCAAATGAGGTCTGTTTTTTGCAAGAGAGAGCTGTCAAACAGCTCTCCCTTTGAGAAAGTGGAGTTTTCATCTGTCTTCCCTGCATGAAAATATGCATGCGGAAAAGACAGATGAAAACATTGCTCTCGCAATACAAGCAACTTCCTGCTTCGGGGAGCAATGCTGGCTCCCACAGGACGTGGAGAGGGGGCCTTGGTGCTTCCCCCGCAGTCCTTTCACTCTCTCTCTCTCTCTTCCATTCCATAATAGGATGGGATGGAAGAGAGAGACAAAGAGAGATTGTTATTGCAAAGGTCTCTCCATCCAATGACTTGAAAGAGTAAGACTAACAAGATGTGTGTTTCAAATGAGATATTTACATTTTGATGGAAAGCAAAACAGAGTCTCTTCTGACCCACTGGTAAAGCTCTTGGACTGTCACTCAGTACGTTAATGGTTCAAAGCCTATTGTGTCAAGGCAATGGGTCAATTTATTTACTAGTGTTTAGACTGTTAAAGCTTCCTAGTAATGGAATTAACACGTCTCTTGCCTCTTGAAGTGTGTGGGCTGAATGTCGTAGCTATGTCTGGACAAAAACTAATAAATCTTCACCTCTGGGCTAACGGTTTCAGACCCTCACACTAACAGTTGAGGGTCCTCATCTGAGTATGTCTAAGGTCAGTTTCTTGCTTTGATTTCTTTTCAACTTCAAATGTTCAAGGTTCATACAGAACGGTGATCTCACTCATTTACATTGACAAGTGCACTTTTCTTTTCAATTTGTCGTAAAAAAAATCTCATCCTACCTATATTATTCATCAAAGCCTAAAAACATCTCTCCCTATCTCTCACTCAAGTTCTCCCTGTCAATCTGTTTCTTTTAATTTCTCTCTTTGTCTCTTAATCTCTCACTTTCTCTTTCTCTCTCTTCCATCCTATAATGGTCTCTCCATGCAATGACATCAGACAACAAGGGCTCACCTGTTGCTTAATGGTTAAGGCCTCAAACCCTGTCACTTAAAGTTAAGGACTCTAGTCCATGTGGGTCTGTGGTTATTTTCCTACTTTGATTTGTTTTCAGTCTTGAAGAGTTTAAGGTTCATAATGAGAGGTGATCTCACTCTTTTTTATTGGCAAATACATTTTTTTTCAATGTGTCAAGAAATATCTCATTCTAAGCATATCATTCTCCAAAGCCTTAAAAATTATCTTTCGCTCTCCCTCTCCTTCTCTCTCTTTCACCCACTCACACCCTTACGCATCCACTCACAAATCCACTCAGACACTCACACACCCAGTCACAGACCCACTCAGACTCTCACACACCCACTCACAGACCCAATGACACCCTAATACACCCACTCACAGACCACACAGAAGCTGACACCCCCACTAAGGTAGTGGTATACCCACCCTCACACCCTGACAGACACTCTCACAGCCACTCTTACCCCCAGAAACACCCTCTCAGACCTATTCTGACACCCAGAGAGACAGGATGCAGCCAACTCCTGCCGTGCATGGCCAAAGAGCCATTTGCAGCATGGAGTTAGGTGGTTAGTTAGAGTGGTCACAGGGTCTAGCCACAGGCCAGGCACTGAAGTCCACCACCACCATGCATGGCTGAAAGCCATGAGCTGCGGTGGTTGTATTAAGGTATAGTAATGAAAATTACTATATGTAAAAAAAATGCAATTCACAGAAAAAAACAAAGGTTACAGGAATGTTATAGTTAGGAAATAGAATTAAAAAACATAAAAATAAACTTAAAAAACCAAAGGTTACAAGGAAGTTGTAGTTAGGCTCACATTTAAATATACTAAACCATAGAAATTCACCAGTTAGAGTTATCTCAAGTACCTAGATCTCCTGCCATAAGGTAACTATAACTTGCACCCTCGGCATGTACTGCTAGTTGCCACACAAATTACAGCACTCATGACATCTTTGATAACATCATTGATAATATCACTGTAACATTTGCAGTAAAATTATTAATCAGATAAATGTGCATGGCGGAGTGCGTGTTCTAGTTACCATAGGGCACAATTTATAGTTACTTGAGATAACTCTAACTATAACTGGTGAATTTCAATGGTTTGGTATGTTTAAAATGTGAGCCTAACTATAACGTCCCTGTAATCTTTGTGTTTTATGCATATATATATATATATATATATATATATATATATATATATATATATATATATATATATATATATATATATGTAAAACTACTGGTAGGTATAGCTAACTACCTGTAGGTAGTTATAGTTAGGACTTAGTTTCCTTTTTTTGACTTCTCTATATCTTTGGCACCATTTGACAAAACTTTACAAACTTTTCCCCAAAACTGCCCTGGTGGTTCTTGTTGCTCATGGAAAGTTTCTGGGTGATCGGTCAAGCAGGTGCCGAGAAAAAGGGGGTAAAAAAAAGTTTGGTTTCTCAAGTGAATTCCCATAAGACCTTTAGACACGAATACATCCTGAACTACTGGACAAAATTACAAAAAAATTGGCAGAAAGCTAGGTTTTGGTATGCAGATTATGCTTTCGCTTATTTGGTGAAAATCCTTGCAGTACTCTAGGAGATATTAAAGGGAAAACACATTTGTATACCTGGGCTCCCACTGATTTTGCAAAGACTCTTTTCCTCCTTCCTTTTCTCTTAGGAGTATAGGAGACATTATTCCCTTGAGACTCCTTCCTGTTTTTAACCTTGGCCTGACCCCTACTACAAACAATAAATTTGGCAACCAGGTGTGCAGAGCCAATTTTATTTACCCTTCACTCTCCTTTCCTCCTCTGTTAGCACATCCTGCGGACCTAAGAAGATCTGTAGTGTTATTTTTCGGTTGTAGAGCCACCACCTTTTGAGTGGTGGCCCGTCAGATATTGCAGTGCCGGTCTGACGAGGAGTTAGCCCGATGATGATGCCTAGCATCTCAGTGTGATGCTTGAGGGTACTCCTACAAGACCTTCTCTCAGTCTTCTGTCTCTCTCCTCATTGACAATATCTTCTCTTTGGAACAGTGTACACGTTTTGATTACAAGTTTACGTTTAGGGAGCAAGTACACTGGACCAGATAAATTCTCCCGGTCCTCCCCGTTTATGTAGTATTCATGAATGGAGGCGACAAAGAGATGCTGTGATTGGCTGGGTTTGAGCTGTCTAGAAAGTTGCGGCTGTCATCTTAGGGATTGGATAACAGTCCCCGGGGCTGATATTTGACGTGGAAAGTGGCATAAGGGCTCATGGTGGAGTTACCCTGACCCCAGGGCTGTTATGTAGGAGACTATGGTGGTATAATTAAGACCTTAAAATATTTGTTTGTTGAGTGTGATAAGCGCAAATAAATCATGACACTCAACACAGCCCCCTGTGTAACATTGTGACACGTTCGCAAATATCGGCAACAAAAAAAAAAATAGTCATCCACTCAGACAGTGAAGCACCCACTTACAGACCCACTGAGAGTCTCATGCACCCAGTCACATACTCACTCAGACACTGATGCACTCACTCACCGACCCACTCACACCCTTACACACCCACGCACAGACCCACTCCAACCCTCACACACCTAGTCACAGACATACTTAGACCCTCATGCACCCACTCACAGACACATTGAGACTCTCATGGACCCACTCACAGACCCTCTCAGACACTGATGCACCCACTCACACCTTTATGCACCCACACAGACCCACTGAGACACTGATGCACCCACTCACAGACCCACACAGTCCTTCATGCACCTACTCACAGACTCACTCAGACACTGACACACCCACTCACAGACCCACACAGTCCTTCATGCACCCACGCACAGACCCACTTGGACACAGACACACCCACTCACACACCCGCTCAGAACATCATGTACCCACTCACAGACCCACTCAGACACTGATGCACCCACCCACAGACCCAGTGAGACACTGATACACTCACACACAGACCCACTGAGACACTCATGCACCCACTCACAGACCCACTCAGACCCTGACACAGCCACTCACCCACCCACCCACGTAGAACCTCAAACACCTACTCAAAGACTTATGCACCCACTCACAGACCCACTACGGGTACTACGCACCCACTCACAGACCCACTCAGACACTGATGCACCCATTCACAGATTCACCCAAACACTGACACACCCACTCACAGGCCTCTCAGAACATCAGGCACCCACATAGACCCACTCAGACACTGGTGCACCCACTCACAGACCCACTCAGACCCTGACACAGCCACTCACCCACCCACCCACGTAGAACCTCAAACACCTACTCAGAGACTTATGCACCCACTCACAGACCCACTAAGGCCACTATGCACCCACTCACAGACCCACTCAGACACTGATGCACCCATTCACAGATTCACCCAAACACTGACACACCCACTCACAGACCTCTCAGAACATCAGGCACCCACACAGACCCACTCAGACACTGATACACCCACACACAGACTCACTGAGACACTCATAGATCAACTCACAGACCACTCAGAGCCTCATGTACCCTTTCACAGACCAACTCAAACACTGACACAGCCACTCACCCACCCACTCAGAACTTCACACACACAGACCCACTCAAAGACCCACTCAGAGACGTATGCACCCACTCACAGACCCACTCAGACCACTATGCACTCACTCACAGACCCACTCAGACACTGATGCACCCACCACAGACCCACGCAGTCCTTCATGCATCCATTTACAGACCCACTCAGACACTGATGCACCCACTCACACACCTACTCAGACCGTCATGCACCCACTCACAGACCCAATCAGACACTGATGCACCCATTCACAGACCCACTCAGACACTGACACACCCATTCACAGACCCACTCTGACACACCCACTCACTGACCCACTCAGACACTGATGCATCCACTCACAGACCCACTCAGGCCCTCAGGGACCTACTCACAGACCCACTCAGACACTGATGCACTCACTCACAGATTCAGTGAGACACTCATACAGCCACTCAAAGACAACTCAGAGCCTCATGCACCCACTCACAGCCCTACTCAGACACTGTGACACCCAATGACTGACCCACTCAGACCCTCACATGCCCACTCACAGATCCACTCTGACCCTCACACACCCAGTCACAGACCCGCTCAGACACTCATGCTCCCACTCACAGACCCATTGGGGCCCTCATTCACCCATTCACAAAAACACTCAGTCTCTCATGCACCCAGTCACAAGACCGACACTGACCCATCCACTCACAGACCCACTCAGACCCTCATGCACCCACTCACAGACCCACTCAGAGCCTCACACACCTACTCACAGACCCACTGAAACCCACACACATCCACTCACAGACCCATTGAGATGCTCATGCACCCACTCACACGCCCGCTCAGACAGTCATGCACCCACTCACAACTCCACTCAGACCCTCATGCACCTAGTCACAGACCCACTCAGACCCTCATGCACCCACTCACAGACCCGGTGAGACACTGATGCACCCACTCACAGACCAGTGGAGACATCATACAGCCACTCACAGACCATTCAGAGCCTCATGCAGCCACTCACACAACCACTCAGACACTGACACACTCACTCACAGACTCATTCAGACCCTCATTCACCCACTCACAGATCCACTGAGACACTGACACTGATGCACCCACACACAGACCCACTGACGTACTCTTACACCCACTCCCAGACAACTCACTCAGCACTCAAGCACATACTCACAGACCTACTCAGACACTGACACACCCACTGACTGACCCACTCAGACCCCCACACACCCACTCACAGACCCACTCCCACCCTCACACACCCAGTCACAGACCCACTCAGGCACTAATGCTCCCCCACTCACAGACCTATTGAGACCCTCATGCACCCACTCACATATCCACTCAGACTCCTGTGCACCCAGTCATAGACCCACACAGACACTGACACATCCACTCACTCAGACACTCATACACCCACTCACAGACCCACTCAGACACTGGTGCACCCATTCACAGCCCCACTCAGACACTGATGCACCCAGACAAAGCCCCTCTGAGACACTCATAGATCCACTCACAGACCACTCAGAGCCTCATGTACCCTTTCACAGACCCACTCAAACACTGACACAGCCACTCACCCACCCACTCAGAACCTCACACACCCACTCAAATACCCACTCAGAGACGTATGCACCCACTCACAGACCCACTCAGACCACTATGCACTCACTCACAGATCCACTCAGACACTGACGCACCCACTCACAGACCTACGCAGTCCTTCATGTATCCATTTACAGACCCATTCAGACACTGACGCACCCACTCACACACCCACTCTGACCGTCATGCACCCACTCACAGACCCAATCAGACACTGATGCACCCATTCACAGACCCACTCAGACACTGACACACCCACTCACTGACCCACTCAGACACTGATGCATCCACTCACAGACCCACTCATGCCCTCAGGCACCCACTCACAGACTCACTCAGACACTGATGCACCCACTCACAGATTCACTGAGACACTCATACAGCCACTCAAAGACAACTCAGAGCCTCATGCACCCACTCACAGACCTACTAAGACACTGACACACCCAATGACTGACCCACTCAGACCCTCACACGCCCACTCACAGACCCACTCTGACCCTCACACACCCAGTCACAGACCCACTCAGACACTCATGCTCCCACTCACAGACCCATTGGGGCCCTCATTCACCCATTCACAAAAACACTCAGTTTCTCATGCACCCAGTCACTAGACCCACACAGACACTCACACATCCACTCACAGACCCACTCAGACCCTCATGCACCCACTCACAGACCCACTCAGAGCCTCACACACCTACTCACAGACCAACTGAAACCTTCACACATCCACTCACAGACCCATTGAGATGCTCATGCATCCACTCACACGCCCACTCAGACAGCCATGCACCCACTCACAACTCCACTCAGACCCTCATGCACCCAGTCACAGACCCATTGAGACCCTCATGCTCCCACTCACAGACCCAGTGAGACACAGATGCACCCTTTCACAGACCAGTGGAGACAACATACAGCCACTCACAGACCATTCAGAGCCTCATGCAGCCACTCACACACCCACTCAGACACTGACACACTCACACACAGACTCATTCAGACCCTCATGTACCCACTCACAGATCCACTGAGACACTGACACTGATGCACCCACACACAGACCCACTGAGACACTCTTACACCCACTCACAGACAACTCACTCAGCACTCAAGCACATACTCACAGACCGACCCATTCACTGACACACCCACTGACTGACCCACTCAGACCCTCACCCACCCCTACCCTCTCACACCCAGTCACATACCCAATCAGGCACTAATGCTCCCCCACTCACAGACCCATTGAGACCCTGATGCACCCACTCACATATCCACTCAGACTCTTGTGCACCCAGTCACAGACCCACATAGACACTGACACATCCACTCACAGACTCACTCAGACCCTCATACACCCACTCACAGACCCACTCAGACACTGGTGCACCCACTCACAGCCCCACTCAGACACTGATGCACCCAGACACAGACACACTGAGACACTCATACACCCACCCACATACCACTGAGAGCCTTATGTACCCACTCACAGACCCACTCAGACACTGATGCACCCACTCACCAACCCACTCAGACTGTCTCACACCCAAGCACAGACCAACTCACTCACTGATGTATGCAGTGCCAGAGTGACTCAGAGAGTCATGTACTCACTCACTGAGCTAGGCTATCTATGGAGTTAGAGACCTAGTTATAGATATGTTTGTGGTCTTTTAAATAAAAGTAAATTTTGGTGTATGTTATTGAAAAATAAATTATATATATATATATATATATATATATAGAGAGAGAGAGAGCGAGAGAGAGAAAGATACATATATATATATATATAGATGGAAATTATGAATGGGTTGGTGTCCATTGGAAGCTTGTTTTTGTTTCACAACTATACAGCGGGATCATGACATCGTAGCAAATATACTAAATAATTTAAGAAAAACTTTCCACTCTAAAATTTTGGGCAATAGGGTGGCCCAACAAAGGGCTTTTGTGTTCATTGTTAATATGATATAGTTACATTTAAGACTAGATGCAGAGTTTCAGGTTTGAAAGAAAAACTCTGTTGTAGTCATCTGTAGAGCGCACACCATCACTTCTATATATTCCAGTCATGTTTGTGTGTGTTGTTGATGTATACACATCCCTTCTTATGGGTCCTTAGAAAAGCAGAAACAGCTCTATTAACATGTTTCCTGGCTTTGTCAATCTGTGGGCAGAATTGGCTAGACCAATTCCATTCCTGTCTTTGGCATGTGTTGGAGTATATCAAGACAGTGTGAGGGAAAAGTCTAATTTATTGTACAAAGGTATATTTAATTAAGATTTCCACTCCTACCCCAGTCAGTGGGCCAAGGTCATTACCACCACAGTGCACAATCATGAGGTCAGGGGGTTGGTAATCTCTATTGCTTCAAACAAAAGGCAACAATTGATGGCACTTTAACCCTCTCTGGCTAATCCACTTAATGTCCACATTAGGCAAACCCAAGTCCCTGTCAATTTCACTCTTTCTAGCAGCCTCTTTAGCCCAAAAGACGTAGCTATGTGCAACAATCCACGCTGTAACCATTGTGAAGTGAAGAAGTACAAGCAAACAGGAGAAGGCTGTATGTTAAATGATGCACTTTTGAAAATGACATGCAGTTCAAATGGAGGTGTGCTGCTAAGTTTTAAAGAATACATAGTTTTGTAATGGGTATTGTTGTGGTGTAGGTGTGTGAAGTTAGATAATAGTTTGAAAGGATTAGTAAGTAGATATTTCATTAGCTCTTGAAAAAACAGAATTTGTAATGGGGACTTAGATATGGTTTTGCTCCTGTACAGTAACCCACACGTGCTACAGGTCAACTTGTAAAAAATATACCCCGTGCAGAATGTGCTGTGACCTTGTGACCTACTGGTTCTAGTGGATTTCTATAAAGACTGTGCTAAGAGTGGATTAGGGGAAAGGTGTTCAAGAGAGACTACTGTGATTCCACATTTTAAAATAGTTTGTACTCATGACTGAGTAAAATGTTTTGTTTCCTAGAGGGGAAATTCCAATAAAGAGGACTATGTAGTTGAACTCACAAAACCATGAAGCTATATGTGTTTTTAGATACCCGTTTTTTCCACAATTTCATCACGATCATCGTGACTATGTCACGATTAGAAGAAAAAAACTCTAGTAGGGTGGGTTACTCGGGAGAGTTCAGGAGAGGGTTAGCATACAGTAACCATTCAGAAGTGTTGTTGAATAACTGAAAAATGAAAGATATGCTTTTATTTGGTGTTATATGCATTCTCAGACAGTGCAAAGTTGAAAATGTTGCCACTTATGGTTCCTATGTGTAGAGTGTACACACATTCTTATGCTTACTCTTGACAATTCCTGAGAGTGTTGAATATACTTGAAAAAAACAAAAAGATTTTAAGGTATGTCAAGTTTATTTTGAAAAAAGAAAATTCATTGAACATGCATATGTGTTTGTGAGGTTGTCAAAAGAGAGTATGAAACATATGAAGAAGTATTGGAAGTAGTTGAGACCGTCTATTTATGGTAGTGTGAGTGGGTCAATATATTTTTTAATAGGTAACTAAGATACAATTTCTCTTACGAGCACAATAAGTATAAGAAGTTGCTTCATAAGGTGTCCCATGGAACTGCATATTAATTATGTTCTGCTTTACTTCTTTGTCTAGTTGTAGGAAAAAAACCTGTTTGCTAGGGGTTAAACTTATGCTTAACAATGTATTGGAAGATGTATGAGTTTTATATTTCTATACATAATGTGCTGCTCACAAGCAATGCGATGCTTGGAATTCTGGGACTTGTAGTTTTAATTATTTGTTTTTAGAGGAGATGTTTGAGACTCAGGACCTCATTACAAGTTTGGCGGTCACCGGACCGCCAATCCGGTGAGGGTGGTTGCACCGCAGCGGACCCGGTGGAAAGGACCGCCATATTATGACCATGGCAGTGCTCCCATCGAAATACAGCCAATACACCGCCAGCACCACAAGTGCGGACAGACTGTTGCGCATGGCGGTAGGCATCTCCAGGCTGGTGGGAAGCATGCTTCTGCTGACCGTATTATCAGCTGGCACACGACAGGATCTCTGGTGCAGTCACACCATCACCAAAACCCTGGCGGAAATGAAGATTATAAAAGGGAACACACCTTCAGGAACAAAGTCACGTCTGCAGACGGCATGGACCTTGAGCTTGAAGTCTTCCCAATGCTCCTGCTGTCCATAAGACTCCAGAACCAGCGACGGTGACGAAGACATCCATAAGTGTACCTGCCTAGCACACACTGGAGGGAAGGTCATTAGTACATACCCACACACAACACACTCACCCAGCACGGATACTGATGGCCACACACACACATGCAAACAAACACTGGTACCAACACACACACCTACATACACACACACATGCACAAACATTACACACCATGGTCACCATACACGTACCATACACACACCACACCACCGTCACCTACAAAACATGCATACACAACACCACAGAGTCACACAATGACAACACATACATGTGGAAGGAAAGGCAGGACAAGTTTCTTAACCTCAACACCAATGGTGCTGTGGTGCAGAGGTATTCAACATCATTAAAAATAGATAAAAATATTAACTATTTACAACACAAGCTTATTGGCCAGTCCACATCCTGGTAATGCCTCAAGCACACTGGTCGGGGGAAAGGCCCTAAATTGACTCCTGACTGCAAAGTGACCTCCACATGGCAGGGGCATCAATGGGGCAGGCAGGCACCTCAGGAGTGAGGGGGTGGTGGAGTTGGGGCTTAGATTTGGGTTTTGGTTTGGGTGTGGGCAGTTTCGGTTTGTTTTTTTATTTCTGGGGAATGGCTCTGAACTTTGACTTATGAGGGGTGACCTTGGATTTGGGGGTGCTCAGATGTTGCAAGGGGGCGGCAGTACCAGGAGTGGCATGGGAGGACTGGAAGGTAGAAGGACTGGGCTTAGGGAGGGAAACAGAGTGCTTGGGGAAAGTATGGACTGGGACAGTGGGAGAGAGCAGGGCAAACTCTTGGAGGAATGGTTTTTTAGGGACACAAGGTTGGTCGGGGGAAAAGGGTTTGGGAGTGGAGGGAGAGAGAATGGTTGTGCGGTATGTCTTTGGATGTGTCTTGGGTGCAGGTGCCTTGGTGGAAGTCATGTGTGTGCGGGGTTTGTGTTGGGTGGGTGAGTGTAGGTGTTTAGCTGTCCTGGGAGGAGGGGGAGGAGATGCAGGGAGAAGCCAGGGTGGATGTGTGAGTGTCTGTTGGGGCGGTGACTGTAGGTAAGGATGGATGTGCTGCAAGTGGGGTATTGGTACACGTGGTGAATGCCCATGTGGTGAATGGGGTGGATGTATGCTGGTCTGCTGTTGTGGTGATGGTGGGTGAGAGGTGACTTGTGGCTGGATCTAGGACTGTTGATGTGCTGATTGCAGGTGTGAGTGGTGAAGTGTCTGTGAGGGCGGAGGCGGTGAGGAAGTCAGTGTAGGGGTGTAGATATTGTTGTGTCTGCATGTGTGTGTGGACTGTGTGCATGCCGGTGGTGGATCTTGTGGTGCCTGTGTTTGTCTTTGCGAACTGTGGCGGTCATTCTGACCGCGGCGGTTGGCGGTCGCCGCCCGCCAAGCGGTTCCCGCCGAAAGACCGCACCGCGGTCAAAAGACCGCGGCGGTCATTCCGGCTTTCCCGCTGGGCCGGCGGGCGACCGCCAGAAGACCGCCGGCCGGCCCAGCGGGACAGCCCCTTCAACGATGAAGCCGGCTCGGAATGGAGCCGGCGGAGTTGAAGGGGTGCGACGGGTGCAGTGGCACCCGTCGCGATTTTCACTGTCTGCTAAGCAGACAGTGAAAATCTTTGTGGGGCCCTGTTAGGGGGCCCCACGGCACCCGTTCCCGCCATCCTGGTTCCGGCTGTGGCCACCGCCAGAAACAGGCTGGCGGTAAGGGGGTCGGAATCCCCATGGGGGTGCTGCAAGCAGCGCCGCCATGGCGGGTTCCCTGGGCCAGCGGGAAACCGGCGGGAAACCGCCGGCTCCCCTTTTCCGACCGCAGCTTTACCGCCGTGGTCAGAATCGCCCAGGAAGCACCGCCAGCTTGTTGGCGGTGCTTCGGCCGCACTCCGCCATGGCGGTCATGGACCGCCAAGGTCAGAATGACCCCCTGTGTCTGTTGTTGTGGATGAATGCTGGTCTGACTGTGTGCTTTGGATGGGTGTAGGGAGAGGGGTGTTGGATTGGGCACAGGTAGCTGGTGGGGGGACAGAGAATTAAGGGACACTAGCTGCCATCAATGAGGAGGACAGAGCCTGAAATGATCTCTGCAGGCCAGTCATGGTACCATGAATGCCTTCCACGTAGGCATTAGTTAGTTGCATTTGTGAAGCCATACACTGGATGGGAATCACAGTGGTTGAATGTCCCACAGAGATGGCCCTCAGGAGGTCAATAGCCACCTCATTGAGGGCAGCAGGGCTGACTGGGGCTGGAGCAGAGGTGCCTGCGGCGAAGGAGATTCCCACCCTCTTGGGTGAGCGGGCACGGGTAACTGGGTAGGGAGCTACAGGGAGGATGGTGGTGGTAAGGGGGGGTGGCGGACAAGGAAGAATCTGGGCTGGTCCCAGACAGGTCCACTACCGCCAGAGAGCATCCATCAGAGGAGGAATCCGAAGAGGTTGTAGTCAAACCAGTCTCCCTGGTGGCACCCCCCTCACCCTCCGTCCCATTGGTCCCCGCGTCTCTGCTGGCCTCAGCCTTCTGGGTCCCGTGGGCTGCAGCTTCCCCACTCGTCGGCACCCCTTCTCCTTCACCTGATGATGCTAATGCAAACAAAGACAGAGGAGGAGAGAGATGGAGAGTGAGAGAGACAGAAATGGTAGAATGGGTAAGTAACAACCCATAACTTACAAAGGGAAAAACAAAACGTATTCCCACTGATTAGAAGGCATGCAAGTAAAGTACAACTACACCTGTGGGGCTACATGGCAAACTGAATCTATCTTGATTTGACCCAATATAATGGGCAATGTGTCACCAAATTACTAGATGAAGGATGTACCAATGTATAGTGGCCCATAACCTGCCCCAATCCTATTCCAGTTGACCCAGACATGTACTTCAATACCAACCCAGATGACTATAGCATGTTGATTTTGGATGGCTACATATCCCTTTTCACTATGCACAGCCTGTCCTTAGACCACCTGCAACCGTCTACATGATGCACATATACCACCTGTTTGGAAACACACATTGCACCACTGTCAAAGTGGCTGACCAATACCAACGGAATTGGCCTTAATATTTCAGTTTCACTGAGGCTGATGGAGGGAACTGCACTTCACACATATTTTGGAGGGTGTTGAGTGTCCACCAAGCATGGAGATAGTAACATCAAATGTCACTGTCATCGTGTTATTGGCACACAAAAAAAACAGATAGAACCAGACATGGCTACTAACCTATAGTCGATGTGCAGCTACCAATGGGATACACCTCATCTACCAACTGCTATTCATGCATAAACCATACAAGGACAAAGAATAAAGAGGTTTTCATCTGTACTGACCCCCTTATGGCTGCGGTGCACTAAAATGTGGGCCATTTGGGGGGTCAAGGTCCGATGGGCACCACTTCCTCATTGGGAGGCCGTCCCCAGCTGGCTCAATGCGGTCTTCTGGACCCAGTGTCTCAGGTCCTCCCATCACTTTCTGCAGTGGGTGCACTGCCGGTTATGGACCCCCAGGGTCCACACTTGCTTGGCGATGGCATGTCGAATCCCTTTCTTTTGATGGGCAGTGACCTGCAGGGGACACACAGAGAGAAGGAGAGAGTCATGTAGAGTGGCATCACAGCAACAGCATTGACATGCACACAACAAACATACCTTTGTCAACGGCACAAACACACTCACTCCTGGGCCACAAGTATACATCCAATTTGTGTGTGCTTTCACATTGCCTTCCACCTCACACATAACACAATTTGACAGGATAGTTACATTGGGTTTACCTGCTGCTCTGGTCCCCATACAACCGTCATACAGGGGTAGGAACTCATCCACCAGCTTGTCCAATTCTTCAAGTGTGAATGCAGGGGCCCTATCTCCTGCAGTACATGGCATTATCGTTCCCAGAGACAGAACACAGCAACTCACGCAGTGGAGGTCTTGCTTGCACGAGTGTCAGGAGTCAAGTGAGATAGGCAGCAGAAAATGTCAGTCACGGCCGCCGCGTAAAAGACCATCACGCCCTGGCAGTGATCATCATTGGCCCAGTCTGCAATATGTAACAATGTTATCCAATGCAAAGTTGCATGACGGTTGCGACAGCCTCATGCCATGACGTCTAATGCCGCTAGAATGAGCTCACTTCCATCTGTCCTGTGCATGCAGGACATGCGGCTGCCATTTTAGTTTGTGTATTGAATGTGAATTTTAAGTGCATCATGGATGATTAATGAAGATAAGTGCGTTGCTTAAGAATGTTTGCACATGGGTGTGGACATATATGGACAGTGTAGGTAGATGTACTTATGACTACGACAGGTCATGTGCAGTCCAATGCTGCCTCATAGATGTGTTTATCATATCTGTACGTGTGAAGTTGAAATGAAGGTGAAAACCTTGGAGACAAAGCTATTGTTACATGAAAGTTACACATATGTCATGTGTTGCAACCGGTTTGCTGGGCCATTGCACTGACATCTGGGATGGCATTAACGTTCAGTCTCATTCCCCATTTGGTATATGTATATCTTAGCATTCTATCAATGGTACTGTACTGTGCATCAAGTATTGAGCCAGTTGGCATGTGAACTGTTGATATTAACTTGTGCCTTTCCTCTCTCCCATTCCTAGATATCATGCAACATTGCAAATGAGACGCCCCTAGTTGAGCTTGCTACATTGGAGGAGCACCACATAATCATGACCTCTCGTCTGAACCGTCAGACCATCCGGGAACTGTTTACCCTTTTGGAGCCAGATCTGTTGCCTGTCATCCGCAACCCCTATGCCATCCCTCCCACAGTACAGGTCTTATCAGTGCTGCATTTTCTCACCTCAGGATCGTTTCAGGTTACAGCGGGTTTGGCTGCAGCAATGTCATAGCTGATGTTCAGTGTAGTGTTGCAAGATGTACTGTGTGCCTTACTCAAACACATCGACAGCTACATCAGGGTCCCACAACGTGCTGATATGCCCACTGTAAAATCTAACTTTTATGACATGGCTCACATCCCACATGTATTAGGAGCCATTGATGGCACCCACATTGCTTTGGTTCCTCCCAGGGCCAATGAACAAGTATACAGGAACAGGAAAAAGTTCTGCTCAGTAAATGTCCAGGTGGTCTGTCTTGATGACCAGTATATTTCACAAGTGACTGCCAAATATCCTGGATCTGTGTCTGATGCTTACATCTTGAGGGACAGCAATGTCCCACACATGATATCTCCACTACAGAGGTAGAGGGCCTGGCTCATTGGTATGTATACTATAGTATGTGTTCAACTGAAATCTAACCTCGCTTCACATTCAGCTCTGTGTCTCTCACAGTTGCATAATCAGTTGAACCTTCGTGCATACAGGTGACTCTGGCTACCCTAACCTTCCGTGGCTGCTGACACTGGTGAGGTACCCTACAACTGAGGGGCCGATCTGTTACATTGAGGCTCACGTCTGTACGAAGAGAGTCATTGAGAGGACCTTTGGGCTACTGAAAGCCACATTTCGATGTCTACATGTCTTAGGAGGTTCCCTGCTCTTTAGACCACAAAACGTCTGCCAGATCATTGTTGCATGTAGCATGCTACACAGTCTTTCCCTGAGGCAACACATACCATCGATGGATGTGGAGGAGTAGACAGCTGGACAAGTGGCTGATGCTGGTGACATAGGAAGTGATGAGGAGGCAGATGAGGAGGATGCAGCTGACTCTAGGACAGAGTTGATTCAGCAATTCTTCCAATGAATCTCTGGTATGTGTGAACTGTATTGTATGTAACTTGTACCCCTGTCTGCCTTGTGAGATTGACCCTCCCGGTGTGTGGCATCAGTGGAGATATGTGCAATGCAGCCATCCCTCTGTGTGGGTTTGGTAGGAAACATACTGTTCATCAGGGGAGATGTGACTGTTGAAATGGCAGAGTTATGTGGTACATGCTGTTGGCTAGCATCACATCTACAAGGGTCTGGCCATGTTGTATGGTCCCTGGACTGCAATGTAAATGGCTAAGGTCTTGCCAACCTCAGTAATATGGCAATTTTGCTACGCATCCTCACTATACCCGAAGGACATATATGGTACCTAACTGTTTTAGACAGTGCAACATTCCTTTTCTGTGGGTGATATCAGCTGTGAGGGATAGATCACTGGGGATGCATGTATTGGAAATGTCAACATGCCATGGTGGAAACAATAATGTACTGTATGTGTATTGAGTGTACAACATTGAAACCTTTAGTGAAGGTTTTCCCAGTCTAGCTCTAATTGCAGGTCAAATGTGTGGTTCTACTCTGCTTCCTGACATGACTGGTGGCACCCTTGGGACAGGATTGCAGCACATGTCAGTTGTACTGACACACTTGGTGGACATTGCTGGCCCATCTGTCCATCTGACAAACTTCTTGTGATCTATGTGTGAATTGAAAAGACTCTTCACACAACATTATATAAAACTTGTGCTCAATGGTGTTTATTGTGAATCTTTAGTGCAATAGCCGTTGAGTGGGGTCATGGGGTATTGAATCATCAGAGTAGTTGGCCCAGCTGTTGGTAGTACAGGTCCAGTATCCAAGGGCCATGGGAAAATGGAGAATTGCCAATGGACAGTCAGCAGGGTTTCTCTGTGGCACACAAGGGAGAATGTTCAGGAGAGAGATCACTTCCTGGCGGTGTGTTTGGTCTTGGCATCAGGTCCTGCAGGATGTCTGGATGGACGACCTTGTTTGCGTGTCAGTTCCTTAGCTGCAGGGGCAGGGATGCTAGTGGCCTGTGGGTCCACTGGCAGGGCCTCCATTTCACAAGCTGAGGCAGATGTGGATGGCACAGGTGGTAATTGGCTAGTGGGAGGGGCCTACTGGTGGGTGGAGGAAGCACACAGGATGCTGGTAAGTTCAGTGAGCACCCCTGTAGTGCCTGCCACTGCTGCATGGCCTCCTGGTGGTATTCCCCCTGCAGCCTCTGGTTCTCCTGCAAGGTTGAGAGGATCTGGACCATCCTGTCCTGGGATTGCTGGTATGTTCCCAGGACTTTGGAAATGGCCTCCTGGCCAGTCATTTCCCTTTTGTTCCTTATCCCTTGGCCCATAGGTGCCCTCCCAGTGCCCCTTGCCACCTGTGCCTGTGTCCCTGGCACAGTGTTCCCACCCCCACTTACACCAGGATCTTCATCTTCTTAGGTGTGAGGGGTCGACTCAAGTCCCTATACTGTGGGGTACATTATAAATTGAACAGTCCTTCGGACACAGGTTTGGGGAAGAGGGGTTGCCTGTGCTGTTGTTGCCACAGGGTGGGGGCCTCAGATGTGGGCAGGGTGAAGCTGCTGGTGGTGGACTGACCAGTTGTTCCAGATGGGCCAGGTAAGTTGTCACTTTCCAGACCATCCAGAATTGTAGTCCTCACTTGGAACTTCTTCCAGGGGATAGCTGTCTGTCTCTGGCATCCTCTACTGGGTGACAATGGTAGGGGTACCTGTGGATGGAGAGGGAGTGTGTTACATTGTTGAGGTGAACTTGTTATCAGAGTATTATGCAAAGAGTGCTTTGACTTGCTTTCCAGTGATGGCAATGACAGATGCTACACTGCTGACAATGTTTATGGCTGATGGATAGTGTAGTTGGTTCCTTGTGGCATAGAAGGTAGTGGATGGCAGTGCTGTCATTGCCATGTACTAGTGAGCAGTCATAGTATCCAGTTGGTCTAGGAGGTGGCATGGTTTTACGTGTAGGTGTTCAAATGTGGAGTGGGAATGGAAGATTTACAAGGGTAGGGAGTGATGTATTGTTGGAGGTGTAGTACTTGCCACAGTGGGAGATATCCGTGCACTGGGATGGGCTGTGTGGTGATGGTGTAAGTTTGGTGGTGTGGCATGCAAGGGAGGGCGTTGGTTAAAGGTGGAGGGGAAAATTCTAGGGTGCATTGGCGGGTGATAAGGTGGTGGGGATGCATGCTGTACAGGAGTCTTTGGTGCTAGGGGAGTGTTGGTGACTTACCAGAGTCCAGTCCTCCAGGTATTCCCATCATGCCCTCTGGGTCCAGGATGGCCAAGACCTTCTCCTTTTTCGATGTGAACTCTGGGGGAGGAGGCGGGGGCACACCGCCAGTCTTGTTGATGGCAATCTGGTGTCCTGCTGCCATGGAATGCACCTTCTCCCGTAGGTCTTTCCACCTCTTCATGATGTCCTGCCTTGTGTGTTATTGGTTGCCCACTGTGTTTACCCTGTTGACGATCCTCCACCATAGCTCCATCTTCCTGGCAATTAATGTTTGCTGGACCTGTGCCCCCAACAGCTGTGGCTCTACCCTGCCGATTTCATCAACCATGACTCTCAGCTCATCATCTGTGAAGCATGGGTGCTTTTGACGTGCCATGGTGCTTGTGTTGTGGGTGGTAGTGTGTGTTGTGTGCAAGGGTGTTGTGTGTGGTGGTTGGTGAGGTGGGGGTGTTTAGTTATGTGTGCTGGTTGTATGTGGTGTTTGTGTGCAGTGGCGATGTGTGTATTATGTAGCAGGTGCAGTTGTGTGGTATGTGATGCGTGTACAGTGAGATGGTGCCTTAGCTATCCAAATGCTGTGTCCTCCATTTGTGCGCTCTTCGCTCTCTCTGTCAATTTTTCTGGTTGCAAAGGATTATGGATGTATGTGGGGTGTTTTTTTATAGTGCAATGATCAGTTGTGTGTGGTGTGTGGATGTGTGTCAGGTGTGGGGTATTGGTACAGTCCTATGAGGTGTTGTGGTCTGGCGGGTTTGGGTTTTTGACCTCAGTGGTTTTGGACCACCAATGGATTACTGCTATGCAAAGATGGCTGTGCTGATTTGTGGGTCATAATTTGGAGGGAGGGATGTTGTCGTTATGGCAGTGCTGGCGGTGGAACCTCCTCTCTCCCACCCTCGGTCAAACCGGCGGTCTTGGATTTGTGGCTGTTTTTGGGTGGTCTTCAGTTTGTGGCTCATAATACGGCGGTCGTGATACCACCAACACTGGCGGTCTTTTGGCACTCGCCACCACAGTGGTCATCTGAAATGACCGCCAAACTCGTAATGAGCACCTCAGTATTGAAAGTGTAGAACATGTGCAGTAGAGGTATATGAAGTATACTGATGTACACTGTAATACAGGGACAGATGTATTTATTGAGTTATTTGTGTATACTTTTAGAGAGTCATACATATTATAGAAGAGACTCTCACATAGCAGGAGATGAACTGAAACATTTTAAGGCACTACTATAGGTGGACATGTACTCTTATTGATATACATATATAAATTCACTGAAAAAAACAAAGATTACAAGGACATTATATTTAGAGTCACATTTCACACATACAAAATCAGTGAAATTCAGCAGTTATAGTAACCTCAGCTAACTATAACTTGTGCCCCCATAATGCACTGCTTATGACCTCACATATTTCATCACTGATGACATTGTCAGTGGCATCACTGATGACATCTCAAATGACATTACTGATGACATCATCCAGTGAGTTTAATTGGTTGTATAGATCTGTTACTGGGAGTGTGAGTGGCTGTATAGGTGTCTGAGTGCATGTTTGGTTGTATGGGTGAGTGACAAACTGTGTTTGTGACTGTATCAGTGAGTGAGTGAGTAAGTCAGTGGCTGTACAGGTGAATGAGTGGCTGTATCACTTGGTTTTTGCATAAGTGTGTGGATGTATCAGTGTCTTTATGGGACAGTAGATGGATGTGTAAGTAGCTATAATGGTTACTCACTGGCTGTGTCAGTCTGTTCATTGGTGAGAGAGTGGGTGTATGAGTTGCTGCATGGGTGAGTTAGTGGGTTTGTGATTGGTTGCATGGATGAATAAATGGATGTGCTAGTGACTGTACTGATTTGTGAGTGGGTGGGTGAGTAAATGTATAGGTGACTAAGTAAATGTTTGAGTGACTGTATGTAGAAATGTCATCATGCATCAGTGAGTGTATGGGAGAGTGAGTGGATTTGTGATTAGTTCTCAGTAACTGACCGGTGTGTTAGTGTCTGCAAAAGTGACTGACTGGGTGTGTCAGTGATTGTACCAGTGAGTGACTGGGTGTGGTAGTTGTACAGGTGAGTTAGTTTGTGTGTAAGTGTCTGTATCTGAGAGTGAATAGTTTTGTATGTGACTATATAGGTGACTGCGTGGGTGTGTAACTACTTGAATGGGTGGGTGCATGTGTATATTAGTGGTTGTGTAGGTATGTAATTTGCTTGTTTGAATAGTTCTATGAGTTGGCGTCTGAGTAACTGTATAAGTGTGTGAGTCCGTGTGTGAGTAGCTGTGTTGGTATATAAATAGCTGAGTTAGTAATGTATGCTGAGTGAGACATTGTTAGTGGCTGTGTGAGTGAGTGTGTGTCTGTCAGTAGTGTTATTGGTGTATGAATGAGTGTATATATATATATATATATATATATATATATATATATATATATATATATATATATATATATATGCCTATATAGATATATATATATATTATATATGGATGCCCAATTGTTCTCTCTGGGACAAAGTCCTGCTAAGTATTGGTTTCTGTTCTCCTTGTACTACAATATAAACTAATCTGTGTATAGTTTTTCTTTTGCTCATGGTTTTGCATCTGAGTTCAATGCAATGTGCCAAGAATGCATTTACAAACAAATTTTTCTTCTTTATTTCTTTTCTAGTAGTTGATGGGTCACTTCTTTTTCTTTTTTCTTTTTTTTTTAACTTTATTTTGTTCTGTATATCCCTGAAGAAGCGGAGATTCCACAAAACACGTGCTGGCAACTTCAATAATTTCATTGCTAGCAAAATGTGCATCACTACAATATGGATGATGATGCAGCTCTGATAATTAGTGATTTGTTTCAGTTGTAGTAAAATTGTTAACAATGGATGTACTAGGAGTTCTCTCTTTTGACTGGATGCATTTGAAACGGTGATTTGCAATAGTGCACAAAACAGAAATATATTTCAATTGATAAAGGATTTTTTTGTGGACAGTTTTGTATTTAAATATTGATACATACATGAAATAGTTTCACCACACACCCACGTTTAAAGCCACAAAATTAACCTATGTAATTACAATTTATATTATTTAGATATACCATTGAGATGTTTTCATTTGTTTTATGGTATTTTTCATTTAATGCCACTCTAGTTCATAAGATTTGACTTTATGCCACTGTACTCTACGCTATTTACAGTATGCCACTCCACCATATCCTATGCTAAACTATTATATGTTATTCTACTATACTCCACACAACTACATTGTATACCACTTCATTTTACACCACTATAATATACCCTATTATACTGTTCACTACTGGATTCTAGTATACTTTCATGTATGCCACTTTACTCAACACCCCTACACTATACTGCTCCCAACTGTACATTCTTCCAGTGTGTACAACACCACTTTACCCTATTCTACTAAGTGCTACTACAATATGGGCCACTTTATGGTACAGTACTGGAGTGTACACTATTCCAGTGTACGTTACTTCACTCTCTGCAAGTTACAGTTACCTTATGACACAAGTTATAGTTACTTGAAATAACTCTAACAGCTGCATTTGTATGGTTTTGTGAATGAAAACTTGAACCTAACTATAACTTCCCTGTAACTTTGTTTTTTTCAGTGATTTTCTATTGTCTTTTTAAACTTTAAATAAGAAGCCCATTACAATGCACGGTGGGGGTGGGTTGGATGCAGGGCTTTGCCTGACATTGTGGTGCTGCCCCTCCTCAAGATCTCAGCTCCTGCCCCTTTCCTCCTTGCCATCCATTGTAAAAGTCCATGCCCCTGCTCCCTCAATACAGTCCTGTGGGCCATCGTTCTGCCACTGCCCTTCCCGCCTGCCCTGAAGACTTAACTTTCTGCCCCATCCACCTCCTCCCTACCCTCTGTTGTCTGAGTCCATGCGCCAGCCACTCCCTCCTGCCCTGCATGGTCTGATGGGCTGACACTGTCCTCCATTTAGCTTGATATCCTTACCCTCCCCTCCTGCCTTCCGTTGTCCAATGCTATGCCCCATCATTGCCCTCCTGCTTAGCCTCTGTGATTAGCTATCCTCCTTCCCCCTGCCATCTGATGTTTGTGTGCATGCACCTGTCCCCTTCTTTTTGCCCATCATATTCCAAGGACCTCCCACTGCCCCTCTTATCTACTCTGAATGTTCTGTGGAGCTGCCACTGCCCCTTCAACCTGCCTTGCATGGTCAGATGGTTGCTGCCCATGCCAGCCACCTCCACCCTGCCTGTCGATGTTCCATGACCCTATTCCCCTCCCTCCTGTCCTCCATGGTATATTTTGCTTCCACTCCCTTCTGTCCTCAATGTTCTGCTACTGCTCTTCCTGTGTGCCCTGTGTGGTCTGTTGTGAAGTCCCTTCCCCTGCCTTCTCTATCTCCAGCCTCTACCTCTCCCTTCTGTCCTACATGGTCTTTTGTACATACCTTTGCCCACATCTTCTTGCCCATCATGGCTGTTGTGCTGCCACTATCCCTCCTGCTTGCCAAACATGGTCTTCTGTGCTGCCTGAACCCCTCCCACCTTCCCTCGGCTGTCTGTGTATATGCCATTATAATCTCACTGTTGCCCTCCCTGGTGTGTTGTGCTTCCAGTGCCCATCCCACCTGCCCTCCATGGTCAGCTTGCTGCTCCTGTGCTGCCCCAGTTGCCCCCTGCTCTCCATTTTCCATGTGCAGGCCCCTATCCCCTCCCTCTGGCTTAGCTTGTCTATTGTTGTGCCCCTGCACCCTCCCTCTGCCCTTCACTGTCTGTTATGCTCCAACCCTCCCTCTTGTCTGACTTTACAGGGCAGGCTTCAGGGGTTGCAGCAGCACAATACACCACACAGGGCAATCGGGACGGCAGTGCAGCACAATAGCCCATGGAGACAGGGTCTCTATACAGGATATAAATATATATATATATATATATATATATATATATATATATATATATATATATATATATATATATATATTTATATCCTGTATATATATATATCTATATCTATATCTATATATATATATATATATATATATATATATATATATATATCAACCTGTATGCCACCATTTTGTTTAAACTTAAATACCCTCATTATCTCTTCATGTGATTACACTCCATGTACTAAAATTCTTTCACCATCATAGACATAGTAGGCATTTCCAAACATTTGTCAACTCACATTAAAAACTGTAACTTTTTTCAACATTCAACAATGCATGCCATTTTCTGTTATTAATTTCCATATATTAATTATCAAATGAATGTATGCAGCCTAGCTGTCCACCTCTAAATACAGTACATCATATTTCTTTCCCATCTTGTTATAATAATGTAGACCTATTTCAAAATATCTTCTCACTCTCTGCAGTTCAGTACAGTTCAACCCTCTCGGTTGCTTACTTTTGATGGCTAATATATACCTTGATTCTAATGTCCTTCTAGCATTCTTGCAAATCACATCTAAGACTCTATCTCAAATCTGTTATTTCACCTCCATGTGCCTCATGATAGTGTCTGGCAACTGGATATGTGTTGTCATGATTTCTGATTGCTCTTAAATGCTGCAGTACTTTTTTATACACTTGCAGTGTTGTGCTGCCAACATAGATCTTGAGACAACTACATCTTAATATGTACATCACATAGTCACTTTTAAAGGTGAAGCATTCCTTTATTCTGTGGACTACTCTTCCTCCTATAATAACCTCAGTGATGCTTTCACCATTTTTACAGGCTTTGCACTATGTACATTTCACAAACCCTCCTCTGGCTGTCAGCCATGTCTTTTTCTCTGTTCTGATGTCACATCCCACCAGCTGATCTCAGAAAGATTTTGCTTTTCTGAATGTTACTAGATGATGCATAGGTATTTTGTTTTCTATAATAGGGCCACTTCTCAGAAAATTGCAATGTTTATTTACTGCATTCCTAACCTCCTGGTGTGCACTGTAATAGCCCTTAATAAATCGATGTTGCATTTTCCCTCTAGTCTCTTTCTTTCGTATTTTAAAGAGGATTTCATCTCTTACTTTTGCTTCTACTTTTCTAATGGCTATCTCTAGGGTGGAGCTGTCATAACCCTTTGGACGAATTTATGAATTATAGCTTCCTCTTCTTGTTCAAAATCCTGTTCTGTACTACAAACCCTTTTCGCTCTGAGTAGTTGCCCATAGGGAATGTTCTTCTTTAGTGGTCCTGGATGGAAGATACTAGCATGTAAAATGCTGTTCTTTGCACTGGGTTTCTTTTATAATGTACTTCCTAATGTTTGTTTCACAACCTTTACCTTCACATCCAAGAACTGCCCCTCCCTGTCATTGATGTTACTCATAAAACTCAATTTGAGGTTGTTACAGTTGATATCAGAAACAAGCTGTAAGGCACGTTCCTTATCTCCTCTCCAGATGACAAAAATGCCATCTATGAACCTTAAGCATAAGGCAATGTTATTTCATTTGTCTAAAGGTGAACCATTGCTCAATAGTACATAATGGGATGGAAGAGAGAGAGTGAGATTGTTATTGCATTGGTCTCTCCATACAATGACTTCAAAGCAATGACTAGCAAGGGGGTTCGAATATTATAGATATGTTTTGATGCAGAACAGAACAGAGTCCTTACTGGCCTACTGGTAAAGCTCTTGGATTGTTGTTCAGTAGTTTGAGGGTTCAAATCCTGGAGTCTCATGGTATTGTGTCTATTTACTATTGTTTTGACTGTTATGGAACATTTACATCTTTTGCACAACATAATCTTTCGGTTGATGTCACAGATATGTCTAGACAATGCAGAGCAAGAGTTGCTTGTGGCCTAGTGGTTTAGGTCTCCGATTGTCACACTGAAGTTTGAGGGTTCTGGTCTAAGGGCCTGATTGCGACCTTGGAGGAGGGGATTACTCCATCCCAAACATGATGGATATCCTGTCCACCACATTACAAGTTCCTTTATATCCTATGAAACTCATAATATGGCAGACAGGATATCCGTCACTTTTGTGACAGAGTAATCCCCTCAGCCAAGGTCATTATCAGGCCCTTAGTGTGCATGGTCATGTCCCTACTGCAATTTCTTTTCAACTTCAAATGTTTAAGGTACATACTGAAAGGTGACCCCACTCTTTTTACTTGTTTTTTACATTTTACATTTGTTTTTACTCTTTTTACATTTGTTTTCAATTTGTCAGAACATTTCTCATTCTAAGTGGCATTGAGTTGGATGGCTGTAGAATGTTCGCCTGACGTCCGGCTCTTTGGCCAAACACCGCCATGCACAAGCACTGGGTTGGGTGGTCATAGGGGGTTGGCTGCAGGACAAGCCCTGCAGCCAACCTCCATTGTGCACGGCTGAAGGCTGTGTGCAGTGGTGGTTGGATTAATGTATAGTAATTAAAAAAATATATATTAAAGAAACATAGAACTTCACTGAAAAAAACAAAGTTTACAGGGGCATTATAGTTAGGCTCACATTTTAAATGTACAAAACCACAGACCATGTCCTAAGGTAACTATAACTTACTCCCTCACCATGCACTGATAATTACCCCACATAGTGCAACACTCATGACAACCTTGATCATATAATTGATAGTATTGTTGTAATATTTGCAGCAGAACTATTGAGGAGAAAACTGCATGGTGGGGGTGTGAGTTAGGGCATGAGTAATAGTTACTTGAAATAACTCTAACTATTACCAGCTGAATTTCTATGTTTTTGGACGTTTAATATGTGAACCTAACTATAACCTCCCAGTAACTTTTGGTTTTGTAAGTGAATTTCTGTTTTTTTAATTCTATTTCCTATCTATAACATCCCTGTAAGCTTTGTTTTTTTTAAGTAAAAAATTAATATATTTATATATATATATATATATATATATTATAAACAAACCTCTCCAATCGAGGAAACATAGAAGAACTCTCGGGTTTCCCTCCTTTTTATTTCCCCTTGAAAACATGTTTTGGCTTCACAGTCTTTCTCAACTCTGGTCCTTCCAAACATAGCCCCAAGGGGTTTGTCCTTTAGTAGGTAATACTCTATTCTGATTGGCTGATGAAACGTAGCCACATCCCTTCCATACAAGGACAGTTTCACATGAGTAATTAAAAGATTTCACCCTCGTTCTGCCGATATTGCCATATTTTGATCACATGCCCGCTGGAGACAGTCTTAATGACTCCCTCACACCTATTTAATAACAGTACCTCCAATTCCGTGCCCTCCAGTTTCCTGTCAGTAAGATTAGATTCCGTTATCTCCGGGTGCTGCCTCATTTTGCTGCTCCCTGTGGAAGGAATTTTATTTCATCCCTTATTCCCTCTCCTGATTCTTCTGTGCGTCTTGGTGGCCCTTGCAATTTGAAATATATTGGGAGTACCATTAAACTGGTGAAGAATAGAGTGTTGTAACATATGCGTGCTACCTCGAGAGGTGACCTCACATACCCTTTGGCCCATCACTTTCAGGTGACACATGCTAGAAAAAGAAAAATGTTGCGTTATTTCTGTCTTGATCAAATTCCCAAAGATGAACGTGGTTGAGATTGTGTACTACAACTTAGACATCTGGAATCATGTTATATAATCAATTTGCAAACTAAGACCCCATAAGGGCATAATTGGATGAGGAGATGTGGACCTATATTGGTTAGAGTGGAGCAAGGGACACCAATGGTTGAACACTACTGTAAACACTTTTTTTAGGGTCTTGATATTTTTTTCTTATCCTTTTTTTCCTCATTATGGATTTTTACCTTTAATATTGTGATTTGGATTTATTGATTATATTTGGAGTAGGGCTTTGTTATTACATACAGTATATTTCTCCTTAGAGGGCCGTTGAAAAAATACGGGTTTGCCCATTCAGGGCCTAATTGCTGGCTTCCTTTGTTACCACTAAATATGTGCTGCCTAAATTTGCTATAAGGCTGCTGTTATTTTGAGTATACGACAGCCCATTCAGGCAGTGATTGCCATTATGCACTTTCAAATATTATATTTTTCTATCTAATTGTTATGCATTTGTTTCTAATGATGTAGAGCTATGATTTGCGTATTATATATTTTTGGTTATAGGTATGCCAACATTGCTTCCGTAGTAGCAGGGAGGATTACACATCAGAAAGAGGAGGACGTCTCTGTTTCTAGGAACAGGAAGTGATACATTTTTGTTTATTTAATGACCGTACATGGTCACTTCTTTGACATTTATGAGAAAACTGGGCTGATTGCAAAAGCCCCCTAACTTTCTGCCCCTGTTTTTCACTTTTTGTTGGTGTTTTCCTGACTTTGATGGTCCCCTGGGTACCTCTAACCAGTCCCAGAGCCTCTGCTTTCTGTAAAACGAGTATGCAAATTAGGCTAAATATAATTGGCTATGCCAACCTACCTATAAGTCCGTAGTCTATGGTAGGGCATGTAGGCTTAGGGACCCCAGCATAGGTGGTGCACCCATAGGTGGACTGCTGAGGTGCCCAGGGTCATTTTAAAGGCAAGCCTTCCTTGCTGGCTGCTTTTAAATTAAAGTTACATGAACATTCGACTTTGGAATTAAAAGTACTCCCAAAGTCTTAAACAACCTTATTTTTTACAAATAAGTCACCCTTAAGGTGTGCCCTACGTGCCCCCAGGGTTGAGTGCAGTGTAACTATAAGCAGGGACCTTATAAAACATGTTTAATAAGCCATGGTGAGGAAAAATAGTCAAATTCATTTTTACCTCATTGTAGTGAATGGGCTCTGTAGGCTAAAATAGGGAGTCTTTATTTTAATTAATAAAGTCTCCAAAGGAGATAGATATTACAAGTTTGGTCTCAAACTGATTGTTATAAAAAATGCAACAACTTGCCATTGTTGGATTTCATATAAAAAAGAGTTTTAGAACTCTTCCTAAAAGTTACCAGTTTCAGCTCTGTAGTGCCCTTCTCTGATTGCCCAGCCTCTGGCAGCCTGGCCAGGCTGCCTTGATGAGGTGTGAAGTGGCCTGGGTTGAACACACAGGAAGTGCCTGGGGGAGGAGATCTGCCTCAGCAGATGGTGAAACAGGATGGGGGGAGAGCAGCCAAACTGGCCTTCAAAGGAGGGAAAGACATTTGGAGCAGCTCAGGACCTGCCCCATTTCCTGCAACCCCAGACAAACAGGTGCCCTCTTGATTAGATTAGGAGAGAGCAGGAGCGGGGTGTGTTAAAGATTTTTTAGCCACACCAGTGGGTGGGCTCAGACAGACCTAACCTCCAAAATTCAGTTTCTGTCATTTTAGATTTTTAAGGAATGTTGCTCCGTGGGATTAAGTTTTGCTACACTTCCTAGGAAGTGGTCATCCAAGAGGGTAGTGGCCTACCTGTGATTGGACAGTTGCCCCCCTGCATTTCACCCGAGAAGCAAGGATAAATTTGGCAGAGCTTCACCCACACCTCAGATCCCTACAAGGAAAAACATCAGATGAAGAAGGACTGCCCTTCTGGACCCCCAACCTGCACCTGGACACTGCACTCTGAAGGACTGCACCAGCTGCACACTTGGGCTTTACCACTAAGAGGACTTTGCCTGTCTTCAGCTGGTTCAAGAAAGGACTCCCTGCTTGCTGTAGGTGATAAATAGCTAACCAGAGTCCCCTACATCAAAACCTGAAAGATCTGACCAGCTGACCAGTGGCTAGCGGTCATTTTTGGATTTGAACCAGGTGCATTCTGGGGGCTGGAGTCCTAACCCTCAAGAGCTTCTGGAACCTTGGGGTGAGCTGTGGACTCGTAACCTTCTAAGACCTTCTGTTGGAAGATACAGAAGTTTGGAGAACTTTGGTGAACGTTTGGAGAAAAGCTCCATAAAGGGACCTACCTGCCATGGTGAGTCAAGTCAGCTTAACTCAACTGCGACCCCGCCTGACTTGCAGGTTCATCCCACTGAAAAGCTCCGGAGCCCCAGACTATCAGGACTTTACCGGGGGCTCCTGAAAAGGTGATCAAGCGACCTCTCATTGAAATCAGCTTGCTGTGGAGGGTCGTCCCCCATCGAAAGGAAAAATCACAAAAAAGTGATGAAGTCCAAATGTAAAAAGTTGATTAGGACTTCCCGCACAGCATATCCGATGAGGGCAACAGGGATGTCGGATCAAGATTCAGCTTTGTCTCGGACGAAGATTTCCATCCTGAAAAATCACCTAAGTCAGAAGGTAGAATCCTTCACGAGATCTCCTGCGACTCGTATCCGAAGAGGGCTCCAGGGAGGGCGGATCAGTCCAAAGGGAAACATTTGACTGAGGCCTTCTGCTTGCTGTAGCTCAGCAGGGCTGCTACACGGGCAGCCTCAAACTTTGACTTTGACCCGGTCTAGTGTGACTAGATGACCAGATTGGTGCTTCTAGTTTCTATGTGCTAGAAAACCTTAATTATTTAAAAATTCATAACTCCGGTTCCCCTTATCTGATTTTAATTGTTTTGGTGTAATTTTTAAGATAAACATATACTATATTTTTATAGATTGGTGTTGGATTTTTATTGTGTTTTGTGTTTTACTTATTTACTGTATTGTGATTTTTATATGCTTTACACACCTACCTCCTAAATTAAGCCTTGTCGCTCGTTATTAAGCTACCAAGGGTTGAGCTGGGTTTAATTTATTGAGACCTAACTGGACCTAGTAAGGGCTAGTGGGCTATTGCTAAGTGTAGGTACTTACCTGCCCTTACCAATAATCCACTTTCCAACAACATTGAGAAACTTTTTTGCCGAAATGCATTTATCAAAGCTATTTTTTTTTATGTGAGTCAATAAATTATTCAGCGAATCCTCTGGAGTACACATTCTCTGTCTTCGGCAAATGAAGCTATATATATATATATATATATATATATATATATATATATGTATATATATATATGTTTGTGTATATATATATATATAAATATATATGTGTATGTATACATATATATATAGGCCAACAAAAGAAAACGCTGCACTCCCAGAGTATAGATATATATATAATTAAAAAAACATAGTTAGGCTCCCATTTAAATGTATCAAACCATAGAAATTCACCAGTTAGAGTTATGTCAAGTAACTCTAATGGGTGCCATAAGGTAACTATAACTCACACCCTCGCCATGCACTGCTAGTTACTGCACAAATTATAGCACTCATGACATCTTTGATAACATCATTGATAATGTCACTGTAACATTTGCAGTAAAATTATTGATCAGCTAACTGTGCATAGCGGGGGTGAGTTATAGTTACCATAGAAAGTAATTTATAGTTATAGCACTGTTTGATGAATCTTCCCAAAATTTTCTTTAAAAAAAATAGTGCCCTGGTGGTTCGTGTTGCACCGGAAACTTTCGTTCTGATCCGTCAAGTGGGGGCCAAGAAACAGGGAGGTGAAAAAAAGCTGTGTTTTCCATTTTAATTCACATAGGACTTTTAGACATGACTACAGCCCGAACCACTGGACAGAATAACACCAACTTTGCCAGATGCCGGAAAGCTAGCTTTCAGTATGCAGATTACACTTTCACTTATTTGATGTAAATCCGTTTTAGTTGTTTACAAGAAATTAAAGAAAATCTAAATTTGTATATCTGGGCTCACGATTCATTTGTGAAAATTTGCAATTTTTTGCTAATGCACATGCGAAAAGAAGCGCTGCAATTAGCTGACCGCAACCTGACTTGAAAGTTGCGGCCTCCATTTTATTTCATGGGACACGGTCCCTTGGGGTGAAAATCCAAATTGAAAGTGGCAGAAGGGGTCAGGGTGAAGGTACCTGACCCCAGGGGTGTGATAAGAGTGTTTATAGGGCAAATTATAGGTTTAGGCAAACAAGACTCATTCATACACTAATTCATTAATGAATACATGCACCCAGAGACTCAAGCGCCCACACCCACTCAGACATTAATGCACCCTCTCAGTCCCACTCATACACCCTCTTTCAGACCCACTTATACACTCATGCACCCACTCACAGATCCGCTGACAGAGACAGGCCCTGTCCAAAGGATAGTTATAAGTGCTTGGGTTCAAGGACAGGCTGCAAGCCAGGCCTTGCGACTAATTCCTGCCGGCGGGTGTTGGAATAATGTATAGTAATTAAAAATACTTTACGTTAAAAAAACATGGAAATGCACTAAAAAAACAAAGGTTACAGGGACTTTATAATTAGGTTCTGAATTCACTCATACAAAACCATAGAAATTCAACAGTTATAGTTAGAATTATTTCGCCTGACTATAACTTGAGCGCTAAGGTAACTATAACTCGCACCTTTGCCAATGCACAGCTAATTACTCCACATATTATATCATTGATGAGATCTTGTATGGCATCTTTAATGTTATTACTGCAACATTTGCAATAAAATTATTGGTGAGAAAACTGTGCATTCGAAGGGAGCGAGTTATAGTTACCTTAGGGCACGAGTTATAATTACTTGAAAGAACTCTAACTATAACTGCTGAATTTCTATGGTGTTAAACAATCTCAGTTGAAAGCTTCAGAAATACCAATACACTCATTCTAAACTTCTCCACAAAGTGCAGAAGAAGTACAGTATATCAGACATAGACATATATGCTACTCTCACAGGGGTGGATGTTTCTTTTCTGATGCATCCAGCACAGGGGAAAGAGCTCAAGCTCCACACTTCTGTGGGCATACATTAATAATCAGAAAGAGACACAGCCAGACAGAGTGCAGCTCCTGGGGAGGTCACTTTGCCTCCACTCCCAGCAGTACTCACTGTATGCGACAAGACAGGCGATGGGGATTTCAGAACATTTGTAAAAACAAAAGGCGCAAAATATTCCTGATATATGGGAATCCATATGACTCTCATGCTGCTGAAGTGTAACTACAGAAGACAAGCATTTGTGCCTCATGACACCATGACAATACTGAGCAAAGTTTTCCATGTCATGTTGTGTTACATCTCAGCTGGGTGAGCTTATGATATTTTTTCAATGCTGTTTTGAACTTGATAGCTTGAAACATATTTTCCTGTTTGTTTCCAAATGAGAAATAATGCAATATTTTGTTTTTGGAAATAATGCTTGATTTCCACCAAATCATGTTCTTGCTTCTAATGTCTATCACGTTGTCTTTAAAAGACAAATAAAAACACAGTATATACACAACTGCAGTATTCATTTATTTCAGTTTCACTGCTTTATGATTGCTGAAGCAAAAAAGTACAGTGTACTTAGATTGAATCGCTAGGGCAAAAAGGGGTGGCAACAATTTTAGCACCCACATTTATTGACTAGCATGCATCACCATCTGTGCACATAACTGGACACTTTCAGAAGCCATACATGACAACTGTGGTTACCTTTTTAGGGACGATCGTAAAGCGCTCTGTCCCCTGTTGTAATCTCTCTTTGGAGTTCTAACCACGCCCATGTCACGTCAGTGACTTTCATTGGTTCATGGGTTTGCCTTTTAAAATCCGCTTGCTTTCATTTGTGAAAGGCATGCATATATCATGCCTTTTCCAGTGTTTAGCCCACCTACACAGCGCCGGTAAACTACTGAAAACATACGCGGCTCGATGTTTTCAGCATGGTTTCCAGACTACTTTATCTTTTTATTTTGCATGCAGCACAATCGCGCTGGGGTTTACATTGCACGATCGCACTCAGTTTTTCCTTTTTCAATTTCATCACGATCGTGCTGCATTTTACATAGTGCGATCGTGCTGCGTTTTACATAGCGCAATCGCACTGCATTTTTTTTCTTTTAATTTGTGTGGCAAGAAAGGTCCGGTTAGGAGTTCACAAAGCTAATAGCTCTAACTCGAGCAAATGCGAGACCCGTTGCATTACAAATGCTTGTTCTTCTTTTGTAATGTTGCGCCAGTAGCTCTGTACATCTGAGATAAAATTAACAAAAGCTGTGATGCAATTGGTATAAGGTTCTTTCTACCTGCAACGTTTTTCTTTTTGTGTCAAAAAAGGAGACATAAGGCCAGTACTGTTATCGGGATGTTATGTGTCCTGTTGTAATAATAACCCTTTCAGAAGTGGCAGTTCTTTCATTGGGTGCTGGTTTGGCCTCATTCAATTGCCAGTAACCCCCATGTCCAAAAGCTAGTTCTTATTGTACAATCCTGCCCACAGCCAAAGAAGCCCTTAAGAGACATGCTAAATGCCCTCTACCCTGGAGGTGGTGGACACTTATTGTGCCTCTAGTGTGCCCTCTGAGAGCTAGTATCGAGGATCTCATAAAAATGCTGGGGACCGCACCCACAGGAGGAAACTGTAGGATGCACCTACACTTTTCACCACCTTTATTTATTTTTCTATTTATTGTGTTCACTTATTTATTAAGTGCAAATACCCCAAAACGTAATGGCACAGATTATGCCTTAGTTATGTTTACATTATGTAGGGTATCAGTTAAGAAGTGGTCATCAGCAGCTTACAGAACACTAGATGGTCACTCTCTGCTGTGTATGGAGTGTAACAGGAACTGAGTTCCACATCTTGGAACTCAGTGTGATACTGTTCAGTTTAGGAGTGGAGATGACAGTTTGGTACATACCATTTACTATGAGTAATAAGTAAAATAGGACCAGGACATGGTTTATGTACTACAGGTCCTAGAGCCATACTTTCTTATCGACCAATAGATAAAGGCTTGATGTGCTCTTTCACGAACCTTTTTGCCTTTGCCCCTTTGTTTTTTTTTTATTTTGTTGTTGTTCGCATTAGGGCTCTGTGAACTTTACCACTGCTAACCAGTGCTAAAGTGCTTGTGTTCTGAGCTTAAAATGCAGTACAATTGGTTTACACCTGATTGGCATGTTTAATTTACTTGTAAGTCCCTAGTATGTGCTACTGTGTGTACCTAGGGCCTGCAAATTAAATGCTGCTAGCAGCCCTCCAGCACTCATTGTGCCACCCACTTATGTAGCACTTAAAACATGTCTCAGGCCTGCCTGTGCAGTCTATAATGCAGTTTTAAAACTGCCAACTAGATCTGGCAAAATAAACATTTTGCCAGTCCTAAACCTTTCTTTTTTTAAAAATGTATATCATCCTTAATGTAGGCCCTAAACAGCAGACCCTAAACAGCCCACAGGGTAGGGTGCAGTGTTTTTAAAATGTCGGCCATGGTTTTGATTCTATTTCCTAACTATAACGTCCCTGTAACCTTTGTTTTTTTTTTGAATTTCTATGTTTTTTTAACGTAATGTAATTTGAATAACTATACGTTAATTCAACCTCTGCCCCCCACAGCTGAGGACCTGGTCTTTGGCCAGGCTCTGCAGCCAACACCCTATAACCATCCAACCCAGCGCTACGCACAGTCTTCAGCTGTGTATGGTGGCGGTTGGCCGCAGGCCTGGAGGCAGGCCTTGAGGCTAACCTCCTATAACCACCCAACCCCACACACGCTAATCATGCCTCAGATGCAAACACCTCCATCAAGGTTTAAAGATCATTTTTCAAAGTGAAAATGCAGAGAAGAAAACACTGACTTTGCCTTCACCATCCCCAAGAAATTTGTATGAAAAGTGCTTTACAGAAGTGGAACTTCCACTAGAGCAGCTCCTTTGTTTGTTGTGTAAACGCTTCCATTAGAGGTTTAATTTCTGTGAAATGAGCATCTTGCCAGAATGAAACCTGCCCAGCATATTTGTCCAAGAAGAAGCCAGCATTATGTGTGGAATGTTTACCCAACAGGAGTAAATTCTACTGGCTAATTAGTAGGTGCTACCTTGTTGGGTATATGTATAGTGCATCTTGTACACGACAGCTGCTTAACTTAAGGGACGCCAAAGTAATGTCTCCTGTGACATTCTGTGTCTCTAACTTTGCCATTGTGATTGTTCCTCTCGCGTCTTCATTGGTTAACTTAACAGGGTGGAACTGCATACAAAAACACACTTAGATGATTTGTACTTTCCAGAAGTAAGTGCTTCTGTTTATCTTTTTTGATTGAAGGAACCGTGTGGGGAGTCTCAAGGCCTCCGCTGTCCCAGCTAGGTTCCCGTCTCTTGTGAGAGCCGGAATTGTTCCTGCATGCAGGGAATTGCTGTAAATGAAGCACAATGCGTGTGGGAGCAATACTTCCATCTGTTTCCCTGCCCACATGAGTACAGGCATAGAAAAAGATGAAACCAACGCTTTCAGCTTTTTAAAGCTCCCGCTTGCTGAAAGAGGAGTGTTTGGTTTTGCTTGGCAGGTGCTGTCACAGCTTCTGCAAAGTAAAAGCAAATAGCTACCTCCTGAAGGTGGGCACCTCAGGAGGTAACAGGATCTGGCCCTGGGGGGTGGTGATCCCAAGTGACATATATGGCTCCAGAAAGGGGGCCGCATGGCCCACCCCAGCCCTCCTCCTTTGATCTTCACAGGCTGGCCCTGAGGAGGTGGGGTTCTGTTTTAAATTTTGAATTGGCCCTAGGAAGGTGGTTGTCCTTGGGACCTATCCAATCATTTTGTATTATAGCCCAGGGAGGTGGTGGTCCACAGGGCCCGGTAGGTCTGTGTGCCACCTCATAATTTTATTAGTATTGCACCGGGGAGGTGGCAGTCCGCTGGGCTGGAGAAATCCACGCACAGCTCCATCATGTTTCTAATTATTGCCCTGGGGAGCTTGCAGTCCCTGGGGCCGGGGGGGGGGGGGGTCCATGAGCCCCTGTGCATATTCCCTTGTTGTTGCCCCAGGGAGGTGGTGGTCCCCGGGATCCAGGGGGTCTGTGGGGCCCCCCACATTAATTTCACATGTAGCTCTTGGGAGGTGGTGGTCCCTGGGGATTTTCAAAGCCCTATGAGTGGGGTCCTGTGCATCCCCTCCCTTCATAATTATAACAAGTATGCTCCCGGGCAATGGCCCACCCGGTGTCAATGTTAAAAACAAGCATGGGAGATCACGCTTGCTTTTTTTTAATTCAAGAATTTTGCTGTGAATAAAAAAAAATGCTTTTTTGCCCTTGCTGGGATTCAGGGGGATTCCTGAAACAAGGCTAGAGGGTTAGGCAAAACGGACCCTGTCCACTTTTCTTTTTTTTTTTCATTTTGTTTTGAGACTCTGCAGAAGTCAAGTCTCATATTGGCTGTCAACACTTCCTAGTTGAAGTGTCAGCAGCAAATAAGATCTTGGCAGGATTTGCGAAGTGTTCGCGCCTCTAGATATACAAAGTTGATTTTCCTTTAATTTCTCTAAAACTACTTAACAGATTTACACCAAATAGCAAAAAGGCTTTTTCTTGACCAATAGCTACCTTTCTGTCAAATTTAGTGTAATTCCGTCCAGCGGTAATCATCCTCAAAATCCCTATGCAAGTTAAAGTGGGAAACCACTTTTTTTTAAATCCCCCTGTTTTTCTCGGCCCCGCTTTTTGGATCACCCCAAAACTTTCCATGCACAACAAAATCCCTAGGCACACTTTCTTTGGAAAATTGAAGATTCGTCAAATGGTGCAAAAGATATAGCCAAGTCAAAAAACGCTTTTTCTGTGAAAACTAGGTCCTAACTATAACTACCAGTAGGTAGTATATTTATACATAGATCTACATACATATATACTTTATTGTTAAGGCATGTGTGGTAAAGGCATTGTGCCTTCATGGATGTGTGGAAAAGGTATTGCTGTCAGCCTTTGTGTATTCTTCCCAGACAGTGAGACAAAAGGTGACTAGATGTTGGCATAATGGGCCATCCTGCCAGGAGGGTGTTGCAGACTTGTTTCATGCCCCACTTACATTTAAAAGGGCTGCATCCAGCACACACACAATAGGACCTGACACCAGTGTTTGTCACCCCAGACCACTTGGAGTATTGGCAGGGAAAAGGAAGAACTTTCCAGAAACAGATGTGAGGGTAGCCAGGATGTCATTCTCACTTCAAAGGCTGGAACCTGGTGTAAATGTTGGACCTCCTGGTCCACTTCTTCAATACACTCTTGCACCTGTGCTGCGGAAGACTTCATAAGGAATGCCATGACCACCAGGGGACTACCCTGTTGCGTGAAGCATGCTTAGCTGCTTGAAGGAGACAGGACCATCTCCTTGACCCCAGGACTACCAGATAAACTCCAAGGCTGGCATCCTGTGTGTATCAAAAAATAATGGGATAGAGAGGAGTTAAAGGTCCAGTGCACACCCTCCAATAACAGTTCCTAATAATGAAATGCACTGTTTCTGAATAACAAAAAGGAAACAGACAGGGAGAGTATTAGGTTAACCTATTCAATAGAGAATCCTATTCAATAGGAGCAAGAGTCCTCACACACCCAAATGGGTGTCATGCTTCATCATCGGACCAGCTCCTCGTCAGACTGGCGCTGCAATGTCTGACGGGCACCACCCTTTCGGGGGGCTCTTTGCCGGAGTTCTTTTACGATGATGCCTCACTGTCCCATAAATGAGTCAGGAAAAGAAGGAGAGCAAGAAAAAATAAACCAAACTAAAATTGGCTCAAAACCTATCTGCAAGATTTACTTTTATTAGTGCAGAGAGCAGGCCAAGATTAAAACAATTATCTGGAGAATTGGGTCGATATAATGTCCGACCTTTCTCAAACAGATGGGTAGTCAAAAATTATAAGACCCCCCTTAGAAATTGGGTCGACATGTTTCGCGTCTATTCGGTCTACACAGGATCCACTGACGCTTCCTCAGGACCTAAATATGATGATGCTTCTCCACATACAAACTAAAAATGATCTTGCCTATAACAACTAACAAGTGAAAGCAGAAAAACAGTCAGTCACTTACATGAGTCCATTATGACCCAGAGTGTCAATCCTATTCGTCGCCCCTCCCAATTAGAGACAAGGCTTCATGGGATCAGGCAGACCTTAGGCCTGGTCCAAGTAACAAGAAATTGGTGGCTGGCCGTCGGCGGTTTCTCCTACCCCGGGTCGCGCTCCCGAATTGACCTACATGGATATAACTAGCTCCTGCACCTTACATCTCCTGGAATGAGTCCTAACCTCCCCAATTGGTGCCCCCAGGTCCTTGACCCAGGGAAATTGTATTAGAGGTGCTACTGCTGCCTATCCCTAAAGGTTGGGACTTAGAAAATATCACCAAAATGTGTCAGAAAAAGTGACAGAAGACCAGGGTCTTCCTGCCAGCCGACCCACCAAGGACATCACTGGTCAGCCTGACATTGTGGTAGCTTCCTCGTTGTTCTTCTCCCGAACAGCAAATCCTGTTCAGTGAGATCTACGAGCAACGGTATCCAGCTTATGTGGAGCCCTCTTCAGTTATGACTTGCAACTTCATCCCGCTGGAGGTTTTCAACTCCCAAAAGGTTTTCTAAGTCTAAAGGTAACAATCTTCACTGGGCTCCACAGCAACAGGCTCCTCATCGAGCGTGACAGGCTCCTCGACCTGGAAATCCAGCTTCTCCAATGCAGAGCCTTTTCCCATCGTCATCAACAGCTTCACTGTGACCTCGCCCAGTGCTCTCCGGTGATGGCAACTCCTCCTCGGACATAGCCTGCTGCATTGCTCTGCTGAACTCTCCTGTCTCCTGGACTTTTCTTCAGAAATTCCAAAAGTCTGAAGGTAAGTAGAGACCAGGCCTACTACACGTTATGTATTCAAATCACGCTCCATCACAGGTAGCCTTAACTTTTGACTTTGTCCTAATCACACATGAACAGATACCAGTAGTTGGCACTGTGATCTTATTTGCACTATTTTTCATTAAAAACCTTTTAAAAATTGTAACTCCTGTTCTACTGGTTGCATTTAATTTGTGTCATTTGTCATTATTTTCTTCTATTTTTCTAAATGTGTGTGGGATTTTTTTCTTGTATTGTGTTTTCATTTATTACTGTTTGAGTGCTGCATAAATACTTAACACAGTGCATCTAGGTTAAGCCTGACTCCTTTTGGGCCAAGCTACCAGAGGGTCAAACACAGCTCAATTACGTGACTTTTATGGTTCACCCTGGCACACATTGTGGTTGTTGCTAGATTAGGGTTTCCACCCCACTCAAACAATAACCCAATTTCTTACAATGCTGTAATTTTGTGCTTGTATTAAAGAAGTTGAAAAACACCAGATGCACCAATCAGAATATTTCATTTGTGGGCTGTTGCTACCAGTATATGCTTGCTCAATGACCGTTCTGGGGCTGACAACTCTTATCTCTGTCTGGTGAGCTTTGTCCTGGTGACCCATGTCTCTAACCAACTTTCAACTCACACACAGCATGAGGGCATGTGTTGCTTTAAGGGAAATGAAAGCCATAGTTCCACAGTGAAGGTTCAGCTACCTCCCCACAGAAGCTGAGGAAGCAGCTTGTGTGAACTATGGCTGCTAATGCTCCGTAACCTCCCCAAGTAGATGGTGTGAGGTAACCAGTTAATCTGAATGCTTCATCTTTCGGCTGCACCTACCAATTTTGTCTATCTCCAGTAACATTCAGTAGCTAGGGGTACCCTACTCAGGGGCATAACAGAGACCCCCACAACCGCTGAGATGCGGGGGGACCCCAGGCTTACCCATACTGGAGGCAGCCCCTGTGATGTGCTGATGTGAGTGTGGGAGCCCGTTCAGCATATCTTGCAGGAGGGACCCTCACATCTTGTTACACCACTGTCCCTATTTCTATGGTGTACACTGCCTGGAGTGACATACTCCTGCCCCTCCCATGCGCCACCTGCAACTCATCAACAGCTTTGGGGAAGATGCCAGGAAAAACATGTCTCCCCTGCCCCAGGACCAGCTCCAGATTCCTCTACCCAGAAGATGCTGGTCTCTGTCATTCTCCATTATAGACCTGATTCCGAGAGGTGGTGAATGCCTATTTCGGCTCAAACAGGAGTTTGAACAGAGATAAGAATTCCGAGTTTTATAGTGAGCATAATTGTGACGGTGAAACCTGTTGTAATTTAGCAAAGGAAAAGGTGTGCAACTCAGTCACAGCTGGCTCTTCCTGCAATACGCTCTCATTCCCCCATGTAACTCCTCATTTTCATGTAGCAAAATAGTAAACAGAGGCATATCCTGCACCCCATAAAAAGACATCTCAGGAAATTGGTATTTACTGGCTGCAGAAAGTACCTCCGATTGACACTTTCATCTTGCAAAACAGACTTTGTGCGCCCCAGAATTTTAAGTTTACAGTCAAAAGATTTTACAACTGCATTAAAATGAGTTCCCTTGAAAAAGTGCGTTTTGGACCACAAAGAAATGAGTGAAGTGTCAAAGCTAAATTTGCTTTTGAACTTCACATTGTCTTTAAATGTCTCAGCTCAGGTGAATTAACATATTTCATATTTATATTCTGCAGTTGCAGGTTTCATTTACCACACATTACTGTGAAAGATTATTCGCCATGCTTAATAATCATGTAAACAAAACGTAGCTATCTTTGTTTGGTAGACAAATGGAAGGAAAAAATTAACAAATGCCATTGGAGCCATAATGGGAACGTTTTCAAACAATATCCATAGAATACACGTTGTTTTCTGTGCGTGCTGGGCAGGGCCGACCTTTATTTGGCGAAGGAGAAAAGCAGATTCATGAGCTCGGCGCACTGGTGCTAGCACCCACGAGCCTGCCCCTGTCAGGAAGTCTATTCCAGTCCCAGCAGCGCGCGCCCCAAGAGGCAGAGGCGGTCCCGGGGCTGCCTTCCGGCTCCTCGATATCAGGCCAATGAGTACCATCATCAGGATGACGATGCTAGAGGTGGCCACTGCCCTTGAACTGAAAAAAATGTTACCTCTGTAGAGCGTATTAAAACATAAAGGCTGACTAGGACTATGATCACTGAAACAGCGGTGCGTTTTAAACCTTCACACAATGCATCTTCCAATTTACAAAATTCTACTTCATATTTAATATCCAAAACAGAGTGAAATTGCTAATATTGGTCCAATATGAACCTTTAAAGTGACACAAATTAAAGCTATTATGATTGAACCATGGAAACATGAACAGCTCTGCTAGCTTACCTTTTGATTCATCTGTTTAACTTTGAAACAACTGACATTCGTGCTCTACCATTCTTTACCCCGCACCACTATGCACTTGAATTCTTTCTTAACCTTTCCAAAACTGATTTTCTTCTATGTGCTTTATTTTGCTGGGAACACCTTTCATGCGTTTTCTACTTCCTCTGTGAAGTTCTGCTGAATGCATAGAAAGTAACTTTTTGCATTTTAGCACGATTTTAGTTTTTAGTTAAAAATCGTATTACTTCACTTAAAATGACTTCATCTCTGTGCAGGGAAGCAATATAAATGTGAGTTTTAATTTCGTACCAAAAAAGCTGAAACACATGCACATGTATTTCTAAATTGGTGGTAATTTTATGATCACTCATTAAAACCAAATAATCTCTAAATTAGGTTTTTAAATGTTTTTCTCAAAAGTATGTCTAAGCTCAGCCCTTTTTTAGCATGAAAACATGATTTAAGGACATAACTTGTCACAAAAGCGAAGATATTGACACAGAAGTCACATAGCATAAAACTTCACACAATACAAAAAGTTGCACATTCTTCCACCGAACTTCGTGAAGGTTACAAATATAAAATTTGCAGCTCCACAGGTTCTAAGTTTCATTAGGAAGTTCAATGATGGCAATATCAGAAGGAATATTAAGCATCCTTTTTTACAGCTCCTGACACGATCAAAATTGCCCCATTTTGACCAGTTATTTGGCCTGCAAAAATGACTAATACTTCTGCCACGGGGTGTAGTAATCTTTGGGTGCAACCTTTATATCTGATTACAATTCGCATTACTGGAATGGATACCTATGTATACATTGGGCATGAATTCATTCATTTTGGGAGGTCAAGTCATAAGTGTGGGCACTTAACACATGTGATTTGCAACAGTTTTTACTTGCCACAAACCACAGGCACAAATTCCTACATCAATAATATGTCGCAATAATCTCTAGTTCTGTTCTATGGATTTTGCTACTTGCCATTACTGCAATACATGGGAGCTGTGCATAGGAAAACCTCTTATCTAAAGAACATATTAATTCCCCGATATTAGGATACGGGAGAGTGAAGCAGGACTCATTATTTGATTGAAGGAAATTCCTTCAAGGAACTGGTGTTGGGTAAATACATTCAATAGATCAAACAGCCAGAACCCCACACTGGATTTCATAATTTTGTGAATTGTGATAAATGTTCATTTAAACTCTCACCTGGTTTCCATTTCCCTATTGAAAAAGTAAATATGTTGATTGACAGAAGTTTTTGAATTGCATGAGTCATTCTACCGGGAAAGTGAGTTATCGAGTAATAGGGAGTAGCATTTTAGTGCAAGTGTTCTGCGTTACATATCATTAGCCTAAAGCCTGACATTCCTGCAGGACTCAAAGGGTTTTGATCTTTAAATAGTCCCTGTAAAGTGGGCACTTTAAGAAAGTTAAAGGATTCTTATAACCCTGGAGAAACTAATAATATTATCACATAGTCCCAATAAGCATCACAGTAATCAGACAAATGAAGACATGAAGGCCCATATTTATGGGGAATAGGCGTAGGGCAGCACTGCAAGTTTTCTTGCTGCGCTGCCCTACGCCAATGTGAAAGGGCAGGAATGCACCCTATTTCTAAAATACAGTGCATTCCTGTCCTTTCCCCCTGTGCGGGAGCACAATTCGCCGCCTGCCACCAACGCAGGCACTCTTGCACCATAGTGCAAGGGTGCCTGCATTGCATGCAGGATTGTTTTTGTGCAGGAAGGGACACCCTCCTCCACAAAAATCCGTAGAGGCGTTTTCCTCTTTCTATATGTACTGCAGAATGCAACACACATGGAAAGAGGAAAAAATGAGGAGAAATGAAAATATTTCTCCTTGTTATGCCTGATCTGGGGAGGCGTAAGGTTTTGCGCTGCCGCAGGTTTATGTGATCAAGTAAATCTTGGGCAGCGTCAAAATCCATGAATGTTGAGTGGGAAACCCACCGCAATGCCCATGGCATGCCTCCATGGAGCAGAGTAAGGCAACAGAGCCACTTGTGCTGCTCTGTCTTACTCCAATGTCCATGAGGCCATGCAAAGCCACACAAAGCAGGGCAAGCCTCTCATAAATATGCCCTAAAGTACCTAATTGCAGATGATGTACAAAGCTAACAGCTGTGGAATACATAGTGTGCTATATAATCAAAAACGAATGTAAACTATATGTGGACTCCTGCTACATACTTCTCACCTCACATATTTTTCCGTCTGAACCACACCACAGTTATAAACACTATGGGCCTGAATTATAATTTTTTAGCACCACATTTGCATCATTTTTTTATGCAAAAGCGACGCAAATTTACAAAAGTCAATTATATTTTGTAAGTTTGTGCCACTTTTGCATCAAAAAGTGACGCAAATGTGGCGCTAAAAAGTATAAATATAGGCCTATGGGTTGGCAAAGGATGGAAATAAAAAAACAGAGAGAACATGCTGGAACAAGGTGGGGCATGCCTCATAAATAAATAAAAAAACATAGGTACAGGGTGAACGATAAAGAAAAAAAAAAAGGGTACCAAACCAGCAAGATCATAGAAGACTATCATAGTTTTTTATGAGGTCACACCCTGCCCATGTTAAGCCATCTTTGGATGCTGCTGTGTGACCAAAAATATTCTGTGGGCAGTGAAACATATTGGCTTTTCCAATGCATTTTGTCTGACATGGCTACCGAAAATGCAGATATGTTGAAATGATTTATTAAAATATTACAAATGCATTCAAAGATGTCATGGTGGATGGTCCCACATCCTTTGTTGCCATCTTCAAATGCGTTGTTAATAGGTTATTAAGTACAGTTCAAAAGTGACTGTGGTGAATGTGCAGGCACTTGTGACAGTCATTTTTAAATGTGTTTGTTAAGATAATACAAACACATTCCTATGTGCCATTAGTGCATGCATGCACATTCACACATGTGGCTGGTCCATCTTGAAATGGTCCAAAATGTTTCAATATGGATGCCTGTTGATAGTGTGGTGGGCGCTAAAAAGCAAGGAAAAAGACACAAATAAAAAATGAAGGGGTTGGGAAAAAGCACCAAGCGGGTAGGGACGAGAGAGTAATGAAAGACTTGGAGTGGATGGACATTGAAAAAACTAACAGGATGAGGAGTGATGGGGGAACAACAGACATACTGGAAAAAATGGAGAAAGCTGAGTGTAGCAGAGAAAAAGTGAAGGGGGAAAAGCACATGGAGATCATAGCAAGAAAACACAAGCACTTCCATGTAGAACCTAAGTGAAATAAAAAATAATTCCCCGAATGCAAGCAATATCAGCAGTGGAAGAATACAAGTCAAATCACCAAGAGGCAGAAATGCTCCTGTGTGGGGCAAACACATAAAAAGGGAGGAAAACTAGCTAAACAAGATGAGACAACTCGGACAAAAAACATCTAATATTGAGGAAAGGGTGCAAGGCATGACTGGCCATACTGGGCATCTGGCTTTTCCCTGGGAGGTTGGAAGGGTAGGGGGTGCTTTTGGTACTGGGGATGCTTTTTTAACAGTGCAGTGCTTTTAAAAGCACTGCAGGGGTCCTTGTATATCCAACAGTTTTCTGGCAACAATAAAAGTGCCAAGATAACTCTGGTGTTTAATGTATCTGCAGAGTGAGATTTGGGTTTTGTTCTAGTGGCAGTTTTGACTCATCTGAGGAAGCTCAGGGATTAATATGCATGCTGTAAGGAATGTGTACTATGCAGATCCCAGAATAGTAGTTCATGCATATAGCCCAAGGGGATACTGCTTTTGTCACATGGCTTCTTTTGTTCTTGTGCACTTCATAAATTACAGTAATCTAGCAAAGTGAGCTATCAACTGCCATCAAAGAGCTGAATGCAAACTGCATGGTACAGGTTAGAAAGGTGTGTTTTTTTCCCAGTCTTTGATCATACTAATTTTGCAAAAAGGGTTTTTTCGGGTAGAAATAAATTATAGTAAAGTCAACCCTAACCACTGTGTTACATTCTGAATCCTGAGTTTATGCTTCCCCAGACCAAGCACTCTTAAAAAATGCCTACCAGTATAGATGGCGTGTGAATGCTACACCTTTCAGTTCCCTTTGTCAACAATCTCTATACACTGATTTACACAAGTATGATTCATGTTAAGCAAGGTATACTTACAATAAAAATTTTACCATGCAATAAAGATTTCCAAGTAATAAAATCATAATATGCAATTCTTCATATAAAAACCATTCACCAGTAATACAAGTACAAAGTCTACAAAAAAAACAATCTCCATGCAATAAAAATCTCCCAGTCATAGTATAATAATCAGCGGTTCTTCATATAAGATAAATCACCAGCATTCCATGTGCAAAATATGCAAAGAAACAGCAGCCAATAAAAACATCATATGGTCACATTTAGAATTCATGTAGTGGTTTGTAGTTAACAAGTAATAAAGATTCCCTAGGGTTCCCACCCACTCTGATAATCTCGGAACGCTTGTGCGGACCCTTTCATGAATTAACTAGATTTGGGATGAAAATGCAGAGAGGGAATGTATATAGGAGGCCAGACATAATTATTGTATACAGTATAATAATGCCTACTTCATACACAGGGACCATAGCAATATCATTATCTTCTGTAAGTGTAGGACTGTTTATAACAAACTGAAGTTACCTGCCCACCAGATTAGGCAATATAACTGGGGCCTCAATAAATCCATAAAGTATGAGGCACACCACATACAATTGAACCAAATGTAGATGGAATAAGGCTGGTTTATAAAATCTTGTATTAAGATTTCTAAGTAGGAAGGTTAAGATGCATTTCCTTGGAGCCTTATATAAAAAATCGCAGAAGAAAAAACATTTAGCTGCAAGTGAATAGATTATGAGTCTCAAAAATAAGGCATCAAATCTTTATCACAATAAATCTCTGCTTGTTCTGGTACCAATAGATGGGCCATATTAAGGTGGAATCTTACCAGATAATATCTCTGGTTACTCTGCACATTATATCAATTTGGCTCCATACGATTAGTCATGATTAGTGGGGTATAAGCCTTGACCATCCTCTTGCCGCACTCGGCTACTGCTCCTTGACTTGCCAGAGGAGCCAATAAACCTATTTTAACAGAAGCTCTAACTGGCAGATTGAGGTTCTGTGGATTGCCGAAAAGTTCTGGCTGTCCAATTGAATGCAATTGGGCCATCACATAAAGCAGACAGTTGATGGTGCTGACTTGGTCTAGTTTCATGCAATCAGCAATCACCATTTGATTGAGAGACCTCAGGTCTTTACCAAATCAACAAACATAACAAGGTTGGTGCAGTCTTTATGGAGTCCCCTAGATGTTGTTGGCCCAATTCATGATGGCATACAAAGGCAGGTACACTCTTGGGGAGTCATAACAAACAACACAGAAATTTACGTTCAACAATCTGCAACTGTGCAGAATCATGGAGTCCCCAGTTGCCTGCACCATATTAAGCAGCGGAGAATCCATCTGGCTTTACAGATTTGAATTATCACCTCCAAAGGTAATAAGTGGCAAACTTAAATATTGGGGCCTCACTCTTAGCAGCTGTTTTCAGGTGCTCTTATTATCGAAAGAGATGCATAAATATGTGAAAGACGGGATGCACTATAATTTAGTACCACTGATATAGAGCGGATGCAGCTTATGTGACGATCAGCCACAAACCATAGTCAAGGATTTTTGTTTTATTGGTGGACAGCCCTATTTCATCCATAACTGCCACAAATCTATTCAGAAGCTCTTGAAGGCCAACGCCAGTTCTAGACCATAAAAGGCAGTCATGGGGACGGGGTGGAGCTTGCTGCCAACGAAGATGGCCAGTGCTGCTGGGGTATATAACACCCTTAAATCCGACAAAATCCTGCAGATGGTGGGGTCAGTGCATGCCTGGAGCCCCGCAACCCTGAGAGAACCGGCCTGGCCCTCAGTGAGGTTGGCTGAGGGCTGCTGGTGGTGAAGGAGCTGGGGGTGGGTAGGGGCGCGAGGAGTGATTTCCCGCCTGCCTGGTGTGACTCACAGACTGTGAATGTCCCCTCCGGAGCCTCCAAAGTGGGGGACAGGAAAACGGGAGCTACAGGACAGAGGCAGCCACACAGTGAGGCCCCGGGAACACAAATAATGACATCATCATAGCCAGGAGAGGGGGCCCAACAGTGGAGGCAGAGTGGAGAACAACACCTCGCAAGGCTGGAATCCTGGGGATACACCCAGAAAATGGAAGGGGAGAGAACCACCAAACTGCAGTGGGGCCAAATGATGAGTGGGACATGACACAGGGAGCCTCTGGATAAGCGAAGTACAGCAGTGAAGGTCCTGGGGACAGGTGGTGATCTTGACAGAGATTTGGACACTTCCATAGTGGTGAGTGGAGGAGCACCCAGGGGGAAGGGTAAACAGGTGGAAGTGACATCATGAGGGGACGTGCAGCACTCACGTGTGCCCTTAAACACGATATACAGAAGGCGAAGACCATGGTCAAAGGCCGCAATCTCAAGCAGCTACAAACAAACAGCCTAGATAGGTACACAATACTAATGGAGGCAGTGGGGGGCTCTTCCCAAGGGGGGTGCAGGATCCCCCGGAGAAGACTTGGGTCCAGGGACAGAGCCCTCGCTGAGAACCATCATGACAGCCGTACAGGACCTCTGGCATTCCATTGCCCCCTTGGAGCTGCAACTAGATACAGTCCAGATCGGCGTTAACTTCCTCAGGGCAGACACGGGCAAGATTTCTGCAAAAGTAGCAGCCGCACAGGGATGGCTTACAGGCTACAACAAAACGACTGGAAGAGCAGGGCCGGTCACTCACCAAAAAGAGCGAAATAATGGAAGCAATGCTGGAAGATCAGGAGGGACGATCCCAAAGGAACAACGTGAGGTGGTATGGGTGCCGGAGGGCATGGAAGGCCCAAGCACAGACCTATTTGTGGAAGACTTAGTCCTAAACAAGCTCAAGCCAAAACACCTGTTTAACTTCCTCTCAGTGGAAAGGGCACACAGGGTACCTGGCCCCCCGAACAAACCGGCAGCACCATCCTGGATAGAGATAGGGATGCTATATTACAGATCGCTAGAACCTTTGGGGACCTGCAACAAGACAATGCTGTAATCCCTTTCTTTGTGGATTTTATCCCCCAAGTACAGCGCCAATGGAAAAACTTTGAGGAAGTTAAAAGAGCGCTAAGGGCCAAGGAACTGAGATATTTAATGTTATTCCAGGCGAAACTGAGAGTGGAAGCAGATGGAAAGACTTGGCACTTTGGCACTCACGAGGAGGCATGGGACTGACTGGAGGGCTGGAGGCCAGGACACAAGCTGGGGAGTTGAAGGAGAGCTCACTCCCATGGCACAACAGGTGCGGGGGAACCCGTACCAGATGGGAAGAATGGAAAGTGCCCAACTCAAGAAAGGGACGGAGAGCAATCAGATCAGGCAGACACTGAAGTGACTAAATGCCTTCGTGCCGGGGGTGGGCCGCTGAGGGCTGGAGGGGTGGCTTGATTCATAGAAACCAGTGTCATGGTAAACAGCCAGCATAAAGAGGGCAGACATTGGGCGTGTGCCCGCATTTGATCCGTTGAGCGAAACCTGAAGGCGGCGGCACACCCCGCGAAGCATTGTTTGTTTAGGGCAACAGGCACTCTGCAAGTTGGGGGCGTGTGGAGTTCAGAGCTCACGGTGCAGAGTAGCAGGGAGGGGAGAGTTGGAGACGCAGGTGGTTTTAGGTAATGACTTTGGGATAGTTATGTTCTTAGTGCCACATGTTGGGGGCATCTGGGATTCACACAACATGGTTCAACAGGAGAGATCTCCCTCGCAGGGGATAGGAGGAAGCATCGAGAGGTGCGAGGGTCACACTCTAAATAGAATCAAGGGGGTGAGATGGGTGGTCTGGTGCACAACTTGGCCACATGGTCCTGGAACATTAACGGGCTGGGGAGCAGAATAAAACACAGGGGGTTATTACAACTTTGGAGGAGGTGTTAATCCGTCCCAAAAGTGACGGTAAAGTGTCGGATATACCACCAGCCGTATTATGAGTCCATTATATCCTATGGAACTCGTAATACGGCTGGTGGTATATCCGTCACTTTACCGTCACTTTTGGGACAGATTAACACCTCCTCCAAAGTTGTAATAACCCCCACAATTTGGTATTACTGCACAGAAAGCATCACTCCCCAGACATGGTCCTACTTCAGGAAACACATCTTGTAGTGAATCCTAGTTTGTTTTAATGGGATAACAGGAGTAAGCTTAGCGTTTGGCTTGCAGACTTGTGCCCCCGTCACTTAGTGACTTTTAACCTACTTAGCTTGCTCTGTCTTAGCCCATTTAATTATTTTATTCTTCTAAGATGGCTGCCTTGTTTATAGTTAGGCCACTTGTTATTAATTGCATTATCAGTGCCACCGCGTTAAGGCGTCAAGATCAAATGACAAAGACAAACAAACAGTAGGTGTTCACACTTAGGGACTTTCCCTGTCCATTCTTTCGAGGGAACTGTGTATATTAACATGCCTGTTATCTATTGTTTGGGGACACACCTACGTCAGGGGTCTGAGTAGATCTGTATAAATATATCACACTTTAGACAGATATTCAGAGGGATTAAGACCAGAGGGCATCGCCACCATCACTGATATCGATGCTGCATGATGCTGACCCAGTCTGTGTGTCCTTGCGGAGTCTGAAATAGAGACCTCGTTCCAAGGTAACGAGGGTTGGGGGCTCCTCTCATGGACATGGCATTGGCAGATTAGGTTTAACATACCCAGCTCTCCTTTAGGTAGGAGGTTAGGCCCATCATGATAGGGTATTAGGACATATTACACACTTTGGCCCTCATTACAACCCTGGCGGTCAAAGACCGCTAGGGCTGTTTCGTCGGATGCACTGCTAACAGGCTGGCGGTGCAATCCATGGAATTACGACTGCGGCAGAAGCACCGCGGTCGCACTGCCGAGACCGGTGGTTTACCGCCACGTTGGTCCCAGCTGATTCTCCACACCCAGATAACTCCGAAAGGAGATGCAATCTCAGAAATAGGGAGAATATCAAAACTCCTGACAGATATACTGATTCATGTCCCTCTCGTTCCTTTCGGGATGCACCGGATAGACGTAGCGAGAGAGGGGACCGTCCTGATTGATGTCCTGAATACGTGAAACAAAAGAAAGACTTGCAGCAGTCTACAATTAAAAAAGAAGAAAAGACTCCTCAGCAAAAGCCACAGTTTAAAAAGAAAAAGGTGGCAGCACTGTCAGCAAAAAATGTCAGTACACTTGAGAACACTGTTGAGGAACAAGACGTGGGCGGTGACACTGTTAGACAGCGCAGCAGAGGTCATGATATGTCGCCAGAGTCTGAAAGATCATCTGGATGCGTCAGCAACTAGCGATTTTATTGCAGTTGAGACTGCGGACGGCCGCGTTGTCCCGCCCGACAGGGTTTATGATTTAAAAATTCAAGTAGAGGGAGACGTGGAGCATACCATTGGTGTGATATTCTGGGATGAACTCACTAGTGACATCCTATTGGCCGAAAGAGACTGGCCACTTGAGCACGTCCGTAAGCTCCCACATGAGGAAGATGTCATTTTGCCTTCTTTTTCTAACCTTGTTCCGGAAGCAGAAAAACAAGTCTATGCCACTGAATGGGCTTAGCGCAGGCACCTGCGTTATACCGCAAACATGTAGGTTGGGACAAGGAGTTTCCTTGTCATGTTATTCCCATTCGGTCTACACCCCAACCGCAGCCACAATATCCTGTTAAACATGAAGCAAAAGCTCCAGTGAGGGAGATCTTCACTCAGCTCGAGTATCAGTGAGTAATCGAGCCCTGTACATCTGCAATGAATAACCCGTTATTCTCTGTTGCAAAGCCAGACCATTCTCAAAGAAAAGTCATTGATTACAGACATTTAAATAGTCATACACGTACATATGCTATACAAAACTCACATAGCACGGCACTAATAAACAATATAGTGCGTAAAAAATATAAAACAACGTTAAATATTTCTAATGGCTTTTTCTGCCAGAATTTAGCACATGAAATTCGGGACCTGAGTGCATTCTCATTTGGCTCACAGAAACGCTTTTGTCGTTTACCCCAAGGCTATAAGAACAGCCCAGGGCTATTTTCAGCCCGTGTAACATTAATATTCCATGATATTGATGAGGCGTTATCCCACGTGGATGACATGTATCTCACGGACAACGACCTCAGCATTCATCTTGTAAGGGTCGATCGGATCATTTTGGGATTTGCAGACCATCGGTTACAAATTCAACTTTAAGAAAAGTAAGATTGCCTTTCTCAGTGTATTGTTCCTGGGATATGAGCTATCGAAAGAGGGGAAGAGCCTGGCCCGCACTTTCTAGAGAAATGTGCACAATTGCATCCCCCTAACACTCTCAAGAAACTAAAGTCTTTACTGGGTTTCTTCAACTTTGGCAGAACATATATTCCAGACTATGCACAACGTATCAAGCCACTTTATGACATAGTACAGCCACATTTTTCTAGCAGACACTGGACAGTTGAACACACGCATCATTAGGGAATTGCAACAGGACATGCTAGAAGCTAAACACTTGCACACACGTGACAATAAAACAAATTTGGTTATCAGAATAATTGCTGGTGGAGAAGTGTGGCACAATGGTTAGAGTGGCAGACCCTGAAACAGAGATCTGGCTCAAGACCAGAGTTCAAGTCCCGCTTCGGCAGGTCTTGGGCTCAATTCCCTTGGACCAGATAATTCTCGCCTCGGTGCCTAATCTAATTAATGAGTCCCACTCTGCAACTCTGGGCAATAGCTTGCTTAATCTCCACAACGGCCCCAACAGTGCTTGGATGCCTGGCTTCACCCTGGGGGTGCCCAGGAGTGGGCACCTCACAGGGAAAAGCCAGGAGGGGTTCCATAGCGGTATGAGTACAGCGCCTTGAGACCCTAACGGGTGAGTAGTGCGCTATACAAGTGCAAAGTTTACAGTTTACTGGTGCCATTGGATTTACTAATGTCACCTTCAATGAAGGCGACACGGTACCCATAGCATACAAATCACATTTATACTCAAATGCAAAACAACGTTTTGCACCTACAGAAAAGACACAAGACATTGTGGGGGAGGGTGGCTGATCTTAAGGATAAGCAACCATTTGTCCATGCAGTACATACATTGGGCCATCAACGTGTAGGAGTACACGTTACCGGCAACACTTTGGCTTATGAAGCAGACAAATCTGCAGTGGCTACGGCTTCTGTGGCTGCCGTGACTCATTCACAGATGAGATTGGATAATGAAATACTGACTGCTGTGAAAGCTTCGGCTGCAGGCAAGTCTCTCCCGAAAGGATACCCTACAAATTATTCTTATCATATCAGTGCACAGAATGTTGCCTACACAACAATTCCTGGGGTTGGAGATCGAGTGATCCCCAACGAAGACCAGAGATTAGATCTAGTAAAAGCAGCGCATGAGGGTGTCGCTTCTGCACATGCTGGTATTTCGGCCACGATAACACTCTTACAGAAATGTTTCTGGTGGCCTGGTCTATGCAGGCGGACAAAGAAATATGTCCTGTGTTGTGACATTTGCCAGCAAATAAAGGGCTCCAATATCAAACGCCCACCGCAGACATCCCTCTTAGTGTCCAGCAGGACACTACAATGTGTGTACCTGGATCATTACGGTCCACTCCAACCTGATGGTGCACACAAATACATCTTAGTCGCTGTAGATTCTTGTTCTAGATTCCTGTGGGTATGGCCGCAGCGGTTGGCTGACGCTTGAACTGTTATAAAAGACTTGCTGATCTTTATCGGTACATATGCGGTTGCAGCATTCCATTCGGACCAGGGCCCTGCATTTGCCTCTAAGGCATTCAGGGACACCATGGGGACGATGGGTGTTGAACTCCATTACTCCTCACCATACCATCCCGAGGGAAATTCGGTCATTGACAGGCGGAACCGTGATCTAAAGCAGTCCTTAACAGCTCGGGTATTAGGTTCAGGCCGCAGTTGGCTTCATCACCTATATGGGGTCCAGAGAGCACTGAATAATCTGCCAAGACGGTCCTTGGGGGGTGCACTCCTTATGAGGTTCTCTTTGGGATACCTATGTATGTCCCAGATCTTGATGGCTCTGGTTTGGTGGCAGCAGAAACACCATTTGACATAAATGAACGTCTCACTGTCTTACAGGAGCTTCAGCAATTTTGTGATGATAAATCATCTACCAGTGCTGCCACCTTAGGAATAAGGGATTTAGCGAAAACTTCGACTGGCTGGATTCCTAAAGTTGGGTATCTGGTTCGTGAGAAGATCGCTGTGAAGAAGGAATTCGGTCCATCATACAGAGCACCTGTACCGGTCTTGGGAATTCAAGGTACCAGGTCTGTCATCTTACCACCACTGTCTGGTTCCCGAGCGAACAGATTCATTTCCATTGATGACATCAAACTACACCATGTGGCAGATCCTTCACAGTAGACCAAGAGGTCCCTTGGGTAGTTCTCGATCCCCTCTCACTACCCAACAGGACATACCTCTACATAGTAGGATGAACAACACTACTACAGACTATGCAACAATGTCCAATGCTGTAACAGATACCTCCTTGACCATGGGGAGGGCGGAAAACAAACTTTTGCTAGTTCTAGTTACCACTTCATTGACAACACCTGTCCAAGATATGGCTGTTTTTTATACGAACACTTTACAGATTGATGACACCGTCTACCAAGAGCCTCCACACAAAGTGGACCAATGTACAAGTAATGCACCAGCTCCAGTATATGCAGAGACTGCCTCTGGCTATTTCATAGACATTGATGACTTTTCCTCAGACTCATCCACTATTGTGATTGACAATGTTTTGAAAACACGGAAGCTGTATCAATGGCTTAAAAAGAACTATTTAAACTACCCATGGAACTATTTATGATTCTGTTTGACATTTTCAGCATTATTTTTTGGGTTGGTTTTGTGACTGTTTTCTTTTTGCTTATAAATGGTCACTATATTCCTGAACGCTCCTCTGTTGAGCCTCTGGATGAAGTCCTAACTCCATATCATTCCTCACATAAGGTCCGAAGAGACTTGTCCCTTGTGAACATTTCATCAATACCATTTCCATTTTTTTTGTTTTTTATTTGTTGTCAGCCTATCTGGCCATAACAGTTACACACAATAAATACTAATCCATCGTAACACTATAAAAATCGCATTAGATAAAACATCTCAATAAAAAACTACACTTTGCATCTTTAGTTTGACGTGTGCAAAAGTGCACCCAATTTACCCGGCATTATCATAAATGTAATTTATAACAATGATTTACATAGCACACTTAACGTATTCTAAAAAGACATTATGAATCTAGAAATTAGATAACTTATTCTGGCACTAATCATTTGGGGCCTTATGGTGCCAACCACCAGTTTGATGGCGACCCAAGGCCTATCCCCATTTTACAGCAACCTGCGCCAGCTTCCCAAGCTGGTAGCAGCTATGGGACGACACGAGCAACTATACTCGTGCCAGCTGCAGGTGCATTGATAAACGTAACTTCCAAGCCTCCAGTATCTAAGTTGAGACCTTCGTCACAATATGTTTTTCATCTGATCGCATACATAACACTTCCGCTTCTTTGCACTTCCTAACTCCGTATGATCTAAAGAGTGGACTTAAATACAATTTGAGGAGTTTGAGCGTAAAGTGACACAATAAAAGGAAGTGGAATAATGTTTCTTGGCCACCATGAAGACATGGACAGCAATCTAATCTACCTGGGGGGGCGGGTTGCCATCTATTGGTCACCGCTATCACCGGTAGTGTGCCCATACGGAATTTAAAATAGAGAGCCCTTTTTTCCTCCGGATAAATATTATCTATAAAAACAGCTGGTTTGAGCTCTTGATTAAACAAAATGTAACTCTTAAATAAAGGACTAAGGGGGTCATTACGGGTTTGGCGGGCGGCTACCGCTGCCCGCCAAGCGGTAACCGCTGTGCGGCCGCATTCCCACGGCCCCCATCACGACATCCCTGCTGGGCCGGCGGGCGCAAACCAAGTTTGCGTCCAACGGGGATGAGGCCGCAACATAGGAGCCGGCTCCTAATGGAGCCGGCGGTGTTGCGGCCGTGTGACGGGTGCAGTTGCACCCGTCGCGCTTTTCACTGTCTGCTATGCAGACAGTGAAACGCTGGCCGGGGCCCTGTTAGGGGGCCCCTGCACTGCCCATGCCAGTGGCATGGGCAGTGCAGGGGCCCCCAGGGGCCCCAGGACACCCCTTACCGCCAGCCTCTTCCTGGCGGTGCAAACCACCAGAAACAGGCTGGCGGTAGGGATGTCATAATCCCCAGGGCAGCGCTGCTTGCAGCGCTGCCCTGGCGGATTATCACCGCTGGGGCTAAAACCGCGGGAAACCGCCGGCCCCGGCGGTGCGACCGCGGACGCTACATTACCCCTCGTAATGGCCACCTAAGTGTCTCACACATGCTCTGTGTCTTTTGGTCCCAATATGCCTTTTTTATATAAATAGACTAGGCCTTCTGATTTTTTCTGGATGGAGCCAGAGATCTTCCTGGCCTATAGCAGCCAGGATGGTTGAGATGTGTTTGAACCAGGGCAATTTCCGATGGCTCTGTAGCTTTATAATGTCCATCAGTGCGTCTCTATATGGTTTGAGTTCCTCTTTTGCCCAAATACGGATCCAGTATCTTATTGGAGCCAATGCAATGTAATCCTCAATCTTCCTCATTTGTAGATCTATTCTTATTGCGTTCATCGGTGTGGCATTGCCTAAACAAAGTAATCAGCGTAAAAATGTATTCTCGGTTACTTGTATTGAAGGAGTCTTTCTAAATCCCCAGATCTCTGCACAATATAGTGCTGCAGCCCTTGCTTTGGTTTTATATGCAAGCAGTGCAGAACTCACAGAGGGCCTCATTACGACCCTGGCGGTCATAGACCGCCAGGGTGGAGGCCGGAGGTAGCACCGCCAACAGGCTGGCGGGGCTACATCAGGGATTCCGACAGCGGCTCTGAAGCTGCGGTCGCCCAGCCGGGTCCGGCGGTTTCCCGGCTTACACCGCCAGGAAGAGGCTGGCGGGAACAGGTGTCATGGGGCCCCTGGGGGCCCCTGCACTGCCCATGCCACTGGCATGGGCAGTTCAGGGGCCCCCTAACAGGGCCCCATTAAGATTTTCAGTGTCTGCTTGGCAGACACTGAAAATCGCGACGGGTGCAACTGCACCCGTCGCACCCCAGCAAATCCGCCGGCTCCATTCGGAGCCGGCTTCATCTTTGCTGGGGCTTTCCCGCTGGGCTGGCAGGCGATCTTTTGAAGATCGCCCGCCGGCCCAGCGGGAAAGTTGGAATGGTCCCCGCGGTAATTTGACAGCGGGGCGGTGTTTGGGTGGTTTCCGCCCGGCGGGCAGCGCCCGCCGCCCACCGGGGTCGGCATGACCCCCAGAGTGATTGCCTGTGGCTTTTGCAAATCTGAGTACAGCTCCGGCTTGTTGCGCCAAGGAGATGTTACTTTTATAAATTTGCGGTTTCCATGTCAGTTTTTCATCCAGCCTACAGCCTAGGTAGTCATAGGTAGCCACTTGGGCCAAAGGCTTTTTATTTACCCTAAAGGTCGATCGCATCTTCTGTTTTTGGTTAGGAATCATAAACTTGGTTTTCCCCTCATTAATTACCATACTCCTCGAGGTAGAAAATGATTCAAAACCCCCTAGTAATCGATGCATTGCTATGTCTGTTCTTGCCAATAATACAGCATCATCTGCAAAAAGCAGGATAGGTATACTTTCGTTGGCTAGTTTTGGCACATCCAGATTTAATTTCCTCAGATCTTGACTTACTTCATTTATATAGCAATTAAATAAGGTTGGAGCCAAAACACAGCCTTGTTTTACGCCTCGCTGGATTGGGATCTCTGCCGTATAATAATTTCTCGTGCTGTATCTGACCCTGGCGGTATTTCCTGTATGCAGTAAGATTAACAGCCTTAGAATTTTTCCCTGTATTCCCATTTCCAACAGTAACTGCCATAGTGTTTGGCGATTCACACTGTCAAAAGCTGTTTGAAGATCGACAAAGACCAGGTATAATGGACAATCTTTTAGGGCGACGTATTTAGCGCAAATCATATTCAACTTAAAAAGTTGATCTGTTGTGCTTTGGCCTTCCCTAAAACCGGCTTGAGGTTTCGATAATAAATCTCCATCCTCTAACCATTGATCTAAGCGCGACTGAATCAATTTGGCGAAAATGTTTCCAACACTATCAAGCAATGAGATTGGCCTGTAATTACACACCATATCCTGTGTCGCTTTTTTGTGTAGTGGAACAATTATTGATTTCTTCCAAGAAGTGGGATTACCTCGAGGTGCCAAACACTGTTGAATAGACGAGCTAAAGCAGGTAGCCATAGCGTTATTTGGTTACGATAAACGTCTGAAGGAATGCCATCTGGGCCTGCAGCCTTGTACGGCTCTTGGAGGAGGATAGCGTGTTTAATCTCTTTCTCGCTAAATTCCAGTGTTAGCTCCGTTGCACATGGAACGGCATGGATTTCTTGCATAGAATTTGTGCTAGGGAGTTTATTAGGGACTAATTCATCCTGTATTTCATATTTCGACACAACAGGCCATTTTAATGATGCCACATAAGTCTCTTGGAGTGGAAATGCCTTACTTGATCTTTGGTTACTGCCTTCCAACCCTTGGCTGAGACTATTTGAGTTATTGGTACTCCCGGGTACCATATTGACCTCTTCCTGATACAGGGCGGTGAAGTGCTTTACCCAGAGTTGTGTGTTGATGTTCAGCTCTAGATTTTTCGGAGGGCCTTCGCATCCCCACCTGATTACCTCCCAAAACTTTTTACAGTTTCCTGACGAAATTGCACGCAGGAGAACTTTCCAGAGCTTGTGTAGGAAAGTCTTCCTCTTGTATTTCAGTATTTTCTTGTACTGTTGCCTGCACTCATAAAAGTGTTGCTCATTAAGGTCATTCAAATGCCGGTTCTTTAATGCTTGTGATAACGCCCTTTTTAATTTTAAACACTCACCATCAAACCAGCCCTCCATCATTTTTGGATTAGTTTGGAGATGCTTGGTTCTTTCCTTTGTTGTTTGTAATAGCAGATTGTTAAAATTGTGCAGGAGGCGTAAAGCCTCATTAACTGATAGATTGAGGAACGTGCTGAGTAATAACAACCAGGTCTGACTAGGTACACTCATGAAGGATTCGTCCACATTTGACCATAATATGTTTTTCTTATTTGGTCTCATAGTTATTGTTAGGCTATTCCCGTTATATGGAGACTCAGCTTTCCCTGGACTCATGTCCGGATGGGCCATCTCCATTAGCAATGGGTCATGGTCACTCTCAATCCTGTCCCTTATTTCCATGTCAATGTCATAGTGCCAGGCTTCGATGTTTATTGCCATGTAATCGATTATACTTTGCCTTTTTCCAATTCGAAAGGTGGGTTTGAAAGCTCTATCTGAATTGTTCTTCCATTTAATGTACGGATTCCTCCTTCTATTAGAGCTTCAAAAATTAATTCTCCTTTCTTGGAGTCTTGACAACGTTGGATGAGGGGTGTCGGAATATTCCAGACATGATCTTCCTCTATTACTTGTTCATCCCTGAGAATAGAATCACCGCATATTAGTAAGAAGGTTTTACAAAGCTGAGGGGGGCGGTCGTTCATGTGACCAAATGCTGGATTCCTCCAACCTTTGGATCTTTTGTTTAAGATATGTTCCTTGAGGAGCCGCACGCCTGGCTTGACTTGAACCCAGCTAATAGGAGGAAAATACTCCTTTACTATTTCGAGTGACCACTCCTCGTGTTTTACTACAAGCGTATGAATTTCCTTGCTTAATACAACATGAGTTACTGCGGAGTTTCCCAGCAGTGAAGTTCTGATCCAAATGATCAAGCCTCCTGATGGTCTTCCTTTTTTTTGTTTGGTGGCAGGTAGATGGAAAGTAGAAAACCCATCTAGATCGATGGCATTGATAGACCAAGTTTCCTGGAAGCAACTGATATCTTGTTTTTTAATGAATTCTACCCAATCCTTGTCCTCCATTTTGCCTTTTAAGCCTGCAATGTTCCAGCTTAAGATTTTTAGTGTTGGACTGGTTCTATCTTTTGTATTCAGGCAGTCCATTTTTTGCTAAAGGCTTCTAGATGGCTGATCTTCATATATCTGCGACTGTGAGGGGTTACCCATGCTGTTTCTTAGGGAATTAACCAACAGGCAGAACCTCATGTTGCTCAGATTTGTTCGTTCAGGTAGTTGTTGTTTGGAGCTAATTGCTCCCTGCAGTATCGAGCCAGAGTTGCCTTTTACCTCGTGCCTACCTGACACATTTTGCTTTGGAGCTTTTTCAAGAAATATTGTTGGATACGGTTCCTTTTGCGGAATAGCGGTAGAGATTCCCCAGATCTTCAACTAATTAGAACATTTTAGGATCTGTTTTACTATCCAAGGTGAAGCCCAGACTGTTTCTGTTGATTCCCTGCTCTCTAACCCTTTTCTTTGTATGAATCTTACTGAGAGCAGATCTTTGGTTGTTACGTTCTGCAGGACTGGCAGGGAGCTAACCAGATGTAAAATATTGGACCTATTTAGGATGTCTTGGCTTCCTTTTGAGGAGTACTCGGGGATAAACATAATCGTGTCTTCAAGCTCTTCGCTTATTTCAGTGCGGATCTTGGTATGCCCGCCACCTCCCTGCGACCATTTTCCTTGAAGTTGGTTATCTTCCTTTTCATTACTGTAAGTTGTAACTGCCCATCCGGTCGATGCTAGTTCTTCCTGGCCTTTTATCCTTCCATAATGCGTCTCTATATTCCTATATCCTTCATGTGGTTGCCTTTTTGGAGGCCAATTTTCCATTTTTTCTTTAATTTCCAGGTCGAGCGGTGAGTGTGATAGGGCGGGCAAGTCAATAACCCACCCGGGCTGGCTACTGTAATTGTGATTTCCTGGGTTAGCCTGAGAGCAGTGTTATGCTTTTGTACGAGGTGCAGGAACCGGAGCTATTATGTTGTCCACACACATAGTTGTTCTTATACTTTGTTCACTTCCTGTGGGCTCGGGGCTCTTTACCCTCCTGATTTCACTTTTCCTGTTTTCTTGTGGTGCCCCCTCAGTAATAGAGTTTGGAAGCTGCTGACATATTCCGTTGTGGTTCCCCACTGTATTTGAGTAATGTACCTGAGCTAGGTGTTCTATTTTTGTAACTGGGAGGTACTTGTCCATGCCGGTGCTTAATTTTGTTGTCTCTAGGCTCCGTTTAGATATTCCATTGACTAGAGCATCGCTTACCTTGCTTGTCCCTGGGTTTGCTCATGGATCTATTTCCGACCTCCTTCCATTATCTGTGTCATGCCCAGACGCTTGGTTTCCCCTAAGGCCAGTGGGTATATGATTTATGTGGGAGTGGTGAGTACAGCTTTTATCGCATAATAGTCCGGGATTTTTGTTTGTAAAATTATTGTCTTTATCTGTTGATTTTCCGAAACTCTCGGACTTAATGTTTTGATCTCTATACTGCTGTTGGGCAGGCTGATCACCTGTATTCCTAATTTGCCCCACTGGGCTTGCCTGTCGTGACAAATTTAATGCCTTTTTCACTGATACCTTTTTATTTCCTCTAGCTTTTTTCCACTTTTTTTTCCATTTACCTATTGATTGAGGCCTTTTGCTCAGGACCCTCTTTTCTGCTATACTTAAAGCTTTGATTCCAAGTACAGGATTTCCGTTCTTTCCCTGTCTTATCTATACGGATGTTCACATCTGGGCAATCCTCTCGTCCTGGGCCTAAGGGCCCTTCTCTGTCTATTGGCCTTCCCATTGATCTGGACTCTGTTTCTGTTGACTCATAGTTGCACACATGTGCGCTTTTGAGGCTGTATTTAAAATCTTCGATTATGTTTTTGATTACTTTCGGGACTTCCAGTAGTTTTTCCAGCAGTGGACCACAAGCTTGCCTGTCCATCTTGTCGGCCACTGCCTGGTGCAGCAGATTTTCCATTATAGCGCCCTCTACTAGGGCCATCCTGTAATCTATGGTCTGTATTGAAGTTGTGAATTGTTTGGTCAGCTTAAGTTGATTGTCAAATTTTTGTGACTGGGCCATGATCCTTGTTGCAATTGAGTCCAATGTTGTACATATAACTTTCATAATACTAAGAATTGGTTGGTCTAATGAGAAATCGTCTCTATTTCCCCAAGCTTACCCATTTTGCTCATTTTGCTCATTAATTGTTTGGCCTTCTAAGATCTTATCGTCCTTTCCCCTGAGGACTTGTATTAGACTGCCTTATTTAGATCTTCCGATGTTATACTATTTAATTGGGGCTCTATATTGCCAATTACGGAGTTGTCGAGCAAGGAAAGCTCCAGACTAAATGAACTACTTTCGTGTCTACGCAGTGTTGAATTGTTTTTTCCTGCCTGGCTTTCGTGATGGAGCTGCGACACTGAAAGCTTACGGGTCTGCTTTATTAGTAATTGTTCCGTTTCAGACCCCTTTGTATTCTGGATTACTATAGGTTCTGCTTGGGCACATTGTGGGGGGGATATTAGTAAGGAGCTCCCGGGATTTAATAGTCCCATTTGGGCTCAGGGATAATTTCTAAATAACTCATAGCTTGTTCTTAGAGAATGGCCCCGCACTGGGAAGTTGTTTAACTCCACTTCGCCGTCCTTGACGGAGTTATTCATTGGACGAGATGATCGAAAAGATCGCAGCTGGGATAGGGGAATATCCGGCTGCCCGGTCTCTGAATGCTCCAGTTCGACCTCCCCCACGTTGTTGCCACCTTTTTACCCCGGTGGCAGTGTTGAGGAGTGACTAGCCTTAGAGCTTTACATCTGCGACCAGTCAGTGTTTAAGTTCACATGGTTATAGTAGTTGGTAATGGTGTTTGCTTTTGGTTTGGCTTTCCTTGCCCCCCTGGTCCCACCTGCACCCGGGTGCGTCGGTGTGTACTGTTGTCTCCTACTCGGAGGACTTGCAAGGCCCCCTGCAGTTTCTCCTATGTTCAATATTACACGCCCCGTATCATCGGGGTCAGTACAGGCTAACAGCAAAGATCCTGGAGCCAAATCAGGTGTCCCACCCATCTCCTCTCCTGGTTCACTTTCGTCGCCGGGCCTCCTGGGTTGGGCACCCTCTGCTATGACCTCTCCTTGATTTACGAATTCCCTTTGGGGTAGTTGAGGGATTCCGGGATCCTGGTCCTGGTCTAACCCAGGATCTTGCGGACTGTCGGATTCCTGTTTTGGTCTTTGGGATTTCGTTGGATGGACTAGTGCCTCGTTGGCCTCCCTGGCCCTCTTTGTTTTTCCTCTTGTTCCGACCATCCTAGAAGACTTCACTGTGTCCTCGCCTCAGTTCCTTTCTGGGTCTTTAGAGAATAACTTTTATTGTTGTTGTCTTTTTATATCTTTTTTTTTTTTGCTTCAACTCTTGTCGTATAGGACAGTACCAGCAATTTTAGTCTCAGTAAATTGTTTTTTTTGCGGAAGTAGAATAGCTTTTGGGAAGGTACACAATATGCGGCACACAGAACGCAGTACGCAGATGGTGTGTATCCCTCCGGCACCATTAACATCTGCTCCTCTTTCTCTTTATCAATCTCCTGACTCCTTTCTTCCCCCCTCGACAGCCGCTTCGCTCCACGTCTCAAATGTCTATAACTGTCTATAACTGACTTGGCAAGTTGATAGCGAGTTGGTAGAGTCGCTTACTTGCTTAGCGCTGTTTGTGCATCCACTCGAGCCCACCGGGGGTCTCCTCTTCTCTAGTTCTTCACTTCTCCTGCCTCTCGTCGCCTCAGGATGTGCCTCACGTCACCTCCCAAAGCTCAAGGACTGCATGGACTGAGCAACAACCGAGGCTGGAGCTGGAGGCTAGAGGCTGAGGGCTGGGGCTGGGGTGAGGCAAGGGGCGGCCCAACACCAGCAGCTGGAGACCAAACCAGGACTTCGCGCCAGAGCCGGAGCTGGAGTGGGGCAGGGAGCAGCACAGCACAGGACCAGCCAAGTGCCCCAGGAGCAGCACAGCACAGGACCAACACAGCAGGAACCGGCGCGGGAACCGGGGACTGCCCAGCGCCTCAGGTCGGGCACAGCAAGAACCGGCAGCAGGAGCGGCCCACCCCGACCAGCAAAACACCAGCAGGAACCACAAAGCGCAAAGCGCCGCAGTGGCACACCTCTGCGACGGGATCTGAAATGCGAGCCACCTGGCACCGGTGTCAGCAGGCGTCAGCAGCTCATCAATACTGATTCCTGATGGGATTGTATGGGACAACGTTCCCTTTGATATATACGGGCCTACTGAGGTCATTCAAATTCCATATGTGTTCCAAATATCTATGACAGATGTGATTACACCTGATGTTGCATCTGATTATTGGGATGTCCAAACAGTTGATTCCATGCTAACTGAAATGAAGGACTATTCCGTATTTGAAAGTGATGATGCATATGAACATACAATGAATTATGGGGAGATGTTCTGGTATAACAATTGGGGACATTACTACCTACACTGTGCCACTAGACACAGGACAGTATTGAACTATACACAGTGGGAACACTGTTCAACACCACCATTGGGGAGCCCAAAACACTATACATAGATTTACATACTTCTCTGGGCATGACACGAAAAATGCAGAGTCATATTACTTCAAGTTGCCTCCTTCACAAATTAGGAAAATGTTGCTAACTAACACGAAACTGATTTATTCAGATCCCTTTGTTTCCCGGCTCGCAGTTGATGGTTACAAATACTGGAAGAGCACTATTGACTTAAAAAGTGTATGGGGGACACAAGATTGGCAGATACAGGGTAAGGAAGCTTTATTTAGAGCATGCCTGATTCCTGTGCAAATAATCTTTTTAAATGACACGATTCAACAGACATCCTGTCTGGGGTTAGCAAAAATTAAAGACATGAACACGCCCAGTATCCCCACACTGGCAAAGTTTAATGATTGGCAATATTTCCTGAATATCATTGAGGAAACGCTAGATGCAATGGTTAAGCCTGGTACCTATAATTCTTCACTTTCCAGTCCCGGCGGGTGGTTAATATGGCCAACTGACACCAATAGGTGTCAAGCACGTTTCTTGAACTCTTCAGAGGGTTTTACAATTAACAGGCCACACCCTTGCTTTGTATCGGGTCAAGATACAGGTATAATTACAACATACAGTGTGGGTAAACTGTGGCAACAGTGGGTACAGACTAACACGTTAGCCGCAGTTAAAAAACATCTTAACACTCTTTCCTGAAGATGTAGACTTACATGATTTTCTGCTAGGTCCTAGGAAACACCACTCTAAAAGGTTCCTATACGCTATGTATAATGAGATCTGGAAACTTTCACAAATAGAAGCTGCTGCACGTTTGAGTCAATTAGATAAGGAAAACTTAGAGAAGGCTTTAGCAGTTGTCGACAACAGCATGAACACTCTGTCCAACAGGATTTATTCACTATCAAACATTGTGCCGTCTGCTATTGATATTATTCAGACAGACTTGTCCTGGTTATATCATGGACAAACACAGCTCCGTTTAATCATGCAGCTAGGTTGGACATTACAGACACTGAAAAATGGCCGCATTCCATGGAAGTATATTAACGGTAGTGAATTGTTCACTGCTTTTAATCTTTCCAGGGAACAGCAGACAATGGCTAAAAGGGAAGCTAGTTTCACCATGCTTCACATTGAGAAGTTAGATAAGTTGCCCTTCAGGGTAGCAGAGAGTCCTTCAACTATTTGGATCTTACATGGCATAATTAACTTGCCCATTTCGACCTTTCGTTTCTCGAATTGCTTGAAACATCTTGCAGTGGGCAGGCTCAAGCAACTAGGCGATAGCTATATCAAGGAAGAGTGGGAGCTGCCCTTTGATTATAAGTGTTTGAACGGTGAAACAGGTTTTTCTGAGCAGAAGCGAATGTGAGACTACTGTTAATCATTCAATGATATGTAAGCAGGTGTCCCTTCATGTCCTTTATAATGCGGAGGTCGCAAACTTGGCCTGTTTTCTGAAGGGTACTCCCGTCCCTTTGATTCGACCGATATTTCATGTATTTTCCAATGGAAGTTATGTGGTACTGAGCGATCAAATTTGTTGCGGGATGCGACCAGAAATTGCCTACGCAATCTCGGTCTCGAAGGTCGTTACGTGTTCAGTACATGTTTTATTCCTCCCCACACAAGAGATAAAAGTATATGACATGTGGCCCCACATAGATACTATTAATGTAAATTATGGCTAGCTGAGCAGACTAAAGGCGCTATTGTTTCAAAAACAGGTCGCATTGACATCCGCTAGAGAGACGTATGCTCTCCAGATAGCGAGATCATCAGCCAAGATACAATCCCTATTACATACCAACTTCCCCAAGCACTTTGGAGAACTGGTATCCAGAATATTCAATGCTTCAAGCACTGCTGGGATTGTCCATTTCTTTAAGGCTGTCGGGTCTGGACTTGTGTCCATCTTCCAGACTGTTTTCGGAGTCATCCCATCAGCCATCCATTCACTCTGTTCAAGCGTGTTTGGTGGTTTTCTGATTATTTTGGTATTGATTGGCGGACTACTATTGCTATTTCTTCTGATTCGCAGTGGTTGTTTCTTTCCAGCTACGCAGAGCAATGAAGCCACTCCCACCAACTCAACTGTGCCGTGAACGCATGGTTCAGATCTTCGGTGCCTCCTTGCTGGTGGAATTGGAGCGTGATTGGTCGTTGTCATTTCGGCCACTTCTCTGGTGCGTACAACCAGTTTTCCGCTGTGTGTGGTGCCTCTTCGAACACCTGCCTATGGTGTGTCCTGCTGTTGCACCGGCATCTCCTGTGGACCAAGAACTGCTGATGTTCCCGATGAGGGTTCATTCACGGTCATGCCCCTTGAGACTGAGGCTGCTCCGTGAGGCCACTTATGAGCCTTCCGTTCTAATATCTACCATGGACAATGGCATTACTGCAGATGGATCTGCACAAGAGACTGACACTCACTACTGCTCTGTGGATCCGTTTGCCCGCCCGGTAATCGATTTAACATCTGATGATGTGGACTAATTTTTGAGGTCCTTGGTTGGTGACTTCAATGACACTCTTCGAGATCATGACTATAGCAAATATTTTGATGAATTGGCTTGCCATTTCTGATTGAAAGTATGCATTCAAACTTCCTTTACTTTGGCCTGCTGTGCTAGTCATGGTTGACATTAAACATTCTGGCCCTCATTACAACATTGGCGGTAAAAGGCGCTTACCGCCGTGCAGAAGACCGCCAACACACCGCCGCGGCCGCGGAATCCCACCACGGTCATTATGACTCACTGCTCAGATACTGCCAAAATTCAGACACCCACACAAGTCCGCCACACCAAAGGTCAGTGATAAACTGGCGAAAACAAATCCTCCACCGTCACGCCAACAGAAATACGCCCACACTATCATGACACACAAATCCAGGCGGTGGCCTTTCAACTGCGGTATTCCATTGGCGGTACACACCGCCGCACTCAAAATACACACACATTTACAAAACACAGCCACATTGGACAATTCGAAATACACACACCTGATACACATACACACACCACTCCCACACACTCAAGACAATATAAAACACACACCCACATCACCCACAAACCCCTATGACCAAAAATCACAAACGAAGGCCAGAGAGAGACACCACAAACAACTAACAAGCATCCACAGGCACACAATACCATCACCCACAGAACTTCCACGCACCTCACACAACACACCACTAAATATCACCCCACCTATCACCACACACACCACCCCACACATCACCCACACCACCCGTTGGCATGGCAAAGACACCCCAGGTTCTCGGAGGAGGAGCTCAGGGTCATGGTGGAGGAAATCGTCCAGGTAGAGCCATAGCTATTCGGATCACAGGTGCAGCACACCTCCATTGCAAGGAAGATGGAGCTATGGCGAAGAATCGTGGAAAGGGTAAATGCAGTGGGACCGCAACCAAGAAATTGGGATGACATCAGGAAGAGGTGGAATGACCTACGGGGGAAGGTGCGTTCCGTGGTCTCAAGACACCACATCGTGGTTCAGCGGACTGGCGGCGGACCCCAACCTCCTCCCCCACAACTAACAACATGGGAGAAACAGGTCTTGGCGAATCTGCATCCTGAGGGCCTCACAGGAGTAGCTGGAGGAATGGACTCTGGTAAGTCAAATCTTAACTATTACATCCCCCACCCTACCTGCATGCCATCACATACCCCCACCCTCACCCCCATCACTCCCACTCCTCACAAATGTTCGACTATCACAACCCACACATCCCAACACCAAGCCCTGCATGCAACAACAAAGCATGGACACCCATCACCAAAGCATGCCCACTTCACATACCCATACACCCCCACTAAACCATCATCACACAAGGTCCTACACAGGAATGCAAGCACTGGGGTACACGGACACCCACCCATTGTACACCATGGCACACACAGATGTAATAAACATCCTTTTATACCCCTGCAGGACGCCTACTCAATGTCACTGGACAGGAGGGTCCACACATGGCCACACCACCAACAGAAGAGGCCCACAGTGATGACAGCACCTCTGTCCAACTGGATCTAGATGACCAGCCCAGCCCATTGGGGACCTCGGGACAGTCGGTTCCCCTGACACAGTCACAGGCCACCACAGAGCTTACCCCCTCTGGAAACACCAGCACAGCACCCACCCAGCGGGCCCATACCTCTGTCCCCAGGACACGTCAATCAGCAGTGTGTCCACCACTACAGGGAACCCAGGCTAACCCACCACCCCAACAACAACAGGGACCTGGGGGCAGTGGTAGTGGGCACACGGTCCAAGGGACGGAGGCCCAGGAACACAGGGGAACTGGGAGGGCTGCTGTGCGAAAGGGGGAGGACAGGGCCAGGGAATCCACTCTCCACGAGGCCCTCTCCAACATCATGGTAGCCTACCACCACTCCCAGGAGACGATGGCAGCAGTACTGGCCAAGTTTTAGGAGACCCAGCGCCTGCAGGAGGAACAGTATTTGGGCTTCAGGGAGGAACTCAGAACCATCAATTCCACCCTGGGCACCATCGTAAAGGTGCTGAAGGAAGTACTCAACACCAGGAGGGACACTGTGGCACTACAAGGGGCCTCTGACACTAGCATGGACGATGAACTGCCCACCACCTCTGCTGGCGCTAGTGGACAGGAGGCACCGCCACAGGACCACCACACCAGCACCCCACCCCCTGCAGAGGGAGAACCACCCCGCAAACGGTCCCTGAGATCCAGGACAAAGACAGAGAACGATGCCAAGACCCCCGCCAAGAAATGAGACCACCCTGATTGTCATCCCTATGTCCCACTTTGTCACCCTGTCCATCCTTAAACTGCCCCAGCTCCACTTCCTATGCCCATTTGGGCAATGCACCTGTGAGACTAATAGACTGGAATCTGCCATGGACAGTCCTCCACCATCAACCCTCACCATTTTGCAACCCCCTCCAATATTGAGCACTTAAATAAACACCCTTGAAGCACAAAACAATCTAGAGTCAGTCTGTGATTTCGGAATAGTGTATTAGCAATTACTGTGGCAAAATGCTCTCACAATTGTAATGTCAACATACCTATGCCACACAGCTCTAGTCCATGAGGATTCAAAGCAGATGTCACACAGTGGGACCCACATCTGTGAAATCGTAAGGGAAAGTGACAACTCAGTGACCATACACTGGGTGAAAACAACAGACAGTAGAGAGGTAGTAGTGTTAAAGGACATGTAGTAGGCAGGTTTGTATTCTTACCTGTGTCTCACTGGAAATGTTGCAGGATCACTGAGTTCCTGTTGTCTATGTCCTCTTCTTCTGCTTCCTCGTCTTCACTGTCCACTGGCTCCACCGCTGCAACAACACCGCCATCTGGACCATCCTCCTGCAGAAAAGGCACCTGTCGTCGCAAAGCTGAGTTGTGAAGCATACAGCAGGCAACGATGATCTGGCACACCTTCTTAGGTGAGTAGAATAGGGATCCACCTGTCATATGGAGGCACCTGAACCTGGCCTTCAGGAGGCCGAAGGTCCGCTCTATTATCCACCGTGTTCGTCCATGGGCCTCATTGTAGTGTTCCTCTGCCCTTGTCCTGGGATTCCTCACTGGGGTCAGTAGCCATGACAGGTTGGGGTAACCAGAGTCACCTGCAAATGGTGAGGGACAACTGTTAGACACACACTAACCTGGAGTGATATCCCCAGACCCAGACAACCATTCCCACTGACTAGCTTCCAGGTGCTCACCTAATAGCCACACACGGTGCCTCTGGAGTTGACCCATCACATAAGGGATGCTGCTATTCCGCAGGATGTAAGCATCATGCACTGAGCCAGGGAACTTGGCATTCACATGGGAGATGTACTGGTCTGCCAAACACACCATCTGCACATTCATGGAATTATAACTCTTCCATTTTCTGTACACCTGTTCACTCCGGCGGGGGGGGACCAAAGCCACATTTGTCCCATCAATGGCACCTATGATGTTGGGGATATGTCCCAGGGCATAGAAGTCTCCTTTCACTGTAGGCAAATCCTCCACCTGAGGGAAAACGATGTAGCTCCGCATGTGTTTCAGCAGGGCAGATAACACTCTGGACAACACATTGGAAAACATAGGCTGGGACATCCCTGATGCTATGGCCACTGTTGTTTGAAATGACCCACTTGCAAGGAAATGGAGTACTGACAGCACCTGCACTTGAGGGGGGATTCCTGTGGTATGGCGGATAGCTGACATCAGGTCTGGCTCCAACTGGGCACACAGTTCCTGGATTGTGGCACGGTCAAGCCTGTAGGTGATGATCACATGTCTTTCCTCCATTGTCGACAGGTCCACCAGCGGTCTGTACACCGGAGGATGCCGCCATCTCCTCACATGTCCCAGCGGACGGTGCCTATGAAGGACAACATCGAGCACAGAGTCAAACAACTCAGAGGTACGTAAACACAGCTTACAACAAACACAAATCATAATCCGATATTTGGCCTTTATGTGTGTTGAGGCTAGGCCTAGGTATGTGTGACACAGTTAAAAATTAAGCCAGGTGGGCCCCTGAAATGGCAGCTGCCTGACCTGTAAAGTGGGACAATGGGATGTGAGGTAACTGCGCTGGCGTTGTACACCGTCGTGTTAGGCGGTTGAAGACCGCGGCGCAATCCTGAATTGGTTAACATTGGACCCTATGGGTACCAGAAGCCAATGACGATGTACGCCGGTGGTGACGGTTCGCACCGCCGCGGACGTGACCGCCATTTTCTATCTGTTCAATCACTTGATACCTGATCTTCAACAGGAGAGGACCTACACTGCAAGTGCTGCTGTGACCTCGGTCTGGAACAGACAATGGCTCGTGCGACTGGGGAAAGGGCCCCTGCCCTCACATCGGAGGAGTTGGAGAAACTCGTGGATGGGGTCCTCCCCCAGTACACGCTACTCTACGGTCCTCCAGACAAACAGGTAAATACACTGGGAGCATGCTGTGTGGGCTATGCCTGTGTGGAGTGGGGTGGATGAAAGATGGGGGGGGAGATTGAGGCGTGCATGAAACGACGGTGAGTGCATGTGCATCATGGCAAGGGTAGGGATGGTGGCCAATGACTGTGATGGTGCAGTTGGTAATAACTTTTCCTTTCCCCCTGTACAATTCATGTAGGTCAACGCCCACCAGAAAAAAGATATTTGGCGTGCCATCACCAAGGACGTCCGGACCCTGGGGGTCTACCACAGACGGAGCACCCACTGCCAGAAAAGATGGGAGGACATTCGCTGCTGGAGCAAGAAGACGGCGGAGGCCCAGCTGGGGATGGTCTCCCAACGTGGGAGGGGTGCCCGTCGCACCATGACCCCCCTGATGTTCAGGATCCTGGTGGTGGCGTACCCGGAGTTGGATGGGCGCTTGGGGGCATCACAGCAGCCACAAGGGAGTACACTCTCATTCAGCTGATTTTGCGCGCAGTGGAGGTGTCTGGGTGGGGGAGGTAACCTGTGGGTTTCCCTAGGCCAGGGCGAGTTTAGGAGGCAAGGTCCCCTTGTGCTGGCAGAGCATGTGGCACCCCACCTCACCTGTGTACAGTGCCAAGTACACCTAGTCAAGCTCCTGTGAAATCGATGTGCGCAGACGTTGTCCATAGCCTTGTAGGCCATGTCCCAGGGATTGAACAGTGGAGGCCAAGTGCGCAGCATAGTGCAGGGGGCTTCTGTGTCTGTCGTGTCCGCCAACGGTAGCGGTAATGCATGCACTCAACATGTCTTTCTTCTGTCGTTCCCCCCCTTTTTGTGTTCTCCCTGTTCTTGTGTGCATTAGCATAATCAGGCGGAGGAGCAGTGGCAACGGAGCACGAGGGAGCTGCATCCCACATGGCCCTGGAGGGCAAGACAACGGAGTCGGAGTACACCAGTGGGATGTAGGGCGAGGGGAGCTCCACGGCGGGGACAGGAGCTGACACCAGTGACATGGACTCGTCCTCCGATGGGAGCTCCCTTGTGGTGGCGGCAACATCAGTGCCCCCCACATCTACAGGTACAGCCGCCACCCCCCCACCAGCACCGCCCTCCCAGGAGCCCCTCAGCGTTTGCCCCGTGCCAGCTCACCCAGGAGGGTGGGCATCACCTTCGCCCCAGGCACCTCAGGCCCTGCCCCAGTCACCCCTGCTGCCCTCAGTGAGGAGGCCATTGACCTCCTCAGGTCCCTCACTGTTGGGCAGTCTATCATTTTGAATGCCATCCAGGGTGTAGAAAGGCAGTTGCAACAAACCAATGCATTCCTGGAGGGCATTCATTCTGGTCAGACGGTCCTTCAGCGAGCTTTTCAGACTCTGGCCTCAGTACTGATGGCAGCCATTGTCCCTGTGTCCAGCCTCCCCCTCCAACTTCCTCCACCCCGACCCAATCCCCTGTACCTCAGCCTATCCCAAGCACACCTTCAGACCAGCATGCACACACCTCAACACATAAGGGAAGCTCTGGCAAACATAAGCACCACACATCCCACAGGCACTCACGCAAGCATCACACACATGCAGACACACCAACATCCACTGCCTCCACTGTGTCCCCCTCCTCCTCCCTCCCAGTCTCATCTACACTGGCACCTGCATGCACTACATCAAAAGCCACTACTTCCATCACCAGCACACCCACCACCACACCCGCTCACGTGCAGTCACCACCCCCACTACCATTCACACGTCCCCTGTGTCCTCTCCCAGTGTGTCTGTGACGCCACCTCCCAGATACACAAACGCAGGCACACACCCACCCAACAGCCATCCACCTCACGACAGCCTCCAGCGCATGCACCTTCACCCAAAGTCACCAAACCAACACCTCCTACAACCACAACCTCTTCCTCCACTCCCAAACCCCCTCCATTTACCCATCTCAGTGTTTCTCAAAAACTTTTCCTGTCCAACCTTGACCTCTTTTCCACACCTTGAGAGACTGTGGCTTTGCACTCCCCCGGATAAAGCAGTGGGCAACTCACCCACTGAAAAGACTTGTGAGACTGTGGCTTTGCACTCCCCAGGATAAAGCAGTGGGCAACCCACCCACTGAAAAGACTTGTGAGACTGTGGCTTTGCACTCCCCAGGATAAAGCAGTGGGCAACCCACCCACTGCAAAGACTTGTGAGACTGTGGCTTTGCACTTCCCAGGATTAGGCAGTGGGCAACCCACCCACTGAAAAGACTTGTGAGACTGTGGCTTTGCACTCCCCAGGATAAGGCAGTGGGCAACCCACCCATCGTAGAGACTTGTGAGACTGTGGCTTTGCACTCCCCAGGATAAAGCAGTGGGCAACCCACCCACTGTGGAGACTTAAGAGACCGTGGCTTTGCACTCCCCAGGATGGAACAGTGGGCATGTGGCCCTCTCGTGGATTTGGCGTTGTGCACTCAACCGGCTGAGGTGCCCTCCCTTTCCATCCCCCTGAGGTGCCTGTTTTCTTGCTCTATGATGCCCCTGCAGTGTTCTCTCCGTCATGGTCGGGGATCTTGTGTGGGCCTCGCCCATACCGTGTGGGCCCAGTGTTCCACTGACTTCATTGGAGCACTACCTGGACTACTATTCTTGGTCGATATTTTGTTTATAGTGTATATATATATTTCTGCGTACTTGATTTTAATATATTACAATGGTTACACTCATTTCCTTTTGCCTTTGCATTCTTCCAGGGGGGGTTGGTGGGTGTCTCTATAATGTATCATGCTGTATTAGTGTGTGTGTTGTCGTGGGTGGGGGTGTTGCCTGTTGCGTGTGTGTGTCCCTGTTTTTTCCCTCCCCCTCCTCTGTGTCGTAGGTGCAGTACTCACCGTTGTCTTCGCCACCGGCGTTCGTGCTCCTGGTAGAGAAGCAAGAAGATAAGGGCTGGCAGGATCTGCAGCTCTGGTTCCATGGCGTCCGGATTCCTCATGGGGTGTGTAGAGGTGAGCGTTTTCCCTTCGAAGTCCTGTTTCCGCTGTGTTTTTGTCCACGGTGATTCCGCCCCAGAAAAGGTGGCGGATTGGTAGGTTGTGATACTGTGGGTGGTACTTTGTCCTCCGCCTGTCTGTTGGCAGTGAGCGCCGCGCAGATTGTTTGTACCGCTGTGGGGGTCTGAGTGACAAAGGTGAATGAATCGAAACGCTAAAAATGCTCTGGACTAAAAGCTAAAAGCATAAAAACTAGCTAAAAACGTTTTTTTTTAAATTTGTTAAAAGATAGTAAAAATATCAGTTAAAAATACATACACAGAGGTGGTCATTACAACCCTGGCGGTCGGTGTTAAAGCGGCGGTAAGACCGCCAACAGGCCGGCAGTAAAAAATTTGCAATTACGACCGTGGCGGAAACCGCTAACAAAGACAGCCACTTTAACACTCCGACCGCCACGGTGGTACAGACAAACAGCTTGGTGGTCACCGCCAACAGACAGGTGGAAGACAAAGTAACGCCCACAGTATCACAACCTACCAATCCGCCACCTTTTCCGGGGCGGATTCACAGCAGATAAAAACACGGCGGAAACAGGAATTTCGAATGGAAAACGCTCACCTCATCACACTCCACAAGGAACGACGATACCATGGACCCGGAACTCCAAATCCTACCCGCGATACTCTTCCTACTCCTGTACCAGGAGCACCAACGCCGGCGGCGAAGACCACTGTGAGTACTGCACCTACGACACAGGTGAGGGGGGAGGCAAAAAACAGGGACACGCAACACGCAACACGCAACACCCCCACCCTCACCCACTACAACACACACACTGATACATATCTATACATTATAGTAACACCCCTCAACCCCCCAGAAGAATGCAAAGACAAAAGGAAATGAGTGTAACCATTGGAATATATTAAAATGCAGTACGCAAAAATATACATATAAACACTATTTACAAAATATACACCAAGAATAGTAGTCCAGGTATTGCACCATTTATAGTCCGTGGACCACTGGGCCCAAAATGCATGGGCGAGGCCCACACACGATACCAGATCAAAACAGAGAGAACACTGCAGGGGCATCAGATTGAAATACAACAGGCCCCTCAGGGGGAAGGGAAGGGAGGGCACCTCAGGCGGATGAGTGCACGACGCCAGATCCACGAGGGGGCTCCATGCCAAATGATGTATTCTGGGGAGTGCAAAGCCACAGTCTCTCAAGTCCATACAGTGGGTGGTTTGCCCACTGTTCAATCCTGGGGAGTGCAAAGCCACAGTCTCACAAGTCTCTACAGTGTGTGGTGTGCCCACTGTTCAATCCTGGGGAGTGCAAAGCCACAGTCTCACAAGTCTCTACAGTGGGTGGTTTGCCCTCTGTTCAATCCTGGGGAGTGCAAAGCCACAGTCTCACAAGTCTCTACAGTGGGTGGTTTGCCCACTGTTCAATCCTGGGGAGTGCAAAGCCACAGTCTCACAAGTCTCTACAGTGGGTGGTTTGCCCACTGTTCAGTCCTGGGGAGTGCAAAGCCACAGTCTCTCAAGTGGATAACAGTCTCCACTGGTTCTGGAGGGGGACTAGTGCCCAGAGTGCTTCATCCTGCGAAAGACTGACGGAGTGGATGCATGTCTCCACTGGTTTTGGAGGGGGACTGGTGCCCAGAGTGCTTCATCCTGCTAAGGACAGACAGAGTGGACGCATGTCTCCACTGGTTCTGGAGGGGGCTGGTGCCCAGAGTGCTTCATCCTGCTAAGGACAGACGGAGTGGATGCATGTCTCCACTGGTTCTGGAGGGGGACTGGTGCCCAGAGTGCATCACGCACCCCGTGTTGGTCCCAGTTGCGTCGGTGCCCCTGCCGCTCATTGGCTAGCGTTGCTTGAGTTGGCGGTGCCCTGTTCAGCGGTGCTTGAGTTGGCGGTGCCCTGTTCAGCGGTGCTTGAGTTGGCGGTGCCCTGTTCAGAGGTGCTTGAGTTGGCGATGTCCTGTTCAGCGGTGCCTGAGTTGGCGGTGCCCTGTTCAGCGGTGCTTGAGTTGGCGGTGCCCAGTTCAGCGGTCCTTGAGTTGGCGGTGCCCTGTTCAGCGGTGCCTGAGTTGGCGGTGCCCTGTTCAGCGGTGCTTGAGTTGGCGGTGCCCAGTTCAGCGGTGCCTGAGTTGGCGGTGCCCTGTTCAGCGGTGCCTGAGTTGGCGGTGCCCTGTTCAGCGGTGCTTGAGTTGGCGGTGCCCAGTTCAGCGGTGCCTGAGTTGGCGGTGCCCTGTTCAGCGGTGCTTGAGTTGGCGGTGCCCTGTTCAGCGGTGCTTGAGTTGGCGGTGCCCTGTTCAGCGGTGCCTGAGTTGGCGGTGCCCTGTTCAGCGGTGCCTGAGTTGGCGGTGCCCTGTTCAGCGGTGCTTGAGTTGGCGGTGCCCTGTTCAGCGGTGCTTGAGTTGGCGGTGCCCTGTTCAGCGGTGCCTGAGTTGGCGGTGCCCTGTTCAGCGGTGCTTGAGTTGGCGGTGCCCTGTTCAGCGGTGCTTGAGTTGGCGGTGCCCTGTTCAGCGGTGCCTGAGTTGGCGGTGCCCTGTTCAGCGGTGCTCGAGTTGGCGGTGCCCTGTTCAGAGGTGCCTGAGTTGGCGGTGCCCTGTTCAGCGGTGCTCGAGTTGGCGGTGCCCAGTTCAGCGGTCCTTGAGTTGGCGGTGCCCTGTTCAGCGGTGCCTGAGTTGGCGGTGCCCTGTTTAGCGGTGCTTGAGTTGGCGGTGCCCTGTTTAGCGGTGCCTGAGTTGGCGGTGCCCTGTTCAGCGGTGCTTGAGTTGGCGGTGCCCTGTTCAGCGGTGCCTGAGTTGGCGGTGCCCTGTTCAGCGGTGCTTGAGTTGGCGGTGCCCTGTTCAGCGGTGCCTGAGTTGGCGGTGCCCTGTTCAGCGGTGCTTGAGTTGGCGGTGCCCTGTTCAGCGGTGCTTGAGTTGGCGGTGCCCTGTTCAGCGGTGCCTGAGTTGGCGGTGCCCTGTTCAGCGGTGGTTGAGTTGGCGGTGCCCTGTTCAGCGGTGCCTGAGTTGGCGGTGCCCTGTTCAGTGGTGCCTGAGTTGGCGGTGCCCTGTTCAGCGGTGCTTGAGTTGGCGGTGCCCTGTTCAGAATATCAGGAGAATACACTTGGCCCAGATACAGAGAAATATGGCTGACACTAGTAGCTGGAGAGGTGAAACGTAATATTGAAAGAGCCTGGGGAGCGCAGTTGCCCCACAGGTGTCAGACTGGCAACGTGACCTGGACTAGGGCCAACAGACGGAAAAGGTCATATATGAGGGCAGAGGCTGCCCAAAGAAATGGGAAAAAGTGTGGGGGGCATGGGCAGCTGCTCAGGGCTTAGGCAGACACCCAGACATGTGAGAGGGAAGGGAAGGTGAACAATGAGGTGGGGAATCATTCCTTCGTCTAGATAGTGAAAGGTCACATGAAGGGCCACAAAAGACTGTATGATGTGCCTTTTATAATGAGTCATAATGTGAAGTAACTCATGTATGTACCCTTGATGCATTGCTTGATGCGACAATGTGAACCCTGTTTATGGTTTGAAAAAACAATAAAAAAATTATTTATTAAAAAAAATATATATTAAAAGGCAGTCAGCAACATCCATAAGTACTTTGTTCCCTCCCTTGGTGGATTTGCCTCTATTCCTAACAGGATTGTCTCAAGGTCATTAATGTAGATGCTAAATAAAAGAGAGGTCAGAACACAGACTTGTCTGGCACCCCACTTGATCTTGATAGAGGGTGTACATTTGCTTTTTGGGCCATATCTAACACATCCCTCTACATCCTTGTGGTGTTTGGAGAGCAGGTGAACAATCTCGGGATCCGCTCCCATCGCCAACATCCTCCTCCATAGTATGCCTCTGTCAACATTGTCAAACACCGAGCTGAGGTCCATGAAGACGAGATGTAAGCATTGTCCCTCAACCAGTATGTATTTGCAAATCAGGAAGTGAAGGTTCAGGCACCAATCTATAGTTGTGTCGCTAGCTGGTGCCCAAACGGTGCACCAGACCCAAGATGCTCTACTAGCTGGCCTAAGCCAATACATTGACAATATTGATTCAATCTTTTCCATTGTTTTTCTCCATTTAATCCATATTTTCTGCCAAATTTTCATCAATACTTTTTAAGAGACATAGGCCCTCATTATGACATTGGCAGTGACTGTTAAAGTGGCAGTAATACTGCCAACAAGCTGGTGGTAATTACCGCCAAATTATGACCATGGCGCTGATACCTCCCCTAGACAGCCAATGTACCACAACGATTCCAGGGCATTAACACGACTGACCAAGGAGGTAGCCATCAACAGCCAGACGGAAGACAAGGTACCACCCACTATATTACGATATGGCAAACCTCCAGGAATTCCGTGGCGGTATCAATGCCATCAAAAGCCTGGTAGAAACATAACACACAAAATGAAAGACTCACCAACAAGTACACATAGGACTCCGACGTTGACATGGAACCAGAACTTCAAGTCTTCCTGATGCTCTTCTATGCCCTGGCCCTCCCGGAAACCCAACGCTGACGAAGACGACAATGGTGAGTACAGCCACCTAGCACACAAGGGAGGGAGGGAGGAAAATGAGAGTGACACACATGCACAACACACACCATTCACACACACACCATACACAGAACCAGCTGCAGAGTTAAACCAGAGTCACAGGACACACGTTAAAATAAAACAAAGACTACAATGATAATCAACAAACACTGTAATTTGATGCAGCCATCATATTCTCCATTTGAATACAAATGCAGGCGACAATGTCCAGAATGGGCCAATGGCCAGTCCAAAGTACAAAAGGACAACATGGCCACAGGGCACAGTCCAAGGCCCAACTTGACTCGTGACACCATCTGGAATCCACTGTTCAGGGCCATCATGTTGGAACTGGGTAGGCACCTCAGTGGGGAGGGGTGGGAGGGCACCTCAACTGAAGTGGGGTACTTGCCCACTGGTTCTGAAGGGGGCTCCATGCCCATTTGTCTTTGGTGGGGAGTGCAAGGCCAAAGTTTCTGAAGTGGGGAACTTGCCCACTGGTTCTGGAGGGGGCTCCATACCCATTTGTCTTTGGTGGGGAGTGCAAGGCTACAGTTTCTGAAGGGGGCAACGTGCTCACTTGTTCTGGAGGGGTCTCCATGCCCATTTTTCTTTGGTGTGGAGTGCAAGGCCACAGTCTCTGAAGTGGGGAACTTGCCCACTGGTTCTGGAGGGGGCTCCTTGTACAACAGTACCTGGAGGGTGGCCTACATGCCCTCTGCTGGAGGTGAGGGATACTGTGCCTCTGCTGGAGGTGAGCGCTGATGTGCCTCTGTGGCGGTGAGGGCTGCTTTGCCTGTGCTGGAGATAGGGGCTCCTTGCCCTCTGCTGGAGGTGAGTGCTGCTGTGCCTTTTCTGGGGGTGGGGGCTCCTTGCCCTCAAATGGAGATGAGGGCTGCTGTGCCTGTGCTGGAGGTGAGGGCTCCTGTGCCTCAGCGGGAGGTGAGGGCTGTTGTGCCTGTCTTGGAGGTGAGGGATCCTGTTCCTTCAGCTGGAGGTGAGGGCTGCTGTGCCTGTGCTGGAGGTGAGGGCTCCTGTGCCTCAGCTGGAGGTGAGGGCTGCTTTGCCTGTGCTGGAGGTAGGAGGCTCCTTGCCCTCTGCTGGTGGAGTGGGCCTCTTGCCTTTCATTGCTGGTTGAGTGGGAACCTTGTCTTTCATTGGTGGTTGAGTGGGAACTTTCACTTTCATTGGTGGTTTTGTGGGAACCTTCCCTTTCATTGGTGGTTGAGTGGGAACCTTCCCTTTCTTTGCTGGTGGAGGGGATCCATGTGTCCCCTTTTGTGATGGGTCCCCTTGGCCTTTGACATGTCACTTGTGTCGTTGCCTCCAGTGCTAGGAGTTGCCTCCACTATCCCGTCTCCTGTCCCTTACTTTTCACCACCCTAGTCCTCTCTTTCTGAGCCATAGGTGTACCCTCAGTAGGAGTGGCAGCCATCACACTCTGGGGCCCCTTTGTTCCAGCAGCTGATGATTTGATGGAAGCAGTGGCAGACTGCTTGGCTGAGGTGCTGGGCTGGGTCATTGGGACCCTGCTCTTACGGGTAGAAAAGGGGTGGAGGGGAAGGAAATAGGTCAAGTTGGGCAAGGAAAAACTTCTTAGGGACGTTGGGGCAGGATATGGGAGGAGGGATGGAGTGGAGGTTGAAGGAGTGGTTGTCGGAGGTGTACGTCTGCTGAAGTTTGGTGCAGGTGCATGGACAGTGTGCGTGTGTGGGGTGGATGGCTGTTGGGTGTCTGAGTGCATGTGTTTGTGTCTCTTAGGAGGGGGCAGACAGGATGGGAGAGGACAAAGGTGATGCGTGGATGGATGTTGTGGAGGTGTCTGCAAGTGAGGTGTGTGTGCTGCTTGATGTGGTGATCGTGGTGGTGGTGGCTGTTGATGTAGTGCATGCTGCTGTGAGTGCGGATGTTACTATGACGGAGGACGATGAGGAGGGGGAGACAGTGGAGGCAGTGGATGTGGTTGTGTGTGCAACTGTCTTTTGTTTGTTTGAGTGCTTGTGGCCTGAAGTGTGCTACCTGTGTTTGACTGTGCTACTCTTGTGTGATGTTTTGTGTGCATGCTCGTCTGTATTTATGCCTGGGATGGGTTGGGGTTGAGGAGACTGGGACTGGGAAGTGTTAGTTGCATGGGGGGCGGTAGGAACAGGGACTCTGGCTGCCATCAGAGAAGAGGCAAAAGCCTGAAACGATCTCTGTAGGGCCACCAACCCACCGTGGATGCCCTCCAGCTATGCATTGCATCGCTGCGTCTGGGATGCTAGCCCCTGGATGGCATTCACAATGGTTGACTGCCCTACAGAGATGGATCTCAGGAGGTCATTAGCCTCCTCACTGGGGCAGGGCTTGAGGTGCCTGGGGCGGAGGAGATGCCTACCCTCCCGGGTGAGTGGGCACGGGCAACTCAGTGGGGGGCTACAGGGAGGGCAGTGCTGGTACGAAGTAGCGGCAGTACTTGTAGCTGGGTCTGCCATCACCAAGGAGCTTCCATCGGAGGAGGAATCAGAGTCAGTGCTGTCATCTCCTGTCTCCGCATTGGTGCTCCCCTCGCCCTCCGTCCCACTGGTCCCCTCGGCATCTGTGGACTCTGCCTCCTAGGAGCTGTGGGATGCAGCTCCCTCAGTCACCGGTGCCCCTGCTCCTCCGCCAGATGATGCTAATGAACACATGGATAGGATGACAAAAGAAAATGGGGGGGAGAGAAAGGCAGCACTGCGTCAATTACAGCACCAACAACACAGTTGGCATATACATTACCATCACACACAGGGATCAAGATTGAGCACTATGTATCGCACTGGCATTCCATTGGCTCGGTGCCACAGCAAGTTGAGAGCCAACCACTGCCAACTGCACCGCTCCTGGGACCCCCTAAGCCCTGTCTGACATGGAATGCAACCTAGCTAGGTTACTAGATTTTGCTATACACCCATTTACCTTGAGCTGGATCACACAGCAATGGTTGAGCTTGCATGAAGGGGCACCCACTAACTGAAACCCACCACCAGGATCCCATGCCACCCATCAATAATTGTAGTCATGCTCACTTTACTCACCCACTTGTGGCTGCTGTGCTACCCTCAAGCGCCCATCCAGCTCTGGGTAGGCCACCACCAGTATGCAGGCCATCAGGGGGTCAGATTCCAAAGGGCACCCCACCCTCATTGGGAGGCCATCCTCAGCTGGGCCTCAGCGGTCTTCCGGGCCCAGCATCTCAGATCCTCGCACCTTTTCCCACAGTGGGTGATCAACCTGCTATAGACCCCCAGGGTCCGCACGTCCTTGGTGATGGCATGCCGCAATTCCTTCTTCTGATGGGCGTTGACCTGCAAAGGTAATACAGACAGGAGGACACCATTAATCATACAATCCAGCCTGTCACACATTTGGCCCACAAATACCATTTCCATCTCCATTGGTACACACATCACTGGGAGCACTGCATGTACACTACCACCAGACATACCCCCCCACTAAAATGACACACTGCTAGCACATACATCTCCATGCAACCTTGTCACATGCATCGTGCCCATGGTACTCACCTGTTGGTCTAGAGGCCCATATAGCTGTCCATAAAGGGGTAGAACCCCATCCACCAGGTGCTCTAACTCCTCCAAAGTGAAGGCAGGAGCCTTGACCCCAGTCCCACGGACCATGGCAGGATTAAGACACAGGCTCACAGCAGCACACACAGTGGAGGCGTTGTCCTGTGGAAAGTCAGCAATCAAGTGAAGTTTTAGACAGAAAATGGCAGTCATGTCCGTGGTGGTGTACACCCTCACCACCGCCGGTGATCCCCTTTGGACACTGTACTCCATAGATCCCCATTTTAGCCAATGAGGAATAGCACAGCGGTGCAAGACCGCCTTCCACCTGATGCCCAACGCTGACGAAGTTACTTGACTTCCACCTGTCCATACTTACAGGACAGGCGGTCACCATTTCATGGTGGTTGACAACATTCAGAAATTAGAAATTGTGTCTTTGTTGTAAATTGCACATACTTTGCCAGTCACAGATTGTCTGATTACATACATGCTCTATGTACACTGAGGTGATGATTCCATTGTTCAATTTGTGACAAGCTACTCACTCTTGTGTCCCTTAGATACCTACCACTGCAGAGGAATAGGAGGAGGAGACAAGACCACGTGTACAGACCCCTTGTGGACTTGGCTACCCTGGAGGACAGGCACATTATACTCACCTATAGACTGGACAGGGACACAGTCACAGAGCTGTGTGCACAATTGAGCACAATCTGATATCAGCCATCCGTCATCCCACTGGGATCCCTCCTCTTGTGCAAGTCCTATCAGTGCTTCATTTCCTGACAACTGGTTCTTTCCAAGTGACAGTGGGCTTGGCAGTAGGCATGTCACAGCCAATGTTCTCAATTGTGCTGGCAAGGGTTTTGTCTACCTTGGTCAAACACATGTGCAGCTACATTGCTTTCCCCCAAGTTGAAGATTTCGCCTCTTGAAAGGCTGAATTCTATGCAATGGGACATATACCAAATATTATTGGGGCGACTGACGGAACACATATTACGTTTGTCCCCCTCCCCCGGTACAATCAACAGGTGTTTAGGAATAGGAAGACTTTCCACTCACTCAATGTGCAAATAGTTTGCCTGGCAGACCAGTACATCTCCCATGTCTCTGCAGGAATCCTGGGTCGGTGCATGACACCTTCGTCCTGAGGAATACCAGCATCCCAAATGTGATGGCACAAAAACAGAGGCACAGGATGTGGCTAATGAGTGAGCCAGAATCCCCACCCAATGTATGTCAGTGTATGCCTTCAGGAGGCATCCCCCACACCATTGTCTAAGGCTATTGTTTGTCCCTCAGTACTTGCATGTAACTCTGGCTACCCAAACCTATTGTTGCTCCTGAACCCTGTGAGGAATGTCAGGACAGGTTCCGATGCCCCCATCTTACAGGTGGATCCCTCTGCTACTCCCCTGAGAAGGTTTGCCAGATAGTTGTAGCATGCTGCAGGTCGCACAACCTGGCCCTCAGATGACATATGCCTTATCTGCAGGAAGAGAAGATTGGAAATGTCCCTGTGGCAGCAGTCGACCCTGAGGACAGTGAGGATGAGGAGGCAGAGGGTGAGGATGCGGACAACAGAACACCAGTTATACGTCAGTACTTCCAATGACACACAGATGAGACAGCGGAACTGACCATTCCTCTAAATATTTATGTTTCTAGGGTGGCTGTAGCACGATGGCATTCACTTCCTTTGCATCTCAACTGACTGTAACCTATGGCTTCTCATTTTGCAGATGTTGGTGTTATGACAACTCTATACTGATGAGATGACTACAGACAGCTACAGGTCATTATTTGTATGCTATCACAGAGTTCAGGTCATTTGCACAAGATGTAACTGTTGCCATAATTGCACATTTTCATCACATAAAGCACTATCACTTAGGTTGTGTTCAAGGGTGTTTGATGTTGTGAAATTTATAGACAGAATAGTGAAATGGAATAGAGTGATGGTAGAGGTAAGGCCAGAGTATTTGTCCATTCTGTTTGTAGCACAGGTCCAGTGTCCAAGGGGCCATAGGAATGGGAGCAAAAGCATTTCAAAGTGGACAAGGTGACAGAGTGGAACATAAGGGGGACATTAAGGAGGGTCTAATTTCCTGGTGGTGGTCTTGGTCTTGGCAAGTATCTCTGGCATCTGTCTGGGTCGCAAGAAACATTTGCTGCGTGGTTCACCTTCTGCAGGGGCTGGTGGTCTGTGGGTCCTGTGGCAGGGCCTCCTGTCCACTAGCACCAGCAGATGTGATGTGCTGTTCAGTTGAGTACCTAATGGAAGGGGCCCACTGGTTTGCTGTATATTCCCTCATTATGTTGGCCATATCAGCCACACCCCTGTTATGGAGACCATGATGGTGTTGAGGGCCTGCAAACCTTTCCTGATCTCCTGATGGTGTACCTCCTAAAGCTGCTGGTTCTCCTGCACAATGTCAAGAATCTGGCCCATCTTGTCCTGGGATTGTTGGTCAGCCCCAAGGACATTTGTGAGTGCCTCCAGGATACACAGTTCCCTGAGCCTGTCCACCCCCTGGCGCACAGCTATCCTCCCAATGTCCCTGACTCCCTGTGCCTGTGTCCCCTGAATGGTATGCCCACTGCCACTGACCCCAGGATCGTCATTGTTTTGTCTTTGAGGTGTGCACTGGGGTCCCTGTACAGGTGGGCACACTTCTGAGTGATGTGTCCTGGGGACAGAGGTGTGAGGACATTGGGTGGGTGCTGTGGTGTTGGATACTGAGGGGGCTTGGGTGGCCAACTGACCAGTGGTCCCTGATGGACCAGGAAGTTCATCCAGATCCAGATGTCCGGAGTTACTGTCATCACTGGGGGCATCTTCTGTTGGGTTACTGGATAGCGGTGGCACCTCCTCGCCACTGGGATTGGCTGGGGCACCTGTGGGGACGTAAGTGGTGTATTATGCTACGTGTCTTTCACATATTCTACATCCCTTGCTTCCCAATATCGTTGCTGTTGCCCTGCCACCTTTGTTTGAGTATGGTCATGGATTGTGGGCTTGTTAGTTCTCCATGCTGTGTATGCATAAGTGGTGGGTGTACATGCAGGGCTGGGAGGGATGTACATGCAGTGGGTATGGCATGCAGGACCTGGCATTGGGGTTAGTCATATGTTTAGGTGCACTGTGTGGATGGAGTGGAGTGTTGGGAGTCAGGGTGAGGAGGTGAGATGGCATGCAGGTATGGGGCGTGATAGGGTGTAAATTGTGACTCACCAGTGTCCAGTCATCCGGCTACTCCAGTGAGTCCCTCAGGATGCAGTATTGCCAAGACCTGCTCCTCCCATGCTGTCAGCTGTGGGGGATGAGGTAGGGGTTCACTGCCAGTTCTCTGGATGACGAGCTGGTGCCGTGCTGCCATGGAACGTACCTTCCCCCGTAGGTCGTTCCACCTCTTCCTGATGTTGTCCTTTGTTCTTGGATGCTGTGCCACGGTGTTCACTCGGTCCACAATTCTCCGCCATAGCTCCATATTCCTTGCTATGGATATTTGCTGTACCTGTGCTCCAAAGAGCTATGGCTCTACTCGGACTATTTCCTCCACCATGACCCACAACTCCTCTTCTGTGAGACGGGGTGCCTTTGTGGGGACATGGGTGTTGTGTGGTGTGTGGTGTGCAGTGGGTGTTGAATGATGAGGTAGGGTGTGGGGTGAGTCACAGATGGATGGGTGTTAGTGGCGTGTGTAGTTGTGTCTGTGATTAGCGTGTCTGTCTCGTGGCTGTTTTTCCTTTCAAAAAAGGTTGTGGGTAATATGGGTGTGTGTTTGATAGTGCTGCGGGTGGTTGGGTGTGGTGTGTGTATTAGTGTCAGGTGTGTGTTTTTGGTAGTGGCCAATGTTGTGTTGTATTGTTTTTGGTTGGCCATTCTGACCGCGCCGGTGTGTACCGCCAATGGTTTATAGCTGTTGAATGTCCACCTTGGTGATTAGTGGCTCATAATGTGGAGGGCATTGTTTTGTTGGTGTGACGGTGTGGATGTTCGTACCAACACTTTACCACTTACCTTTTATCTGGCAGATTTGTGTTTGTGGTAGTATTGTGTCAGTTTAGTATGTGGGTGTCATAATATGGTGAATGGATGTTCGCCTCCAAGGAGGAATGCTGGCAGCCGTCACCATGGTGGTAAGCTGGATTTACCGCCAATGTCTTAATGAGGGCCACAATGGCTTAATTGTTCATATAAGGCACCACTCTACCTTATTGTTACAGCTTGTAACAATTCACAATTTGTTGGGAGTAACCTTGATAACATAAACCCAATGCATTTCGGGTCTGTGCCCTTCATCAGGGGTAATGTGTTTTCATCATTAAAAAAACTGGTATGTGAACTCAGTTTGTTAAAAAAAACTCGGGCTGTGCTTGCCCATACAGCACCAAATATGCTAAACAAGATTCTGAACTCAGCAACTTGATCAGTCTATGATACTGCCAGAACCCTTCCCCATAAAAGTCACTTGACTAGTGACCCACGCCCAGTGTTGATAGAACCCGAGGACAAGATTTTGACCCATCGTCATTCTATTCAGTGCGTCACTGCATGGATTGTGCTCAAAATGTGAATTCTCTGAGTCATATTTATCCCACAGGCCACTAACTGCATTGCTGGAAATAGAAAACAATCGTCAGTTGAAATCCCCTCCCCAAATTATAACATACTTCCCCGTAAGCCCTTTGAATACATTACTAAGAGCTAAAACAAGTGACTCTCCTGTTGAAGGTTTCTGCCATCAAACTTATTATGATAAAAACTGATCAGTACAATGAGTGGAAGGCAAGCAAATTATCTGAATGTAAGGTGAATTTAAGGTGGTTTTAATTATCTTGCCCGCCAGGGCCATTGAAACTAAGGTTAACAGTCCACCACTATGGAGCCCAGATTTCGATAGAGTAGCCAGTGTCATCACAGAATAAAACCCAATGATATGCTGAGTTCTGCAAGACCATGTCTTCTGTAAGCAGACAATCTGATAGTCAGTGATCATATTGACCCAATTGACATCATTCACCTTATTGGCAATGCCAGCAATATTCCAACAAAAGCAAGTTCATATCTGAGGCAACTAGGGCGGTGCATATTCTATGGCTTGAGGCTGCACCTGACATTGATAACTGGATGGGGATTTGCAGTTCAATGCCTGTCAAATAGATGATAGTCCTTGGTTCACCAGCATAGAAGATTTCAACGATACATTGGTTCTGCAAGGTAGAATCAGCCTCTTGTGCGATAATGCTGGGCATGGAGTGTGGATGGCTTGTCCGTAAGTTGGTGTTTATATGCCCATGTGGTCCCTTCTTTCCTCGCACTGTTCCCGCTCAAGGAGTTGTCTGCATGAAGACTCTATTCCTGTTTTAAGCGATGGCTCACTGGAACCCAGTCAAGTGACCTCTGCTGAGGAAGAATAAGGATTTTGAAACGGGATGGTAAATGAACTCGGTACTGGGGGTCTCAGTACAGTAGGGTTGGAAAACGTGGCAAGGTTTGTCTTGTAGAGAACCCCAAGAGAACAACCTGTATGTTGTACTTAAAGTGCTCAACACAAAACAATCTATGTAGGACAAAACCCACCAGCCGTGCATTACGGAAATTGATAATTACATACGGGGTCATTTCGACCTTGGCGGTCTTTTGACAAGACCGCCGAGGGACCGCCGTGCTGAAGACCGCCAGTGGTGGCAGTTTTCCGCTCTGCGTATTATGACTGCTGGCAGCCCTCCGTCCTTTTCTGGACGGAGAGCTGCCAGCAGCCATACTGGCGGGAGGCGGGGAAGTGGAGGTTGCTCCACCGCCACGTCAACAGAACACCGCCCACCGTATCACGTTCTGTGATTCGGCGTGGCAGTGTTCTGTTGACGGTGTGGTGGTGGTGGAGCAGCCCCCATGGATCCCGTCCCCTCCCGGAAGATCAATGGACAAGGTAAGTTGATCGTCCGTTAGGGGAGGGGGGTGGTGGGGTGTTGTGTGATGTGTGGGTGCATGGGGGTGTGAGTATGTAGAAGGGGTGTGTGAGTGCGTGTAAGCATGCGGGGGTGTAGTGTGAATGGAAATGTGTGCGTGTCTGTCTGTATGTATGTCTGTATGGATGTGTGCGTGTATGTCTGAATGAGGGTGTGCGTGTATGACTGTGTGTGTGTCTGTTGGCATGTTTGTTCGTGTGTGTGCGGGAATGTGTGTTGGTGGTGCCTGCATGCGTGTCGGGAGGTGGCAGGGGGGTGGGGGGTGTCTGGACGGACTCGGGGGAGGGGGTGGAGGGTGGCGGAGACCCCTATCAGTGCCAGGGAAGGAATTCCCTGGCACTGATAGTGCTTACCACCATGAATTTCATGGCGGTTCCAAACCCCATGAAATCCATGGCGGTAAGCCGGGTCATGATACCGCCGGCGGTCTTGTGACGGCCGCCGGGCTGGAGACCCAAGTCTCCAGCCCAGCGGTCGTCTCCGCCATGGCGGTCTGATCGGAGAAGTGGCGGATGAACATGGTGGTAACCGCCATGGTCATAATTCCAATTTTTTTACCGCCAGCCTGTTGGTGGTAAAACCGCCACTTCTCTGTTAACCGCCAGGGTCGTAATGACCCCCATAGTCTTCTGCCTCCTTTTTAGGGTTAGTGACTATCCGAGACACTGTACGGAAGGCAATTATATCTCTGTAAAGTGTATCACATCTGAAATTTGCAAGCGAGGAGCTTAGCCAGTGAAAAGAAATTGGCCCTCATTTTAACCTCGGCGGTCTTTTTGGAAGACCGCCGAGGTACCGCCGTGCTGAGACCGCCAGTGCAGGTTGTTTTCTGCACAACGTATTATGACTGCTGACAACCCTCTGTCCTTTTTCGGACGGAGAGCCGCCAGCAGTCATACTGGTGGTCGGCGGGGAAGTGGAGGCTGCTCCACCTCCACCGCCACATCATCAGAATACCGCCCACCGAATCACGTCCCATGATTTGGTGTGGTGGTGTTCTGGTGATGGGGTGCTGGCGGCGGAGCAGCCCCCATGTATCCCATTCCCTCCCGGAGGATCACCGGACCAGGTAAGGTGATCGTCCTTTAGGGGAGGAGGGTGTGGGTGTTGTGTGTTGTGTGCGTGCATGGGGGTGTGAGTGTGAGTGTGTAGAGGGGGTGTGTGAATGCGTGTATGCATGCAGGGGGGTGTTGTGTGTTTGAAAATGTGTGCATGTCTGTTTGTGTGTCTGTGAGTATGTGTGCATGTATGTCTGTATGTATGTGTGCATGTATCACTGTGTGTGTGTCTGTTGGTATGTTTATTGGTATGTGTGTGGGTATGTTTAATGGTAGTGTCTGTGTGTGTGTAGAGTGGGGGTGTGTTTCGATATTGGAGGGGGGTCCTGCCACCTTCGGATAGTGGTAAGGGGGTTGGCGGTATGGAGGGAGGACTCGGGGGAGGGGAGTGGGGGAGACCCCTATCAGAGCCAGGGAAGGAATTCCCTGGCACTGATAGTGCCTACCGCCATGGATTTCGTGGCGGTACAGAACCCCACGAAATCCATGGCGGTAGGTGGGGTCGTGATACCACCTGCGGTGTTGTGACAGCCGCTGGTCTGGAGACCAAAGTCTCCAGCCCAGCGGTCATTACCACCCTGGCGGTCGGAGTGGAGAAGTGGTGGTTGAAATACCATTTTTTTGCCAGCGGCCTGTTGGCGATATTACCGCCAATTCTCCACCGACCGCCAGGGTTGTAATGAGGGTCATTATTCTTTAGTTGGGTCTCTTCCTCGAATTTACTTGGTCATAAGGCTGGCACAGCAGTTAAAACATTACTTGCTGCATTAAGAGGATCTAAACCACTGAATTATGCACAATTCTCAATTATGTTTTCTTGGAATATGTCACAATGATATCTCTTTGTAAATTATTTTTGGTGCACGCATGTCTTAGGCAAAAGGTGCGTATCCATATGTTGATCAGTTTTAATGAATTAATATTTTTAATGTATAATTCTACGTGGAGTAAAAGTGAAATTTGTTTAGAGTATCATTTACTTGTGCACATTTCTTAACACAAAACCTTAACCTGCGTATTTCATATTCTAACCTGTTTCTGAATTTATGATTTATTTAGTATGAAAGTCATGTACCAGTGTTGTAGAGTCTATGGGAGTCAGTCTACCATAAGGGATGTAATGCCTGACAGCTCTATACAATAAACACTGGCTACGCAAATAGGTCTGGTATTTCTTTTGCATATGAAAACGTGCATTAAAGGCTGACAATGGAGAAGAATGCAACACATACTGTGCAATGCAACTTTACAATGCTATATAGAAACATTGCATGTTTTGGTACATTTTTTGATATGTGCAATGCAACACTGAAAAGAAGTACATATGTGCACATTTACTAAAATATAAACAAAAGCATTGTGTGGTAATGCAGTGTTCAACAATACAAGTTATTTGTATGCTACTTAAAGTAAAGCAATTATACATAATTCTAGGTGGTAAGTGCATTCCCTAATTTAAAGTAAAATCACATATTAAAATACACATTGGAGAAACAGTTACAAACTTGCGCAGTGCATAAAAGAGGAAGTGCATGGATAGCCGTTAACAATATTTATTTCCAAAAGACAGTGTAACTTGCACTGCTACCGCACATGTTGGTCTTGTTCTATGACGAAGTAAATACTGCTACCATCTGTCACCTAGCCGTTCTTTAGGTAGGCTTGCACTACTTTTTCTGTGTTCTCTGTTAGTGAAGCTTTGCAAGCATTTTTTTCAGTCTATGAAAGCCAAAGTTAATAGTTCTATGAACGGCAGCTGTGCAGCCTTTAAAGAGGTGAACGGGCGCAGGGATGCAGTACATAGGGGAATATTTACAATAAGGTGGTGCGGCACTGCACCAAAATTGGCAGAGTGGCACTGCGCCACTTTAGAAATGCAGTGGTGCGATGTGTTAACAAGAATATGGTGCACCCCTGTTTTCCCCTTACGCCGGCGCTCAATTTGCTGCCAAGAGCCAACGCAGCCACCCTTGCACCATGGTGCAAGGATGGCTTCATTTCAGGGGAGATTGTTTTTGTGCAAGAACCTTCCTGCACAAAAACAATCTTTAATGGAGATTTTCTCTTTCTTTGTGTGCTGCAAAAAGCAGCACAAATAGAGCAAAAAACAAGGAGAAATGAAAGCATTTTTCAGGATGCTAGATCTCATGGGAGGAGGTGCCAGGATTTTTGAGTAAACAATGTATTCTGGAAGAGAGAGGGGCCAAGGCTCTTTCGGGTCTTTTGCATAACTGCTGATATTCTACTACCATACTTAGGCCCAGATTTATGAAAAGTGGCGCTGCACCTAGTGCAGTGCCACTTTTCTTGAGCCACTTAGCACCCAACTAATGCCACCATGTGTGTGCCGTATTTAAATACGGCGCATCATGGAGCCAGTCAGGGGGACTAGCATCATAATTTTTTACGCTAGTCCTGTGCTTTGCAGGACTAGCATCAAACATTTTGACGCTAACTCTGCAAAGCACCCAGTGGCCCATTGAACACAATGGAAGCCTCTTTTAAATGCCTGCTCTTAGCAGGCATAAAAAATGGCTATAAAAATGGCACATAGGAATATCGTAGATTCCCCCTTGCATACACTGGGCCAGATATAAAGAAAAGTGGTGCAGCACAGTGCTGCGCCAAAAATTGGCAGTGCCGCACTGCGTCACTTTAGAAATGCAGGGATGCACCGTATTTAAGGGAATACGGTGCACCCCTGTGTTTACCCCTGCACTGGTGCTAAATTTAGCTGCCAGCTCCCTCGCTGGCATCCTTGCACCATCGTGCAAGGATGTCAGTGCTGAGTGGTATGATTGTTTATGTGCAGGAAGGTGTCCCCTTCTGCACATAAACAATCACTAATGGCGCTTTGGCATTTCTGTGTGTGCTGCACAATGCAGCACACACAGAAGTGCCAAAGCGTCATTTTCAAATGATTTTTTCTGTGCAGGAAGGGACAGCTTCCTGCACATAAACAATCATTTCTGGCATTTTGCTTTTTCTATGCGTGCGGCAGAATGCAGCACGCATAGAAAAAGCAAAAAATGAGCCCTTGGGCTGGTGTTAAATTTTGGCGCTGCCTCAGGTTTACGAAATTTCATAAATCTGAGGCAGCATCAAAATGCAATGGGTGTTGCTGAGGAATGCCCACAGCAACACCCATTAAACGCCCCTTCATACACAGTGCTGCGCAGGAAGGGGCCGTATTTACAAGGTGGCGTTAAGCCACAAAAAGTGGCTTAACGCCACCTTGTAATTACGGCGCTGTGCTTAGCGCTACAGGAGCATCACAAAAAGTGACGCTCCTGTGGCACTAGGGACCTATAAATACAGCCCATTATGCCTTGTGCAACTATGTAAATAAGGCGTGGCGTTTTTGCCCTTCCAACGATACATTAGTTCTAAAAAAATGACACTAATGTGTTGTTAGAATAGTGCTAGGCCACCATAAATCTGGGCCTTAATTTTGAGGGTATAGTACCCCAAGGGAGGCACTCCTGGCTGATTTTACCTTTGGACTGAGTAAAGATGCCCTCAGGAGCTCTTCTTTTGTGCCTGTCTTCCTTGGACTTTACATAGAGATTAATATCGCTAAAAGAAGCAGTGCATCTGAGTTCACTGCCTAAGAGGATAGATACCTATGATCCAGTCACGCAACACAATTCTAAACCTTTACAATTACCCTTAGGAATCCATTTAAGGAATTGCTTTTTACTTACATTTTTACACAAGGAAAAGGTATATTGGATATTTATTCCCCATTGTATTTTCATCTATGTCACAATTGCCAAGATATTGGTTCTAATCTAGGTGGTCATGCTGGAACTTTAAAACAACAGCTCAGTATGCTGCAAAGATTCATTATGTTACAGGTTGGCCACAAACGGCTATCTTTAATTTTAGGTATGTAAGAATGTATAATTTGCATAGCGCAAACCTAGCCAAAAATCAGCAGAGCATTGTGCACAAGTAAAAGGCAAGTATATAGTCAATGAGTGATAGCAAGTTATTGGATTATAAATGCACTGTAATGTAGTGTTCTTTAAAGAGGTGTGTCTTAAACTCCTTCCTGTATTGAAGATGTGTTGTGGAGAGCCTCATGGATATGGTGATGTTACAGGTCCTGAGCACATAGATAAGAAAGGTCTGTTGCCTTGTGTTTTTCCCTTTTCACATTTCTTTGTCACTGGTAGGATGGTGGACTGCAGGTGTGTCGAGAGCCACCAGAGATGGTGAGCTTGTCTGCAAGATAAAAAGAGGTGCTGGTCATGTTGGCTTTGTAAAAGATGCACCTGGTTTTGATGATGGTGAAAGCTGTCAAGAGGAGCCAATGAAGTTTCATCAGAATTGGGGTGAAAATATCATATTTCTTCCGGCTCTGGGTTAGAAATGCTACAGTGTGTAAGGTGCCCTTAAGGGTCCCAATGTGGAGTTTCTTAGGCCTTGAAGCAGTGCTTTCCCACCACCCAGATATGAGAGACCAAGGGCCTGAACAGCACTTATGAAGTTGCTTTTTGGAATAAACTGTTTTATTTTCTCTATAAAAGAGAGCTCATGCCTAGCCATATTTTGTTTCAATATGTTCCTTCCGTGTGAGGTTGGTGTTCAAGGTGAGTCCAAGTGACTTGGCATTTGGAGAAAGTTGGTGTTCAAAACCTTCAAAGGTTATGTTATTAAGCCAGATTTGAACCATTGTTTGCATGATGTTCTTGGCTTGGTTGGATTGAGCTTCAGGTCTGGATGAGGTGCAGGCACTGTTTGAGGTACTGGGTGTCTGGACAAAGGAGACTTCCAGGTACAGTTGTGTATGTCGGTTTACTGGTGAATCTGCGCACAGCCCACCTGAAACGACGCACAGAAGCTTTGTGACTGGAAAACTGCTGCTCCGCCGAGGCAGAATGATGCAGGGTGACTTCCTGAGTGAAGAATTGATGCAGCGCCTGCCTTGCAGGAGGAAATTCAATGCAAAGCCCTACTGGATTGATGCACAGTTGAACCGTAATGATGCAGCCCGACTTGCCGAGTGAAGAATCGATGCAGCACCTGCTGTGCGACAGAAAATTCAATGCATCACCATACCCAATCAACGCAATGCCTGTGACTTCGTCCCACATGCCTAGGATTTCCCAGCATCGTCCCTGGGTGTCAAAAAGATCCTGGCATCACAGTGAGGAACCAAGACTGCATGCTGGAAATCAACGCAAAGCCTCTTGCAATGTGGAAAGAAACAACGCATCGTCTGTGCCACGACGAAAAATCCGACACACACCCTATTTTCCAAGCATCTCCTCCTCTGCGGTCTCCGTGCATGCCATTTTTTTACACAAACCAGATACTTTGTGCAAACAAGAGACAACTGTTGATTTAAAAAATGTAAGACTCTTTTTGATCTTGCAAAAGTGACATCTCAACTTGTGCTTATTGAATCTTTATCGTTTTGACCTTAATTTAATCAGATAAATATCATATATTTTTCTAAACCTGTGTGGTGTACTCTTGTGGTGTTTTCATTGTGTTATTGTATGATATATTGCACAAATACTTTACACATTGCCTTCTAAGTTAAGCCTGACTGCTCAGTGCCAAGCTACCAGAGGGTGGGCACAAGATAATTTGGATTGTGTGTGACTTACCCTGACTAGGATTTTGGTCCCTACCTGGACAACGTTGTATACCTCTGTCAACTATAGACCCTATTTCTAACATTTTATAATTCATGTCCAGAGTACCAACTTTATAAAGGAGTTCAGAGTTCTAAACCATTTGAAAGTGTCTGATTTCCGCAACCTTTCTCCATTCAGAATTCAGTTTTATAAATACTCTTAGGCTGTCAGAGTCACCAGATCCTCGGGGTCTGTGCACGTTCCCAACACTTCCACCACAAGACAGCTCCAATACTCTGATTAGATTTATCACAGAGTCTAAGAGAGTCCAAGTGGGGAAAAGGGGATTAGGACGGGAACAGCTGGGAAGGAGACCTGTAGAAAGCAAAAGGTTAAAACACAACATCAAAATTACATCTCATGAATTCAGTACCATGCTACAACTCTAAGCTTCGTCTTTTCCAAAAAACATGAACAACCCTAGAATAGTCCTAAAACTGACTAGGCTTTAGATGACCGAATACCTGAGGAGGAAACAGGAAAAGTTAAATAGGACTTTCAGATTCGAGTACTTTCTTTAGCATGAGAATCAGGAAACACTCTGAGCAATTTCTAAACAACCATATGAATCTCCTTTTAAGAATACATATCAGGAACACACAGCATTACATCTAGAATTCTGGTATTGTTGTGTTCATCTCAGAAAAAACATTGGGAAGTGAATTGCGCACATTGCAGATTTGTATATGAGTATTAAACACCATAAAGGATTGTGCACCATGAAATCACACAACGTAGATTCAAGGAATAAATCATGCAACGTCTCAACTTGAAATGCTACCAAGAAAATGTCTTAGAATAGTAGCGCACAGTTATTTACATTATTTATACACGAGGAAAGAATTGCACGTCTTACCGATTCAAATGCCACCATACAAATGTCAAGAAATGGTAGCGCACAATGAACAACATGAAAAGCACTCAGGGAAAGAATTGCGCGTCTTGTCGATTCAAATGCCACCATGCAAATGCCAAGAAATGGTAGCGCTCAATGAATAACATGAAAAAACACTCAAGGAAAGAATCGCGCGTGTTGCCAATTCGAATGCCACCATGTAAATGCCAGAAAATGGTAGCGCACAATGAACAGCATGAATTACACACAAGAAGTGAATTGTGCGTTTCGCAGATTCGAATGCCACCATGTAAATGTCAAGAAAAGGTAGCGCGCAATGAACAACAAAGTTAAATGCTCATGAAACGAGTTGCACGTCTTGCCAACTCATAAAACATCATGTAAATGTCAAGAAATATCAGCGCGCAATGAACAACCATGTAATAACAAAGTAAAATCGTTATGGAATAAATTGTGCGTCCTCCCTATTTGCAAACCACCATACAAATGTCAAAAAATGGCAGCGCACAAGTAATCTGTTATTCATTTAAGAATTAAAATCAAGAATATCAAAATTCTCAATTACGGTGTTGGGAAATGTCCAAACACCGTCTTACCGCCTGGAAACAGTGATCACCAATGAGAGATGAGTGCAGAAGACTGGAAAATCCAAATAGGCCGCCGGGACAGGAGCTCAGGAAGAAGCTGCTGCTCTGCACCGGGACCTCTGAATAGTAAGCACTGGAAGTTGGGCTGACTCTCTTTTATAGAGTCTTGGCCCAGCCTAGAACCACGCCCAGGCATGTTGCAGGGAAATTCTCTAGAAGGCCCTGGAAAGGGACCACACCCTAACACACTCTGAATGTCTGCAGCAATACATTGCAAATGTACAGTATTTATAAGCACCTTACAAATGAATCTTTTGGATGGAGTTCTGCAATGCAAAAGGTTAAACAATAACATATCATCACAATGCATAAATTACATTATCTTGCGAGTGTTGGGTTTTTGCATTCTAGATGCCTGTAGAGCGCGTACTGTCCTGGTGTTGACAGTACTTCCCTCTCCCAGGCGTGCTCTAGGGCCTGGTTTATCTGGATTGAGACGATGAAAGCGTCTCACAAGTACTGGAGCATGAACATCAGATGCGGAAACCCATGAATTACTTTCAGGGCCATAACCTTTCCATGAGATTAAGTACCGTAAATAGGTTACGCCCTCTCAGTTTAGAGTCCAACACTTTCTTGACTTCATATTCTTCATCCCCCTGTACTAGAACAGGAGCTGGATGAGGGTGGACCTTTTGGACTGCCCTTTTTAAGAGGGAAGTATGGAACAGTGGATGAATCCGTAATGATTTTGGCAATTGTAGTTTGTAGGTCACAGGATTGATTTGCTGAAGAACAGTGTAAGGACCTATAAATTTGGGGTTGAACATGTGCTTCTTCTGGAAGTCTATGGGCCTGATTCTAACTTTGGAGGACGGTGGATATAGGATATAATGGACTCGTAATACGGTAGGTGGTATATCCGCCACTTTTGGGACGGTTTAACACCGTCCTCCAAAGTTAGAATCAGGCCCTATATGTTTTGTGGAAAGCCACACTTTGTCACCAGGTTGATACTGCGGTCCCTCACAATGTTTCTTGTCATAATTCTTTTTGTATTTTTTTTTGGCTTTTTCTAAATGTTGTTGAATCGATTTCTGAGTTTGATGCAAATGTTGAATGATTTCTGACACAGCTGCAGTGAGAGAACTTTCTTGAGGAATTGTGATGGGCAAGGTGTCAGGATGATAGCCAAACAAACCAAAGAAGGGTGTAACGCCAGTAGAAGTGTGGAAGGAGTTGTTGTAGGCTAACTCAGCTAACCAGAGCATTGATGTCCATGAATTAAGTGTTTTTTCAGCGTAAGCACGTAGGTATTGCTTCAAAGTCTGATTTAGTCTCTCCGTTTGACCATCTGTTTGAGGATGGTGGCTAGTCGATAGGGTAGATGTCACTTGGAGTGTTTTACACCATGTCTTCCAGAAGCTGGAGGCAAATTGCGAACCCCGATCGGAGAGGATCACTTTTGGCAGTCCATGATAACGAACCACTCTATTCAGTAAGATAGTTGCCAGTTCACTAGAGGTGGGTAATTTCTTACAGGCAATGAAATGTCCATATTTCGTGAGACTATCTACTACCACCAGAAATACTGAATGCTGTTGAACCACTGGCAGACCTGTAATAAAGTCTAAAGAGATGTGTTCCCACGGACGACTTGGGGTTGGGAGTGGGTGTAACAATCCTTTTGGTTTTGAATGACTTGTTTTAGTGCGAGCACAGACTTTGCAGTTGTTTACCATTGTTTTTACATCCTTTGTTAAGGTAGGCCACCAAAAATAGCGTTGGATTAATTCAAGAGTTTTAGGAGTACCAGGGTGACCTGCTGTAGGTATAACATGCAACCAATGAAACACTATCTTGCGAAGTTTGGTAGTGGGCACGAACAAACGAGCATCGTGAAAGGGTAATCCTTGCTTGATTAATCTTTTCGGATCTGCTTGGGCCCACGCCTGCCATTTTTCAACAGTGAATGAATTGCGGATGTCTTCAAAGAAATCTTCTGTTTTTATGATACATAGGACCTTGTCAGGAGCAATGATAGCTCTGGAGGTTTGAACTGCAGGCAATGTGGTAGACTCTTGGCAGGACAAGGCGTCAGCTTTGCGATTATCTTTACCAGGCCGGAAGGTTACCACAAAATCAAACTCGGCAAAAAACAGCATCCAGCGTAATTGCCGAGGAGTCAAAAGTCTGGCAGAACTCATGAATTGAAGATTGCGATGATCATTATATACTGTGACAGTATATTTAGCTCCTAACAAATGATGTCTCCATTCTTTAAAGGCGTGACGAATCGCCAGAAGCTCTTTTTCAGCAATGACATAGGGCCTGATTCTAACTTTGGAGGACGGTGTTAAACCGTCCCAAAAGTGGCGGATATACCACCTACCGTATTACGAGTCCATTATATCCTATGGAACTCGTAATACGGTAGGTGGTATATCCGCCACTTTTGGGACGGTTTAACACCGTCCTCCAAAGTTAGAATCAGGCCCATAGTTCTGTTCGGCTTCGTTCAACTTCCGAGACATGTAAGCTACAGGATGAAGCTGACCAGTGTCTTTGTTTTGTTGTGACAAGACTGCTCCTATCGCCACATCTGAAGCATCAGCTTCCACTATGAAAAGTCGATCCGCATCTGGATGAGTCAAGACTGGGGCAGTGGAGAAAGCTTCTTTCAAAGTTGAAAAGGCTTGGTCTGCTTCTGGGGACCATACAAATTTTTCTTTCTTTCTTAATAACTTAGTAATTGGAGCCACTGTCTGGGAGAAATGATTGATGAACCTCCGGTAAAAATTTGCAAAGCCCAGGAAACATTGTACATCACGAACAGTCTTTGGGATGGGCCATTCAGATACGGCTTTTACTTTCCTTTCTGCCATCACCATACCTTGAGGGGTAAGGATAACCCCTAAAAACTCAACTGTGGTAACATGAAACTCACACTTGGTTAGCTTGCAATATAAATGGTGTTTACGAAGGGCTGCCAAAATTTTCTTGACATGTTGAACATGTTCATTCTCATTGTCTGAGTAGATCAAAATGTCATCAATGTAAACTATAGCAAAGATATTGAGGTACTCTCTAAGAACGTCATTTAAGAAAAATTGAAATGCTGCTGGAGCATTGCACAGACCAAAAGGCATGACGGTGTATTCAAAAAGGCCATATCTTGTTTTGAATGCAGTTTTCCATTCGTCACCCTCTCTCATTCTGACCAAATGGTAAGCACCTCGAAGATCAAGCTTCGTGTAGATTTTTGCTTTCTTTACTTTTTCCAGTAAGACCGGAATTAGAGGCAAAGGATATTTGTTCTTGATGGTGATTTTATTCAAGCCCCTATAGTCGATACAAGTTCGAAGCTCTCCGTTCGCTTTGGAACAAAAAACAAAGGAGAAGCTGTGGCAGACTTAGAGGGGCGGATGAAACCATTCTCTAAGAATTGATCCAAGTATTTTCGTAAATGTTGATTTTCATGTTCTGACAGGGCATACACATGACAGTTGGGAAGTATCCCCACTGGGACTAGATCAATTTGACAGTCATAAGATCTATGAGGAAGTAAGTTCTCTGCTTCCTTCTCATCAAATACATCTTCATAAGACGAATACTGTTTGGGCAACTAAACTACTTTCTCTGCGGCGGTAGCTATGTAAGAATGGCGAACTTCCGATTATTGAGTCCTTAGGAGACAATGTTCTTTACATAGCACTGATGAGAACACAATCTTTCGTTCTGCCCAATTAATCTCTGGATTGTGATGAGTTAACCATGGCAAGCCAAGGATGATCCCATACTGGGGAGCATGAATCACGTCAAGGATGAGTTCCTCTTTATGTTTCTTTCTTTGATTTTTACATTCACAAATTATTGTCAAGGGGACAGTCTGAAGAGTTATCGGACCTCCAGTCAAGAGTTTTCCATCAACTGCCTGGATGGTTTCTGGGGTCTTCTTTTCAATACATGGGATCCCCCATGCACGAACCAATTGGGCGTCAACAAAGTTTCCGGTAGCCCCAGAGTCGACTAGAGCCTTCTTGAAAAAGGTCTTTTTCTTGACCTGAACTCTTATTCCCAATTTTAGATGTTTGGATTGTGAAGGATCCACGGTGACACCCAAGAGCAACCGTTCTCTGCAACTTGGGTGCTTTAGATTTTCCGACTCGACTGATGCATTGGTTGCAACTTTCTGAACTGGGCCTCGCTTGCTCTTTGTTTTGATTGGACAATCTTTGACGAAATGACCTTTCCGCCCACAATAGAGACATTGCCCATTTTTTCTGCGTAGGTCCTTTTCATCTTTGGTCAAAGGTCTCCTGATGGTTCCAATTTCCATCGGTTCCGGCGTTCTTTCTCTCGAAGTTCTTGAGTCTTTGTTATCATGAGCATGCCAAGAATGTTTTTCAGTCTTTTTACGCATTCCTTTTCGTTCATTTAAACGATGATCAAGCCTCAAGACAAGGTTTATTAAATCTTGACAGTTTGCAGTTTGTGGGTCGATTTGCGCTAAGATGTCTTATAGCTCCTCTTTGAGTCCCCTGTAAAACAAGGCCGCTTGTTTTTCTTCAGGCCAGGATGTCTCAGCGACCAGCCCATTAAAGTTGGCTAAATATGACACTAAGGGGGTCATTCTGACCCTGGCGGCCGGTGACCGCCAGGGTCACCGACCACGGGAGCCCCGCCAACAGGCTGGCGGTGCTCCCGAGGGCATTCTGACCGCGGCGGTTCAGCCGCGGCCAGAAAGGGTAAACCGGCGGTCTCCCGCCGGTTTACCACTGCCCTTGTGAATCCTCCAAGGCTGCGGAGCGCGCTCCGCAGCCATGGGGATTCTGACACCCCCTACCGCCATCCTGTTCCTGGCGGGTCTCCCGCCAGGAACAGGATGGCGGTAGGGGGTGCCGCGGGGCCCCTGGGGGCCCCTCCAGTGCCCATGCCCATGGCATGGGCACTGCAGGGGCCCCCGTAAGAAGGCCCCGCAAAGTATTTCCGTGTCTGCTAAGCAGACACTGAAATACGCGACGGGTGCAACTGCACCCGTCGCACCCCTGCAACTACGCCGGCTCAATTCTGAGCCGGCGTCCTCGTTGCAGGGGCATTTCCTCTGGGCCGGCGGGCGCTCTTTTGGAGAGCGCCTGCCGGCCCAGAGGAAATGTCTGAATGGCCGCCGCGGTCTTTTGACCGCGGTGCGGTCATTCAGCGGCGGTACCTTGGCGGACGGCCTCCGCCGTCCGCCAAGGTCAAAATGACCCCCTAAGTCCTGATTCCCTTGGCGTAAGTCTAATAATTCACGATCTACTGACTGTGTTACAGTTCTACGATCGAAAACTCTCTCAAATTCACGAACAAAATGTTTCCAGTTGTACAACAGGGAACTATTTTTACGCACAAGAGGAATAGCCCAGGTAGCTGCATCTCCAGACAGATATGACAACAAGAAAGCTACTTTAGACTGGGCATCGGGGAAAGTATGTGGTCTGCAGGTGAAGTGAAGTTCCACTTGAACCAGAAAAGATTGCGCTTTCAAGGGATCACCTGAGAAGCGTTCTGGGGGAGCTAAAGGAATGGCTGAAGGAACATTGAGGGAAATGTTAGTCGGATTACCTCCAGAAGTCTGAGAAGAAGTACCTGGCCAAGACACACCTGTGGGACTTTGTTCTTTCTTCTCAACCTTATTTTGTAACTGACTCACCCTCTCAGCTAGACTATTTGTCACATCCTTTGATGATACCACTTCTGACTGGAGCTGGGTGATAGCCTTGACTAGCTCGTCCAGTGTGGCCATGCTGAGAACATACACAAACCAGGAGGATAATAATTTGTGGGCTCACTATTCTGTCAGAGTCACCAGATCCTCGGGGTCTGTGCACGTTCCCAACGCTTCCACAACAAGACAGCTCCAATACTCTGATTAGATTTATCACAGAGTCTAAGAGAGTCCAAGTGGGGAAAAGGGGATTAGGACGGGAACAGCTGGGAAGGAGACCTGTAGAAAGCAAAAGGTTAAAACACAACATCAAAATTACATCTCATGAATTCAGTACCATGCTACAACTCTAAGCTTCGTCTTTTCCAAAAAACATGAACAACCCTAGAATAGTCCTAAAACTGACTAGGCTTTAGATGACCGAATACCTGAGGAGGAAACAGGAAAAGTTAAATAGGACTTTCAGATTCGAGTACTTTCTTTAGCATGAGAATCAGGAAACACTCTGAGCAATATCTAAACAACCATATGAATTTCCTTTTAAGAATACATATCAGGAACACACAGCATTACATCTAGAATTCTGGTATTGTTGTGTTCATCTCAGAAAAAACATTGGGAAGTGAATTGCGCACATTGCAGATTTTTATATGAGTATTAAACACCATAAAGGATTGTGCACCATGAAATCACACAACGTAGATTCAAGGAATAAATCACGCAACGTCTCAACTTGAAATGCTACCAAGAAAATGTCTTAGAATAGTAGCGCACAGTAATTTACATTATTTATACAGGAGGAAAGAATTGCGTGTCTTGCCGATTCAAATGCCACCATAAAAATGTCAAGAAATGGTAGCGCACAATGAACAACATGAAAAGCACTCAGGGAAAGAATCGAGCGCCTTGTCAATTGAAATGCCACCATGCAAATGGCAAGAAATGGTAGCGCTCAATGAATAACATGAAAAAACACTCAAGGAAAGAATTGCGCGTGTTGCTGATTCGAATGCCACCATGTAAATGCCAGAAAATGGTAGCGCACAATGAACAGCATGAATTACACACGAGAAGTGAATCGCGCGTTTCGCAGATTCGAATGCCACCATGTAAATGTCAAGAAAAGGTAGCGCGCAATGAACAACAAAGTTAAATGCTCATGAAACGAGTTGCATGTCTTGCCAACTCGTAAAACATCATGTAAATGTCAAGAAATATCAGCGCGCAATGAACAACCATGTAATAACGAAGTCAAATCTTTATGGAATAAATTGTGCGTCCTCCCTATTTGCAAACCACCATACAAATGTCAAAAAATGGCAGCGCACAAGTAATCTGTTATTCATTTAAGAATTAAAATCAAGAATATGAAAATTCTCAATTACGGTGTTGGGAAATGTCCAAACACCATCTTACCGCCTGGAAACAGTGATCACCAATGAGATGGATGAGATGGTGAAGAGAGCTGACAATATTATCAATTAAGTAATTGCTCTGCTGGGGAGGTCTGTAGATAAGATAGAAGATGGAGCATGTTTTCTTTCTTCTACTTTTATTCTTTTAATTTATCTTGCATATTTTGTTCAGGGTGTGTTTCTGATGGATACTTCTAACTACAGATTTATCATCACTAGAATATTCCCCTGGGGCCAGACTGAATCCAGAAATTGTCTTAGCAGTGCTTTGGTGCTCTACTAGGTTGTGCCACGCAGATCTGCCTTGACTACATACTGCCTCAGAAGTAAAGGAGAACGCCAACATCAGTTCTTTTGTTTCCTCAACTTCAAATGAGAATCTGAGGCTCCACTCCTACCTTTGCCGCCTCCTGACAACTCCCAAAGAAATACAGTGTGCAAGGGAACAATGTCCTCTCCTAAAACTACAGGCTTCAAACAATTTTGCAACTGCAGAAAACAGATGGCAATCACAGTCTTGCATTAGGTGTGTCTTTGGTGTTTGGTATGGGGGCACAAGTCCAAGCTGTGTGAGAAGTGTGCCTTTATACTCCCAAAGGCTAACAAACTGTACTTTGCCCAAAACAGATGTCCCTGGCCTCTTGTAAGTCTCAGTCCCACTACACATCCAAGGTGTTGATCTGCTCTTCCTCCAAAGGTCACTCCTGCAAGATGTCTTTGTTGCATAAGGTGAAGTCAAAGTCCAAAGGAAAGAAGGTGAGGTGGGACTCCACCCAATTCTGGTACTCTTTGTCTAAATAGAAAGCACAAGACTCTCATTGTGCTAGTCAGTCTCCCTCCTGATCTATGGTTCCAGAACCAATCCCACAGTTGATCCTGAAGTGCCTTCAATTTCAGAAACAATTGGTGACTCTACAGGTGGTCAAGGCCTTTAAGGGGGACATGCTGTATATTTCCCACACTCTTGCAGCTCACTCCAGTGAGTTTTCAAGCCCAAAGATGCACAAGGGCTCAGATTGCAACCAGTAGATCTGTCCACAATGCTGTCTGAAACCCTTGGATCTGCCACGTTTTCTGTGCTGACTGAGGTGCTGAGTTCCACCCCCTATTCCATGACCTGCTTGAGTCCCTCCTTCATAAGAGAATCCAGTGCTGATTTTGACGCATGACCACAAACTAGCTTCAACTAGGGCCCCAACCAAGATCAGGCTCTGAATCCACTACAGCACACCTAGGTACCATATAACACACCCAGTTACCATATAACCTAGAGACAGATGTAGCAAGTTCTGAATTTGCGATTCAGAAATTGCGAGTCGGTGCGACTCGCAATTTCCGAATCGCAAATTCGGATGCAGAACGGTGTCTCAGACACCGCCTGGGAATCGCTATGGGGTTGCAAAGACCCACCTCATTAATTTTAATGAGGTGGGTCGCATTTTGCGACCCCATAGCGAGTCCCTGTACTCACAGGGATGGTGGCCTGCTGAAGACAACAGACCTCCATGTCTGTGACTGCTTTTTAAATAAAGCATTTTTCTTTTTTTTTTGTATTGCAGCCCGTCTTCCTTAAAGGAAAACGAGTTGCAAAACAAAAAGAATTACGAAACCATTTGGTTTCGTTTTTTCAGAGTAGGCAGTGGCCCATTGGACCACTGCCTACTCTGAATTTTTTTTTAGCGCAATATTCACAAAGGGGAAGAGGTCCCATGGGGACCCCTTCCCTTTTGCGAATGGGTTACCACCAGTGTGACACTGGAGGTAACTGCGAATTGCTGTGCAACCGCGTTCGCGGTCACAAAGCAATTTAGCATTGAGATGCGAGTCGCAAATAGGAATGGGACACCCCTTTCTATTTGCGAGTCGCATTCACATTTTGCGAGTCGGTACATGCAAAATGCTTCCTACATCTGGCCCTTAGTTCCCATATAACAAGAAAGCATCCAAAGAGACTCAGGGGGTCATTTTGACCTTGGCGGATGGCGGAGGCCGTCCGCCAAGGTACCGCCGCTGAATGACCGCACCGCGGTCAAAAGACCGCGGCGGCCATTCAGACATTTCCTCTGGACCGGCGGGCGCTCTCCAAAAGAGCGCCCGCCGGCCCAAAGGAAATGCCCCTGCAACGAGGACGCCGGCTCAGAATTGAGCCGGCGTAGTTGCAGGGGTGCGACGGGTGCAGTTGCACCCGTCGCGTATTTCAGTGTCTGCTTAGCAGACACTGAAATACTTTGCGGGCCCTCTTACGGGGGCCCCTGCAGTGCCCATGCCATGGGCATGGGCACTGCAGGGGCCCCCAGGGGCCCCGCGGCACCCCCTACCGCCATCCTGTTCCTGGTGGGAGACCCGCCAGGAACAGGATGGCGGTAGGGGGTGTCAGAATCCCCATGGCTGCGGAGCGCGCTCCGCAGCCATGGAGGATTCACAAGGGCAGTGGTAAACCGGCGGGAGACCGCCGGTTTACCCTTTCTGGCCGCGGCTGAACCGCCGCGGTCAGAATGCCCTCGGGAGCACCGCCAGCCTGTTGGCAGTGCTCCCGTGGTCGGTGACCCTGGCGGTCACCGGCCGCCAGGGTCAGAATGACCCCCTCAATTTTTTTGGCTCCTCCTCTGACCAGAGCTTCCCACCACTTGGACATGATGATGGTGGGGATGATTTATTCCCCCTATATGATGATGACAGTTCTTACATAGAGAGCAATTGAGTTTTATACTTCTGCTAATACATGGCTAAATTCACCCTTTGGGCCTCCATTCAAAGAGAGTGCTTCCTTTCCTGTAGTAATTTGTTGGTCAGCGAAGGTCCTTCATGCAACTGGCTTCTGTTTAACTCAAGACAAATTTCGTTACAGAAACTTTGCAACCTAAGCCAGCCTCGTAAGAACACCTGCTGATGTTCAATGAAGTCCTTATTGATATCTTAACCCCTTCCCTGCCACGTACTTAATGGTTACCTCCAGTGGTGCGGTGCTGAGGCATCACGGACATAACCATTACATCCTGGTAGAGGCCCTTGGGGGAAGCCCTAGCGTGACCCTTGAGGGTTGACCCCCCACCCTCCCAGGGCAGAGATGGTAGGGGAATCCCTTCCCCCTCCACCCGACCCTGCCTCCTCTTTGCTTCCAGCACGTTGAGGGAAAAGGAGGTGAGTTTCTCCTTCAGCCAGGGGAGGTTTGCTCAAACAGAGGCATCGGGGGAAAGGAAAGGGTTTTCCTTTCCCTCAATGTCTCTTTCAGTATTCCTGATTGCCTGATCGGGGTGCAATCAGGCAGCTGGAATGCCCGCAAGACACCTGGGATTTCTCTTTTTTGATGATTTTATGTGTCGGGGAATGGCCCCTTAAGCAAGGGTCATTCCCCTTGGTGGGGCATAATGATTATCGCCGTTTCTGCCCCCATGGGGGGGCAGATCAGCCTCTTTTTTTTAAGCCGATCCGCCCAAGGAGGGCGGAAGCCACTGGAAGCCATGGATTGTTTTTGTGTGTTTAGGAGGCGGTCCCTTTGGCAGGAGTCGCCCCCTCCAAACTGTTGGGCAGTTTATTTTTAGGCTCATATACCCCCAAGGGGGGCATGGAAGCCAGGGATTGTTTTTGTGTGTTTCTTTTTGTGAGGGGGCAGCTCCTTGGGAAAGGGCCCCCCAAACTGTTCGGCAGGTCTGCTCCCGGTCTCTATTTTTAGACCCATCTAAGCCACTTAGCGCCAGGGATATTGTGTGTTTTTTGTGTGGGGGTGGCACCTTGGGCAAGGGCCACCCCACCAAAGGGGGTAATATATTTTACTCCATAGATCGGCCTATTTATTTTAGGCTGATCTGCCCCCAAGGGGGGGGGGCAGAAGCCACTGGTAGAGATTGTTTTTGTGTGTTTTTTTGTGTGGGGGGCCCTTGGGCAAGGCAAGGGTCACCCCCAAAGGGGGCAAAGCACTGTTGGGCAGTTCTGGCCCCCTTGTGGGCAGATTGCCTTTCTATCTTTAGGCCCGTCTGCCCCCAAGAGCACCAGGGATATTGTGTGTGTGCATTTTATGTGGGGGAGCGGCCCCTTGGGCAAGGCTCACCCCCCAAAGGGGGCAATATATTTTACACCATTTCTGCCCCCCTTTGTGGCAGATCAGCCTATTTTAATTAGGCTGATCTGCCCCCAATTGGGGCAGAAGCCACTGGAAGCCAGGGATTGTTTTTGTGTGTTCCTTTGTGTGTGGAGGGGTCCCCCAAAGGTGGCAATATATTTTATGCCATCTTGGGGGAAGATCAGCCTTTTTTTAGGTCCATCTGCCCCCTAGGGGGACAGAAGCTACTTGAAGCCAGGGATTGTTTTTGTGTGTCTTTTTTGTGTGGGGGGTGGCCCCTTGGGCCAGGGTCATCCCCCGAAGAGGGCAAAGCATGTTGGGCGGTTCTGCCCCTTTTGGGGACAGATTGACCTATTTGTTTAGGCCCATCTGCCCCAGAGGGGGGCAGAAACCACTTTGCACCAGGGATCTTGTGTGTGTGTGCGTGTTTTGTGTGGTGGGGTGGCCCATTGGGCAAGGGTCGCTCCCCAAGAGGGGCCATTATTATTTACTCCATTTCTACCCCCTTGGGGCTAGATCGACCTATTTTTTTACCACAATGACATCAGGGATTGTTTACTTTTGTTTTTTGTGTGTGTGGGCGTGGCCTCCTTGGGTTAGGGTCATCCCCCAAAGGAGGCACAGCACTGTAGGCCATTTCTTCCTCCCCTTGGGGTCAGATCGGCCTATTTCTTTTTAGTTCCATCTGCCCCCAAGGGGGGCCACTAAGGCAGTGTGTGGTGGTGGGGGGTTTGTCGACTAGCAAAGTATTTAGATTTGTGATTATAATGTTTTATTTCTCCTTTTTGTGTAGTCTTTTTTGTGTGGGGGGTGGCCCCTTGGGCAAGGGTCACCCCCGAAGAGGGCAGATTGGCCTATTTTTTTTTAGAAAATAACATAAAATGATAGACGGAGTGTTGAAACTTTTCAAACACTCACCCCCAGTCACAGATCTGGGTTTAATCCATTGTTATTTTGCTTCCCACGTCACCCCAGCAGTTCGGCCTGGACTTTTCCCATGGGGAACAGGGTCAAGACTGATTTGCATATGGCTGGGTCCAAACTGGAATGGCATGGGCAGCAAAAAACAATGGATTTAGGCCCAGATCTTTGTACTGGGGGTGAATGTTTGAGATTGTTCAGCATTCCGTCCATCACTTGTTCTTTTTGCATTTGTCGCCCTAAGTGGGAAGGGTATGCCCAGATGTGGGTACCGTGCTTCCCATGCCACTGGATTCAAGCTAGCCTGGCTGATGAGGGGTGAAACCCCGAAACCTGTCCCAGGATGCTTGTTTTCAGTCCGGGTAAGACCTGGCCTGGCAGTTCGGGCTGGACTGTTCCCATGGGGAACAGGGTCAAGACTGATTTGCATATGGCTGAGTCCAAACTGGAATGGCATGGGCAGCAAAAAAATGATGGATTTAGGCCCAGATCTCTGAATGTTTGACATTGTTCAGCATTTCGTCCATCATTTGTTCTTTTTGCACTATTTTTTTTTAGGTCCATCTGCCCTGGGGAGGGGGGGGGGGAAGAAACCACGTTGTGCCTGGGATCTTATGCATGTGTGTGTGTCTGTCTTTTGTGTGGTGGGGTGGCCCCTTGGGCAATGGTCGCTCCCCCAAGGGGAGGCATTATTATTTAAACCATTTCTGCCCTCCTTAGGGGCAGATTGGCCTATTTCTTTAGACCCATCTGCCCCCAAGGGGGACAGAAACCACAATGACATCAGGGATTGTTTACTTTTGTTTTTTGTTTGAGTGGGGGGTGGCCCCCTTGGGTTAGGGTCATCCCCCCATAGGGGTCACAGCACTGTAGGTAATTTCTTCCCCCACTTGGGGGCAGATCGGCCTATTTGTTTTAGGTTCATCTACCCCCAGGGGGGCAGAAGCCACTAAGGCACTAGGGGAAATTTCTAAATGTATGGTGGCGGGGTGTTTGTCGACTAGCAAAATATTTGTGATTATAATGTTTTATTTCTCCTTTTTTTTCTAGTTCAAAGCTTTTGCTTCAGTTTCTGTGACTCTTTGCGTTTTTGGCAGTAGTTGACCAGCAGTTTGCATAGTTGCATGCTTTAGGTAAGAAAAAACAATGTACTCCAAATGACTATTGTTGCCATGCATGAATGACATTTTGTAAGTGCAGGATTGTGTGTGAAATTGTCTTTAGATTAGTGCACAATGATATTTGTGTGGTCTTATGTGTAATTTTCTTTTCTATTTTCTTTTTAGTGGGATATCATTGGTGATTACTGTGGCTGTGCAGACTAGTTGCTGGTGAGTCTAGCTTTTTCAGGCAAGTGAGTGGTATAGTTTTTGAGTGTATAACTCTTAGTGAAAAAACTACACTTTGTTTATTACTTATGTTACACAGTGCTGGTTGTTGGTGGTGCATTTGTCATGTTAATATTTGTAGGAAGGATCATGGCTAGCCGTAGGATGACCACTTAGCAGGTTGTTGGTGTGCTTTTTGAGTTGTTCTTCTGACCATGATTCTGAGACTGACTCTGCATCTGAGGAAGAGGAGGAAGTGCAAGATTCTGGAAGTGAATTTTCTGTCAGAGCGGAATCGTCTGATGATGAAGCCACTCTCGCTGATGAAGTGGCTGTTTTAGAGGAGGACACTCATGTGCCAATAGTGCAGAACCCAGCGGCTTAAAGGCTTCCCACTGGAACACCTGAACTCTGGGTTGCCCTAAACATGGAGCAGCCACAGTTGCCTGTCTTTACTGGTCTCCCAGGGTGTAGAGTGAGTACGGAAAACTTTTTGTCTGTCAATTTCTTTGCGTTGTTTATGGATGATGTATTTTTGAAAGAGATTGTTGAGCAGACTAATTTGTGTGCGAAGCAGCATTTCAGGGACAATGCTGCCAGACTTAGGCCACACTCTAGAGCTAGCCGGTGGATTTCTACAAATCACAAAAGAGTTGAAAAAGTTCTTGGGTTTAACTTTTTTGATGGGGCTGATAAGGAAACCATCACTGTCCTCATATTGGTTGATTAGTCCCTTGATGGCAACTACTATATTTCCTGCAACCATGAGTCGTAACCAGTATGATCTTCTTCTTCAGATGCTGCATTTTGATAATGCTTTAGCCTTGCACACGATCACCCTGATTCTGGCTGTCTTTTTAAGATTAGACCTGTCCTTGATCATTTTGTAGATCGTTTTTCAGAGGTCTATGTTCCAGGCAAATAACTATCTGTAGATGAGTCTTTGGTCCTGTTCAAGGGGCGATTAGTTTTTAGGCAGTACATTCCTAGCAAGAGGGCACAGTATGGAATTAAATTGTATATGCTATCTGAAAGTAGTACAGAATATGTCTATAATTTCCGGGTCTACACTGGTAGGGATTCCAGTATTGACCCCCCTGGGTGTCTGCATACTTTTGGAGTTAGTGAGAAAATGGTGTGGGAACTTGGTAGACAACTGTTTAACAAAGGTCATCATTTGTACGTAGATAATTTCTATACTGGGGTGCATACTGGAGTGCAGTTGCTCAAGGAATTTTTCAGAGTGGACACTGTTTATTGTGGCACAATCTGCTCTAACCAGAAAGGCTATCCAAGAGAGCTTGAGAAGGGACAGTGCAGTGCCTTGCGGAATGATGAGCTTCTAGCTCTGGTATTTTCGGACAGGAGGGATGTCTACATGCTAACTACCATCCATGATGAGAGTACTTCACCTGCGGATGTCCTCCCACCTCTTGCGGCAGTGGGTGCCCCGTCTGTTGTGGACCCCCAGGTTCCGGACTTCCTTGGCGATGGCACGCCAAATGTCGACTTTCTGATGGGCGCTGACCTATTTGACATGTACAGGGTGGAAATTGAAATATCATCAATTTTCCGCATGATAGATGCGATTGGCTCCCCCTCCCCAACCTTGCCATGTGGCACATGCTCTCATCTGTCGTGCCTTGCACTCGTCATTGTCTCCCCACCCCACCATCTTACATCCACCATACACAACCCAGGCATAGCCCATTCAACGTGCACACAGTGTACTTACCTGTTGGTCTGGAGGACCATAGAGTCGCGCATACTGGGGCAGGACCCCATCCACAAGTTTCTCCAACTCTTCTGTAGTGAAGGCAGGGGCCCTTTCCCCAGTCGCAGCAGCCATTGTATCTCCCAGACCGAGGTCACAGCAGCACTTGCAGTATAGGTCCTCTCCTGTGGATGATCGGGTCTCGAGTGATTAACCAGATAGAAAATGGCGGTCACGCCCGCGGCGGTGCGTACCGCCGCGGTGCGTTCCGGGACCACCGGCGCACCTAGTCATTGGCTCGTGAAACCCATAGGGTTCGATGTTAACCAATGCGGCTTGGCGCCGCGGTCTTCGACCGCCTACCGCCACGGTGTGTCACGCCAGCGCATTGACCTCACATCCCACTGTCACACTTCTCAGGTCAGGCAGCCGCCATTTCAAGGGCCCACATGGCCTGATTTCTACTGCGTCACACAGGCCTAGGCCTTGCATTGCCACTCATACAAGCCATTCAATGCATTGAGAATCGTGTACTGTGCAAGCTGTAGTTACGTACCTGTGGGTTGCTTGACTCTGTGCTCCATGTTGTCCTTCCTAGGCACCGTCCGCTGGGACTTGCGAGGAGAAGGATGAATCCTCCCGTGTACCGACCGCTGGTGGACCTGTCGACAATGGAGGAACGTCATATAATACTTCGATACCGACTTGACCGAGCCACTATACATGAACTGTGTGCCCAGCTGGAGCCAGCACTGATGTCCCCCATCCGCCAACCCACAGGAATTCCCCCTCTGGTGCAGGTTCTGTCAGTCCTCCATTTTTTGGCAAGTGGGTCTTTTCAGACAACAGTGGCCATGTCATCAGGGATGTCTCAGCCTATGTTTTCTAAGGTTTTGTCCAGAGTGTTGTCTGCCCTGACGAAATACATGCGGAGCTACATTATTTTCCCTGAGGAGGGTGATTTGGCCACTGTGAAGGGTGACTTCTATGCCCTTGGACATATCCCCAACATCATTGGTGCCATTGATGGGACCCATGTGGCCTTAGTACCCCCAAAAGACGATGAGCAGGTGTACAGAAACAGGAAAAGTTACCATTCGATGAACGTCCAGGTGGTCTGTTTGGCTGACCAGTACATCTCCCATGTAAATGCCAAGTTCCCTGGGTCTGTGCATGACGCGTATGTTATGCGAAATAGCAGCATCCCTTATGTGATGGAACAGCTACAGAGACACCGTGTGTGGCTAATAGGTGACTCTGGTTACCCCAACCTGCCGTGGCTACTGACCCCAGTGAGGAATCCCCGGACCAGGGCAGAGGAACGGTACAATGAGGCCCATGGGCGATCTAGGAGGATCATAGAAAGGACCTTCGGCCTCCTGAAGGCCAGGTTTCGGTGCCTGCATATGACAGGGGGATCCCTAATGTACTCACCCAAGAAGGTGTGCCAGATCATCGTGGCCTGCTGTATGCTTCACAATCTTGCATTGCGACGCCAGGTGCCTTTTCTGCAGGAGGATGGTCCAGATGGTGGTGTTGTAGCAGCTGTGGAGCCTGTGGAGAGTGAAGAGGAGGAAGACGACGGGGACGACATGGACAACAGGGACACAGTCATACAACAGTATTTTCAGTAGCACCCAGGTAAGAATAGCCCACGCCATTTTACATTTACTTCTGGCCTCCTGCATCTCTACTTTCTGTGTTTCCCCCCAGTTCCTTTCAACTGAATTGTGACTTTCCCTTGCCTTTTTATAGAGCTGTATGACCCACTGCGTGACTTCTGGTTTGTTCGCCCATGGAGGAAAGCACATTGACATTGGTATGTTGTCATCACAATGTAACTGAACATTTTTGAACCGTTATGTGTAATACATTTGTTAAGAATACAAGCAGACTCCTGAGTGTTTTAAGTGCAATTAGTGATTTATTTAAAGTGCTACATATAGGTCCATGATAGTAAAACGGTGATGGGTGGGGGTGGAGTGATGTCCATGGCAGAGTCCAGTTCTCGGTCGCACAGGTGCATTGTCCATATGCCTGTGGGAGGATGGAGCAGGGGCAGTTCAAGGTTGGACAGGGTGACGATGTGGGACAGTGGAATGACATCCGGGGGGATCTTAGGCTGGCGGGGGTCTTGGCATCCTACTCTGTCTTCCTTTGTGATCTCAGGTTCCTCTTGCGGGGTGGTTGATCTTCAGCAGGAGGTGGGGTTCTGGTGGCCCGTCGTTGTGTGGGGGCCTCCTGTCCACTAGCGCCGGCGGAGGTGGTAGGCTGTTCCTGGTCCGGGCTGGTGACAGGGGCCCTTTGGGGTGCCACATGGTCCCGCAATGTGGTGACTATTAGGTTCAGGGCCAGGACGATGTTCCTGAGCTCCTCTCTGTACCCCATGTACCGTTCTTCCTGCTGTGCCTGGATCTCCTGGAACCTGGCCAGTACCGTCGCCATCGTCTCCTGGGAGCGGTGGTATGCTCCCATGATGGTGGTGAGGGCCTCTTGGAGAGTCGGTTCCCTGGGCCTGTCCTCCCCCCCCTGTCGCACTGCAGCCCTCCCAGTTGCCCTGTTTCCCCGGGCCTCTGTCCCCTGGACGGTGTGCCCACTACCACTGCCCACAGGTCCCTGTTGTTGTTGGGGTGTTGGGTCAGCCTGGGTGCCCTGTAGTGGCGGACACACCGCTGATTGACCTGTACTGGAGACAGAGGCATGGGCCCGCTGGGTGGGAGCTGTGCTGATATTCCCAGAGGGGGTTAGGTCTGCTGTGGCCTGTGTCTGTGTGTGGGGAACCGACTGTCCAGAGGTCCCCGATGGTCCGGGCTGGTCATCAGGTTCTAGGTCGACAGAGCTGCTGTCCTCACTGGGGGCCTGTTCTGGGGGTGGGATGGACATATCTGGACCCTCCTGGCCGGTGTGTTGGCGTTCGGGCCCTGCAGGGGTGAAAGAGTATGGTTATTGCTTCTGTGTGTTCCATGGCGTGCGATTTGTGGGTGCCCTTGTCCCCCAGTGCTGGCATTCCCTTGTGGCAGGAGTTGTGAGGGTGGTTTGTGGGGGGGATGGGTATGTGCAGTGGTCATGCATAGGTGATGGGTGTCCATGGTTTGTGTTGGCATTCAGGGTTTGGTTTTGGGTTGGGTGGGTTGTGCTAGTGAGACATTGGCAGGGAGGATGTGTGCTGGATGGTTGGGGGTGAGGGTGGGGGTGTGGGTTGGCATGCTGGTGGTTGGGGGGGGGAGTAGTTGAGACTAGACTTACCAGAGTCCATTCCTCCGCCTACTCCAGCGAGGCCCGCAGGATGCAGGATGTTAAAGACCTCTTGCTCCCATGCTGTGAATTCGGGAGGAGTGGGTGGTGGTCCGCCGCCAGTCTTCTGCACAGCGATGTTGTGTCTTGAGACCATCGACCGTACCTTCCCCCGTAGGTCGTTCCAGCGCTTTCGGATGTCTTCCCGGTTTCTGGGATGCTGTCCCACAGCGTTGACCCTGTCGACGATCCTCTGCCATACCTCCACCTTCCTGGCTATTGTGGTGTGTTGCACCTGTGTGCCGAAGAGCTGGGGCTCTACCCTTATAATTTCCTCCACCATGACCCTGAGTTCTTGGTCCGAAAACCTGGGGTGTCTTTGGGGTGCCATGGGGTGGTGTGGATGAGGTGTGGGGTGGTGTTTGTGATGATGTGAGTGGTGGTGTGTGGTGATGTGTGCGTAGATGTGGTGTGGTTGATGATGTTGGGTTCCTGTGTGTGTTGGGGTTTTCGATTGCTGTGCTCTCTCTCTCTCTCTCTCTCTCTCTCTCTATCGCCTTCTCTCCGATTTCCAACTAGTGGGGGTTTGTGGGTGATGTGGGTGTGTGTTTTATAGTTGCTTGGATGTGTGGGGGTGGTGTTTGTATGTGTATCAGGTGTGTGTATTTCAAATTGTCCAATGTGGCTGTGTTTTGGAGCTGGGTGTGTATTTTGACCGCAGCGGTGTGTACCGCCAATGGAATACCGCGGTTGAATGACCGCCGCGTGGATTCGTGGGTCGTAATGGCATGGGCGTGTTTGTGTTGGTGTGGCGGTGGAGGTTTGGTCATCTCCAGTTTATCGCTGCCCGCTGATGAGGCGGCCTTCCGTGGATGTCGGGTTTTTGGCGGCTTGGCAGTTGTTGGTCAGAATGACCGTGGCGGTTTACCGCGGCCGCGGCGATAGAATGGCGGTCTTCTGACCGGCGGTAAGAGCCTTTTACCGCCGAGGTCAGAATGACCCCCAAAGTCTGTTGGACGAAACACGTGTTGGCTGCTACATTGTTGAACAATTAATGGTTTCCTGACTTCCTATGCAATAAAACCTACGTTGGACACTTTAATGGACTGCATCAATCAATGAGGAATTTGTAAAGCGCACTACTCACCCGTGAGGGTCTCAAGGCTCTGCACTACAACTTGTACAGGGTGCATTGGTGGTTTGTTTTATCAGATGTATTTCGTGCGAGCCATGCTGTTGAATACATTCACACAATTTGAACAAGGAAGTTTCTTAGTGGTGGGCCCCAGCCGACCCCCTTGCTGGTCGACATTCCATTGGACAAGAAATATGAAAAACAGTATCTTGCCTTGTTGTCTTTCCTTGTCCTGGTGAGGCCACAAATGATTTGCGGAAATCCCTAAACCTTATTTTAGAGGAAAATGGTAACTGCTACATAGTAGGCACTGTTGGAAGGAGGAAATAATTTTTGTTTAGTTTTCTTCCCCTTCTCCCAACTGCGTTAGCTTGAACTACTTCAGCCTGTATTATGGACAAAGTACTTATGATAGACACCCATTTTGCTTGAAAAACAAAAATCAAGGAGAGTGTCAATGATTTAGGACTATCGAAAAATAGAAAATACATTTTTGATAAATTAATAATCTAATTATATATACACACATATACGTATATATACATACACACACGTATATATGGTACCTACTGGAGTATGTCAGTAGATAGTTATAGTTAGGGCCTGAAGAACATTTTTTGTTTTGCCAATTGCACTACCTGACAATCTTCATGAAACATTAAAAACTTATACTTCAGATGGTTCAGTTGGTGTCTTGAAAGTTTTGGGTTGATCCATCAAGCGGGGACCAAGAAAAAGGGGGCGGTCCTAAAATGCGTTTTTTCCCAATACTTTTTCTATAGGGTTTTTAGACACGCCTTCAGCTCAAACCGCTGAATGGAATTACACCAAATTTGGCAGGAAGCTAGACCGTTGTTGCACAGATTGCGTTTTTTGTGATTTGGCCTAATTCAGTTCACAAATTTTGGAGATATTAAAGGGGCTAAAAATGTAGATATCTAGGGATGTGGATCCTCTGCAGATCCAACTGTCCCTATGCTGATATCTGATTGGCTTTCAATACTTAACCAAGGATGTGTTGGCAGCCATCTTAGTACTTGGCTTTAGTCGAGTTTCACAGAAAATTAAATAGAAAACAAAAGGGGCCAGGGTACGGTCAGCTTGAGCCCCTAGTCTTGGTCTAAGAGCCCCTCACTTACCCCTCCAGGTCTCAAAAGCATTTTTTTTTAATCTCTGAAAATTTTGCACATCCAGATCTGTGGATTTTTTCAAGATTAAAAAATAAACAGCAGTCTCCCTTCCTTTTTTTTATTTTGTCCCCCAGGTAGGCCAGGTCCCGGGGGCATAAAAAAGGAGGGGGGCACACAGGCTCATTCCTAGGGCTGATATCAGTCCCAGGGACCGCTACTTCCCCAGGGTGATGAAGTTAAAATATGCAGGGGACAGTGTGGCCCTCCACACACCTACCCGGGGACAAATTATTATTTGTAATTCTGGAGGACTGCCCAGCCCCCCCAACACCTCCAGGGATCCCGCAATTAAGGGAGGGGCGCACAGCCAACCCCACAGACACAGGGACCGCCACCTACCCAGGGATGAAATAACATGATGAAGGGGGTCTGTTGCGGATCCCAGGCCCTGGGGATCACCACCTCCTTTCGGCTAAATTAAAGGTTGGAGGGGGCCATGCAGCCCACCCAGTGGAGCCAATAATGGCCCTAGGGACTGCCACCCCACTGCTAATTACCACAGATAATACAGCACTCATGACAACTTATATATCATTATTAAGAATATAAATAATGCATTTGCAGTCAAATTAATGAAGAAAACCCCTTGTATGGTAGGGGAACAAGTTATAGTTACCTTAGGGTGTGAGTTATAGTTAATTGAAAGAACTCTAACTATAGCTGCTGAATTTCTAATTCAGAACCTAACTATAACGTCCCTGTAACCTTTGTTTTTTCACTGAATTGTATATATATATATATATATATATAGATATATAATACCACAAATATGAGTTTTGATTAATGTTCTACATATCTTAGAATATGCTGTTGTCTGGGTTAGTTTATATTATTTTTGTTTAATTGTTCTGTTTATTCTGTCTGGGGTTACAAAAGAAAAAGTTTGAACAGAAATACATGCAGAGTAATATCTGTTTGCCAAAGATAAATGAAAATAAATACCAACATAACAGTTGAGGAATTATAAAATCCTATTATTTGTCCCTATTGCAAACCCATGTTTGTTCCAAGTTCATTTTACCCATGTTCCACAGGGTTTTTGAGACATCCCCAATGTTTATTATAACATGAGATCATCAGGCAACTCTAATGTTAACTTTCAGCACACTGTCTGTCTGAACTCTGAATGCCTCCTTTTTCTATGCCTGCAGCGGAAAATATCTGAACCATTACAGGCTGTGCCACTTAGAGCTTACAATATGCATGGTAGACATTTCTTCATAAATTCTAATGTAAAACTGACACAGTGTTATTTACGGGCTTCTGAAAAAGTAACACATCATTGCCTAGAGGCGCACAGAGCCTGAAATTCGTCAAACTTCCTGCGCATCAGCAACCCAGACATAAGAAATGACACAGTGGCTCTAGTACGACAACACACACAAAACAGCTTGGCAAGCTCAACTAGGCCATGGAGGTGCTAATTCTTCAGCTTTGAGGAGCAACAAGATCACAAGCTACACCACTACCACCACTACTACCGTCATATAGACAGTGCAGGAGAAGGAAGCATGTTTGCTGCCAGAGGATTTCCCTCATCCTCAGGGAAGATGAGGTTACTACATTGTTGGGAAATGGGTTATTGGTAAGGGCAGGTAAGTATCTACACTTAGCAATAGTCCACTATCCTCTACTTAGGTCCAGTTAGGTCTCAATAAATTAAACCCAGCTCAACCATTGGTAGCTTGGCAACAGATGACAAGGCTTAATTTAGGAGACTAGTGTGAAAGCATTTAAAAATCACAGAACAGTAATGTTAGAAATGGGGTCTTTGGTTGACAGTCAAGCAAGGACCCTCACTCTAGTCAGGGTAAAAGAGAATCACCCTCAGCTAACCCCTGCTTACCCCCTTGGTAGCTTGGCAGAGCAGTAGGCTTAACTTCAGAGTGCTAGGTGTAAAGTATTTGTACCAACACACACAGTAGCTCAATGAAAACAGTACAAAATGACACCACACCAGTTTAGAAAAATAGGAAATATTTATCTAAACAAAACAAGACCAAAACGACAAAAATCCGACATACACAAATCAAGTTATACATTTTTAAAGATTAAACTCAAAAATAGCGCTTAGAAACAAAAATGCTTCAATGAGATGTTAACACAGCGTCGTGACGGAGTCATTCCCAACAAGCCGACACCAGCGGCGCCGGACAAGGAGTCGTGTAGACCCCCAAGTACAGTACCTTTGGTGAAGAGTGAAAACAAGCCGATGCGCGAAGTCGGGGATCGCGGCGTCTGTGCGAAAAGTTGAATCCGCGCACTTCGAGCGGCGTCGGTCACGACGTGGTGCGGCGACTTCCACGGAGTCGCGGACTTCAGCGGGGCTGCAGCGGCGTCGGGCCTGCGAAGAGCGTCGCGTTCCAGCGAAGGTTACAGCGTCGGGTGCAGGCGGCGTCACCGGATTCAGCAGCGGCGTCGGTCCGGAGTCGTCCAAAGTCGATTTCCTTGGATTTCCACCAGCTTTCCTTGCAAGGGCCCAGGGACTGGATAGGGCACCACTTGTCAGAGCAGGAGTCTCTCCAGAGACTCCAGGTGCTGGCAGAGAGAAGTCTTTGCGGTCCCTGAGACTTCAAACAACAGGAGGCAAGCTCTAAATCAAGCCCTTGGAGATTTCTTCACAAGATGGAAGGCACACAAAGTCCAGTCTTTGCCCTCTTACTCTGGCAGGAGCAGCACTGCAGGAAAGCTCCACAAAGCACAGTCACAGGCAGGGCAGCACTTCTTCCTCAGCTATCAGCTCTTCTCCAGGCAGAGGTTCCTCTTGGTTCCAGAAGTGTTTCTCAAGTCTGTAGATTTGGGTGCCCTTCTTATACCCATTTTAGTCTTTGAAGTCACCTTTCTTCAAAGGGGACTCACACCTACTTGTGAAATCCTGCCTTGCCCAGGCAAGACCTCAGACACACAGCAGGGGTTTGGAGCCGGCATTGTCAGAGGAAGGCACAGTCCTTTCAGATGAGAGTGACCACTCCACCCCTCCCTCCTAGCAGAGATGGCTAATCAGGAAATGCAGGTTACACCCCAGCCCCCTTTGTGTCACTGTCTAGTGCGAGGTGAAAAACAACCCAACTGTCAAACTGACCCAGACAGGGAATCCACAAACAAGGCAGAGTCACAGAATGGTTTAAGCAAGAAAATGCTCACTTTCTAAAAGTGGCATTTTCAAACGCACAATCTTAAAATCAACTTTACTAAAAGATGTATTTTTAAATTGTGAGTTCAGGGACCCCAAACTCCACATGTCCATCTACTCTCTAGGGGAATCTACACTTTAATCATATTTAAAGGTAGCCCCCATATTATCCTATGAGAGAGACAGGCCTTGCAACAGTGAAAAACAAAGTTGGCAGTATTTCACTGTCAGGACATATAAAACACATTACTATATGTCCTACCTTAACCATACACTGCACCCTGCCCTTGGGGCTACCTAGGGCCTACCTTAGGGGTGTCTGACATGTAAGAAAAGGGAAGGTTTAGGCCTGGCAAGTGGGTACACTTGCCAAGTCGAATTTACAGTGTAAAAATACACACACAGACACTGCAGTGGCAGGTCTGAGACATGATTACAGAGCTACTTATGTGGGTGGCACAACCAGTGCTGCAGGCCCACTAGTAGCATTTGATTTACAGGCCCTGGCACCTCTAGTGCACCTTACTAGGGACTTAATAGTAAATAAAATATGCCAATCATGGATAAACCAATTACATACAATTTACACAGAGAGCATATGCACTTTAGCACTGTTTAGCAGTGGTAAAGTGGTCAGAGTTGAAAAGCCAACAGCAACAGGTCAGAAAAAAATAGGAGGCAGGAGGCAAAAAGACTGGGGATGACCCTGCATAAGCAAAAGTCCAACAAGTAAATAACTAATAATCAAAATACAATAGCAATCTAACACCAATTTATAAAAATAGAGTATATTTTTTATCTTTAAAATGACACCAAAATGAATACAATTGGATAAGGGGAACCGGAGATATGAATTTTTAAAGAATTAATGCTTTTTAGCGCTTTGAAACTAATAGTGCCAATCTGGTCATCTGGTCGCACCTCAACCGGGGCAAAGTCAAAATTTAAGGCTGACCGTGATGGAGTCCTGCTCGGCTACAGCAAGCAGGAGGCCTCGGTCAAAAGTTTACCTTCGGACTTAGTCATTTTCTTGAAGATTTTCTTCAGCGGGATCAAGTCGCCAGTCCAATCCGACCTCCTGGAACTCTTCCTCGGATACGTGTCGCAGTAGCCCTCAGTGGAGAGTTCTACATTCTGACTTAGACAATTTTTCAAGATGAAAATCCTTTGACCGGGGCAAACCTGAATCTTGATCTGACGTCCTTGAAGCCCTCTTCGAATACACTGCCTGGGAGTGTCGCGTAGGCTCTCATTATTCTAATGAGACTACTGGATTTTGAGCGGCAGAATCGCCCACGGTGTGGGAGACTTAGTCTAACCCACTGCTGGTTACACCTGTCGCTCCAATCTGGGTTTTGCTCTGGCTAACTAACAGTGCCTCATCTCTACCCAAGGATAGGGATGACTGGGCAGCCGAGCGCATGACATATTTGGCTTCTCAGGGAAGTCATGGTCACTCAGGTCTCATCCGGTTCTCTCATTTACAGTTCAGTCTCACATATAAATGACAAACAGAAGCAGTGTATGTTTCAATAATGAGTTTAAAAAAACGACTGCATCTTAGATAGCAAGGCGTGAGCTGCAATAACCAGGACAACACAACATGACAGTGTTAAAAGTGTGACGAGAAAAGTGAAGCATAAAAACAACGCTATTATATTGTCACTATTGTCAATGGACTAATCCCTACCTAGGCTAGGATAAAGCACAGCATGTTAAGCTCTAAGTCTGCCCTTCAGGTTCCCCTGGGAAGACATCAACCCCCATACCTGAGCAAAGGCCTGCGGTCTGCGTTAGCATCTGTAGCGAAGCATTCAGCAATCGGCATGCAGTTGTGGTTCCCTGGCTGGAATCTTCCTGAAACATGTAAGGGACAAGGGAGTGTTTTTATGATAACACAGCTGATATTCTAAGAAAGTGTCCCTACGTAAAGATGTGTATTTTCTACAAATGCTGGAGACTAAACTTCTACCACTTTCGCTGGCAATGTACCGTGCTGTAGCCTTGGAAAAAGCACAGAGTGATCAAGAATGTCTTGTTTGAGAACAGAGTGCTGGCCTAGGCAGAAAAAGTTAGATAGACAGAAATAAAACAAGACCGTAAAAATGGTTATTGTAACAATAATAAGATGAAACTGAATAAAATATATCTAGGTTAAAGTGCACAGCGGCCTAGTGTGTTAAAGCAACGTGCATGGAGCTATAACTAAAATGGCTACACAACACCCTCCCCCTGTCGGTTGAAAGTGGTTCAAAGCCAAAGATCTATACATTCATTGCTAAAAAGCTCAACCTAAGATATATATGAAAGCAATGTCAATGATGACAAGTCGAAGGGACACATGATCATCCAACATGACAATTAAAAACATGAGCATGTGGCATAAGACCTAATTCAAAAGGCAAGTCAATTTTGAAAAGTTCCAATTGATTCCTGAGTCATGGATAATAGGAGATCTTCCACTTCGGCCGATGTTAAGGTTGCAAAGTCATCGCCAAGAAGGGTCAAGGAGCAAATGTGTTCCGTAGCCTTAGCCTTAGCCAAGCTGGCATTCCGTGTTGTGCCCAGTGATGAGTCGTGAGCTACATTCTCCAGGAAGGGTAACTCATAAGTAGCTTCTCGTAGCAAACGCAACCTCAATGCGCATGTCCGGTAATGAACCCTAGCGAGAACATTAACAAATCAGCATCCAATGTAGGCAAGCGCTGCGTCGAAAGACAAACTTCTAGTGCATGTTCAAAAGAGCACCAGAGGCACCAAAACACGGGATGCACACAATGCAAGACCGGTCTGAATGAGAAAGACCAGCCACACTCCAATTGCTCCAGAAGTGTTGCTCCAAAATACTGCATCATGCGTTCACGACACAGCTGGGCTGATGAGAGTGCCATCATTCCTCCTCGTTATGGCGGGACAGTCATTGCGTATAAAAAATAGCAACAGCAGGATGCCAGCTAAGAAAGCCAAAGTTATCGGAAATCCCCCGAAAATACTAGAGAAATTGAGTGTATTGCTGATGGTATCAAACCGAATACGGAGGAGAAGGTGTGAATGAAACCAGAACCAACAGCTTTGAAAAAATGTGCGACTCCAGTTGTACTGGAGGCATTAAATATTCATCCCATGAGCTCACCAAAGTGTCTCGGAAAGTTTGTATTTAATAGGGACTGTATCTCTGCCGACGAACTTGCCACCTGAAGTGCGTAGGTCTGACGTGCAGATGTAAGGGCCACATGCTTTTGAAATAGTAAAGCCTTGAATCTGCTCAACTTGTCAAAATTCACATTTGAAGTAGCAATATGAGGCCAAATGTAAGCTACCTCCTTAATTTTAGTTGGGGGAAACAGTACATTCCTGCAACATGTAACGACCTTAGAGACCGAAACAACGTAAACTGTTCCGGCTCGCTTACCACAACAGTCTTCACCACTGAGGAGGACGTAGCTGCCATTTGAAAGCACCTGGAACATAGGTCTAATCAAGGGGACTGGAACTCCCTTCAGAGAACAAGCCAAGTTTGCAGCAGAGGCGTTACACTCCCCATGCAAGGACAACTGTTTACAAACCATCGAGTGGCTGACTGAATACTTGCATTCACTACCGCTAAGAAAGACTTCTTTCATGCCACTGAAGCATTTGTACGAGAAGGGAAGCTCCCACACCTCATGGATGTAACAATCTCCCAGCCTTTCATATCTGCCTGCCAGAATGTGTTTTAAACAGGAGGTGAATTGAAGTGTAGAACCAGGCAGATTAATGACCCCGTGTATTAGCCACTCAGCAGATGGTATTTCAGCCACAGTAAAAGGCAACTTTTATAATTTCTCGATGTTAAGCATGACATAAGTCGCTTCCTTCTTAGCCATCAGTTGTTGTTGTCGCGTCAAATTAAAGGAAGAAAATATCTCCCTCACTCTGACATGCTGCCAGGGAACGCGATCCGCCTTCAACGTTTGTTGTGTCCAACCCATCTGCATAATGGACCTTAGCTGACTCTGTCCATGGTGTAAAGAAGACATATCTGTTTGTATAATGTCTATACCAGAAGAGACAATATTATTTAAAATATATATCCGGTCAGACAAGGTATTAATCCCATTATCCACAACAGCTAATGCCTTTTTTAGATTTTCCTGGTCTATTTGCCTTAACCGGGCAGCTGCTTCCTGTTGGGAAAGCTTCCAAATTTCATTAAATACTTCATATAAGAAACGCTTCCTACAGTGTTTTCTGGGGCCTAACAGGAAGTCCTGCAAGTCAGTGTTATTAGACAGGAGACTGAGGTGTTCTCTAACCGCGTCTAGTGAGGATGATTTTAACCATTGCTGGCACAATTTTCCTACACTATGGGGGTCATTACAACATTGGCGGTAAAAGCCGCTTACCGCCATGCAGAAGACCGCCAATACACCGCCGCTGCTGCGGAATTCCGCCACAGCTATTATGACACACATCTCGGAATCCGCCGAAACTCAGACACCCAAACAAGTACGCCACACCAAAGGTCAGTGATAAACTGGCGATACCAAAACCTCCACGTCACGCCAACAGAAACACGGCCATGCTATCACGACACACGAATCCACGCGGTGGTCTTTCAACCGCGGTATTCCATTGGCGGTACACACCAATGCGCTCAAAATACATACACATGTCCAAAACACCGCCACATTGGACAATTCAAAATACACACACCTGATACACAAACAAACACCACTCCCACACACCAAACACAATATAAAACACACACCCACATCACCCTTCAAACCCCTACGACCAAAAATTAGAGACGAAGGCGACAGAGAGATAGTACAGCAATAGGCAACCCCACCACACGGAGGCACACAACACCATCACCCACACAACATCCACACACAAAATACCACACACCACCACACATCACCACACTCATCACCACATACACCCCACACACATCACCTGCACCACCCCATGGCACGCCAAAGACACCCCAGGTTTTCGGAGGAGAAGCTCAGGGTCATGGTGGAGGAAATCGTAAGGGTAGAGCCACAGCTTATTGGATCACAGGTGCAGCACACCTCTATAGCTAGGAAGATGGAGCTATGGCGGAGAATCGTCGACAGGGTCAACGCAGTGGGACAGCACCCAAGAAATCGGGAGGACATCCGGAAGAGGTGGAACGACTTACGGGGGAAGGTGCGTTCAGTGGTTTCCAGGCACAACATCGCGATTCAGCGGACTGGCGGCAGACCACCACCTCCTCCCCCACAACTAACAACATGGGAGGAGCAGGTCTTGACCATTATGCATCCAGAGGGCCTCAGAGGAGTCGGTGGAGGAATGGACACTGGTAAGTCTAATCTTAACTCTCATATCCCCCACCCTACCTGCAAGCTATCACACACCCCCACCCTCACCCCCTCCACTATCACTCCAACTCCTCACTAATGTACTAATAACACAAACCACACATCCCAACACCAAGCCATGCATGACACAACAAAGCATGGACACCCATCACTAAAGCATGCCCACTGCACATACCCATAACAACCCCCCAACCATCATCACACAGGCCCCCACACAGGAATGCTAGCAAAGGGGTACACGCTCACCCACCCATTGCACACCATGAGACACACAGATGCAATGATCATGCTTTTACACCCCAGCAGGGCCACTACCTAACGCCACCAGACAGGAGGGTCCAGACATCTCCACCCCACCCACAGAAGAGGCCCACAGTGATGACAGCAGCTCTAGCCAACTGGATCCAGATGACCAGCCCGGACCATCGTGGGCCTCGGGACAGTCGGTTCCCCTCGCACAGGCACAGCCCAACACTGACCTTCCCCCCTCTGGTAACACCAGCACAGCACCCACCCAGTGGGCCCATACCTCCGTACCCAGGACACACCAATCAGCTGTGTGTCCACCACTACAGGGAACCCAGGATAACCCACCACCCCAACAACAATAGGGACCTGGGGGCAGTGGCAGTGGGCACACGGTCCAGGGGACGGAGGCACAGGAATACAGGGGAACTGGGAGGGCTGCTGTGCGACAGGGGGCGGACAGGCCCAGGGAACCCACTCTCCACGAGGCCCTCTCCTCCATCATGGGAGCCTACCACCACTCCCAGGAGACGATGGCTACGGTCCTGGCCAGGTTTCAGGAGACCCAGCGCATGCAGGACGAACAGTATTTGGGGTTCAGGGAGGAGCTCAGAAACATCAGCTCTGCCCTGGGCACCATCGTAGGGGTGCTGAAGGACATACAGAAGACCATGAGGGACACCGTGACACTCCAAGGGGCCCCTGACACTAGCCTGGACGATGAACTGCCCACCACCTCTTCCGGCGCTAGTGGACAGGACGCCCCGCCACAGGACCACCACACCAGCACCACACCCCCTGCAGACGGACAACCACCCCGCAAGCGGCCCCTGAGATCCAGGAACAGGACAGAGCACGATGGCAAGACCCCTGCCAAGAAATGAGACCACCCTGATTGACATCCCATTGTCCCACTTTGTTACCCTGTCCAGATTGGAACTGCCCCAGCTCCACTTCCTATGCCCATATGGGCAGTGCACCTGTGAGACTAATAGACTGGACTCTGCCATGGACATTCCTCCACCATCACCCATCACCATTTTGCCACCCCCTCCAATAATTAGCACTTCAATAAACACCCTTGAACCACAAAACAATCTGGAGTCAGTCTGTGATTTAGAAAATGTGTATTATCTATGACAATGACAAAATCCGTTCGAAAATGTAATGTCAACATACCTATGTAACACATCACAAGCCCATGAAGGATGCAAACAGATGACACACGTTGGTAACCACACCTGTGAAACCGTAATAGAAATGTACCACTTAGTTAGCAAATACTGCATCAAATTGACAGACAGGGTAGAGGTAGAAGTGTGAAAGTAAATATATTAGTAAAATAATTGTTCTCACCTGTGTGTCACTGGAAATATTGCTGTATGACAGAGTCCCTGTTATCAATGTCTTCTTCCTATGCTTCCTCCTCATCACTGTCCACAGGCTCCACAGCAGCCACAACACTGTCATCTGGACCATCCTCCTGGAGAAAAGGCACCTGGCGTTGGAAAGCAAGATTGTGAAGCATACAGCAGGAAGAATGATCTGGCACACCTTCCTTGGTGAGTAGAATAGGGAACCACCTGTCATATGGATGCACCTGAACCTGGCCTTCAGGAGGCCGAAGGTGGGTTCGATCATCCTCCTAGTCCGCCCATGGGCCTCATTGTAGCGTTCCTCTGCCCTGGTCCTGGGATTCCTCACTGGGGTCAATAGCCATGACAGGTTGGGGTAACCAGAGTCCCCTAATAGCTACACACGGTGCCTCTGGAGTTGACCCATCACATAAGGGATGCTGCTATTCCGCAGGATGTAGGCGTCATGCACTGAGTCAGGGAACATAGCATTTACCTGCGAGATGTACTGATCTGTCAAACATACCATCTGTACATTCATCGAATGATAACTCTTCCGTTTCCTGTACACCTGTTCACTCCTGTGGGGGGGGACCAAAGCCACATGGGTCCCATCAATGGCACCTATGATGTTGGGGATGTGTCCCAGGGCATAGAAGTCACCTTTCACTGTAGCCAAATCCTCCACCTGAGGGAAAACGATGTAGCTCCTCACGTGTTTCAGCAGGGCAGACAACACTCTGGACAATACGTTAGAAAACATAGGTTGGGACATCCCTGATGCCATGGTCACTGTTGTCTGAAATGACCCACTTGCTAGGAAATGGAGTACTGACAGCACCTGCACTTGAGGGGGGATACCTGTGGGATGGCGGATTGGTGACATCAGATCTGGCTCCAACTGGGTACACAGTTCCTGGATTGTGGCACGGTCAAACCTGTAGGTGATGATTAAATGTTGCTCCTCCATTGTCAACAGGTCCACCAGCGGTTGGTACACCGGAGGATTCCGCCATCTCCTCACATATCCCAGCTGACTGTGCCTAGGAAGGACAACAGCGACCACAGAGTCAACCAATTCAGAGGTATGTACCCACAGCTACACAGAACACGACACAAAATACAAAATTCTTCCTGTATGTGTGTTGAGTCCAGGCCTAGGTATGTGTGACGCAGTTGTAAACGAAGCCATGTGGGTCCCTGAAATGGCGGATGCCTGACCTCTAAAGTGGGACAATGGGATGTGAGGTAACTGCGTTGGCATTGTACACCATCGCGGTAGGCGGCCGAAGACCGCGGCGCAATGCTGCATTGGTTAACATTGGACCCTATGGGTCCCAGGAGCCAATGACGAAGTGCGCCGGCGGTGATGATACGCACTGCCGCGGACATCACCGCCGCGGACGTGACCGCCATTTTCTATCTGTTCAATCACTCGATACCTGATCTTCGACAGGAGAGGACCTACACTGCAAGTGCTGCTGTGACCTCGGTCTGGAAGAGACAATGGCACGTGCGTCTGGGGAAAGGGCCCCTGCCTTCACTGCACAGGAGTTGGAGAAGCTCGTGGACGGGGTCCTCCCCCAGTACACGCTACTCTACGGTCCTCCAGACCAACAGGTGAGTACATAGGGTGCAAGTTGTATGGGCTATGCCTTGTTGGAGAGGGCTGGATGTAAGTAGGATGGGGGCAGAGTAATGCGAGCATGAAGGACTGTGAAAGCATATGCCACATGGCAAGGGTAGGGATGGGGGCCACTCACTTCGACGGTGCAGTTGTTAATGACTTCTCTTCTTCCCCTGTACATTTCATGTAGATCAGTGCCCACCAGAAGAAGGATATTTGGCGTGCCATCGCCAAGGAAGTCCGGACCCTGGGGGTCCACCAGAGACGGAGCACCCACTGCCGTAAAAGATGGGAGGACATTCGCCGCTGGAGCAAGAAGACGGCGGAGGCTCAACTGGGGATGGCCTCCCAACGTGGGAGGGGTGCTCGTCGCACCATGACCCCCCTGACGTTCCGGATCCTGGCGGTGGCCTACCCTGAGTTGGATGGGCGCATGAGGGCATCACAGCAGACACAAGGGGGTGAGTACACTCACATTATCATGACTTTGCGCGCAGTGGAGGGGTCTGGGTGTGGGAGGAGGGCTGTGGGTTTTCCCAGGCCAGGGCGAGTTCCGTAGGCTAGGCCCCTCCGTAATGCAGGCAATGTGCCACTCCACCCCACCTCTGTAGAGTGCCAAAAACAGGTATACATGCCCCTGTGTCATCTATGTGGGCAGATGACACTCATAGGCAAGTAGGCCATATCCCAGGAACTGCATCTGTAGAGCCCAAGAGCACAGCGTAGTGCAGGGGGCAGCTGTGTCTGTATTGTCTGCCAACGGTAGCGGTAAGCCACGCACTCAACCTGTCTTTCTTCTGTTTCCCCACCCCTTATTGTGCTCTCCCTGTTCTTTTGTGCATCAGCATCATCAGGCGGAGGTACAGGGACACCGGAGCACGAGGGGGCTGCGTCCCACATGGCCATGGAGGGCCACACCACGGAATACACCAGTGGGACGGAGGGCGAGGGGAGCTTCACGGCGGTCAGCGGATCAGCAAACAGCGACACGGACTTGTCCTCCGACGGGAGCTCCCTTGTGTTGGCGGCACCATCTGTGCCCCCCACTTCTACAGGTACAGCCGCCACCCCCCCTACCAGCACTGCCCTCCCAGCAGCCCCTCAGCCTTCGGCCCGTGCCCGCTCATCCAGGAGGGTGGGCATCACCTTCGCCCCAGGCACCTCAGCCCCTGCCCCTGTCACCCCTGCTGCCCTCAGTGAGGAGGCCATTGACCTCCTCAGGTCACTCACTGTTGGGCAGTCTACCATTGTGAATGCCATCCAGGGTGTAGAAAGGGAGTTGCAACACACCAAATCATTTTTGGAGGGCATTCATTCTGGTCAGGCTGCCCATCATCGAACCCTGCAATCTCTGGCCTCAGCACAGATGGCAGCCATTGTCCCTGTGTCTAGCCTCCCTCCCCCAACTTCCTCCACCCAGACCCAATCCCCTGTACCCCAGCCTATCCCAAGCACACCATCAGACCAGCCTGCACACACCTCACCACTCAAGGGCAGCTCAGGCAAACATTGGCACCACACATCCCACAGGCAATCACACAAGCATCACCCACATACAGACACAGCAACATCCACTGCCTCCACTGTGTCCCCCTCCTCGTCGTCTCCCTCCTCCCTCCCAGTCTCGTCTACACTCTCACCTGCATGCACTACCACAACAGCCACTAGGACTCGCACCAGAACACCCAGCACCACCCCCGCTCACCTGCACTCACCACCCCCACTACCATTTACACGTCCCCTGTGTCCTCTCCCAGTGTGTCTGTGACGCCCCCTCCCAAAGTACACAAACGCGGGCACACACACACCCTACATCCATCCACCTCACGATAGCCTCCAGAACATGCACCTGCACCCAAATCACCAAAAGTTACACCTCCTACAACCACCTCCTCTTCCTCCACTCCCAGACCCCCTCCAGCTACCCGTCCCAGTGTTCGTCAGAAAATTTTCCTGAGCAACCTTGACCTCTGTCCCATCACCCCCCCTCCAATTCATAGGTCCCGTAGTAGCACCTCAGCCAAAAAGATTCCGGTACCAGTGGTGCCTGTTCGAGGTATGTGGAGTGCACCGGGCACCAGGGCAGCCAGTGTGACACGGAGCCAAAACACTGCCAGTCCACCCCCTGTGAAGCACCAGAAGTTGGACAGTGCCCGACGGGAGAGGGGGAAGACACTTGTCGGCAAAGCTGCCCACAATGGTCCCGGGCGGAGTGTCGAGTCAGCTGTGACTCCTCCCAAGGTGGTGAAGGGGCATAAGAAGTCTTCAAAGTCTGGGAAGAGCAGCACGGCGGAGAAGGCCGCCATCCTCCCCGCTGCCCAAGACGCCACCGCCAGCCCCATCGTCACTGGTCAGGAGACCACCGCCGGAGTCAGTGCCCAGGAGGGCAGCACTATTGTCACTGGTCAGGAGACCACCGCCGGAGTCAGTGCCCAGGAGGGCAGCACTATCGTCACTGGTCAGGAGACCACCGCTGGAGTCAGTGCCCAGGAGGGCCGCACTATTGTCACTGGTCAGGAGACCACCGCCGGAGTCAGTGCCCAGGAGGGCCCCGGCAGCCACAGCCCCGCTGGGCAATGAGGGACCGCCATGGCACACACCGCAGCACAGGTCAGAGACAGCAAAGTCAAGCACCGCTGAACAGGGCAAAGACTGCCATGGCAAGCACCGCTGAACAGGTCAGAGACAGCAAAGTCAAGCACCGCTAAATGGGGCAAAGACCGCCATGGCAAACACCGCTGAACAGGGCAAGCACCGCTGAACAGGGCAAAGACCGCCATGGCAAGCACCGCTGAACAGGTCAGAGACAGCAAAGTCAAGCACCGCTGAACAGGGCAAAGACCCCCATGGCAAGCACCGCTGAACAGGGCAAGCACCGCTGAACAGGGCAAAGACCGTCATGGCAAGCACCGCTGAACAGGTCAGAGACAGCAAAGTCAAGCACCGCTGAACAGGGCAAAGACCGCCATGGCAAGCACCGCCAACTCAAGCACCGCTAGCCCATGAGCGGCAGGGGCAGTGATGCAACAGGGACCGTCACGGGGTGAGTGATGCACTCTGGGCACCAGTCCCCCTCCAGAACCAGTGGAGACATGCATCCACTCCATCTATCCTGCACAGGATGAAGCACTCTGGGCACCAGTCCCCCTCCAGAACCAGTGGAGACATGCATCCACTCCATCTACCTTGGCAGGATGAAGCACTCTGGGAACCAGTCCCCCTCCAGAACCAGTGGAGACTGTTATCCACTTGAGAGACTTTGGCTTTGCACTCCCCAGGATGGTACAGTGGGCAAGCCACACACTGTAGAGACTTGTGAGACTGTGGCTTTGAACTCCCCAGGATACAGCAGTGGGCAAACCACCCACTGAAAAGACTTGTGAGACTTTGGCTTTGTACTCCCCAGGATGGTACAGTGGGCAAACCACCCACTGTAGATACTTGTAAGACTGTGGCTTTGCACTCCCCAGGATACAGCAGTGGGCAACCCACCCACTGAAAAGACTTGAAGAGACTGTGGCTTTGCACTCCCCAGGATGGTACAGTGGGCAAACCACCCACTGTAGAGACTTGTGAGACTGTGGCTTTGCACTCCCCAGGATACAGCAGTGGGCAAACCACCCGCTGTAGAGACTTGTAAGACTGTGGCTTTGCACTCCCCAGGATACAGCAGTGGGCAAACCACCCGCTGTAGAGACTTGAGAGACTGTGGCTTTGCACTCCCCAGGATACAGCAGTGGGCAACCCACCCACTGTAGAGACTTGTGAGACTCTGGCTTTGCACTCCCCAGGATACAGCAGTGGGCAACCCACCCACTGTAGAGACTTGTGAGACTGTGGCTTTGCACTCCCCAGGATACAGCAGTGGGCAAACCACCCACTGAAAAGACTTGTGAGACTGTGGCTTTGCACTCCCCAGGATACATCAATGGGCATGGAGCCCCGTCGTGGATCTGGCGTGGTGCAGTCACCCGGCTGAGATCCCCCTGAGGTGCCTGTTGTATTTCTATCTGATGCCCCTGCAGTGTTCTCTCCGTTCCAGGACAGGTATCGTGTGTGGGCCTCGCCCATGCATTTGGGGCCCAGTGGTCCACGGACATTGAAATGTGCATACCTGTACTACTAATCGTGATGTATATATTTGGAATGTGTATATATTGATGTATGTATGAGCTAACTGTTTTTTGATACATTACAATGGTTGAACTCATTTCCTTTTGTCTTAGCATTCTTCCGGGGGGGTTGGGGGTTGTTACTGTGATGTTCGGAAATGCATTGGTGTGTGTTGTAGTGGGTGAGGGTCGGGTTGGGGGTGTGGGTGTTGCATGTGTGTGTCCCTGACTTTTGCCTCCCCCCTCCCCTATGTCGTAGGTGCAGTACTCACCGTTGTCTTCGGCGACACCATTGCTGATGTTCATAGAGGAGCAGGAAGACAAGCGCAGGGAGTATTTGGAGTTCCGGCTCCATGGTGCCCTCCTTCCTCGTGGAGTTTGTTCAGTTGAGCGTTTTCCCATTGAAATGTCTGTTTCCGCCGTGTTTTTATCCACGGTGAATCCGCCCCGGAAAAGGTGGCGGATTGGCCTGTTGTAATACTGTGGGCGATACATTGTCTTCCGCCTGTCTGTTGGCGGTGACCGCTGCGCTGCTTGTCTGTACCGCCGTGGCGGTCGGAGTGTTAAAGTGGCTGGCTATGTTGGCGGTTTCCGCCACGGTCATAATTCCCTTTTTTTATCCGCCGGCCTGTTTGCAGTATTACCGCCGCTTTAACACCGTCCACCAGGGTTGTAATGACCACCTATATCTCTTAACTATACCCGCATGTTCAGATGATATATAGCGAGGGTCCGGCCTACAAGTTCTAAAACCCTTGAGGAGTTGATAAAACGTTGGTGACACCCATTGGTATCCATAGGCCACAATAACCACCCGCCAGGACGTGTCAGTGAAGTATTAAATGTACCATTCTGGACCCATTCATCGAGCTGATCTTCAGTTGCATTTGTGTATTTTTCCCATTTATAAAACTTTGCAGGGGCAGGTATACTGGGCATGTTTAATTCCTTAATTTTAGCTAAGCCTAAACAACTCGTTTGTTGTACTGTTTCATTTAAGAATATAATTTGTACAGGTATGAGGCATGCTCTAAACAAAGCTTCCTTTCCTCTAATTTGCCAATGTCTTGTTCCCCATACACTTTTCAAATCGATCGACTTCAGCCGATATTCATAGCCTTCTATAGACAACCGGGAAACAAAAGATTCAGAATATATAAATTTCGCATTTGTCATTAGGACGTGTATATCTTTAGTAGGTGGTACCTTGAAATAATATGACTCAGCATTTTTTACGTTGTGCCCAGAAAAATATGTAATCTTTTCAGAATATGTTTTAGAACTCCCCTGTGGTGGAGTCGGACAATGTTCCCATTGTGTATAATTAAAAACAGTTTTGGGACTGCTCGCTCTATGTATGAAATGGTGCTCATAATAATTATAGCAAAACATATCACCATAATTCTCTTTAGATTGATAAACATCTTCGTTTTCAAAGACAGTATAATACTGCAGTTCAGTCATCATAGATTGAACTGTTTTCACATCCCAATCATCAGAAACAATGCCTGGTATTACAATATCATTCACTGATAATTTGAACACATATGGTATTTGAATTACTTCCGTGGGACCAAATATATCAAATATTACTTTGTCCCAGACAATCCCATCAGGAATTGGTACTGCGGAAATGTTCACAAATGATAAGTCTCTTGTGTGATCAAAAAGGTGGTTTTAAGACCTCCTCCACCAATTCAACTGTTGATTTTTCATGAAGAAAATGACCATGTATTAATAATAAAAAAGTAATGACAAAACCAATCCATAGTAGGAAAGCTAGGACTGTCAAGGAGAGCCATAGATAGTTCCATGGACAAACAAAATATGTTTCTTTAAGCCAGTTTTTTAGCTTACGTGCTCTTGACAAGTCAGATGTTGAAGAGGCGAATGAGTCCGAGAAGTCATCATTGATGTCGGCAAAATATCCAGAAGCAGTTCGTGCAAATGGTGGGGCCGTAGTTAGTGGTGGAGTTGGTGTTTCCCTTGGTGGCACACTGTAAATTGCACCATCCGGCTGTGTTGGAGTTGAGTCAACTCGGTCAAATGTTTCTAAATTGTTTGATGTTAGTGGAACCAATGCTAGATCATCTTTCACCCTCCTCAAGCTCTGAGAGGTATCGGTGTTGGTATAAATGACTTCTAGGGGAACTTCTTTGCCAGTGGTGAGAGGGATTCGGGAGCTACTGGATGTTCCTCTTGGTCTGCTGTGCAGGATCGGCCACATGGTGTAACTTGACATTGTTGATGGAGACAAAACGATTTTCATTGACACCTGCCAACGGTGGTAGAATAACTGTTCTGGTACCGTGTATCTCTAGTACTGGGACTGGTGCTTGATATGAAGGTCCAAATTCCTTTTTTACAGCAACTTTTTCACGTACAAGATCCCCAACTTTGGGAATCCAGCCGGTAGATGTTACAGGTACATCCTTGATTCCTGTGGAGGCAGCACTGATGGAAGAATTACCATCACGGAACTATTGTAATTCCTGTAAGACAATGACACATTCATTTATGTCAAATGGTGTTTCTGCTGCCTCCACGCCAGGACCATTGAGATCCTGAACATACATTTGAGTTCCGAACAGGCACTCATATGAAGCACGACTCCCCAGGGACCTTCTAGGCAGATTATTAAGTGCTCTCTGAACTCCATATAGGTGGTTCAGCCAACCATGACCCGTACCTAAGTATCTGGCTGTTAAGGATTGCTTTAAATCACAGTTTAATCGCTCCACAACACTATTTCCCTCGGGATGAAATGGAGACAAGTAATTGAGTTGGACCCCCAACGAGGCCCTGGTGACCCTGAATGCCCTTGAGGCGAAAGGAGGGCCCTGGTCCGAATGGAAAGCCACAACCGCATATGTATCGATAAAGACTCGCAAATCTTTAATAACAGTCCGAGCATCAGCTGAGCGTTGTGGCAACACCCATAAAAATTTGGAGCATGAGTCAACAGCAACTAAAATATACTTGTATGCACTGTCCGGTGTTAGGGGACCACAGTGGTCCAAGTACACACATTGTAATAGTTTGTTTGTACTCAGGAGGGGTGTCTGCAGTGGGCGTTTTGCAGTGGAAACTTTAATTTGTTGACAGATGTCACAACCAAGGACATACTGCTTGGTCTCTTTATAGAGACCTGGCCACCAATAACGGGCCTGCAAGATCAAAATTGTAGCCGCCACACCAGCATTGACAGATGCCACCCCCTCATGCGCTGCTTTAATCAATTGTGATCTTGTTTCTCTATTGGGAATGTCTTGTACCCCTACGACTGGTATCTTAACAGCAGCTTTCAACATACCTCCCATTCGGTAGTGATACTTGTTAGGAAATCCTTTAGGATAGGGCGCACCATCACCCGTAGCTGTCACGGCAGCCCATATGTCTGCGTCCTGTTTTGAACTCAAGCGAGTCACTGCAGCTACAGCAGTCACAGCTGACTTTGCTGCTTCATCAGCCAATGTATTTCTATCAACGTGTATTCCAATGCGATGGTGTCCAAGTGTATGTACAACAGGGACATTTGGTAGCGTCTCTTTCAGATCTGCTACGTTTCCCCACAGAAGTCTGTGTTTGATGGTGTTGCCTTTGGAATCTCTGAACCCATTCTGGCACCAATAATGCAGGTATTCATTAAAGGACTGGACAGAGTAATATGAATCACAAACAATCAGCGTAGGCTGTGCAAGATCCATGTGTTCTAGTGCCATCAGCAGAGCCTTTAGCTCTGCCAACTGTGCTGTGCAATCCCCTAGGGTTTGCGTAAAGGTATGTAGAGGACAAAATGTATCGCCCTCCATATAGCCACTTACGACTGCGCAAGAAGAATATTGGTGTTTTGTGCCAATCGCGGGTTGTGCTGAGCCATCGGTGTACATGACTCTATGATATTGTTCAATAGGCAATGTATTTGCTGGAACTGGGTACTCTATTTCGTACTGTAAAAATTCTTGAGTTTGTAATTTTGGGTCAAAAATGTAGTCTACATTAGTGGCTGTCAAAGACGTAGCCCATTGTATCCAATGTGGATGTAATGTTTTTGCATTCGGAACGCTGGCTTTCGTAACAGCCTCTAGGGCTGGGATCGGAGAAACAACAATAATGCGTTTTCCTTGGGCAAGAGGTCTTTCTTTAATGACCGGCATCTGTACAGCAGTGAGAATTTTCTTATGGGAGCAAAGCGTTGTTCTGCCGCTGAATATAAGTGTGATTTGTATGCAACCGGGACTGTCTCAACTTCATTAAATGTCACATAGGTGAAACCGATGGCACCAGCTATTACTCGGATGACCAAATGTGTTTTGTTGTCCCTCGTATGTAAGTGTTGTGCTGCAAGCATGTCTGCTTGCAAAGCTCTAAGAATTCATGTGTGTTCAATTGTCCAGACTTTACTTGAAAAATCAGGACGTATCAGATCATATAAAGGTTTTATGCGTGTAGTATAATCTGGAATGTAAGTTCTGCCAAAATTTAGGAAATCCAATAGAAATTGGAATTTTTAAATCATATTTCGTGGTTGTAATTGTGCGCATTTTAGTTTTTTTAAAAATTTAATTTGTAGCCAAATTCAGCAAATCCTACCACAATGCGGGCTACCCGTCTTAGATGTTGTAGTAGTTCATCATCCGTAAGATAGATATCATCTACATAGGACAATGCTTCAGGGTCAGTCTCATGCAAAATTGCAGTCACATGAGCTGCAAATAGTCCTGGACTGTTCTTATAACCCTGAGGTAAATGACACATTTTTTCTGGGAGCCTAGTGCGCTGAAACTTGTTAAGTCTCTACTCTCAGGCGCTATATTCTAACAGAAAAAAACATTGGAAATGTCCAGTGTTGTTTTGCATTTTTTACGCACTATATTGTTCATTAGTGCGGTGCTATGTGAGTTCTGTAAAGCATAGGTACGTGTATGACTATTTAAGTGTCTGTAGTCTAAGACTATTCCATATGAATGGTCTGGTTTAGCTACTGGGAATGATGGATTATTCATTGGGGAGACACGGTTCAGTTACACCCTGGTACTCTAATTGTGTATTTCTCTCAAAGGTGCTTTTGCTTCATGTTTTATTGGATACTGCGGTTGAGGTTCATTTTTGACTGGAATTACATGGTAGGGGGATTCTCTATCCCATCCTACATGATTTCTGTATAATGCAGGAGCCTGTGCCAAAGCCCAATCAATGGCATAGGATTCAGTGAGTTCCTCTGGAACAAGGGGCGAGAAGGAAGGCTTAATCACATCTTCCCCATATGGGCAGGTACGGACAGAATCAGGTGGCCAATCTTGTTCGGCCAACATAACATCATATATGTTTACTACGTGATCCCAAAAGATTGCGTCTATTATGCACTCAATGTCTCCTTCTAACTGTAACGTTACTTTATACACCCTATCAGGCAGAGATACGCATGTCCGCAGTTTCTACTTGTATAAAGTCATCAGTTGCTTTCACCTCCAGATGCTCTAGAAGATTCTGGAGAACTATTGTGACCTCTGCCGCGCTGTCTAGCAGTGCTAGAGCCCACTTTTTGTTCTTCATGCACTCTTCCCGAGTGGCATGTTGAACTGTGATTGCTGACACTTTTTTCTTTTTGATTTGTGGTTTTTGTTAGGTGGGTTTCTCTTCCTTTTTAACAGAAAACTCCGAAGAGCATTGTGATTCCTGTCTCGGTTTCACGTACTCTGTCCTTCGCTCTGATCGCCCACCTCTCTCATTTCGTTTTTCCAATGAGTCCTGAAAGGAACAAGATTGGCGTGTATCAGTATATTGATATCTATCAGGCGTTTTTATATTATCTCTATTTCTGAGATTATCTCTGTTCTGTGGGGTCTCCATAAACAGGGATTCTCCCCTCTCCTTTTTAGGAGTTTGTTGTTTTTTATCCCAGTGTTTCTTATTACCCTCAGGAGCCTGCTTGGGAAAATCTTTAGTTGATTTGCCCTGAAATTGTGGTTTAGATGGGCTGGCCCCTAAACTGTCTCGACCTATGCTAGAATAAGTCTCTGCGATTATTTTAGGCCGCTCGCGTTCCTGATTCTGTTGCGGAATGTCACAGATCCACATGCGCACTGCAAGTGCAACTGCTTCCCCTTTAAGGTTACTTAAAATGATTGAGGAAACTGTGGCAAAATTGCCCATCAATTGCATCCCTAAATCCAAGGCCGGGGCAGCCCCATACTCACCTTAAATTTGTTTCAACACCTCCGATAAATTGGCAAGTGTCGGTGTACCGTGCGTGGTTGTATAGAGCGCGGAAAATAATGTGCCCCAGGTATTACAGTTATCTACTTTAGGGACCATCCCAAAAGGCAAGCACATCGTTGATGTTCTATGTTTATCCTGAGGTCCCGTATGGGGAAATACTGCCTCCAGTGCATTAATTTTTTGTGCTAACCAAAATGGAGTCTCCTCCCGTTAGGCGGGCACTTTACCCATGATCGAATGTACAGTTGCAGGATTAATACCTGGCGTAGCTGCATGTGGATGTGATGGAGCAGCACGTGCTGGGTTTGTATTTAATGTCTGCATTACAAATTGTGCCAATCGTCTATATATCGATGTTAATTCTATATATAAGCGACGAACCTCAGCTACCGCTAAATTTGCAATTGCAGGATGTGGTGTATAGGTAGCCATTAAAGGCCAGGTAGGACCATTGTTACTTAGAGGACCTAACCTTACTGGTAACATTGTGTGGGGTAGGGCGCCATCAAGCCAATTGTTATGTTCTTGATAAGATAAAGGTATTTCTAAGTATGCGTATGCTCTGTATTGTCCAGGCGCATTTGCAAGTGTATAATGATGAACTGTATTTGTGTTCCCATCAACTGCTGGAAAAGTGACCCAAGAATAAAAAAGTTCTGTTCTATAACCTGGATGGGCATCCACCACAAAAGTGACTGGACCCCCCTGGGGTGTTAAGCCATTTGCTAATGTGTGCAGCTGGTGCAGTCCTCCAGAGTGCAGTGTTGAGGTGCAGGTCAGGGGTCCAGCAGTGCAGTCCTTCTTCTCCTGTAGTTCTTCCTTGTAGGGATCTGAGGCACGGTGCAGGTCTGCCAGTTTTATCCTTGCTCCTGGGTGAAAAACAAGGGGGTCCTGGTTCTCCAATCAGGTGCAGGGTTCTTCCCCCTGTTATGACCACTTCCTGGGATGTGTGGCAAAAATCAATCCCAGGGAGCACCATTCCTCAAAAATCCATCATGGCTGAAACTGATTTGCGGAGGTTACATCTTGCTGAGCCCACCCACTGGTGTAGCTAAAAATCCTAAACACACCTTTCACTTGCCCTCTCCTAATCTAATCAAGGGAGCACCCAATTGTCTGGGTTTGCAGGATGTGAGGGAGTTGTTGAGTTGCTCCAAATGTACTTCCCTGCCTTTGAAGACCAGTTTGGCAGCCCTCCCCCTTCCTGCTTTTCCATCTGCTGAGGGAAGTTCTCCTCCCCCAGGCACATCTCTTTGTGTTCAGCCCAGGCCCCTTCACACCTCATCGAGGCAGCCTGGACAGGCTGCCAGATGCTGGTCAATAAGAGAAGGGCACTACAGGGCTGATGTTGGCATCTTCGTAGATAGAGTTTACAACTCTTTACCTCAACAGATTTGATACCAAACATGAGGTATCTGACACCCAAGTGGGCTTTATAAATTAAAATAAACTTATATGTAAAAATAAGGTAGTTTAAGACTTTGTAAGTACCTTTAATTCCAAAGTCGAATTTGCAAATACCTTTAGTCTGAAAGCAGCCAGCAAGGCAGGCCTGCCCTGCCTCTAAAATGACACTGGCACCTCAGCAGTCCACCTGTGGGTGCACTACCTATACTGGGGTCCCTAAACCTACATGCCTTACCATAAACTAGGGACTTATAGGTTGGTTGACATAGCCAATTATAATTAGCCTAATTTGCATACTTATTTATACAGAGAACAGGCCCTGGGACTGGTTAGCAGTACTCAGGGTAACATCAGAGTCAGGAAAACACCAGCAAAAAGTGAAAAATCGGGGCAAAAAGTTAGGGGGCCTCTGCAATCAGCCCTATTTTCTCACACAAATATTATAGACTCAGGAGGAAGTCCATCATATGCCTGCTCAACCAGATTGTGCCAAGGCTGCAGACACCAATTGACAGGCCAACCAACATCCCTCTGCAGGTCAAGCTGATGGCAGTCCTCCAAATGCTGGCATCTGGTTCATTCCAGACCACAACAGCCACATTGGCAGGAATATTCCAGCCATCTTTCTCTTCATTCCTCTCCTCTGTCCAGGATGCAATCAAAATCCTCACACCCCAGTATCTCCTTTTCCCCAAGACACAACAACAACAGCTATACACCAAACAAGGCTTCCATGCCATTGTTCGGTTTCCACTTCTTGCCTGCTTTGGAATGCTCACATTTTCAACTGGTTTCCCATGCAGCAACATCACATCTGTACAGGAACTGGAAGTATACATACTCTATCAACGTGAGGTCCATCTGGAGATCTTCACAAATGTGTTGGCAAGATACAGAGGGAGTGTGCATGATGCCTACATCTTCAGGAACTCCATCATAAATGACCGGTTCCTGAATGGGTGACATGGGAATGGCCTACTTGTTGGTAACCAAAACTGCAGTACATTGTAGACCTAGTAACAAAAGCAAATGCATGACATAATAGCCATCTCTGTGTCTGCTGATGAAGATAGAGCCATATGTCTGATGGGTATGCCTCATACATGCATCATGATACACATGTAATGCAAACCCACAAGTTACACGTTAAGACACACATAGGTACTTTCTGTGCTTAAATGGCGTAAATGTATGGAGCAATGCAACCCTGGTCAAAATGAAGGGTAACATCACTGTGTACAAGGGCAATGTTCCATGGGAATTTGGGGGGGGGTGTCTCCATGCAACTCTCCTGATTCCTGAGGCATGTCATGTATCCCATGCCAGGTAAACTTTGGAATGTGATAAATCAATTGAATCCCTCAGGTGATGTGCAACAAGGAAACTGAACTGAAGTCAGCCAAGCCAGTCCCACTTCCTATGTGTGGTACAGCCAGTGGCAAACATACATAGACAATCATGGCTCTGAGGGTACATCATATGCATGAAGGTGCCCCACCCAAAAAAACACAATCCTGCATGCAATGCAGGCACCCAAGTGACATGGTGCAAGTGGGCTTGCGCTAAGCAGAACAATGGCCTACATTTTTGGGGAAATGGCATAGGCAGTGCCGCAAGTCTTCTTGGGGAGTTGCCCTGCACCAATGTGAAAGGGTAGAAATGCGCTATATTTATGAAATATGGTGCAATACTCTCCTTTGCCGCTGTGCTGTCTAGTGCCAATGCAGGCACCTTTGCACCATGGTGCAAGGGTTCCTGTTTTGCATGCAGGATTGTTTTTGTGCAGCCATACTGCGCAAAAATTATCCTGGGAGGTGTTTTCCTCTTTCTATGTGTGCTGCAGAATGCCACACACATGGAAAGAGGAAAAAACAAGGAGAAATTATTATATTTCTCCTTGTTACGCCTCCCTTGGGGAGGTGTAAGGTTTTGGTGCTGCCCTAAATTTACGTGATTATCTAAATCTGGGGCAGCATCATCAAAATGCATGGATGTTGCATGGGAAAACCCACTGCCATGCCTATGGAATGCCTCCTTGCTGTAGAGTAAGGCAACGCCGTGACCTGGGCTGCTTTGCCTTCATCCAGATCTATGAGGCCACGCAAAGCCATGCCATTAGGCTTTGCGTGGCCTCATAGATATGGTTGAGAGCTTCGCGCTGCTGGAGTGCCAAAAAAAGTGATGTTCCAGTGGCGAAGTCTCTCATATATATGCCCCCTTGTGTGCCAGTACAGGTGGAAAGGTTAGGGATGTGTTGTATGGCCTAAATACTGTGCACTACTGTTCTTTCACTGAGACTCATATAGTGCAGACGGATGACTTGCAGCACTGCATAGTGCTACTTTCCCCAAAAATCTGGGCCCCTGTGTCACCTGTGCATAGTAGCAACAATGCTCTGCAATGTGGAGACAATGATGTGCCACATTGACATGCACTTGCTAATCTGTTAGTGGCAGTAGTGCCAGAACATCAGTGAACAGCAGTGCCATTTTACTCTGTGTGGATGGATGGAGCCACAACAAATGCATGAGGTAAAGAATCCTGAATGAAATCATGTGGCAACACAGACAAAGCAATTATAAGTAAAAGCAGCACAAGATCAAACACTGAGATGAGTGTTTCCTCAATGGCATACAAGCACCTGCTATCATTCAAAGTTCCTCAAGGTCAGTGTTGTGGGAACAAGTACTGGGGAAATGAGGAGGTGTGCCACACTTGGCTGTAAACTTGTCTATTGTCCAAAGTGTCAGGACCAACACCGGAATAAGTATTTTAAAAGGCCATGTGAGGCATGCCATTGTTGGCCCCAGAGATGTGTAAATTTCAATGTTGGATAACATTGTGATACAAGAGTACAAAACACATGTTTCAGCAATACTGACATTGTATTTACACACATCCACCTAGCTTGATGGCTGCATTGACTGTTGTAACTAATGTGATGGGTCACCTGTTATGTGGAGTAGTAGGCCAAATGCAAAGCACATACATACAGCAATGTGAAACTCACTAAGTCAAACACAATGCTGTCAAACATGTCATACATAAGTTACCGCCTTAGATTTAAGTTTAACCTGGACAAAACACTACAGTGTACCCAGGATCCAAATCTCAACATATATTTTCCACATCAGTGAGGCCAAAATTAAGGCATAGAACTACACAATACCCTAAAAGTCAGGGTCATACACATACAGATGAAAAAACAATGTAATGTGTCTAAATGTGGAGTACCCAGCTCCTTGTAACAATGTCAGTATGTCACACATTAAGATGTCCCACATTCCACTACATATGTGTGCATTAAAGTGCACCATCAGAACTTCCTTGGCAAAAATCAATATTTGAATCCTGACAATAAATAGCATTACAATGCATGTGATATGTTTGATCTGCACCTAACTGATGCATCACAATCACCTGGCAAAGTTAGTGAACATTGAAACAGAAGTGCCAATGGCATGTAGGCCACAAACTAAATCTGTGGTTGAACATGAACATATGTATGTGTAAGTGTTAAACATGTTGGCAATGTCACAACCTACCTTGGGAGGAACAACTAGTCACATTTGTGTTCAACAATCTGTCACTTCTCACATGTTGTGAGTGAGCAGAAATTAGAGTGATCAGGAACATTTCAAAATACACATCCCAGCAAGCTACTGTATACACATGAAAATCTGGATGAAGAAGTGTACAATGTATTAGGCCATGCTCATCATTTGATATTACACAGAAAACTGGAAAAACATGTGTAAACCTATGGGCAACTGCACAAGTAACACATACTCTGAAATGCAATAAGAAAAGTGTATGAGTCATTTCGTACACATGGCATACATGGACAGGAACATAGCTTTAACAGAGAGCAAAAGCATTGATTGTTGTAATTTCAGTTTAACTTTCAGCTGACCTAGGATATGGTCTCCAACCATGGGTCATGACTCCAATAGCACATCCCCAGACTAAGCCAGAACAAAGGTACAACCAGGCACTGGTGAAGACCTGCAACTTCATGTAGAGAAGCTTTGGCATGCTAAAGTCTAGGTTCAGAGGCCTGGACATCTCAGGGGGTAGATTGCTTTAATCTCCTCCTATGGTCACCCACCCAGGAGCGCAAGGAGGAGTGGGAGAAAGTGCACTGACATAAGATCAGGGTCTTTGGTGATCTGCAGCTGGATGTGGTGATCCGCAAGGCCGATCTACTCAATCACATTAGCATAGAAGTTGATAACCCCATTAGTAAGTACATATTTACCATCTTCTTGAAGTTGTGTTTGCATCAAAAAATGATGTAATTCTCAACATGAAAGTGGAGATATTTTGAGGGGTAGTATGCCATAATATAGGCTACATATGTCAAATGGTAACACCATGCAACAGGGGGCTGTTCACAGTGGCCTAACAATAGCATGCAGGGGGTCCCCTTCACATTTTGTCATTCCACTGGTGGGACATGGTTTTTGGTTCACAGCAATTAATTTCACATGTATGTATTTCTATATATTAGCTAAATTCACATACAAGCCTGTACAGAGCAGGAATGTTTAATTTTGAAATACCCAGCAGATGTAACATGCAAGGAGCAAAGTAATGAAAAATCACCTTGTTGGACCTGGCATACTTTTTGCCTTTACCTCCTGTTTTGTTGCTATATTTTTTATTGGCCTTAGGACTCTGAGCACTTTACCACTGCTAATCAGTGCTAAAGTGTATGTCCTCTCCCCTAAAACGTGGTAGCATTGGTGTATCCACAATTGGCATATTTAATTTACCTGTAAGTCCCTTATAGGGTGGTATACCTTATACTCTGTGCCTGTAAGGTATATGCTACTAATGGATCTGCAGCACTGACTGTGCTACCCTCTTAAGTAGCTCTGTAAACAACTCAGGCCTGTCACAGCAGAGCCTGTGTGTGCAGTCTCAGTGCCATCCTGACCTGACCTCTAAAAACCTCTTGCCAAGCCTAGAATTCCCATTTTCTTACATGTAAGTCATCCCTAAGGTAGGCCCTAGGTAGCCCATAGGTCAGGGTGCTATGTAAGGAACAGGGAGGACATGTACCTTTAGGTTTTTCTTGTCCTAGTAATGAAAAACTCATTTGTCATTTCCATGAGGCCTTCCCCTCTCATAGGCCAGCTTTGGGAATTCCTTATACAAAATTTAAGATGCAGTTCCTGGTCTGAGAGGAATAGCTACATCAGGTTTAGTACCACTGGAAAGGTTATAATACATCCTCTTTACTGGTTAAGTTGGATATATTATTACTATATTAGAAATGCCACTTTCAGAAAGTGGACATTTCTCTGCACTCTCTGTCCTGTGTGCCTACGGCCTATCGTCAGTAAACGTCTGGCTGGGGCTAGGTGACAGCTACACTTGTGCATTACCTTTAGACACCCACAACACAGGATACTCAGCTACATCTGCATTCATCTGCATACTGATGGGTCTTCCTGAGGAAGGGGTTGGGAAAGGCTCACAGTTACATTTCAAAGGGTGGTTACTAGAGTCCACACAAAGGAGCTTATTAGCTCCCACTGGCAGCCTGGAGCTGAGGCTGACCTGAAAGGGGGACCTGTGCACTTCACAAGAACTCTTTTGTAGTTATCCCTACATCAAATGAACTTGTCAGTATAAGTACTGGGTCTCTTTACCCACTCAAGTAGATCACTCCTGGACCTGGAAGAACCTCTGCAGTTGTGCTGAAAGGAATTACCCCATTGCTGTGACTGACTGCTCCCAGGAACTGCTGCACTGCTCTAATGCATGCCGACTTCTGCCCTGCTAAGGGGCACTATAGACTGCACCCAGAGTGACTCCAAGGACATGCTGGCTTGCCCCCTGTTCTCCCTCGAGGTCTCAGGGACATCAAAGACCTCAAGAACTCATGCAACTACTGTACCATTTGCAACCACCCAGGAGTTGCTTCATCTGGACCTGCCACCCCCATTTAACCACAACTCCAAGAGCGGCTTTGTTCCTCCCTGCCGTGTTGACCAAGAAAGACCTGTGAGCTGTTTCACCTCAACCTGCTGCACTGCTTTTCAACGGCTCTTCAAGTGGTCCCCGCTGATACTTGCCGTAACAGCCAGGACCTGCTCTCCACCAGAGGAGAGCCTTTGTGTGCACCCAGCCAGAGGGTGATACACGTCTGATTTGCTCGCCCCACACAGAGGATTTCTCCAAGCGTGTGGCACCCTTGTTACTCACCCCTGCACTGCTGTCCGTGGTGCCTTGACTGGTTGCCTCAGCAATTGGGACTCGCTGTGCATGCCAGCAATCCACACTTCCACATTACTCTGCTCCCTGCCGCATGTCGAAACCAAGTATTCTCTCATTCATGGCCCACGGCCACATTGATGTATTCATAGACCAATTAAACCTTAGTGGTCTTGTTTGGATTACATGGTCAATTGTACTTTTTCTTACCTCCATACCCGGGCTGGTTCTGAACGGCTTTGGCCAACCCTCCTGACCCCTCTCACAGGAGAACAGCATGCTTCCACAAGTCCCTTAAATAGCCTATAATGAGCATCGTATAAAGCACTCTTGTTTTGATAAACTCTAAACCAAATTTACTATTGATATTTTTGGTTGTTGTCGTTTGATCTTGATCTACAGAGATAAATAACCTCTATTTTCCATAAATCGTTGTGGAGTATTTTTGTGGTGTTTCCATTGTGATTGCTGTGTGTGTTGCACAAATACTTTAAACATTGCCTCTGATGATAAGACTGCCTGCTCTGCATCAAACTACCAAAGGGAGAGCACAGGTTATCTTTAGTGTGTAACTTTCCTGCCCTGACTAGAGTGGTGGGGTCTGAATGGCTTAGGTGTATACCTTAGCGAACCAGAAACCCCATTTCTAACACACCTATCATATTGACCATCTGTGTGTTGCACAGATGAACATGCCCCAGCCAATTTAGTAACTTCCATAGTGTGGTACTTCAGGATTGAATGTTGATATAGCCATCTAAGGCATGTACCCTTACACAATGTTGCCAGGACGGATGTTTTATGCCTACTCTGTATTCTAAATTAAAAAATAAACAGCGGTTCTTGTCTGTAAATACACTTAATTTCTTGATACAAACCAGCACATTGGCATCAATGAGCTCAAGTACATATACAAAGTTATGCAACGCCCAAGAAACACATCTACTTGTGTAAGGTTCCCATGAAAAGTTATATAATGTCCCAGACAAATGGAACCTGCAGCATTTAGTAGCATACATGTAATGTATGAATCAAAACAGGTTTCCTACATACAGCCGTATAAGACTCAAGTTAAGTAATGTCCATTCATGTGCCATAATCCATCATAGCAATTTCATTGAGTTTGTTAAGGCCTAGTTGAGAACGTTTCGACCCTCTAATCAATGTGGGTATCACCAGGACAAAAATTGTTAAAGGGACACCTAGAAAAGAACACAGTCCTTAAAAATCAAAAAAATTAATAAAGACCGGAACAACGTAGTTATAAAAGGATAAGATGCACCCATCTTCTGATCAAAGGTCCATCACCAAGGGCACACCAAAGTGCATTAAAATAAGTTCTACTTACAAGGGGAAGCTTTGCACTGTCTCTAGCCAAGAAAAAATGTTTATATATATGAGAACAAATCAGAGTAGAGCAGTTTCTAATCCACAATACACAACAATTTGCCATGATTGAAAACAGGGAACGCAGCTTACCCCGATTGTAAAATGAAGCAGAACCGGCCATCAGGTGACATAGGAAAGGATCAGATAGCTTGTTGGGGCTCCAATATACGCCTCGCCTAAATAACAGGAAAAGGGATGTTAACAACCAAAATATAGACAGTCGATGTAAAAAAACAAAAAAAGATGAAGTAACCCAACCTGTTGAAACCTGGCAAAATCACCCCAATGCGAATCGAAATGCACATATCCATGTGTCAGAGGGAGGGGCGGAAATACGATTTAGGAGGCTTTGGTTTGAGGTTAATGATGGCTTTTAGTGAGATAATGCAAAAAAAAAAAAAGTATTGTTTAGTCTACAGCTTCTTCTCCTTGCGGGTGACTGTCTGTCCTCATCTCAAGGGGGCTGGATTGAGGTGATTTTAGACCTCTATCTTTTCCTTCTTGCAGGTATCAGGAGATCTGCTAGCTGTCACCTTCGGAAGAAGAAGACAATGTGGTGAGTATTTGTGTTCCCTTTATTCTGGTAAATTCACTACCATAACACCGAGTGGAGTGTGTAGTCTGCCTGGGATTCTCCCAAAATAAGGTTGGGGGGACAGGAAAGAGTGCTGCAGTGACTTAGGTGAACAAAACAATCAGGACAACACAACTCATTTCCTTTGCCTGAGTCCATCAATAAGCTCTTCTTTTGTCTTTTCAATACTTCCTGGTCACTTCTAACTCCCTTAGTTATCGAGGGAGGAGTGTGAGGGTCACAAAACCAAATACAGAATGGGTAGTTGAATGAGATCCCAAAATAGAAGGAAAACTTTAAGGGAACCCACAACAGGGGGCGGGGGAGAAAAGAAGAAAAACAAAATATCTCCAATTCACAAATGCCAGGTGCACCACTCTTCACCCATAGAATGCCTCACTGGGGCAGAGTACAACAAGTCACAGATTAATGGTAAATCTCATTCTAGATTCTGCATTGCCTTAGGTCTCCTTGGGTGGTGCAATGGTGGTGCAAAACCTTTGATAAATCTGGCCCTGAGTCCTCATCTTGTATTCAATGGCAACATCATCCGGTGCATTATATCACCCAATTCATTTTACATAACAAATCTCTTCCAAGCAGATTCACAGGACGTGAATGATATAAAATAAACTGAATATTATTTTCCAATTGACCAATTTTCAATGGAAAACCTACTGTAACTTTATTAACAATTTATTTATTACTGATCCCTACAACTTGAAATACTCTTCCCAAGAAGGGTAGGTTTGGGGATTATGTAGAACATACTATAGAATGGACAGCCCCTGTGTCATGAACATAAGGTCCCTTCTGCACTCTTCATCACCTGTACACCCCTCTGCAGCACGCACTCCAGAAAGTGTGATGGCATAAGACTCTTCCCTTCCTACCCACCTTGGTAACCTTCTCACATGTGCAACCATCTACAGAGCACAGTCAGAAAAGTGGGATGCTTCAGGGTTACTCCCTCTCACCTCAGTAGCCTGTGTTTTTTTTTTACCAGAATCTCTTTTTCCCTTTTGCCCACCCCATTTGCTCCTTCCTGCAGCCCCCTCCACTTGGTAGTCACCTTTAGACACAAGAAAATGTCATACTTTTTGTGCCCTCTCAATATGAGCCTCATCCAGCTAGGCACACCTTCACTAAAAACTGTGCAACTCACACCTGCTCAAGATCTTCCTAAATCTTGTGAGATCTTGGCTTACAGGTGCACCAACGGACAGCTTTGGGGTGCAGCTATAAATACTGCATTCCATCTGCAATGCCCAGCTTGTCTTTGTCGTTCCTGACTGGAAGCAGTTCTGAACACTTACCTGACTCACCTTCATTGAGCTTCAGGATTGCTTTGCCACATCCGGTCTTCAGGACCTCCTCAGTCCATTGACCACATCCATATGAATCTCAAATCTGCAAGAGAGAAAACTCAAAAGGGCTCATTTACTAGCCCCCTGCGCTAAGGTGGTGCAAATCTGTCCCCACACAGTGCAATATTTACAAACTGGTGCAATGTCACCATTGTGCCAGTTTGTAAAAGCTTGTGCAACATTATATCTGCGCCAGGTATAATGATTTCAAGGGAAGCCCAAAAAAATGGCACACTGAAATCTTCAAAATTTCACTCCGCCATTCTAGCGTCATTTCTTAATGGGTACCCGTTTGAAGGCATTAAACTGATTCTAGGCTCTTTTGAATGGGCATCCCTGTGGTTTGCTGGACTAGCATCAACATTTTTTATTCTAGTCCAGCAAAGTACCACAACTGCATCAAAAATGTTAACACAGTTGTGCTAACAAGCGCCATGGTGCACTGTATAATGAATACAGCGCTACCATGGTGTTTTTAGGGGGGCACAGGGCTACACACGGAAACTGGCACATAGGAGCTGATGTGCCAGTTCCTTGTAAATGAGGCCTAAAGTAAGGCCTCAGTTTTCTACTCGTGCTTAGGCAGCATTGTCTCTGAATCTTTAAGCACTTTTGGCCAAAGACAATAATCAGACATTAATCATATGCTATCATTTTAGAGACTACAGATTCTGCCCATTTGATAACTGCAATTATTGACTGTTGCTTTTGGAACTATTTTTCATGACAATAAACATTAGCACTACACGAGTGCTTGCCTATAAATCCTGAAAGACTGTTGTGCGTCTTTGTTAACCTGAAACTTCATCAGGAACCAGTCTTATTTTTATGTCAATAAGCCCTCTAACACTAGTAGGCCTACATTCTGTATGCTCCAGGATTAAGGGGGTCATTATGACCCCGGCGGTCGCGGACCGCACTGCCGGCGGTGGCGGTAGTACCGCCAACAGGCTGGTGGTGCGAACTGCAGTATTATGACCATGGCGCATCCGCCACGGTCATACTGCCAATACCGGCAGGCTACGGACAGGCGGCAGCCTGGCGGTCGTAACACTCCAGGGCAGCGCTGCTTGCAGCGCTGCCCTAGGGATTATGAGTCCCCATCCACCAGATCGTCCATGGAGGTAAACACCGCCATGGAAAGGCTGGCGGTAAGAGGGACTCAGGGTGCCCCTGGGGGCCTCTGCACTGCCCATGCATTTGGCATGGGCAGTGCAGGGGCCCCCAGGCACAGCCCCATCGGGCATTTCACTGCCCGAATTACAGGCAGTGAAATGCGCGATGGGTGCTACTGCACCCGCTGCACCTCAACATTGCCGCCGGCTCGATTACGAGCCAGCCTCAATGTTGTTGTGACTTTTCCACTGGGCCAGCGGGTGGAAACGCTGTTTCCGTCTCCTGGCTCAGTGAAAATGTCATAATAGGGCGCCAAGCATACCGCAAGCACTGGCGGTATGTTGGCGCCCACGGCTTCGGCGGTCTTTAGAAAAGACCACCAAAGTCGTAATGACCACCTAAGTGTTAGTGACAAGTACTGCATGTAATTGTGTCAAGGTGATATATATTCATTTGAGAAAGTCTACCAAGTCAAGTTAACGATTGAATGTAGAGGGGCGGTCTTAAGATAAGACACACCGGGATCATCCAGAAGATTCTGCAGCTTTCTTTTTTCTAATCCCATAACCCCTTCCCTTTGGGAGTGACCATTGTGAGAAGTTAATTTTTGACAAGCACTGTGGGCTGCGTTTTTGGGGAGTGGGAGGACTAGCAGCGCCCCAGCAGAATAACCTGGGTTTCATGTGAGTGGTCTTGACAGAAAGTCAAGCCACAACATTTTAAATTTCGCCTGGGCGATATGGAGTCCCAAGATCATACTGATGCCCAAGATCTAGCCCAAGCATCAGCCAAGGATCATTCAGGGTGGTTGATGTAGCCTGTGCCTTGCAGAATATACAAACGGAGGTCTTCAAAGGTATTGCAGAGAATGACAAACTCCATGGAGAACTGCAGTGGTATAGACCAAGACACAACCCCTCGGGGAAAACACCCCAAACAGAGCCACCTCCCTTTCTGCAACCACATTAATTTGCAGATGACTTTACCGAAGGTTTGTCTTTGACTTTACCGAAGGTTTGTCTTTGGATGCAACCAAATGTAATAGTGACTATGCCCTCAGCAGCACCTGAAAGATTTTACAGGGATCGCCTCAAGTTTGATGTTTTTATGTACCAGTGCCAATTACAGTTTCTGTGTAATCCTGTCACCTTTCCTAATGATACCGCCAAGGTTTCATCCCTTGGGGATATCATGACAAATTGGTTAGTTCCTCTTATTGGTGGTGATGATACCATCCTGTATGACTTAGCTAGCTTTAGGAGGGCTCTGAGAAAGCTCTTCGCTAAACATGTCTTTGTCCAATCTAGTGATAACAAACTCTTGAACCTCCAACAATGTCCCAAAGATGTTTTAACAAAAATTTAACACCGTCTTTAGTTGCCTGGTTGCTGAAACGCAGTGGCCTGAAGAGAAGAGAACTTCTTTTTTAAACCCTAGGGTGCCTTGGACGAGGTGATCTCGTCCAAGGCACCGGTTCCCGGGTGCCTTTGACGTGATCACCTCGTCCTGCACCCGGGAACTGGGGGGAGCCCTTCCCCTTCCACACCCGACCCCTCCCACCCCCTCTGTGACGTCACAGGGCCTCCTCCCATCGTGCTGGATAAATGCTTTGCATTTCTCTTCCGATCACATGAGGGAGGCCGAGAGAGGCTTCAAAGGGAAGGAAAGTTATTTCCTTCCCTTTGAAGTCTCTTTCTGCGTTTCAAAAGCCGGATTGCAAAGCAATCCGGCTTTTGAAACTCCCACTGGACACCAGGGATTTCTTTTTGAAAGTGGCATAAGGGAGCGACCCCTTGGGCAAGGGTCGCTCCCAGGGGGGGCATTTTTTTGGAAGGCCTTTTCTGCCCCCCCTTTTCCTTTTTGTGTTGTTCTGTTTTTTTGGAGGTGGGGAGCGACCCCTTAGGCAAGGGTCGCTCCCCTAGGGGGCAAATTATATTTAGGCCATTTCTGCCCCCCTTGGGGGCAGATTGGCCTATTTGTATGAGGCCAATCTGCCCCCAAGGGGGACAGAAACCACTAGTCACCAGGGAGTTTTTTTTTTACGTGAATTTCACGCAAGGGGAGCGACCCCTTAGGCAAGGGTTGTTCCCCTGGGGGGGGGGGGATTTATTTTAGGCCATTTCTGCCCCCCTGGGAGGCAGATCAGCCTATTTTGATTAGGCCGATCTGCCCCCATGGAGGGCAGAAACCACTAGGCACCGGGGATTTTTTTTTTTTTTGTTTTACAGATGGGGAGCGACCCCTTGGACAAGGGTCGCTCCCCTGGAGGGGAAAATTTTATTTAGGCCATTTCTGCCCCCTTTGGGGGCATATCGGCCGATTTTTGCCAATCTGCCCCACTAGAAACCACTAGGCACCTGGGATTTTTTTTTTGCGTCAATGTCACGCAGGGGGAGCGACCCCGTAGGCAAAGGTCGCTCCCGGTGGGGGGGTTAGGGGGGGAATTTATTTTAGGCCATTTCTGCCCCCAGAAATCGGCCTAATATTGTTATTAGGCCGATCTGCCCCCAGGGGGTGCAGAAACCTCTAGGCGCCAGGGCAACATTTTTTTGGCGTGTTTTTTTTTTGTTTGTTTGGTTTTTTTAGAGATGGGGAGCGACCCATTAGGCAAGGGTCGCTCCCCTGGGGGGCAAATTGTACTTCAACCATTTCTGCCCCCCTTGGGGGCAGATCGGCTGATTTTAGGTCAATCTACCCCCAAGGGGGCAGAAACCACCAGGCACCAGGGAATTTTTTTTGGCGCCAATGTCACGCAGGGGGAGCGACCCCGTAGGCAAGGGTCGCTCCGGGGGTGGTTTGGGGGGGTGGGGGGGCACATTTATTTTAGGCCATTTCTGCCCCCCTGGGGCCGGCTGAGCTAGAGGCCAAAATCCACAGTTAGGCACTTTGCAAAAAACACCTCTGTTTTCTTTGAAAAAATGTGATGTGTCCACGTTGTGTTTTAGGCCATTCCCTTTCGTGGGCGCTAGGCCTACCCACACAAGTGAGGTACCATTTTTATCGGGGGACTTGGGGAAACAGTGGGTGGAAGGAAATTTGTGGCTCCTCTCAGATTCCAGAACTTTCTGTCACCGAAATGAGAGGAAAAAGTGTTTTTTAGCCAAATTTTGAGGTTTGCAAAGGATTCTGGGTAACAGAACCTGGTCAGAGCCCCACAAGTCACCCCATCTAGGATTCCCCTAGGTTTCTAGTTTTCAAAAATGCGCTGGTTTGCTAGGTTTCCCCAGGTGCCGGCTGAGCTAGAGGCCAAAATCCACAGGTAGGCACTGTTTTCTGTGAAAAAGTGTGATGGGTCCACGTTGTGTTTTGGGGCATTTCCTGTCACGGGTGCTAGGCCTACCCACACAAGTGAGGTATCTTTTTTATCGGGAGGCTTGGGGGAACGCTGGGTGGAAGGAAATTTGTGGCTCCTCTCAGATTCCAGAACTTTCTGTCACTGAAATGTGAGGAAAACGTGTTTTTTTTAAGCCAACTTTTGAGGTTTGCAAAAGATTCTGGGTAACAGAACCTGGTCAGAGCCCCACAAGTCACCCCATCTTGGATTCCCCTAGGTCTCTAGTTTTAAAAAATGCACAGGTTTGGTAGGTTTCCCTAGGTGCCGGCTGAGCTAGAGGCCAAAATCTACAGGTAGGCACTTTGCAAAAAACACCTCTGTTTTCGGTAAAAAAATGTGATGTGTCCACGTTGTGTTTTGGGGCATTTCCTGTCGCGGGCGCTAGGCCTACCCACACAAGTGAGGTATCATTTTTATCGGGAGACTTGGGGGAACATAGAATCGCAAAACAAGTGTTATTGCCCCTTGTCTTTCTCTACATTTTTTCCTTCCAAATATAAGAGAGTGTGTAAAAAAAGACGTCTATTTGAGAAATGCCCTGTAATTCACATGCTAGTATGGTAGCCCCGGAATTCAGAGATGTGCAAATAACCACTGCTCCTCAACACCTTATCTTGTTCCCATTTTGGAAATACAAAGGTTTTCTTGATAGCTATTTTTCACTCTTTATATTTCAGCAAATGAATTGCTGTATACCCGGAATAGAATAAAAACGCACTGCAGGGTGCAGCTCATTTATTGGCTCTCGGTACCTAGAGTTCTTGATGAACCTACAAGCCCTATATATCCCCGCAACCAGAAGAGTCCAGCAGACATAACGGTATATTGCTTTCAAAAATCTGACATTGCAGGAAAAAGTTACAGAGTAAAATGTAGAGAAAAATTGATGTTTTTTTCACCTCAATTTCAATATTTTTCTTTTTCTGTTGTTATTTTCTGTAGGAAACCCTTGTAGGATCTACACAAATTACCCCTTGCTGAATTCAGAATTTTGTCTACTCTTCAGAAATGTTTAGGTTTCTGGGATCCAGCATTGGTTTCATACCCATTTCTGTCACTGACTGGAAGGAGGCTGAAAGCACAAAAAATCGTAAAAATGGGGTATGTCCGAGTAAAATGCCAAATTTGTGTTGAGAAATTGGGTTTTCTGATTCAAGTCTGCCTTTTACTGAAAGCTGGGAAGCTGGTGATTTTAGCACCGCAAACCCTTTGTTGATGCCATTTTCAGGGAAAAAAACACAAGCCTTCTTCTGCAGCCACTTTTTCCCATTTTTCTGAAAAAAACGAAAATGTCACTGTATTTTGGCTAATTTCTTGGCCTCCTTCAGGGGAACACACAAAGTCTGGGTACCTCTAGAATCCCTAGGATGTTGGAAAAAAAGGATGGAAATTTGGCTTGGCTAGCTTATTTGGACAAAAAGTTATGAGGGCCTAAGCGCGAACTGCCCCAAATAGCCGAAAAAAGGCCTGGCACAGGAGGGGGAAAAGGCCTGGCAGTGAAGGGGTTAACTGAGGTCTTCAGGACGATTTAAAGGATTCACTGTCCCACACAGTGGAGTTACCTGAGGACTGTTCAGATTTCATCGATCTGTTTGTCAGACTAGATCATTGTTTGGGTGAGTATGCATAGGTATATTAGGGTATTGGGCCTTAAGACAGAAAAAAAGACTCAAATAGCAATGCACCTGAAACAGAGCTAAAACAGATAGGGAGTCGGCAGAATCCACTAAACAATAAGAAAAGGAGCAGAGGCTTATGCTCAAATTATGACTCTCCTGTGTTGCAAACCTAGCCATTTTTCCAAGGTACGTTTGACCAAACACAAGACCAAGAAAGGGGTGGTATAACAACAATTGAAGAAACAAACCAGGAAAACCTATATTCTCATAAGGGGTGAAGATTGCCTGGCCTAGTAAGAATGACTCACAGATATCCCAATATATAGTAAACATCATTTGTAAAATTTCTCACTACCTCATCATCAAAGAGACTCTGATCTTTTCTCCTCAAAAAGATAGGATTCTTGTAATATTGATTAGTTTCAGAGCTTTGGCCAGCTACCTAGAGACTTGTTGCTAGCAGCTCCCCTAGGCATCCAAAGGGTTCACAAAGTTTACCTACACCAGTGTGATCTGTGGATGCATCAGTACGCTTGTCTGGATTGATAAGCTATCTAACCCAGCCATTAGTATTGGTGTATGCTAAAAGCCACACTGAAAAACTAGTTTTCAACCTAACTGATACTCCCACCTTTGGGTCATTCTCAGAGATCCCTGGCTGGAATATCACAACCCAAAAAGTGATTGGACCCTCTGAAAGGTTACCTTATACTCCACCATCAATCAATCAACAGTGCTTGTAAGGTGCATCTTCTTACCCATGAGGGTTATCCAGGCACTGGGAAGAGGGATTCAGTCGAAAAGCAAGGTCTTGAGTTTCTTCCTCAAGTCTGTCTGCGAGTGTGAAATTCGGAGGTGGAGGGGGAGGGTGTTCCAGGACTTGGTGGTGAGGTGGGAGAAGGAGCATCCTCTAGAGCGACAGATGTGAGTCTACGTGAGGGGAGGTTGGTGGAGTGCAGGTTTTAGGATGGTTGGTAGAAGTTCAGGGGGTTGTTGAAATATGCCAGTCCTTGGTCATGGAGGGCTTTGTAGGCAAGGGTGAGTAGCTTGAACTTGTATCTCTTCTGGATGGGGAGCCAGTGGAGTTCTCACAGATGCTGGGTGATGTGGGCCCTGTTGGGCAGGTTGAGGACCAGTCTGGGTGTTGCGTACTGTATCAACTGGAGTTTTCTCATGAGTTCACTGCTGGTGCCTGCATAGAGTGCATTGCCGTAGTTGATGCAACTGTTAATGAGAGCCTGTGTCATTGTTTTTCTAGTGCTGATAGGGAGCCATTTGAAGATTCTGCAAAGCATGCAGTGTTTGTGGAACTAGGCTGAGGAGACAGCACTGACCTGTCATTTCATAGAGAGTTCACTGTTCAGGATGATGCCAATGTTTTGGGCATGGTCTTTCAGTGTGGGTACAAGTTTCAATGGCCGCCTGGTGTCGTTCCAGGGGGAGGTGGGGCTGCCGAAAATCAGCACTTTGGTTTTGTCCATGTTGAGCTTCAGGCAGTTGTTCTTCATCCAGGTGGAGATATTTTTTCATGTAGTTGTGGAAGTTGGACTCAGTGGTGACAGGGTCATCTGAGCGCAAGAGTGTGAGCTAGGTATCATTGGCATAGGAAATTATGTTGATGTCATGGGTTCTAGCGATATCTGCTAATGGCATCATGTAGATGTTGAAGAGAGTAGGGCTGAGGAATGAGCCTTGAGGGACGCCGCAGATGGTGCATTTGGGTTGTGAGGGGAAAGGTGGGAGGTGGATTCTCTGGGTGCGCTCCGTGAGGAAGGGTGGAATCTATCTCAAAGTGTCATCTTCGATACCAAGCTGGATTAGTCCATTTACGAGTGTGTGGTGGGAGACGGTGTTGAAAGCTGTGGAAAAGTCGAGGAAGATCAGTGTGGTTGATTCTCCTCTGTCCATTAGGGAGTGGATGATGTCTGTTGCGGCGATCAGGTCATCTCAGTGTTGTGGTTGGCTCTAAATCCTGATTGGGAGTGGTCTAACAGGTTATTTCTCTGTAGGTGTTCAGTGAGTTGGAGGTTAATGACTTTCAACAGGATCTAAGTGGGAAGTGGGAGCAGCGAAATGGGGCAGTAGTTCTGGAGGCTTCTGGGGTCTGCTGAGGGTTTCTTGAGGAGGGATCTGACCTCTGAGTGATTCCAGACTTCAGGAAAGGTGACTGAATTGATGAAGGCATTGAAGATGGTGGTGAGGTGGTGGTTGATCTCATTGCTTCCTACTTTGAAAAGTTGGTGGGGGCATGGGTTGGAGGGTGCACCTGAATGGATGGAGTTCATGAGGGCTGTAGTTTTGTCTATGCTAAGCTCAGCAATTTATCTCTCATTTCTCTGAAACTGTTACACTCATCATGCAGCAGTTAAAAAAGGGGGATACGTTCCAGTGGTATGAAGCCGCAGCCCTACCCGTTTCCACTCTGAAACAAAGATTCACCTCAGCCCCTATTCTACATCCCCAGACCGGGACCAGCCCTTTTATGTTGTGACAGATGCCTCTCAGGTGGTGGTGGGAGGAGTACTGTCTCAAAGGGATCCCGAATCAGGCCACTTACACCCATAGCCTTTTACTGTAAGAAATTTCTCCTAGCAGAACACAATTACACGGTGATCAAGAGGAAGCTGTTGTCTCTTACCTCATAGATGGAAGGGATATGAGCCCTCTGAGCACGCCTGGGAACCAGTATCCTTCATCAACACCCCCACCTTGTTCGGCACTCCATGCCATAAACCCAGACAAACCCTGACCTGTTCAGCGGCTGTTGGAGGGAAGACTGCTGAGGAACACCATGTCTCTTGTGCATCCTTCGCATCACCTGTTTACTCATCCATGGAGTGCATTTTAGAAAGTGGGACACCTTAGGACTCTTCCCTTTCCTCCCACCTTGGTAGCCTGTGTTCCTTTCTAGAATCTCCTTTTTCCCTTGAGCTCACCACATTTGCCCCTTCCTGCAGCCCCATCCACTTGGTAGTCACCTTGGACACAAGCAAATGTTACTTCTTTTGGGACCACTCAATGCAAGCTTCAGCCTGCTAGGTACATGTGCACCAACATCCTGTGCAGGCCACACTTGCTTGAGAGCTTGCTTAATTTTGCAAAACTTAGGCTTGCATGTGCACTGGCGGAGATCTTTCCGGCCTGGCTATAAATACCTCTCCCCATCTGCATGGCCCCACTTGACTTCATCGTTCCTGACCGGAAGCAGTTGTGAACAATTACCTGTCTCACCTATCTTGAGTAGGGGTGGGCAGTAAACTCCACTCTGCTCACAGAGCTGGCGGAGGTTTTCCCACTCCATGCTCTGTTTAGAGTGTGAAGTTCTGAAATACTCTGTAGAGTCATTTGCACTCGCCAACAGTAACTTGAGCATGAGCGAAGAAAATCTTACTGAAACCCTCTCCCAGAGAGATTTCTCAATGCGAGTGGTTGCGGTTGGTCGCCATCGCTTGCATTGAGAAACCTTACACCCGTGTTGAAGAAGGCGCGGCTTGAGTAGAAAATCTACTTGAGTGGCAGAAAAGAAACAGCGCCCTCTTGGGCTGTGCCGTTCATGCAGATTTTTCAGTGTGGGACAAACACCTGGCGCTAAAAATCATTCAGGATCTCCTCAGTCAAATTCTTCAACAAGATCGTCAACCTGCAAGAGAGAAAAGACTAACTAAGGCTTTGGTTTCGTACTCACACTTAGGCAGCGCTTCCTCTTTAAGCACTCTCAGTCAAAGACATAACATAACAGGTACATTTGTAAAGCGCACTTTCACACAGAAGGGTATCTTGGTGCTGAATAACAGATGGCTATTGCCACCCAAAAGTACTCATTTTATCAACCTCAGAATGATGAAAGGCTGGGTAGACCCACCAGGATTTGAACCCCTTGACCATGAGATTGAACAAAGGTCCCTACAGTGGGCATATTAGTCCACCAAGCCACCAGGTCCTGCTTTACATATAATACTCAGACATTGGTCATTTGCCACGAATTCAGAGACAACGCTTTCCACCCATTTAATAAAGGCATTTATTGGCTCTTGCATTTAAAACTATTTTGAATGACAAATTGAACACTGGCACTATGGACTTGAAATGTGGGCTGCTCTTGCAGGGGTGGAAGAACTAGTTGCGCCCCAGCAGAATAACCTTGGGCCCTCTATTACATTTTGTTTGTGATGTTTTTCAGCATCATGGGAACTGAAGGCACTGTCATTCAAAATGATTCATTTGATTCATTCCAGACTGACCACAATTCATATTTGAGCTCATATGGTTTCAACACCCTTTTTCAAACTGCTTTGTCTGTGCACAAATCAGTCACAAAAACAGATAAGAAACAATCACTCGCAGGGTCGACTCCTTTAAGCTTTTTAAAATTCTGCATAAGCCTCTCAAATATTCAAATCAGTACAAACTACTTGTGATATGTTTTTTAATCTACGTACCTTTTTGTACCATTTTTCTGTCTTCTCTCGTAATTTTGGGAATTGATGGGTAAAAGCACTGAGAACAGCCTTCATCCATGGCACATGCAAAAGATTCCCTCCATGTATTGCTGTCAAGGAAACTCCAGAACCAGTACTGTCTGTTTCTGAGTCCTTACTGTTCCCTCACCTCTGCCTGTTTCTCTTTCTTTTATTCCCCCACTCTTTGTAGTTCTTATTTTCTCAATTAAATATTTATTCTTGGTTCTTAGAGTACTTAAGCCCATTTCACTGATCTCTTCAAGAATCAAGTCAATTTTATAATTCCATTTAACAATTTTCATTTTGCTGATATTGACTTTACATTCATCAACTAATTCTTCTAGCTTTTCATCTGCCTTATTCACACATCTGGCTGCTTTTTTGATGAAATGTCTCATTTTGTCAGCATTGCCTGACAACAGCCTATCCAAATTGATGTTTCTTTGTAGTGTTTCACCAAATTCGATGTTCAAAATCTAAGGGCCTCATTACGGGTTTGGTGGTCATGAGACTGCCAAACTTGCGTTGGCAGTCAGACCACCGCAGCTTTGGTAGTTTGTCCACCAAATTAAGACTTTGGTGGTCAGACTGCCAAAGCACTGCCGTCCCCACTGGGAACATGGTTCCTAAAGGCATGACGGCGGTTGGGCTTGCAACCAGCCATGGCGGCGCTAAGCTCAGTGATGCCTGGCTGATTACAACCCCTCTTTCTGCCAGCCTTTTCATGGCGGGGAGCCCACCATGAAAAGGCTGACAGAAACGAAGTGCTGGTGGCCACAGGAGGACCCCTGCACTGCCCATGACCATGCCGTGGGCAGTGCAGGGTCCCCATACCAAGCACCATTGCAATGTGTACTGTCTGCTCTGCAGCCATCTGGAAAAGTGTTCAGCAGGTCACAACACCAAGCAGTCTTCTGAGAGTCTTTCCACAAGTCAGTACTGAAGAGTGACTCTGACAGTCCTATTTTTTACCCTGGTGTCCTTTTTCTGAAAGGTGGGAGATGCTTCTGGAAAGGTTCTTTGAAGTGCATGGAATTTCCTGACTCCCCTGTCCTGGCTCCAAGCAGGCTGCAGCAACAATGCAGGGTCATTAGACTTGTGTTTGAAGGCGGAGCACAGGTTATTCAAGTTTAAGTGGGGGTGTGCTCATCTCCACCCTCTATCCCTCCAGCAGATTGCCCATTGATGCACGCCTAACCCTTGTATTGTGTGACTGTCTGGTAGGGATTCACAAAGTCTAACTGTCAGTTACAGCCAGTCATGTGACCAAAGATAGGCTATTGGCACAAAAGGCTAAGAGGAGGAAAATGCCAAATTTCTAAAAGTGGCATTTCCCAAATTGTAATGAAAAATCCTACTTCACCATTAAAGAGGGTTTATCATTACAATTTCATAGGTGCCAAAATAACATATCCACCTGCTCCCAATTAGGAGTTACAGCTTATTAAATGTAATATGGACTCCTCATTCTTATATTATGGTAAGGGTAGGCCTCACAGGAGTGAAAATCAAATGTAGGAGTTTTTCACTACCAGGAAAAGTAAAACATAAAAGTACAAGTCAAATCTTTTAATTGTACAGCACCCTGCCCTATGGGCTGCCTGAGGTCTACCTTAGGGGTGACATATTTAAATAATAATAATGGGGGAGTTTAAGACTTGGCAAGGAGGTTTAAAAGCCAAATAAACATGGTAGTGTAACACAGTATTCAGACTGCAATGGCAGGCTTCAGACATGTTTTAGGGTGCCTACTTAAGTGGGTGGCACAATGAGTGCTGCAGGCCTACTGGTCGCATTTACTTTATAGGCCCCGGGTATAAGGCATACCATTCTACAATAGAATTAAGACTAAGTTAAATATGGCAATTGGGTATGAGCCAATGTAACCATGTTTAAAGGAGAGAGCACAAGCACTTTAACACTGGGTAGCAGTCCTAAAAGGCAAAAAAAAAAAAGTTAAAAACTAGATAGAGGAAGGCAACAAGTATGGGTTGACCCTGAAGAAAGGGCCAGGTCCAACATGGAGGCTCCTCAACTGTCACCATTGTTTCAGGTGAATCAGCCTGATCCTGTGTAATGTATTTGCCATCTCTACTAGTCTAGGCTTGCTGTTGTTTCAATCTCAGATGGTGCACTTGGTACAACAGCTGTAGGAGCTTGTACAGTAGTTTCATTGCCTCCTTATCCTGTGTCAGGTCTTCAACCAGAATAACAATCAGATCCAAGACCACCTGTTTCTGTCCTCACTCCTGCTGTTGCAGTATACAGAGGAGGTATAGAATTCAAGAGTTCATTAAAGAAATTATCCAGCTCATCATAATCATCATTTTGCTTCTCTCCCTTATTTTGTGTCTTAGTTGTTTGTTTCTTTAAATATAGAGGGAAAAGTCTTTATACACTTAATCATATCCTTCCTCCAGCATTTCACTTGCTGATCCTACTTATTCTCAGGTCACTGTCTAAATGAACCTTTCACCTGTTTGGTGATTTTCTTTTTCTCTTTCTCTGTTGCAATTCGATAACCATTTATTTAACGCCTCAGACTATGTAGGCTTAGGCATTGGGTTTATGTCATACTTATTCTCCCTCAAGAAATCTAGCTTTCTCAGTATAATCATGTCATTCTGAAATACAAGTACACTTATAGTTCCCAAAGTATGTCATCATTTTTTTTTATTTGTTTATTGGCCTTTTATTTTTTCCTTTTCCTCAAAGGAGAACAATCACATAAATGAAAACAGTACAACATCTCGGTATCATCAGAGATAATACAATGTGGTATGCTCATCCACAGGATGTAGTGACATTATCATCTTCTATCAAGCATTGCAGCAGGTTGCGCCTGCATCTGTGACATACTCTGAGGTCAGTCTAGTCCTTTACCGTATGTTAACACTAGGTTCAGTTCTGGGGGAATATCACATACAGTATCTATTATCTCACATTGTGTTGCTGGCATCAATCTCAGTTATGAATAAGACCATAAACAATAAACAATAAACAATAAAAGTAAAACATAGCGCCTAATGAATAGCTCCCTGGGAAGGTGTATGGTAGTGCTGGTTACTGGATGGCGATTCCCAGCAGAAGGAGCCAGTGATTCCTGGTCGTATGGTCTCCAGCAACGCGGGGGAGCGTGGGCCATTTAGGCAGGGCAAGGGGTCAGCAGTTGCGTTCTGCCTTGGTCCTCGTCATAGCAACATGCTACCATCCTGTTCTACCCTTCCACTTCTGCTGGCACCTGCGTGGGCCTATGTCTGCACAGTACCCACTGGCGCCGCCCCCTTCCCTGTGTTTCCCACCCTCGGGGGTAAAATGGGTCTCTGTCAAACTGCCTATAACCTGTCCCCTGTTGCCCCGGTGCGCTGCCATTCCTGCAACTTCCATGTCTCCAATATTTCGGACCATTGGGTTTGCAATGGGGCACTCGCCCAATCCGCATGCCTCCTCCTGCTTCAATGCACTCAGCTCTGCCCATGTGCATCTCTTTACATATTGCTTCCAGCCCATCAGGGTCGGGCCTATGGGGGGACTTCCTGGTTATAGCTATTCTGCGTCTAGCCAGGACTAAGGCTAAATCCAAGAATCTATTACCAACCCTCCCAGTAGCCGGTCTGGGAAAGAGGCCCAACCGACACAGAGCAGGGCTCGGCATTAGAGGCCAATTCACGACCCTCCTCACAGTACTCAGGGTCTGGTTCCAGAACTGCAGCATCCTGGGGGATTATCACGTCATGTGGTCAAAGTCTGGGTCCTCTGTGTTACATCTGGGGCACCCCCTTGGTTCCCCACCGTATATTGCTCTAAGCCTATGTAGGGTTAGGTATGTTCTATGGACATAATTATATTGAGTGTATTGGAACTGGGTGTTGCGGGATACTTTGTGGGGGGAGGCCAGGGCTTTCTGCTATTCCGTGTCCACTACCTCCCTTCCCAGCGTCACCTTCGATATGGTTCATAGCAGCTGCAGTGCCCCCAAAGTCTGTCATCATATCATACACAACTATCCGTTCTGCAGGCTATTTCTGACCCTCTAGAGATAAAACAGTAATTTAATGTATTTTCAACACATTTTCCTAAATTTTTCTTAAAATGATCTTAAAATCAACTCAAGATACCAACAAACGAAAGAGTGAACAACAATCAATCTGAGCGTGGCTCTGTCAAAGGTCAACCTATCACAGAGCAGCAATCAACCAATCAGAGATCAACTCTGTAGTGATGTCTCACCAATCCCAGCATGATCCACCCTGTGTTGATTTGTTCATTAACATGGCAAACAACTGCAGAACCACTTCAAATTCATAAATGTATTGTCTGCTTAACCAAAATAGGAAGAAAATCAACAGTATACAGTAACACACTTCAGACTTCAGAATTATCAACCTAAGAAAGAGAAACAGAGACCACTTTCACAGTTCCTTTCTAAAATCACAATTAATTCTAAGTAGACCCCGTCCAGTGGAAATCCAACCTGAACAATGCTCTTACTCCCATACCCTTAAGAGCAAAGATACACCAACAGAAGTAATCACACAACCTAGAAAGGAAAAACTGTTGGTTCAGAAACCCCTTATTGTGTGTATGCAGTGCCTCACTCTACACACCAACTTATGTGGACAACTAAAACCACAATATCTTGAGATCTTGGATTTTGATGAATTTGGTAACCAGACCAATTTATACAAAACCAAATGAGATTGCAAATATGAATAATGCGTCAAAACAATGATATATCCACCAATTGACTACCATTGTATATCCAAAAAGCTCAGTGAAACAACATTATTTGCAAAGTGACAAACACAATTCAAGCAATATCTTCCACAGTATCATGACTAAGATCCTGCATGCTCCAGAGCAGAAAGAGACAGAACACTACCAGCCATGAAGGCATGCACGTAGTACAGCATCCAAGGCCTACTCTGTTTCATCAAGGTACCCAGTACACCCCATACTTCAGCACAAACTGATCCATGAAACCCAGCACATCTTGTGACAGACCCTTCTTTAGCCCTGGCCTGCAACTGAACCATAAAGAACAAGTGTGACCCACCATGTGGGCATTGTCCTGCCCCTTAGAGACAAAGAAAATGGCTGACCATCATTGGAACTGAACACTGACACTGTTTAAGACAGCACATGCCCAATGGTATGTGGATGAACACACCTGGAAAACACATGGACACAATGTATCCTGAAAAGCTCAAAGCTCAAAGCTGGTTGATTTCCAGCCAATGATACCAAGCAATAGATGAGGCCAGTCAAAAACTCCTACATACTAGGGCCATCATTCCTCTCAGTCAGATGCCACACTAGCAACATCTTCAAGCTCAGAGTGCAAGTCCATCCATCATCCAGAAACAGACCTCAAGGCTGCTGCTTCGTGTCTATTCCCTTAAGCACAGGTAGCTCACTTGTCGCTACAGAATTAAGTTTCCCTGCTGCTGTATTCCTCTGAATTAAGACTGAAAGCTCAAAAATGTCCCTGATGAGGTAGAAAATGTGGCATGATTGCCACACAGGGGTGGCTCCTCTGCTATGGTGGAGGAGCTTCGCCCTCCTCCCCCGCCAGCAGCAGCAGCAAACCTTTAAAAATAAAAAGATCATAAACAAGGTTTATTATTGTTTTTATTTGTAAAGGGGTGGGCCATGGGGGTTACGTGCACAAAGCACTCCCCTCAGTGCCCATGTATGTCTGGCTGGCTGTCTCAGGCCTGCCAAACACACATGCACACAGGGCCCTCTCCAACCCGGCACTGTGTTGCCGGGTTGGAGACAGCAGGCCTAGGTTCCAAGTCTGCTTTGGAGCGCCCAGCCAGGGCGCTCCAGTCAACCATAATGCTGCTCTGAGCAGCGACATGATTGGCTGCAAGGCAGGCTGGGAACCTGTGCCTGGAGTGAGGCGGAGAGCAGTGGGATTAAGGTAAGTTTTTTTCAAAAATATATTTTTGTTATATTCCCCCCACCCTGTCACTTTGCCCAGTTGCTAGCCATGACTGTTGCCCCAACAGAGCGTTTTATCCCATTGAGAGGGAAGAGAATTAAAGCCTTCTTGCAGGATGCACACACTTTACCATCAAGAGACCCTGTTCGCTTGTTCCTGAAGAAGATGCACACTGTCACACCTAGAACAAAGATGTAAAGACTCCTCACACTGACAAACTAGAAGACAACTCCAGCATAGCAGAAAAGGAGAAACAGTTATAGCCTCTAATCAGGATAGATCACAGCAGAAGACCACCACCATAACTCACTTGTACAGTTGACTGTGATTGCACCCAGAAACCATTGACGGGCAGGCTACTGACATGCTACAACACTGGCTTAGCAAGGACCTAGCGGGAGGACACTGGGTAAGCTGCATACATGTGTGAATGGCATCTCTACCCCAAGCTTCCCAATGACATTGTCTAGACACCATCACCAGCTGCCTTGCAGACTATGTCATCGACACTGAGAATCACTGATGCTTTGCACAGGCCAAAGACTTTTAGCACCAGCAACTCAGAGATTCATTGGGATACACTGGGTCTATCAAGTTACCATTACCAACCCTCAACGCACCATAGAAGAACCTCTGAACCTGTGGGCATGCTGTCAACATCTGTTATAACCATTGTGCTGGTTTTAACAGTGCATCAACGCTGTTAGCTGTAGAGCATTTTACAACTTGACTAGAGTTAGAACATCAACATCACACCAAAGATCAAGAAAAATACTGTGAGGCTCTAAAGCAACAGCTGACCTGTGACGATCAGTTTAACCAATCAGTATCCTGTTACAGTCTTCAGGAAGCCTTGACAACATTCCATCTATGCCTTAGTGTTCTGAAAGTAGTTAGGCATTGGCTCATCTGAGGTCCTGCAGCAACCTACATGTAGCACACATGCAACCCCAACACATCCCACATGCAGACCTGTGGTCAAGGAGCCTCCACATGTGAGGGATGGACTTGACGCTGCTACACTGAAGGATAGGGCTGAAGGAAGAGGCTCAGAGGAGGATGTCTAAGGCTTTTAACAAGTTTCCAAGTCCCCCCAAGACTCTGCTCAGACAGTCAACCACTGGTCACCTGCAATGCTTCTGGTGCACTGTTTAAATTTTAGACAATAACTAGGAACTATTCTGAACATCAGCAAGACAGTGTTTTCTACAGACATGATGTAAGCCCCATAACACCAATAAAGCATGCCACCTGTGACATACATGCCAACAGATCCGATTCATACAGGAGCCTATCGATTTTTAAAGCCCAAAATGAAATCATTTTACTCGTCTCCCACCTGAAATCTCCTCCTCTTCAATATAAGGCGATGGGTAAAGTCAGTTACCCCGGTTTTATTTTCAAAATCTCCCTCAGCCACATTAAAAAAATGTCATGTATGCTATGGGATTCACAGCACACACAGAGCTCGAGAATCCTGAAGGGCGATGACTACTGTGGTGTGGAAGATCACATTGCATTTCTCTTTTTGCATTTCTTTGAGAACTGAATGTTGCAAACGTGATTTAAAATCTTCATTTTTATGCACAACTGCTCAAATTCTACTTGGTACAAACCTTTGCAGAAAAGGGGAAAAAATCCTTCATTTGACCATGAACTTTCGATGATCTAGTTAGCGTAACTGTCAAGCGTCCCGCGGTCTTTTTGAAAAGCAGGGCTTGTCCATGCTGCCCTCTGGCCAACTTCCGTGGGACTAAATCAGGAGCCGGAGCCGTCAAGCTGCCTGACAGCTTGTCACCCACGAGCCTGCGTTAATTTACAGGCAGTCTCCATTGCTTGGCGTCTGCCACGGTAACTCCATCCTCTTCCAAGCAGCTCCTGTTTGCATTTAACACTCGGGTTAATTTTCAGCAGACTTTAAATTTAGCCATCACTTATTTCAGGGAGCTGTCAGTCGGCATATGGAGGCGAGGGAGGAGGAGGGGAAACCCCTCTGAATTTCAAAGCCGAATCTGTTGAATGTGAAACAAAAAAACATAACTGCAATATCCAGACAGGCCCCGCTGGGGGACCAGGGTCAGGAAAGTATAGCAGAGTGGATTAGCTGTGCTGTGGCATCTGAGCACCTCAGGAGCTTCTTGACATATCAAAAAATGATGGAAAGACACAGTTCAATTTGTCCCCCTTTTATAAAGGATAATTAACCTGTCAGTCTCCTCACGTTAACAACTTCATTAAATAGGAACCGGTGCAGCCAGCCCTTGTCTTGTTCCAAAAGAAAACACAAGGCATTGGTGGACTCTGCAGAAAAGGGCGGAGGGCGAATGATATTTCACGGAGACAAAAAAAATAAAGCAGGCTGCCTTAAAATGACATAATCAGTTTGACTTTAATATGACCCACTAAAAGTAATTTCCTTAGCCCAGATGAAGTTAAAATATGGTGGGGACCAGAAGAAGGAAATGAAGTCGTTTGGATCAAAACACAAGAAATCAGGGTCACGAGCACTATTGAACTGCACAATCTTTGATCTTTCATTGCAATAAAAAAGGGACGTAGTTTTCAAAACGGAAAAATAACTGCTTATTCTAAAGTACACACATTAATTGGAGAAGACAGTAATTAACCCAATCAATTACGATGTATCTCATGCATGGAGCAGGACAGAGTTGTAGGCTAGGGTGGTACAGAAGAAAAAGTCCCAATAATTAATCAAACGAATATGGCGGATTTGCGTACATTTGGTTTTGTCTATTCCATTAAACTTTTGGAATATAGATATTTCAAACAAGCCTTTAGTAAACTCAAGTAATACAGTGCTCCTCTAGGCCCTAATGTAGAACTGCGCTCGGGGAGAAAGAGGCATTTGTGTCCTAGGAGCTCTTAGGTACTACAGAAGGAGTTGCATATGCTGGTGTGGATTCTTCTGTAATCCAGATTGCGCTATCGCACATTTGTACATGAATAATCTCAAAGGGTTTTCCCTCATTTGCGCCGGGGTCTGGCTGCATGCAAAATGGATTACCTTTGCACCCATGTCACATTACCATCCCGTAGGCAAAGATGTAACTAGGGGGTAAGGCAGAGTAACTGTCTGCCAAAGAAGACATTGTGCACAGATAGTATGTTCTCTAAGGTTACCTTTTGAGAGGTTATGGAAGGTTCTCAGGGACTGCCCTAGGCACCTTCACTCGAGTGGGACCTCCCAAACTGTGCATTCTAGTGGGTATTCCAGAGACCAGTTTGAACGTCAGGCTAGATCCATTGGCGGTGAAATTTGGAGCCATAGTTTCAAACTGCAGCTCCGTCTTTCACTTTTGAGTCTGTATGCAATGAAAAGTTTGTGCCAGGGCTATGTATAGCTAATTTTCTCTAGTCTCAGTCAGTGCCTGGTGACCAGACAAAAGGATCTCCTGGTGCAGAACAAGACTATGAACCGGATTTGAATAATACAGCACCCAATGTTCACAATCACAAGTGGGGTCACACCATGACAAAAATAGGTATTCACCTACATGATATTTGGAAATTCGTCAGCTGGATCTCTGATTCACGAGAGAAAAAAAGATTTACCATGATGTGAGATTTTTGCTCTGAGTAAGCAAGAAACATTTGCCATGATGCAATTTGAACAGCACCATTGCACATTAGTCACAACGTCACCTTTGAAAGTGTTCTAAAGGCTTTTTCAACCTAATAGCTATGGGTGTACTTCAATTGGGCATTAAAATTGGCCCACAAAAATGCCATTACAAGATGTTTTTGATATTTCACTAGGCTCTAATTTTGAGCTTTTCTCGCTAGAATGAGGAATAACGAGTGAATGGGCTGTGAGACTGGTATTTATTTTATTTTTATTTTATTTTGCAGAGTTCTATAGTGGGAAAATGGACCAAATGCATTGCATGAGCACCAGAATTAGCTAAACGAGGTCAGATTTGTTTATTTATTAATTTATTTTTAAAAGCACAAGATAATTAAGTGATTTGCCCACAATACCAGGATGACGACTTCATGCTGGAACATGATTCCTCTGTTCCAATGTTTCCCCCATTTCCTCTTCTGAAAGCATGAAGTGGTCATGCAGTTTCCACCATGTAATAACTGGAGTCATTTGGGTGGCAATAAAATGGGAAGCAAGCAGAATTTGAGCTCAATTTATAAAGCCAAATCAGGCTAAATTTCAGTCAAAGACACAGTATGGCCAATGCAGTGCTGCATTAGGTTTCATGTAAATTGCTATTGGTGGTGCAAAGTATACAGAATCATAATGTCAGCATTGCATTTGATTGGATTGGTGAGATGCACAGATGGGTGGGGCCAAATTCCTCTTATTCCCCTTGGACATCATACAAGATTGTGTGAGAACAACTTCAAGAAACACAAAAGAGAATCTTGTATCAGAACGGCAGTAGTAAAGTGGAGGAACTCCTAAAAACGTGGGCCCCGATTTACTAAGATTTTGCATCGAGTTGCGTCAACTTTTGGCCTAGCCCTGATGCAAAACCTACTTTGAGATTTACTAACCCATGCAAAGTAGATTTGTGTGGCTTAGTAAATACAAAGTCACGCAATGCAGCGCACAGTGCTGCCTTGCATTACCTTGCATTAGGGAGGCACTCCATGGGTGGTGCATGGGCACGGATGTGCATTTACCCATTGATTTTGACATAAACCCATATTTACAAAGATTTGTATAATGGGTTTGCACTAAAATCCCACACTTCCCAGAGCCTGTCCATTGAGGAGAAGTATCTTTATATCTTCTTGTTAGATACTTTTTGTATGTGTGCTGCACTCTGCAACACACATACAAAGCAAAATAAGCCTTTGAGAATGATTTTTGTGCAGGAAGTTATTCCTTCCTGTACAAATACTATTTGCCCACAGCGGAAGGACCCTTCCAGAGTGTTTAGTCAGGGAAAAAGTAAGTGTCTAAAATTACCTTATCCAAATTGTATTACAAATCCAACAACACGTTGATAAGCTGGCAATAAATCTTTCAAGAAGTCCAAGAATGAATTGTGTAGGTTTTTCTTAGCTGGAGATAACATTATGACGTTTAAAATTCCATCCCTATGCATCCCTATGGAAGATCCAAGCCTGTTACAGATAAAATAGCCTTTGGGATCTTCTCACTTTAAGGAACATTTAACAATAAACATTTACAAATCCTACCTTTAAATATAAAGCACCCTGCTTCATAGTAGGTAGAACATACCTAGAAGTGACTTATTGATACTTATAAAAAAGGTTAAGGCCTGTCTAAAAGGGTTATTTTGACAGGTCAAATTTGTAGTTTTCATACTGCACAGCAAGTCTACCAGGTATGCAATCCTGTTTGCACCATCACTGCAATGGGTTGCACAATGGGTGCTGCAGCCCACTAGTGACTTTTAACTTACAGGCCCTGGGTACACACTGTATGATATACTAGGGGTTTATAGTTAAGTTAAATAAGCCAATTAGTCGTGTGCCCATTTCATCATGTTACAAGGGAGCACAGGCACTTTAGCACCGGTTATGAGGGGTGGACAGAGTTGTACAATCAGCATCAGTGCACAGTGTTTCTATAGCCTGCAAAAATATTCTTCAGCAAATCGGTAAAATTCCAACACATATGGCCTCATTACGACTTTGGTGGTCTTTTCGCAACCACTGAGGTGGCGACCACCAAAAGACCACCATGGTGGTGGTAATCCGACCGCCCTATTAAGAGTCAGACACTGAAGACCACCAAAAAACAGCCACAAATCTGACACTGCCAGGACACTGGAAGGCAGGAAACAGGCAGTTTCACCACCAGCACCACCAGCCAGACAACTTTACCAGTCACCATATTACTACCCACAATTCACTACAGCAGTTCGTTCATGGCAGAAAACCATTGGGGGTCCGAACTGTTGCGCTCAACAACTCACCTCAGACAGAAAACAACCCACATTGGACAGTTCGAACACCCCACACCCGACACACCCACTCACAGAATTATATAACACAGCCCCCAACCCACAATCCTTTGTGACAAAAACCACATACACAGACAGCGAGGACCCACAAACTCATTACTTAGCACATATACACTGTAGGCACGTACACACTTTACACTCAGCACACACCACACAAATGCACGATCAACACTATACATACATCGTAACTGTACACTAACACCACAGCCAACCACTACACACACCCAAACACCCCCACACTGTACCCTGACATACACAACACCCACTCCCACCCACAACACAACCACCATATCCCGTCAAAAGCACCCACACTTCACTTACAATAAGTTGAGGGTCATAGTGGATGAAATCATCAGGGTAGAGCCTCAACTGTTTGGAGAACAGGTACAGCAAAAATCCATTGCCAGGAGAATGGAGTTATGGCGGAGAATAGTCAACAGGGTCGACTCAGTGGACAACCATCTACGCACAAAGGCAGAGGTGGAACAACCTACGGGGAAGGTGTGTTCCATGACATCCAGACACATAATTGCCATGCTGAAGACTGGCAGTGGGCCCCTACCTCCTCCCACAGAGTTCACATAGTGGGAGGAGAAGGTCTTGGGCATCCTGCATCCAGTGGGCCTGACTGGAATACCTGGAGGACTGGACTCTGGTAAGTAATTAACACTCCCCTGGCACTAAATTGTATGGTACAGCATACCTCCTTACCACCCAATCACTCCCTGATACACCCTATCTTCCACTACACCTCCCACCTAATCACCTCATGCCCCTCTCCTGCATGCCACACCACCAGCAAGCCCGAATGCTCATAGTCGCTGTCAAGTGCACGGATAACACTGCCAATCACAATCACAATGACTCCCACAATGCACCTGCCCATCCCCATCAAAATCTTCAATGTGCACCTCACATCTCTTGCATATATGACTATTGCACCAGCTACACCAACTGGATGCTTCGACTGAGGAACACTATACGGCAATGACAGCAATGCAATGGCACAACACAATGCTAAACAACGCCAAACACAGACACAGCACTGTCACCAAACCTAAGGGCCACTAATGCAGAGCAACAACCCAGAAAGGGACTGAACATGGGTGTTAGACTTGGCATCATTGATGTGGTCTCCCCTAACATTTTTCCTCTGCTTCCCAGGTTGTTGATGTCTGCTGGACTCTGTTTTTGTTGTTTTTGATACTCTGGGCACTTTATCACTGCTAACCAGTGCTAAAGTGCAAGTGCTCCTATGTAAAATGTATATGTAAATTGGGCTTATCCAAGATTGTCATTTTTGATTTAATAGTAAGTCCCTAGTAAAGTGCGCTAGAGGTGCCCTGGGCCTGTAAATCAAATCTACTAGTGGGCCTTCAGCTCTAGTTGTGCCCCCCACATACGTAGACCTGTAAACATGGCTCAGGCCTGCCACCCCAGTGTCTGTGTGTGCAATTTTAAACTGCCAAGTCGGCTTGGCAAGTATACTCACTTGCCACGTCTAAACATTCCCTTTTTATACATCTAAGGTCCCCCTAAGGTAGGTCCTAGGTAGCCCGATGGGCAGGGTGCAGTATATGTCAAAGGTGGGACATTTATTGATGTGTGTTACATGTCCTAACAGTGAAATACTGCTAAATTCAGGCTTCACTGTTGCAAGGCCTCTCTCTCTCATAGGTTAACATGGGGCTGCTTTTAAATAACTTTAAAGTGGAGTTTCCTTTTGAGAGCAGATAGAAATGTGGAGTTTAGTGTCCCTGAACTCACAATTTTAAAATACATATTTTAGTAAAGTTGATGTTTAGATTGTTAGTTTGAAAATGCCACTTTTAGAAAGTAGCCATTTTCTTGCTAAAACCATTCTGTGACTCTGCCTGTCTGCGGATTGCCTGTCTGGGTCAGTTTGACAGTTGGGCTGTTTGTGAATCTCCTCTAGACAGTGACACAAAGAGACCTGAGGTGTAGTCTGCATATCCTGATAAGCTATCTGTGCTAAGAGGGGAGGGAGGAGTGGTCACTCACACCTAAAAGGCTGTGCCTGCCCTCACGCAATGCAGTCTCCAACCCCCAGGATCTTGTGAATAACAGAGGCTTTCCTTTGAAGTAGGCCTACTTCAAAGGCAGAAGGGGTGTAAGTATTGGACCCAAACCTCCTGTAAATCAGATCACTTCTGGATTCAGGAGGAACTGCTGCCAAGGCGAAGAGCTGAAGAGCTGAGGAGAAGTGCTGCCCCTGCCTGTGAAAGGGGACAAAGACTGGACTTTGTTGTGCATTCCTGCTTGTGAAGAATATCCAAGGGCCTGAGTTGAGCTTGCTTCCTGTTTTGAAGTCTCAAGGCCATCAAAGACTTCCTCTGCTAACATCTGGACTCTCTGCTGAGACCCCTGCCCTGCCAAGTGGTGCCCTATCCATCCCTGGGCCCTTGAATGGTGAAGTTGACAGACAAGAGCTGAAAATCCACGCACAGAATGCTGTGCAGGGAAATTACAATGCACCATATGCAACGTAGCTGATAAACGCCTTGCCACCGGCTTCATGGCTAAAATCGACACTTCACTTGCATCGCAGCTAAGAGATCAACGCATCGTGGCTGGAGAAATGACGTGCAACACCTGCTTGCGGCTGCTAATAAAACGCAGCGTGGTTTTCTAACACCGTGCAACAGGATTTTCCACCATCGTCCATGAGTGTCAAAGCCAACCCAAATCTGTGCGGATCCCGGGTGCCGCATTTGGAAATCGATGCTTCGCTCTCTTGCGAGAAAGAAGAAACGATGCTATGCCAATCCGACCGGAGAAGAAATGATACACGGCTTCCCTTGTGAGGAAGGAATCGACGCATCGCTGTTTTTTTCTGATGCACGCTCACCTGTGCGGCTTTATTTTTTACGTTAACCATGTACTTTGTGCAACCTCAATGTTCTCACTGTTTTATATGGGTTAAGACTCTTATTCTTTTGAAAATTCATATCTTGACGTATGTATGTTGGATTTTTGTCGTTTTGGTCTTGTTTGATTTAGATAAATAGTACCTATTTTTCTAAATTGGTGTGGTGTCCATTTTGTACTGTTTTCACCGTATTACTGTGTGTGTTGGTACAAATACTTTACACATCGCTTCTGAGATAAGCCTGACTGTTTGTGCCAAGCTACCAAGGGGGTGAGCAGGGGTTATCTAAGTGTCTTTCTCCATTACCCTGAATAGAGTGAGAGTCCTTGCTTGGACAGGGAGTAACCTGACTGCCAACCAAAGACCCCATTTCTACCAATGGGCTTGTATGTAAGAAGGGATGCACCATGCACAACATGCGCAGACAGGATAAGCAATCTTGCATACACATATATACCCCCCTCCCACCTGGACACCATGCTGCAATGTACAGCCATGCCCTCTCACAACTAGCAAGCCTGAATTGCCACATGCTAGCAGGGCACACCTGTCATGTGAACCATCCCACTGACCTAAAGTTGCCAAGCCTGACCAACAACAACCCCTATGAAGCACAGTACATATGTCACAATCCAACATCCACAAACTGTTAGCAGTGCTGCACCTCTCATTGCCATTGCTAGGGATCAAGTCAAGCGCTGTATGCATCAGACAAAGACACAACCATTCACATCTCCACCACTTAGCCCTCTCTCATTCCATCTACAGGTGCCCCTACCAGTGCCACCAGGGAGGTGATAATAGCAGAGTCTCCCAGCCCTCCTCAGAATGAAGGCCCCAGTGAGGACAACCCCGCTGGATGTCTAGACAGTGGCAACTTACCTGGCCCATCTGGGAAACCGCTCTCTGCCTCACCCTGCCCACATCAACCCCCCCCACCCTATGGTACCAACATCACAGCCAACCATTTGTCCCTACACCTGTGTCCCAAGGACTGTTCAATCAATCTTGTGCCCCACAGTACAGGGATCTGAGTCGACCCTTCACACCCATGACAATGAAGGCCCTGCTGACATTGGGAGTGGGCATATTGTGTCAGGACACAGGCACATGGGGGCAAAGGGCGTGGAAGGGAACCTGTGGGCCAGAGGACGGGGCACCCAAAGCAGTCACCTGACCAGGAAACCATCTCCCAATTTCTGGGAGCATCCCATCAATCCCAGGACAGGATAGGCCAGGTCATCAACATGTTGGGGGAAAACCAAAGGCTGCAGTGGGGAATACCACCAGGAGGTCATGTAGTAGTGACTTCCTCCACCCACCAGCCGGCCCCTTCCACTGGCCACATCACATCTGAGCCCTCAACATCTGCGGCAGATAGTGGAATGGGGGCCCTGCCAGAAGAACCACAGCGGACAGGCACCCATCCCTCTGAAGCTGAAGAACCCCTCTGCAAACGTGAACATCCATACAGACATCCGGCTGCAGCAGATGCCAAGACAAAACCCACTGCTGATGTTTTCTCCCTTGTGTGCCACTGAGACACCCTATTGACTGCTCAATGACATTTCTCTATTTTCCAGTGGCTCTTGGACAATAGACCTGTGCTACCTACAGTTGTGCCACCTACTCTGATGATTTCAACCACCATGACCCCACTCATCCCTTGTGTGACAATTAATGTACAATAAACACTGTAGATCACAGCAGATGCATATGTGTCTTTATTTGTACATATACAAAAGTTTGATCTGCATTATGTTTGTGAGTATGGCCCCCTAAAGCAGCAGACAGTGTAATGGACAGCAGAGGGAGGCATCCTCTGCAGGAAACACAGAACAACAGACATGTCCCAGGGCAGATGTAAGGGAGTCACTAGTCTAGCCACACACTAGAGCATATCAATTGATCCAACCTGCAAACAGACCATGACAGAGACTTCCATCAGGATAGTAGGCATGGTGGCACACAAAGCACATTTGTAGTTCATAGCTGTCGTGCCCAGTTGATTGTCAACTAAACAGGGCACAACAGATGTCACTTCTACATCACCTGTCTCAGGGAATACATACATAACACTGTAGCTGTCATCTGTCATAGGGTAATCTCTACTCTGTAATCAGTTACCAAAGGCTAATTAGCACAAATGCCTCCAGCAATATCTAGGTGAGGCAATGATTCACAGAACACCACTACTTGCTGGAATTACATGAGAACTGGAGAATGCTGGACACAAAGCACAATACAGGCCTGTCCATAGGAGATGTGATACTTGCAACCTGCATAGAGTACACATGTTAAAGAATAGACACTGTAACTCTGCACCTCTCACTTCCTACAACACACACATAGGGATAGGAGCAAATTACACCACCACTGATGATTCAAATCAGGAGGACCATTGACACCAAACAATGTGGAAATACAATACTTGCAAGTAAACACACAACATACATGTACGTTACTGGAAATAGTGCTTGATGAGCTCTGTTCTGTAGTCAGCTGCACCTTCCTCATCTGTCTCCTCATCACTTTCCATGTCTGAATCACCAGCCACTGGTGCAACTGCCTCCTCATCATCAGCTAGTAAAGATATCTGACATCTCAGGGCTAGATTGTGGAGCATGCAACAGGCAACTACGACCTGGCATGCCTTTCGGGGAGAGTATAGGAGGGCACATCCAGAGAGAGCCAGGCACCTGAATCTAGCCTTCAGTAGGCAAAATGTCCTTTCAATTACATGCCTCGTCCTGCTGTGGGCCTCATTGAAATGGAGTTCCCCTTCCGTGGCAGGGTATCTTACTGGTGTCAGCAGCCAAGGAAGGTTAGGATACCCAGAGTCACTTGTGTGCACAGAGGTGGGACCTGTTACAGTACACATGGAAGATTGTGATGACAGGTGCCAAAACAGAAACACACATCCAAATGCATGCATACCAATGAGCCAAGCCCTCTCTCTCTCTAGATGTGCCATCATGTGTGGGACATTGCTGTTCCTCAGAATGAAGGAGTCATGCACAGATCCTGCAAACCTGGCTGTCACTTGGGAGATGTACTGGTCTGCCACATACACAACCTGAACATTGGTGGAGTGGTAGTTTTTCTTGTCCCTATACACCTGTTCATTCGCACTCGGAGGGACCAAAGCTATATGGGTGCCATTTAAGGCCCCTATCACATGAGGGATGTGCCCCATCTCATAGAAGTATGTCTTCACATAGGCCAAATCCGCACGTTGGGGGAACTTGATGTAGCAGTCCAGGTGTTTCAAGAAAGCACACAGTACAACCTTCAAAAATGACCTAACATGGGCTGTGACATCCCTGCTGCCAAGCCCACTGTATTCTGAAAGGAGCCTGTTGCAAAAAAGTGTAGCACTGACAGGACTTGGACTGTGGGAGGGATGGCATAAGGATTACATATGGCAGGCAAGAGCTCTGGCTCCAACTGGGTACAAAGATCCATGATGGTATGACGATTCAGACGATAGGTCTGGATGATATGCCTCTTCTCTAGAGTTGCAAGGTCAACTAGTGGACGGTACACTGGTGCATGTCTCAATCTCCTCCTGAAAGGCCATCTAGGATAGAGAGGAGAGAATGTACAATGTGAGAAGCACTCCACACGTCAGTTGAACATGTCCTCATCGCACACATCTAACACTGTAGACATGCCCGCACTGCTGACACACACTATATTGGGCATGCTGTGCAGCATGGGCACCATCCTTATTGCACATTGCTAGCCCTGATCAACAGTTTGTGACACACATCACTTGTGTAATGTTCCATATCTGGTACACTGAGCTGTCCTGCACTGAGCATGTATGTAGTCATGCTATGTACCTATGTGGTTACACCGCCTATAAGGCTCCGAGCACCTGAACATGCACGTCATGTGACAACTGGCCATATGATGTCACTGTTTCATGCATTTTACATGTATCAGCCAAACCATGATGGCACAGCATAGGCCTGCTCCGCATTCTGGTAAAAAAAAAAAATCGTATATGGTGCACTTATATTGGCACAGAAAGGCATGATATATGCATAAAATTCCCCCCGTTTTTTACCCAAGAAGAGCTAGAGAAACTGGTGGAAGGAATCCTACTCCTGTATGGAAGCTGTATGGGGCAGGTGAGTCTAATGCCATAGTCATTTATGATAGGGGTGTGTGTGAGTGTGAATGGCATAAGTGTGGCGATTAGGGATTTACATGGATTTAGGGTGCATGGAGTTAAGACGTGCAAACCATGACAATGGATATGTGTGAGCATTTGTTGAGTCTGCTGTTTATAGTCCATTGCTGTTGGTATGGTGCCAGTCTACATGACTTTCTCCTTCTGTCAGTGTCAGCCATGCAGGTAAACAACCATCAGAAGAAAGGGATCTGGCGTGCCATCGCCAAGCAAGTGTGGACCCTGGGGGTCCATGCCCAGCAAAGCACCCATTGTCACAAGCGGTGGGAAGATCTGAGATGCTGGGTCTGAATGACCGCAGAGGCCCAGCTGGGGATGTCCTCCCAATGAAGAATGGGTGACTGTCGGACCCTGACCCACCTAATGGTCCATATTTTGGCGGTGGGCTACCCTGAGGTGGATGGGCATTTGAGGGCAGCACAGCAGCCACAAGGGGATGAGCACTGACTGTATCCTGGAACTTGGCTGGTCTTAAATAGGATTGGGTGCCCCACTGCAGTCAATTTAACATTTTCGTTTATGTTACATGTTTATCGTCAATTGGCAATGGGTATTTGGCAACCTGGCAGAGTATCTTTAGTCGATGTGTTGCCATGCTGTACTGTCAGTGGATGTACATCTCACATTTCCATTCCTCTCCAAGTTTGTAATGTGGGTATGCACTGAGGACATAGACACATGTCTGAGTGTTTGGATTACCCTAAGCAGTGTGTTTGACCAGCTCCATTCATCTGCATTAGTGGTTCTTAGGTATCAGGCCACTCCCATCTGTGTTGCTAATCTGTAAATGATACTGTGTGACTCTCCTGGGACTATGTACATCATGTATTGTATCTGGTATTGACAGGTTGTCCGGCTGCCAATACAGTTCCACAACAGAAATGGCCCTCTTGGGACAGGAGTATAGACCTTATAGCTGACTAGGAACATAAGAGTGATCTGCTGACTGTAGGGTATGTGTAGGTAGCCAGGCTGGGATACTGCAATATGTAGAATATATGTGGCCTGATTGCACAGATCATTTATTCCTAGGAGCTATACTTGGGGGATGTGGCCCTCAAACTCGTGGGATCATACTAGAGTTGGTAAGTGCCCTGGATGATCCCTAATTTGTCACCATGGTGTGTACATGGCATGTATGACAAAGCCCTAGCAATTCCTATGCTGCAATGCTAAGTAACTTCCTACATCATGACAAGATGGAAATTTGGGGGCACATCTGATGGCCTGTGACTATTACAGCTTGACTTGGCCAAGAGGTAGTGGCAGATAATGAGTGGTTTTGGGTTTGCATGACACATGACGTGTTGATGTGATGTGATTCACAATTTGGATTCAGTCTCCTCATTGGTAGTGGGATATGTAAGTGGTGTATAGCCAGTGGTGTTTGTCCATGTGTGCCTAATGAATGCTAAACTCTGAAATGTGTGTTGTATGGCCTCTGTGACAGGTTTTGCCATATGTGGAATGGTGTGTTTGAGGCTGGAGTTGTCATGGTGCGTAGTCCAACTGGTGTACCTGCATGTTTGGTGGTACTGGAAGTGGTCTGTGATGTTACATGTGTGTTCCATTGGTACTTCTGTAGTGATTCTGCACGCAATGGATGTGTATGGATGTGTTATATGTGGTGCATGGCCCATTGTTGGTGCACTTAGCAGAGTGCTGAGTAGTGTTATATGTGTTGGATATCAGCTGCACTGGCTCTGTGATAGGGCCTGACCGATCACATGGCTATACCACAGATTTACATGGTATACATCAGATGTGAACTATTTGGGTGTCTGACTTGCATTGTCTAATTCAGAGTTTTTATCCATTATGGCATCACTGTAATATGACAGGCAGGTGAAATGTGGTCAGTGAATGGAGTTGTTTTCACTGTGATTGACATGTCACAGAAGACATGGACTTTTCAGGTGTTGTTACTGTAGAACCCTGATGTGTTGTGTTCAGTCAGCTGCACATCCTATGAATGAAAGGGGTATGGAGAGCTAAGATGTGTATTCAGGCATACAATTGATAGTGCATCTAGGCCATGCTGTGCCAGCTAAAAGGGCATAGGATGACATCATGGGGTGGACACTAGTAGTGCTGTCCTACTTAGGTATTGATGTAGGTGTGAGGGATGGCATACAGATGTGGGTAAAAGTGATCTGTAGGGGGCGTGGCTTTGGGCGTCAAGATGGCGGTCGCACTCTGAAAGGGCTCTGGACCTCTCTGTCATCCGCCTGAGAAAGCTGCCATCCCCGGCTCTGCTCCACGTTCCTAGTTGCCCCTGTGAACTCCCTGAATGATGGTGCCCCCCGTGAGCTGCAAGTTGCCTTGCTGAGGTGTCCACACGCCCACTAAAGATTGAGCCAACTTCGCGGCTAACATGGCGGTCGAGGCCGGGGCCGCCCGGCGCGTTCCATGCCGCAGTGCGGACTCCCGGGCTGGGTGCACCGGCAGAGGGGAACACTGAGGAGGCCCGCTGGGGCTGTCGATGAGGCCAGGTGTGGATCTCCACGCAGATCCGGTGCATCAGAGGAAGAGGCGGCCGACTGCGGGGTCCCTGACGGCCGCGACCCAGTCCAGCCCCTTGAAATTCCGGGACCGACCGGAGCCGAGTCCCGGACGAGAATAGACGGCGGCCCTTCTGGAACTGACATCACCCCCGGGCGCGTGGACCGAGACGCGGTGCCTAAGATCCGAGAAAGAGGTGACGAGGATGGTCGGGCCCCTTCTGGCAGACGGGAGCGGAGGGCCCACGAGAAGACGGCCGAAAGGACACTTCAGGACATCACTGGGCCGCAAGGGAAGGCAGATATCTCGGGGCTGGGCCTGCCCCTCCGGTCTCCGGTATGGGCTGGGGCCTCGGCCCGAGAGTGAGGAGGCGGCATACCCTTGGGGTCGGGCCCCAGGCCGAGCGGGCTGGAAACAGCGGCCCCCTGCGGGGTAGGAAGTGGAGAGAAACAGGCCAGCCTGCCCGCTACAGCACTAAGCAATGACCGGCTAATCTGATCTGCACAGGCATGGCCCTCAGGATTTGGACCGGGCCCCGTCGGGGGCCATAAGACTAGGACCGGTGGGCCAGGGAAGGCCCCGGGGTCCTCCCCTACAATCGAGAAGTGACAGGATTGTTTTAGTTTGACGGCGGAAAGAAGTGAGACGACTCGCCAGATCCCCTCCTCCCGACTAAGTGAGTAGTCACGTCCCCTGGGGCTGAGGAGAGCACTGATGCTCCGGAGTGGCATGGATGAGGGGTGGTGACGGATCGTCTGCCTGTGTTTGGATATTGCGAGTGGCGGCGGGTGAGCAGGCCCTACCCCCAGGGACCCTATCGGATGAGCAAACATTTGGCCGCATTTTTTGTCCATAGGAGGCGCCTGGCCGGACTGACCTGAGGGACCTGCCACGGATTAAACGGGGCTGGATCGGCTGCCCCCTGACCCTGAGGGACTGCCTGGGTCCTCGGCGTCTCGCCTGGAGGCGCCACCTTGACGAATTGGAGGGCGGTCCCGGCAACTGTTGGCCCACCACACAACCTCATCGGCTGGCGACCTTCCCCCGTGTCCGGTCGGCACGGGGTTTTCTCCGAAGGGGTTCCCTGGGAGAATCAGTGAGTGTAAAAAGTCTGCGGCGTAACCAGGACCCAGCTACGCAAGTCGCGTGACACAACAAGTGCCTTGCTTGTCCCCATGAGGAGACATGGGAAAGGACAGAGTGACCAGGCAGCCGTCAGCATCCCAACAGAGATCGACCAATTTACATGCCAGCAGCCTCCCGGAGCGACGGAGACGCACCATCCAGTGACCCTGCTCCAGACGGAGTAAACAATATCCTTCAGGAAATCCAATCATCGCAGCTGGCCGTGAAAACTAAAATTGGGGAAGTGCGAGAGGACATGGGCCTCATAAGACAGGATCTCAGAAACGCAGTGGGCCGAATCACTGAAGTGGAGGGCCATGTCTCCCAGACTGAAGACGACCTGGCCGACCTCAGGACCAAAGTAGCCCAACTGCAAACCCGAACCAGCGAATTACACTGTTGTGCCGAAGATGCTGAAAACCACTCCAGGCGTAACAACTTGAGCTTCATCGGCTTTCCAGAGGGAGCAGAAAGACAACAAAGCTCCCGAGTTCTTGGAGAGCTGGATCAGGTCCTGGATGCCGGAGCAAACTCTCTTACCCTGGTTTGTAATCGAACGGGCACATAGGGCCCTGGCCCCGCGGCCCCCTCTGGGCAGGCCCAAAAGGCCAATGATTGCACGTTTTTTCAACTTTAGGGACCGAGACAATATCCTCAAAGAACCCAGGCGCTCTGCCGACCTTCACTGGGATAAACACAAAATCTTAATATTTCCTGACTACACCCGTGAGGTCCAAACTCGACGTCAGTCATACGAACAAGTCAAGCAAAAACTTAGGGCGATGCAACTCTCGTACATGCTCCTCTTTTCTGCACGCCTAAAAGTTATCATGGCCGGTAAAACATACTTTTTTGAGTCGCCTGAGGAAGCATGGGACTGGCTTACAGAAGACGGCATTGGGAGCCGGAGGGGCCCTCCTGGCCCAACAAGGGGTCCCCCAGGAGGTGGTCCCGCCCCACAACTGGACGCACGTACCAGGTCCCGACAGGGGAGGCAGGGGGGCCCCAATATCATGACAGACGAGGAAACTGAACCAAGAGCTGGCTCCCAAGCAGGTGGAGACCACGCGGACGCCCCAGAGGCCCGTGTTCCTGCGCAGCGGTTGGATGGAGACCGCCTAAGCCAGTCCCCTACACTTGGCTAACAACGGTCTCACGGATTGGGCAGTGACACGTTGGAAATGACTTATGCCGCCCGGCGCTGGCATGTGCAGACTAGAGCAGAGTCATACACACTACCTAATGTTGTGTTTATCGTTCATTACATAGGGCTCAGATTCCGTTAACTGATTGCATATAATCCGCCCGAATAGAGGGGTCCACCACTTCACTCCAGTGACAGTCAATGTGCCTGTGATACTTTGGTTGGGTAGTTGGGCGACAGATGCTTCCTGGGTAGAAGTATAGGGTGGGGGGATTGGGGGTTGTGAAGTTCACAGTGGGGTTTAGTAACGTTGTTTTAATACGTTTCCTTTGTTGCATTTGTAATTTTCTTCCCTGTTTGAGACGGTTGCTCCTGGGCCCACGGACAGGTTCCCGACACTTCAATACAATAACACAATGCATGCATGGCCCTCACTGACGCAGGTTCTTTCAAGGAATGTAAACGGCCTTTTGGACAAAATTAAGAGGTCCGCAGTGTTCAGCACCCTTCGCAGATACGCTCCCTCAGTGGTCTTGCTACAGCAGACCCACCTACTTGGCACCAAATGCCCCATGCTGGCGCGAGGGAGATATGACAAGGTTTACCATTCAGGATTCCCAAGGGGCTCCAGGGGGATGGCTATTCTACTCCACCGCTCGCTATCTATGGTGGTTACTGCCACGCGGTCCAACCCACAAGGAAGATTCATGGTGGTGACCGGATCACGCCACGGGTTGCCGTTTAATCTTGTGTGTGCCTATGCCCCCCCGGCCAGGTTTGAAAATTTCTTACTTACACTCCGCCAAGTACTGGCGGGCCTCCCCCAGGGATCTACGCTAATAGGAGGTGACTTTAACTCTGTCCTGGACCCCATTCTGGATGTCTCTGGGATTATATCCACCAGTCAATCTGAGCTTGAATGGTTGGGCAGAGAGCCTCAGTCTGTGCGAGGACCTGGCATCCCAGGACACGACAATATACACACACATCAGCTGCCCACCAATCGCAGGCTAGAATTGACCTCATGTTTATGCCTGCGCTGAATATTTCTAACGTCACCGGGGCGGAGATACTACCCCGTGGGGTCTCAGACCACTCGCCATTGCGGAATCGGCTGGGTGGCCGGACCCGGCGTCCGATGTGGCGCCTAAACGCATGGCATCTACAGGAGGGCGAGTATACCCTCGAGATTAGAGACCATCCCACCCAATACTTTGAACAAAACCTAGGGTCGGTGCGATCTCCGGGCACGGTCTGGGCTGCATGTAAGTTTACCCTAAGGGGATACGCCAAGCATCTTTTTCGCATCCGGGAACGCGCTTGCGACTCATGATGGCGGAGCTAGAAGCCAGGGCATTATGCCTTGAGTGACAGGACACGGTCACCACATCAGCCTCCAATCTGAGGCAATTTACCATGGTCAGAGAGGAGATTAGGCATTTGGTGCTGGAATCCGCGAAACACGCTCGGAGAGCGTCGGCAGCCAGAGTGTATGGCTGGGGAGACAAGAACGGAAAACTCCTACACTGGCTGGCCACACGACCACTTGCTGACAGGGTTATTTCCGAGATCACGGATGAGTCAGGAACACTTGCTAGGACACCCAGTGATATCGCACAGAGCTTTGCCTCCTACTATACACAGTTATATGCGGAGCGTCCCCGGCCACTAGCTGAAAGGGAGTCTCCTCTCTTGGATGACATCATCCTTCCAAAGATCTCGCAGGCGACCAGGGAGAGCCTGGATGGGGCCATAAACCTTGCAGAGATCACAGCAGCGATATCCAGTTTGTCATGACGCCCAGCCCGAACAGCTTCCCAGCAGAGCTCTACAGCAGATGTGGTGATATCCTCAGCCCCCACCTGCTTAATATGTATGACGAGGCAGAGAAGAAAGGTTATTTCCCTTCTGGGATGGACCAAGCCACAATTGTGGTGATCCCCAAGACCCAACCCCGTCGCGCAACTGTTTGGCGTACCGGCCCATTTCTCTCCTGAACACCGAGATTAAGGTGCTGTTGACTGTATTTGTCACTAGATTGAGGGATGTGCTCCCCTCATTGGTACACCCAGACCAATGTAGATTTATGCCCTCACGCAGTACCAGACATTGCATTAGACAGCTGCACGTTGCCCTGGCACACCGCGGGGCCCTGACCCGGTCTCGTTTGGCTCTTCTCTTGCTTGACTTCGAGAAAGCCTTCGATACCGTGGACTGGTCCTACTTGGAGCATGTCCTGCTCAGCAATAGAATCGGGCCTAAATTCCATGGTCTCGTGAGGCTACTCTATTCCAACCCTACCACTCGCATCCAAGTGAACGGTGTGGTCACTGAACCGCTCCCTATCCGTCGTAGCACTCGTCAGGGATGCCCACTGTCCCCGTTGCTTTTCGCACTCGCGATAGAACCTTTAGCGAGATTGTTGAGGGAGGACCCCCTGATAGAGTGCTGGTCATGGCCTGCGGGCACAGAAGATCGGGTGGCACTATATGCGGCTGACGTCCTTATTTACCTCTCTAACTCAGCCCCAAGCGGTCCGTGAATCCTGTAAATCCTAGACCTCTTCTCGCAGGCCTCCAGCCTGACCCTGAACCCTGGCAAGTCTCTACTGGTGCCCCTGCACCCCTCCAGAGAATGTGTTGATTGGCAACAAAACATCCCGATCCGACGTAACAGTTTTAAGTACCTAGGTGTGCACATAGCCTTGTTGCCTGAATTAGCATGGGAACTAAATGTTACTCCACTTGCTAGGAAAATCAAAGATGACCTCCAGCGATGGCGGAGCCTACCCGTTAATCTGCTTGGTAGAATAGCACTTTACAAAATGATTATACTTCCCAGGTTCCTATACTTACTACAGAACTTCCCATACCCAGTTCCCCGGAAGTGGTTCAGGGAAATGGAAGTATTCCAGAGATGGGATAGCATTGGGATTTCCACCCTCGGCAACGTTTGCGGGAGTCACACATGTGGTCCTTTGAGGAGCTCCAGGGACTCTACTCACTAAACAAGACCCAATTTCACAAATATTTACAACTTCGGCACGCCCTGCTGGTACATGTTCGACCAGGAGATAATATTCCAGAACACAGTCCCATGGAAGCGAAGGTCTTGATGGGAAACTTGGGCAAGGGGGGAGTCTCTCAAATTTACCGCTCCCTACTCACAAATACCACCCCCTCTCTTGAGGGACTTTGTCGGAAATGGGAGGGAGGGGTGGGGCCTATGGAGAAGGAGGACTGGAGGGAGACGTTAATGGCGCCCCCAGACCCTGACATCCCGATTTCGAGTGCTACAAACCCTCTACTTGCACGCAGCATACCCTACCCCCAAATGGCTCTTTAAGGCAGGCCTTTGGCCTACTGCCGACTGCCCCCGATGTTCATGCCCAGACGCTGATATTTTCCATATGGTTTGGGCTTGCCCAGTCATAATGACTTATTGGAGGGCGATCATGAGGGAAGTCTCGGAGGTCCTGCAATTGGAAGTGGAAGTGGCTCCCTTACCACTCTTGCTGGAGGCCATGTGGGAGATGGGGCTGGGAAGAGCGAACCGCATCTTTCTGGGAGTGGTCTGCCTAGTGGCCAAGAGAGATATCATGGTGGACTGGAAAGCCGAAGTGGCACCGGCTCTGGCTAAATGGAGGCGGGGCATAGACTGGTGCGCGCAGTACGAAAAACCTGTATATGAAGCTAGGGGGTGCCCGAATAAATACAGTGTGGGGGGCAATGGGGGCTGTGTGGGACACCTAGCCTGCCCAGGACGCCCGGGCGGGCTGGGTGGTGCCCCCTACGGATGCGAGCCTTCGGGAGGTGACCGTCTGCTCCTTACCTACCTCTCCCGCTTTAACTGATTGGAGTTCATGCTTCATATACTAATTATTCTTATTCAGCATATTATTAAGTTTATTAAGTCAAGGTTTATTAAGCTCATGTATCCATTATCTGTGGAGCCCATCGGGCCAAAGTTGCGACCATCCCAAGGTACCAATTGGTGCCATGTTATCTGTATTTCCATTTTATTTTTCTTTCACAAAAAATCAATAAAAGCTCTTTATAAAAAAAAAAGTGATCTTTAAAGACATGAGGTAGATGACGTGCAACAGCATTTGCCATTGCCTAGCTATGATATGTGTTGTCACAAATTAACATGTTTTGCTGGGTCTATGGGAGGTATATGTCGACCCTTTTTACCCCTATCTGTCTCTCTCCCACTCCCTCCCTCGCTTTCTCTCTCTTTGTGTGCATCAGCATCATCTGGCAAAGGAGAAGGGCACAGGCGAGTGGGGAAGCAGCAGCCCACGGGACCTAGGAAGCTGGCACCAGCTAGAGCGAGGGACCCAGTGGGATGGAGGGCGAGAGGAGTGCCATGGGGGAGACCGGATCTTCCACTTCATCTTTGAAATCCTCCTCTGGTGGACACTCCCTGGCAGAGGCAAACCCTTCAGGGACCACCCCAGCACCATCTTTGTCCGACACCCCCCTTACTGCCCTCCCTATAGCTCCCCACTCAGTTGTTCATGCCTGCTCACCCAGGAGGGTGGGGGTCTCATTTGCCGCAGACACCTCTGCCCCTGTCCCAGTTAGACCTGCTGCCCTCAGTGCGGAGGCTATAGTCCTCCTGAGGTCCATCTCTGTGGGTCAGTCGACCATTGTGAATGCCACCCAGGGACTGGCAGCTCAAGTCCAACAGAGCAATGCGGTCCTGGAGGGCACTGGCAGCCCTGCAGAAATCCTTTCATGCTCTGGCCTCCACACTGATGGCAACCAGTCACCCTTTTTCTTCCGTCCCCCTTCACCTACCTCTTCCTAATCCAACACCCCTCTTCCCCATCCCAGCCAAAGCACGCAGACAGACAAGCATGCATCCACCTCAACATCCAAGGTTACTGCTGACAGACACAAGCAGACACAAGCACCACAAACCAACATCCACTACCTGCACAGACTTCCCCACCACCCCCACCTTCACAGACACTACACCAGACACACCTGCAGACACCACACCAACATTCTCCGATCCAGCCACCACTTCAATCCTACCCACAGTCAGAACAATAGCAGACCCACAGACATCCACACCAGTCACCACATTCCCAGCTACCACAGCCACCGACACACCAACAAGCAGCACATTGTCCATACCTGCAGACACCACCCCAGCAGACAGTCACCCATCCACTAATGGTGTCTCCCAGCACCTCCTTCCTTCTCCTCCCAAGACACATGAACGTCCACATTCACCCACGCTACAGACACCTAGCACCCACGAGCATTCCTCGAGCACACATGCACCCAAGACATCAACCAAGACACCTCCTACAACCATTCCCACTCCCTCCACTCTCAAACCCTTTTGTCATAACTGTCCCTGTGTGCCCAAAAAGGTATTCCTCACAGAGTTTTCCCTACTCCTCTCCCACCCTGTGATACCCCTAAGTGCTCTGTGTCCCTCATCAAGTCCAGCCTTTCCACCTCCAAGTCCTACCCTGCTAGTACCCATGCCCCTCCCCCTGCCAAGAAGTCCACCCCTACTAAGTGTTCCCATCCCTACCCTAAACTTCACCCTAAGCCCCAATTCCAAGCCCAAGCCCAAAGACCCCCCTCCCAAACCAAAGCCCAAACCTCACCCCCACCGACTGGCCTATGACCTTTTTTATTCTACATAGTTCCTTATTTATTTCCATATTTATTTTTATAATATACCTGGGCCACCCAGTTGTTGGTCCCATGGTCACATATTTGCCCTGCCTTTCTTTCAACATGGCTGTTTTGGTCTTTCCTGCTTTGGTTTGTGTGTGAGTAACTTTTGTGTGTTGGTTGTGCTACCAGTTGTATCTGGGCAGCATGTGTGGGTGTGGCCTTAGCATTTGTCCCACAGTAATGGCTGTGTATTGTTTGTAGGACATGTTTGTGTTTGGAATATGCATGTATTGTGATATTGTGTGTATAGTGTTGTGTGCCCTCTTGGGGTTGTACTGTGTGTGTGGTGATTGGTATATCAGGACCGTTGTATGGTGTGTTTGTGTGGTATGACATATGCTTCATTGCATGGTTGTGTGGTTGTGTGAATTGTTTATCAGGTGTTGTTACGTGTTGTTGTATGTATGTAATGTCAGCTGAAGGTGTGTATTGCGGTTGCTTGATGATGCATTTGTGGTGTTGCGGTTGTGGTGTAGTACGAATTGCTGGTGTTGTGTATTGCTGTGTTTGACTGTGCCAGTGCTGTGTGTCTTCAGGTTGGTGTGTGTTTTAGAAGTATGTGTTGGCCGGGGTGTGTGTAGTATGTGTGTGCATATGTGAATGTGCTGTGTGTGAATGTGTGCATCACTGTGAGGGTACGTGTGTGTGTGTTGGCCTCGCCACCCGTCACGGATGTGTATGTTGTGTGTGCGTAGGTACTTTCACAATTTACACCAGTGACAGGTAAGTTTGTGTACTTATGGTTGGTGTCGTTGTCGCTGGTTCCGGAGTCGTTGGGTGACCAGGCTCAGTGGGAGGATGTGCAGTTTAGGTTCCATGATGGCTCCAGACAAGTATGTGTTCCAGAAGGTGGGTGTCCCCTTTACTAGAGTTGGTTTCCTCCAGGGTTTCCGTGGTGGAGCGACTGCGGAGGAAACTTTGGCGATGTGCAGCCTCATAATCTGTCTGGTGGGAACATGCTCTCTGCCAGCCTGAAGGTGGCTACCTCCGTCTGTGGCGGGCTGACCACAGTGGTGGTGCCAGCAGTGGATTGTCTGTATTCAGTTGGGAATACTGCCATGGTCATAATTTGGTAGTCTTCTCCACCGGCCTGCTGGCGGTGCGACTGCCACAGCCAACATGGTGGTCCTGTAACCGTCAAACTTGTAACGACCCCCTAAGACTGTAAGGTGAGTTTGCAAAGGATTCTGGGTATGGGAATGGGCATGACAGCAGCACATTCACCCTTATATTCCTGCATACTAGGAAAGAGCATCTGAAATATGTATGTATTACAAAATAAAATAAAAAATAAAAAAATGAAACCTTTTGTGGTGAAATTAGTTTTTTCCACAGAATGTTTGCACAGATTTTGTTATATATACCAAGATCAGCCACAAATGTTGGCAACTTATGTGTGTTGACAGGCAGTAACCTTCTGATTCTACAAATGGCTAGTGAGTGAGAGAGAAGAGATGAGAGGGGTGAAAGCAGATTTTTCTTCCCAGAGAAAGAAGTGGTTTCGCCCTCAGGAGAGTTAAAGCAGGAGATCTTCTGCCCAGTAATGTTTTACTGTAACATGTTGTGACTAGGCTTCAGTGAAATTTGAATGACTCCCATGACAGCATTTGGCACTTTACAACAAACTATTGTGGGCGAGCAACATTGATCCTCTGACGGTGTTTGTCTATTACAATCTTTCTGATGATATTCTTTGCTCCTTTAGTGGGAAAGAAACTTTATCAGGATCCCCAGTAGCAAAGAGATCTTTATTACTTTAGAGAGTAAGTCACTTTCTGGTTTCTGTTGCTAACACACTCCTCTTTATGATCACCCTGTTAAATTGATTTATGGGTTGAATAATCAACAGCCCAAGTGGACTAAAATTAATTCAAGCAATAAAGGATTGTACTCTCATTTAGAGTCATGCCACTGAAATTGGATCATTTGTCAGCCCCACACAACTTTGTCTTTGTACATAGCACTTGCACACTTTTTTCACCCATGTCACTGTTCACTTTCACTGTTCCATTCTTGTTGGAAAACCTATAGCATAAATAATTGTTTTTATATGGACTATGCAGTGAACAAATTGCTACTGCATATCTCGTATTTCTATTGTATGTAGCTGACTAGCTAAGTAGCTAATGGAGCATATGCTTAAATACGCCTTCTGTGGGAACAATTCACTGGCTTGTTTGTATCTTTGCCCTAGATTCCAGGAATACATCGTTGGCCCTTATTATTTTGTGTATGCACAGGAGAAAGGAGGCAGCAGATCTTCTACTTCAGCAAAGGGAAAGATAATGAGGAGAAGCCTTCTACTTCAGCAAAGGGAGAGGCAATAAGGAGAAGAATATAGAGGTGGCAGGGTGAGAGGTGATGAGCAGAAAGGAGCTAGCAGATCCACTGCAATGGGAGTAGCAACTGGGAGTAAAGGGGAACATATCTACTGTGAAGAGGGATGAGCAGGGAAATTCAAAGATGAGGATGGAGTAGTGGAAAGAGACCTGGGCAGAGGAGAAGGGGAGGAGGAGGGAACAGAGGAATGGCGATAGAACTACCTTGAGGGGATGTAAGAAGGGAGCAAGGGAGAGGAGAATTAAATGGAAGAGAGGAAGATGGAGCTGGGGCAAAAAAGAGTGAGCTGAGGAGAAAAGAAGAGTGCCACATCTTCTGTGAGGTGAGAAGAGGAGAGAAGTTCAGTCATTGGGAGAAAAAAAGAGAGCAAGGAGGTGGGACAGAGAGATGCGAGAAGGAGCGAGCGGGAAGGTGGAAGATGCTGAAAGGAAAGCACAGACAAGAAAGACATTTTTGTTTTTTTATCAGGGAGTTGGACCCCCAAGAAAAATACCGGTGAATGAAATATTTACCACTTTTATACATTAGGCACCCAGGAATTTATGCTTACCATCCATCACTACAGTCTTTTCTAACAGTAGCCCAATTAGGGCATGAAGTTGTTTTACTGAGCCATATACTTTAGTCATATTTGTGGGTGAGGAAAATAGGTACTCCACCACATTTATGACACTTCCACTCCGCTGGTACATTTTCTGTGCCAACCTACGATTGTCTTACTGCAAATTTGAATTAGCCAACTGGGATCAGTAACACAGTACATGCACTGTGGCACTTAATGGTAGTTTCACATTGAGCACACAACAGACTAGCTCGTAGGGCAATTTGGCCCTGCCCGATGGTCTGGTCTCAAAGGTCACAGTGTGTGGGCTGGGTTTTTTGCTGTTTCTGAGCCTGTTTTATGGTTTGCTGGGCAGTATTGCACTGTAAATATCTCTGATGTCCCTGTTCTTACTATTAATTAACAAACATTGCCTGTAGCAAGCTCAAATCCATGCAGGTTTCCATACCTCACAAAATTATTTCACAGCCTGTCTTTACAAGTTCAATACCACCACAATTTGAAAAACATATGCCACTTTTGTAGCTATCCAAGTCACTAATCAGGGTCACTTTTATTTTGGTGCGCATGTCCATTTTCTGTCCCATGCTGACCTTGATTGCTCAGTCATAACATCAGCTAAAATAGGTGGTAGAAAGGTGAAAAATATGGTGAAACAAAGCCATGCCAAAAAAAGGTGGATTGGATAGGCCCGCAGTATTTATGAAGGGCTTCCTAACACCATATCAGTCACTCAGAGACGGCCGGCTGACATTCCACCATGGTATGGCAATCCAGTCCACATTGTTTTTTCTAAGCCGGCTTTAGCCTTGTGTCCTATTTTTAAATGGATGACTGTTTTTGGTTCCAAAATGTCACAACTCTCACTCTTGTAAGTCAACTGTCGCAAGTTCATTTATCGAGTGGAGGAGATATTGAATTGTATATGTGTGTTCTATCAGACTGGTTCAGAACAAGTTCCTAAAATGTAATTTGTGTTTATACATTAAACTGACAACCTGTGAAAAACCAAAATTGAAGCATACTAGTCGTTTGGGCTAAAAAGAACAGTAATTAAGGTAGATAAGTATTATATATAAATCTACTATTTTGGGATTATGAAATATATTGTGTGTGAGCTCAGCTGAGTGCTTTGGAAATATAAAAATATTTCAGTTTTAGATCACACCTTTTTCCCACTTCTTCAGAAAGTAGGTTTGTCACCTGCTACTTACAAGAATTGACCGCACAATAACTACCAGCTTTAATGGGATCCAGCACACCAGGATTCTTTTGCCAAATAGTGCTCAGGAGAGGAGATGTTCACTGAAGCATGTTTGCCTGTAGTGGACTAATATGGGGTGAAATAACATGACAGTAGTGTCCTCCAGACCGTTGAGCTAGGAACCAGCTCTCTCAGTTTTTTAGCACAAGACCCTGGGCCAATATCTATTGCCATAAGCATGTTACCAGAATGTGCTGTTCATCATACTGCTGAAAACGTGAGTAGGAATCCCTGGACTTTTAGTAGGATCATCGGCTACACCTCATCACTAATAACAGTCAGGTATCCCTTTTAGCATGGTAGGTGAACCATTCAAAGTAGAGAAACGGGTGCAAAGTGAAGAAAAGAGACGATTCCCCCCACTGTACTAAAGAGATCCTACCTGGCTGGCTGTGTGGAAAATCTCTCTCTAGTCTTGCTTTGGGATTTCTGCTTCTGCATTTTAAATATGGTTGGCTGCACCAGCCTTCTGCTTTCTCACAGGAATTAAGGGGTCAGGTCCTGTCAGTGAAGTGTGTCTGCCCTGAAAAGTGGCTTGTCTGACCAGAAGGTGCTAAAGCTCCCGAGACAGAGGAAACTATTGATTACCTCCAGGAGGACCAGTAGTCAAGTCTCAACTTGATGACCTTCGTCTTGAGTTTAAAGAACACTCTTTATATGGTTGCATAATGCGGAAGGTTCTTGGCTGAGCATGAAGAATTGATACAGACCCACTATACTAAACATTTTGCTGTGTTCCTGAGGTGCTAAAGCGTGGCCTGACCAGGTATGATATTGCGGCAGAAAGGGGAAACGAGTGTTAGAAGAGCAAGGTTGGTGGGTAGGGGGAAACTGAGTTTAAAAGGGAACCTTCCAATTTGGACTCAAAATTTTTCTTTCTGTTACTAAGGCCCTCATTACAACTTTGAAGGGCGGCGGAGGCCGCCCGCCAAAGTTGCGCCGCAGGAATACCGCACCGCGGTCTGAAGACCGCGGCCGGCATTCCAAGTTTTCCCCTGGGCTGGCGGGCAGCCGCCGAAAGGCCGGCCGCCAGCCCAGGGGAAAACGACCTTCCCACCATGAAGCCGGCTCGTAATCGAGCCGGCGGAGTGGGAAGGTGCGACGGGTGCTACTGCACCCGTCGCGTATTTCACTGTCTGCTATGCAGACAGTGAAATACAAGCGGGGCCCTCTTACGGGGGCCCCTGCAGTGCCCATGCCATTGGCATGGGCACATCAGGGGCCCCCAGGGGCCCCGCGACTCCCCCTCCCACCATCCGGTTCCCGGCGGGAGAACCGCCAGGAACTGGATGGCGGGAGGGGGAGTCGGAATCCCCAAGCCGGCGCAGCAAGCTGCGCCGGCTTGGAGGATTCCTTGGGGGCAGCGGGAAACCGGCGGGAGACCGCCGGTTTCCCTTCTCTGACCGCGGCTAAGCCGCCGCGGTCAGAATGCCCCGCGGGGCACCGCCGGCCTGTCGGCGGTGCCACCGCGTCCCGCGGCCCTGGCGGTTACAAACCGCCAGGGTCGTAATGAGGGCCTAAATGTTTTTGTTGGGTTTTGTTTATTAGACTGCGTGCAGGTGTTTCTTTGATTATTTCTTTTGATTTTGTGTTTATATGAAACGCGGGCTATTGCGGGTGGAAGCTAATAAAACCTGTGGGTCAGAGCAGGATCTAAGAAGAAAAAATAAAGAGAGAGAAAGAGACAACTAGGTCGGGAATAAGAATTCAAAGACAGAGAGGCTACAGCAAAGGATCATAACAAGAGACAGATAAAGGCAACAAGACAGACAGAAATAAAACCTCAGAAAAGGAAGAGACAAACACAGCACAGAAAAAAAGGAAATAAAATACCAGAGGGAGGAAAGTCAGACAAAACAAGAGAAAGGAGAGAAAAGGAAAAAAGAAAGGAAACAGTAGTTGTGATACATACATACATACCAACCTTCTTGTATTCTTCTTTCTTTCCATGCTCCTCCTGAGTCTCCACCTGGGTAAAGAAGAATACAAAGAGAGAGAAAGAGTGAAGACCTTTGGAAAGGCAAAGACGAAGATCCCAATAAACAGGATGAAAGAAAAGGATTATAATATTGTAAAACCTTTATTTCAATCAATAAACCATTATACAAAGATCCTTGTGCATCACCATTACTACCCTCTGTTAAAGGGTCAATGTTATTGGGGCACTACAAGTGGTAACTTGAGGGGCCCCTTAAAAATGAGGACTTACCAAGGGAATATGTTATGCCGGGACCGATTCACCGTAATTCCTGATTTCTATCCAAATAAACACATAGAGGGGGTTATTCTAACTTTGGAGGAGTGTTAATCCGTCCCAAAAGTGACGGTAAAGTGACGGATATACCACCAGCCGTATTACGAGTTCCATAGGATATAATGGACTCGTAATACGGCTGGTGGTAAATCCGTCACTTTTCCGTCACTTTTGGGACGGATTAACACCTCCTCCAAAGTTAGAATAACCCCCAGAATGTCTTGTGTTGAGGGCCTTATTGACATTAAAATTCCATAAGAATAGTTTTTTAAAATTGAATTATATTTTTTCACAGTTTTTCCTAGATATGTAAATCTGATATTGTCATAAAAAGCCTTTGTCATTTCTGGCGAGATCAGGTACAGCACTACATTGTCAAGAAGACAGCTTCCCAGCTCCTTTCACAAATCCTCGATGAATTTAGAAGCCTTCTCGAACCTTTAATTTTATAATAAATATGACCTTAATATTTTTGAATTTTTTAGGTCTTTAATTTCCCATGTGGATTATAAATCTACTATCATTTTATGGGTTTGCTTTTGTTTTTTTCCTAATTCAAATTTCCGTTGCCGAACACGTAACAATTAGAATGAGAGAATTAAGTTTCAAATATTTCTTTCTTGAATATAATTTTCTACTATGCTGTAATATTGTATTGTTTTATGTTTCATGTTACTTTATAAACTCGAATGGTGGACTGGATCTTGCACACAAAATTTGTATTATTTATTATGGATTTATTTTTCAAGATGGCGTTGATTATATTTTATTTTTCCATTTTGTTATGCCTTAAACTGTCTCACAATGGTGCTCCATTTGCAGTTGTAGTCCCTTTTTAATGTTGTCACTTATGTTCCATACAGCATCTACACATAGATAATATTATATTGTGATCAAGGCTCTTGTACCTAAAACGTATCACGGTGTCCTCCCGAATAAATTCTTGCTTCTGTTCCAAGTCTCTTGAATGAGAGGTGCTTCCTGGATTAGTGGAGTTTTAGTAATTCACATGTCCAGTGTCCATGCCTAGGGAATGCGCCACACCACCAACAGGGTTAGACAGCCAATTCTGTGAACATTATTTTGGTATTTGAAAAGCACGACTAGCTGTAGCCTGCCTACCTCTGCGGTCTGCACTTCGAAGCTAAATACTGTCTGTGATAGACAATGCTTACTGTTTGGCCTCTCTGGCTGATAGCCATGGATCTCTGCCCATGGTGATTTCTTTTTGATAATTCAATCTGACATAATCATTCCCAGAACGGGTATTGTTCCACCTTTTTCCTGATGAGAACTGTGGCTAACTGCAATTACATTATGCATGCACAGCAGCAATAAATGTGGAATTATGCTACACAGTTACCAAGGGATATGCCAGACAGCAGTTCTATACAGATACATGCCATTTCACAGGCATTCAACAGAAACAGTGGGTGAAGATACTATGGCCCTCATTCTGACCCTGGCGGTTCCCTACCGCCAGGGCCAACGGGGGCGGGAGCACCGCCGACAGGCCGGCGGTGCTCCCTTGGTCATTCTGACTGCGGCGCTTTGGCCGCGGTCAGAACGGGAAAACCGGCGGTCTCCCGCCGGTTTTCCACTGACCCTTAGAATCCTCCAAGGCGGCGCAGCTCGCTGCGCCGCCGAGGGGATTCTGACCCCCCCTACCGCCATCCTGTTCATGGCGGGAAAGCCGCCATGAACAGGATGGCGGTAGGGGGGGTCGCGGGGCCCCTGGGGGCCCCTGCCGTGCCCATGCCCATGGCATGGGCACGGCAGGGGCCCCCTAACAGGGCCCAACTAGGCTTTTCAGTGTCTGCGATGCAGACACTGAAAAGCGCGACGGTTGCTGCTGCACCCGTCGCACGCCTTCCACTCCGCCGGCTCGATTCCGAGCCGGCTTCCTTGTGGAAGGCGCTTTCCCGCTGGGCCAGCGGGCGATCTGAATCAGATCGCCCGCCGGCCCAGCGGGAAAGTCAGAATACCCCTCGCGGTCAATTGACCGCGGGGCGGTATTCAGGCGGATTCCGACGGGCGGGTGGCAACCGCCGCCCGCCTAGGTCGGAATGACCACCAATGTGACTGACAATACACTTCGCTGCATAGAGATTTCCGTACACAAGAGGAGTGCTGGCCTCATGTGACTACAACAGAGAACCGCATCGGAGGATGTGGGACTGAGCAGCAGAATGGACTGTGGTGAGTCTCTTGTAGCTGTTGTGTGTCATAGAGTCATCCCAAATACATTCTTGCTTCTGTTTCAAGTCTTTTGAGTGAGTGCATACTTTCTAGAACTGTGGAGTTTTTGGTGAGATATAAAGTTTCACCTGTGTTTGGTAAACTGGAGTTAGAATAATAAATCTGACCCCTCCCCCTGCCCTTTCTATGCACTTATCACAATGTTTGATAGATCACCTTTATTAACCATGAAAAGACTGCAATGAATTCAGAACTCTGCTGACTGCATATAAAGCCACACGCTCACTTCACCCCTGTCTTGAGGATCCTACTTTGGCTACTGGTCTCCAGAAGATTCAACTCCAAGCATCACCCATAAAGCAATACATGGAACAGGACCCCTTTTCATCAGGAATAAAATCACCAAATACATACAACGAATGAACCTCTGTTCCAGATTGGCACCCAGCCTCAAAACCCCAGCATACAAGAAGAAACATGGGTGGAACACCTTTCTCTATTCAAGCAGGCAAACTATGGATTAATTGGGTTAATTACCCCAAAAAATAAGATCCACAGTTAGCTATCTTATCTTCAGAAGACTATTCAAGAGTTGGCTCTTTCCTACATGACCACCATACTCAATGTATACATTTGGAGACATGCATTTCTTTATTTCCTTGTACAAATGTATATGCTAATTATGGCTTTAAAAATGTATATATATCCTTATAGGTCTGTTTAATAAATGTATATATTACTTATGGTTAAGACACGTATATATATATATATATATATATATATATATATATGTATATATATATATATATTCTCAAATAAAACGATTTCCTTAATCTCGGAAAAGGAATTGTGAACAAGGCTACGGCTGAAACGCGTCAATAAAATAAGACTGCATTGCCATGGTGTTCGGATTCCTTTTCCGAGATTAAGGAAATCATTTTATTTGAGAGTATTTGGGTTTCTGGGACCGTACCGGACCGCTCAAGAATCCGCCTCGGCATTCTACCAGAACAGTGTTCGTTTGTTTGTATATATATATATATATATATATTAAGAAGCTATGCAGTGAATTATATACATGTTAAGCACAAAAAATTTATATATATATATATTTTTGAGTATATGCTTATTGGACTCTGTTTTATTGTATGTTATCTATCACAGTGTGTAAATATGCACATAACAATTGTATCTATGTGTGCTTCATTTTTGAAATACTGAGTTAAAATATAAAATAAAAATAAATACATGTAAAAAATAAACAAATACATAAAAAAATCACAAAATATAAAAAATTATAAAAATAAATAAATAACTTAGCTTTATGTACAGCAACACTTGAATGTCTGAGTGTCTAAATATTTATCTATGCATGTATATGTGGGACTTTATATAATACATTCTTATTTCTCTTTAGTATCTTCCAAATTCACATTTACCTTTTGATGTAGTTATGTATCTAAAGGCCTGATTTAGATCTTGGCAGAGGGGTTACTCCTTCGCAGCGGTGACGGATATCTCGTCTGCCAAAATCTAAATACCATTGTCAATATATTTATTACTTTACTCGCAATGTAGAAAAAAATCAACTCTCTTGAATTCCATATTATATGTTTCATCCTATAAATTTTTTTCAATAGATCCTCCACCTCCACTCTCTGACTCATCCTAAATCTCATGTTACTACTGTGATCTCCCAAACAAGCCTTTCTAGTCTCCCTCCTCCTCTATCCCTCCTTTGAGTCATCCAGACCTCATTTTACTAGTATGATCTCCCAAATAACACTGACTAGACCCTTACCTCCTTTATCCCTTCTTTATCTTATTCAATCCAACTAACAGACTCATATGTCCACCGATCCATTTAACAACATATATTTCCATATACTAATCAATCACTAATCCACTTCGGGTTCCCGAATAGCGTGCTACTCACCAAAAAGCACCTCAACGCCTTGTCAGTGGTAGGAAGTGCTATATAAATACAATTACACAGTTTTTTTTATCTTTACTGTCAGTGAGTCTTTCAACCTCATGATAATTGACACTCATGATAATTGTATGGCCATTGGACTGCATATGCTTACCACCAGTGTCAACCTTTTAAGATAAGGCTGCTGTGACACAGCTAGTCTAAGGTTTGCTGAGCTAGTTACCTGTGAAGACCTGCACACACATGTGTGCACACTTGTGCAGGCTGCACGTAAGAGACAATAATTAGGTGCAGCATTGTAGGTGTACAAAGATAACAGCATGTGGCAGTTTTCAACTGCAAATTTAACCTTTCAAAATACCACTTTTGACGGGCTTAGACCTCTCTTTTAAATATTAATAAGTCACCGATATGTAGGCCTTATTGCCAATAACGGCAGGATGCATGATATTTAAAATTAGGACATAGAAATTAATGTTGAACATTTTATTTACAGTGAAATATCCCCCAAAATGATATTCTGTGTTGCATGGCTGGCTGCTGCATACGGAATCATTGGGTTACATTGTTACATTTATTAAATGCTAAATTTGAATTGGAGGCAGCTAGAGAAAAATATTTCTTCCACTCATTTAATTGAAATTTAAAATCTTCTTTTATTGCAAAGTTAGGCTTCAAGCTAAGTTCGTAAATGCCATTTCTAGTAAGTTTGTATTCTCATGTCTAAAGTGTTTGGGGCCTTTTTCTGACAAGGTGCCTGGGCTGGTGGTGTCTCTCCCACTGGGCAATGTGTATTGGAGCTAGAGACTGAACAAAAAGGCCTGTGTGTGTATCTTCCTGACAGGATGGCTGGGGAAAAGCTATGTCCTGATTATACTGCAGAGGAACCTGCCTGTGTTGATTGCCTGTGTTTGGACTCTATCCTAGAATCAACACTTTAGGTTGACATGTCTTTCTTGTGGTGAATTTTACCACACTTTCCTGCTAATGCTTGATTGTGTTGTAGTCTCTTCCGTTATTTCCAGGGTGGTACATTTAGGATACAATGACTTTGGTTTTCCTGTTTCTGTGCTCATTAGGAGACACTTCATTTTAGATAGATGAAGACATAGGAGCTGCTCAGAGTCTCCACCACAGTGTGATAAGAACAGTACTTTATTATAAACAGCTTCTGTGCTAAAGCTAAAGAGAGGAGCTCTTTCATGCTTGGATTATCATGGAACCACTGTGACTGAGATGCAGCCCTGCTGACTCCAACCTCCATTTCATTAAGAAAAATAACCTGTAGAGGCTTCCTGACACCTAAGACAAATGTGGGGGGCAGGGGGTTAGATTATTCCAACTGATCTGCAGAAAGGTACTTCCACGATGCTCTCTTTAGTATAGCATTAAATACAGATAGGAGTAAGCAAACATTTACAACAATTAACATGGTCGAATTGATAAAATTGCTGCCATTCTAATAATGATGATTACAGTAAAATGTCTTGCCTTTCTAGTAATCATGCTTTCTTTGCAAGAATACAATAATTTCTATAAATGTTTTGAAAATGTATTTTTGTATCTTTCTTGTGTTTACCTTGGGCATGCAAGAATGAACAAACAAACGGGTTAGATCTGTTTCGATGGATTCCTTGGGAATGAGTGTCATGTTCGAGGTTGCCAACAACATCTCGTACCTTTGTCAGTTTAGGGTTGCATGTGGTACCATGAGTTAGCCAAAACACACCAACACTTACTGGTGTTCTATGTGAACCTTTGGCCTCATTACAAGTTTGGCGGTCCAAGGACCGCCAGATTTGCAGTGACGGCTGGACTGCCACACTCCAGACGGTCTGACCGCCACATTATGACCATGGTGGTCAGACTGCCAGGGAACCGCCATCACCACTGGGAACAAGGTTCCCGACGGGCTGATGGTAGTCAGACTCATGGTCAGCCACAGCAGCGCTGAACTCAGTGCTGCCTCGCTGATCTCAAAACCTGTTTCTGCTAGCCTTTCCATGGTGGGGACCTCACCCTGGAAAAGCTGACAGAAACGCAGTGCTGGGGGGCATTGGGGTACCCTTCCATTGCCAATGCCCATGACATGGGTAGTGCAGGGCCCCCCTGTCCAGCACCCTCAGAACGGGTGCTGTCTGCTGTACAGCAGTGCTCATTCTGAGGGTGCTGGTGTGCCATGGTATTGTCCTTGGCTCCTGCATGGGAACCGAAACGAATGCCATAGAACTATTCCCACTGGTCAACCCGGCGGGAACGTCATAAAACAATGTTCCCGCTGGTCAACCCAGAGTGAACATTGTAATACGACAGGGGGATGCCGCCGGCATGATGTCCGTGTCCTCCCCAAGGCTTGCACGGTCCTGCAGTGGGACCATTAAAGTCGTAATGACTCCCTATGTCTCTATATTGTGAAGCTTAAGTTTTTCTAATAGGAACATAATAACATAGTGCTGCCAACGTTTTAAGTGAGGTACTTATTTAATGCGTCTCGTGAGCCATTTTTTTATGTGTGCCCAAGACTCCTTTTCACATTTACACGGAGATGTTTGTGGAGAAAAGGATTCCTCCTCCTCAGCTTACTAGAATGCATCTATCTATGTGTGTAGGTTGTTCAAGATTGAACCGTTAAAAGGATTTAAAGGCTCAAGCTTTAGTGTTACCTTTCTTTGAAGTCCATTCATTAAATATGGCTCAACAAATAGTTACTCCTGCTAACGGTCAGTAACTGCACATTTCGCTGCAAATGGGCTTGTCAATGGTGGGGGATATGTTACCTTCATGATAGGGGCACAGAAACCTTATAAATGAGAAGTTTATTATTCCTGGGTTAACTTTTCTGCAGTCAATGCTAACATGTAAACATTTCATTCAAACACTGAGGCAGAAGTTTCTGCTGGATATAGATCTTATAAATATTTAGAAATACTATTAAAATACCAGGAACATCAGAACTGGTTCCAAGGCACCCTCTCACACACTCCAACATGTCAGATGGGGTCCTTTCAGTAATGTTGGGGCAACCTGGCCAGATTTCGCTGTCTACGCACCATTTCCAAATACAGATACATTAAATAATCACAAAGTGCTTGGTCTCTACACTCATTTCGTTAGACTGTATTGACATATGCAGTTTATAATGCATACAATAACAACTGCCCCAGCAAGTGCTGTTCAAGCTGGGCAGCCACAGTTAACTATGCCTGCCATTAGTCCAGTCACTATCAATGCCATGATGGGTTAACTACCCACCAAAGAGAAATAAATTCAATTTTGGATAGCACAAAAAACAAATCAGCTTGAAGCAGTGTTTCCCAATATTGGACTCCAAAATAAATTTAGGATTCTCACTGTTTGTTTTCCACTTGATACGGTTTCTCCAGTTGAAAATTGTGCAACATGGGGTACTGTCTTTGCTGCCGTATAAATCATAACATAGAGCATCCCATCAATTGCTGTTTTGCCTGAAGTGCTAACGCAAATACAAAATAAACATGGTGCAGCCCTTGCCCTGGATTTGAGGATGAAAATGATTTGAAGTAACATAAAAGGGGAGATATCATTGTTGGCAATACACCAAAGTCTCACATCAGTTCCCGCTGTGGATCAAGAACGCAAACCTCCTAAAATTATTTCTGAGACCTTTGCTTCCATAGGTCATGATAATTTGGGAACCAGGCCAGGTAAGCCAAAACTTATAATAAAATGTGATTCAGATACCACCAAGCAAACACCTGAGTCTAAAAAAAAATGCTGGGATTAAAATAATAAAAAGGAAAAAAAAAGAAAACACAGAGTGAATCTCAGCAACAGATGTCCACTGAAAAACTTTCTAATTTGCATAACCATGATACAAATAAACAGTCGGATAGGTATCCATATCCTGACATGTCCTTCTCGTTCCTTTTAGGATTCATCAGACAAAAAGTCAGAGAAAGTGGGATGAGCCAAACCCACACAAGCAGACTACGTGAAACAAAAAGAGGATTCACAACGCTCTCATCATAACAAAGAGAAACTTCCACAACAAAAACACATTTTAAAAAGGAGAAACTGGCAGGAATTTCCACTACATGTGCCACAAATACTCCTGACACTTCTTCTGAACAAGACATAGGTGAAAACACTGCTTTGCAGCACAACAGAGGTCACGATATTTCACCAGACTCTTCAAGAGTTTCTCAGTGGCGAGACTGATTAATGACTATATTCAAGTTGAAACTCCAGTTCAGCAGCTCAGCCATCCTGTTAGGCTTATTGATTTGAACATCCAAATTGAGGGTGATATACTGTGTACTATTAAAATAATACTCTGGTAGAACTTGTCTAATGGTTATGACATTTTCTGGGCTGAGGTAGATGGGCTGCCTGACTTTGTTAGAGAAGTCCCACAAGGGGAGAATATTACCATCCTTCTCTAGTTTTGTTCCTGAAGAAGCTAATAAGGCATTTGCCACAGAATGAGTTTTTGTTCAAACCACTGCATTATATCGTAATCAAGTAGGCTGTGATAAAGACTCGCCTTATGACACTATACCTTTAGGGTCAGCCCACAATTGCAACCACAAGACCCTAATACACATGAAGCTTAATGTCCTGTTAGGGAAATTTATCACAATTAGAATACCAAAGCATGATTGAGCCTTCCATATCTCCTATGAATAAGCCTTTATTTCCTGTAGCTAAATTGGATCATTCCTATCACATAGTCTTAGGCTGTATACATTTAAACTGTCAGACATGCATCTTTGCAATTCAAAATGCACAGACTACAACTTTAATGAACAACATTGTTCATAAAAAAATACATAACTACATTGGACACTTCCAGTGACTTTTTCTGTCAAAATATAGGGGGTCATTATGACCCCGGCGGTTGGCGGTAATATTAGAGGAAAGAACTTCCAACAGGCTGGAGGCACTTTCCTCCATATTATGACATTGGCGGTTTGGCTAAAACAATGTACCACGCTGACCGCCACGGCGGTAACGGCCACCGACCTGGAGATAGCCATCTCCAGCCCGGCAGCCGTCACATGGCCGCCTGCAGGATTATGACCCCGCCATGGTTTTTGTGGCTTACCGACCACCACGAAAACCATGGCGGGTGGCACTATCAGTGACAGGGAAGCCCTTCCCTGTCACTGATAAGGGTCTTCCCCTCCTCCCCTCCACATGTTTCCCCCACTCCTCCTTCCTCTCCAGGCCCCCCTTCACACATCCACATGTTTCCCCCACCCCTCCTTCCTCTCTAGGCCCCCCTTCACACATCCACACACGCAAACACACACACACACACATTCCCACATTCATCCATGCATGCATACATCCATTCACACACACATCGCCACTCACTTACATACATACACGCACACGCATTCACACAACTCAACATACACGCACTCACACCCCAAACATGCACACACATACAACACACAACACACACCCGCATACACGCACGCACAGATATACACACACACACACCCATACACACACACAACAACCCTGATCCCAAACCCCTGTCGGAGCACCCACTTACTTGTGTGCAGGGGGTCTTCCGGCAGGAGACAGGATGGGGCGCTGCTGCCAGCAGCAGCGTCAACCAGCAGAACAGCACCAGGCTGTATTAATTCTCATAATACGGCTGGCCGCGGTCTACTGGCATGGCACTGCTGCTGGCAGCAGCGCCACCTTACCGCCATCTGCCAGCAAGCCCACAGCTGGATTTCGGCCATCCTTCTGGCAGAAATCCGGCTGTGGTCATAATACGGCAGATGGCTGGTAGCCGTGTCGATGGTCTTTTGGTTTTGGTTTTTACCGCCAAGGTTATAATGAGGGCCATAGTATCTAAAAGCAGAGATCTGACAGTGTTTACCACTTTAAGGAGTCAGGGGAAATTTTGTAGGCTTCCACAAGGGTATAAGAACAGACCAGATCTGTTTGTTGCCATGTAACATACATTTTGCAAGAAACTGACTTAGAAGCATTGTCCTATGTTCATGACATTTACCTCACAGATGATGATTTAAACACACACATAGCCAGACTGGATCGCATAATGTTGGGATTTGCTGATTATGGAAATAAATTAAAATTTAAAAAATCTTTAAAAAAAAATCTTAGAGTTCTTATTTTCGGATATGAATTATCTAATGAAAGCAGAAGCCCTGCACCACACTTCGTAGCAATGTGCTTTTCTACAACTACCAAATAAATTTAAAGGTACATTCACTTTTAGACTGTCTAAACTTTGTTTGAATATACATACCACATTATGAACAACAGGTTAAAATGTCCTGATTTTTCAGGCAAACATTGGACTTCAGAACACACTACTATTCTCAGAACATTGCAAACAGACATGCTTGCATCCAAACAGTTACATACTCGTTTTAACAAAACTAATTTGGTTATCCTCATAATTGTAGGTTCCACTGGCTAAACATATATCACATTTAATGAAGGTGACACAGTACCGACTGCATATAAATTTCATTTATATTCTAATGCAGAAATGTGTTTTGCATCAATAGAAAACAATTCTGATTGAGGCACAAACAGCTGTTCTAAAACAATGTCCATTAGCTTAGGGGAACTGCATAATTGTAGGTTTCTCCCATACCAACCTTAGAGGCTGTTTCAAAGATGAGCATTCCTAACAGAAAAGTCTTACATCCACCATGGATTCAGTGGGCCACTTCCTTCTGATGCTCTGCCATGGGCTCATGTCATTCATACATTAAGGACTTCATTACGAGTTTGGCGGTCTTGTGACGCCATATTGGCAGTGGTGGTCAGACCACCAAAAGACTGGCAGAGAAGACCGCCAAATTATGACCACAGCAGTATTCACAACAGAATACAGCCAAAGCACCGCCGGCATCACCACTGAGGTCTGGCCGGCATGAACGACTGAAGCCATATGCAGGCCAGTGGAGACCACGTTTCTGCTGGACAGATTACAAGGTTGCACACCGTCAAGGTTTCAGCCACGGTCGCACCACTATGGAAACCCAGACGGTAACACTCAACTTTAGGAAGCCATACTCATCCGGAGCCGCCATGGAACCAGAACTAGACGTCTTCCTGCTGCTCCTGATAGCCCATAGACTCCAGAATCTGCAACAACGACAGCAACCATAAGTACAGACTTTTGCCTGGTACTGTTATAGAATGTTGTACACTCATACAACAGACATTTGGGAAGGCGGCGCAAGGGTGACACACACACATAACTGCACACTTACACACACACTCACATACAGTCACACGCACACTCGCACATACACAATAACCACGCCACAGCCACCAAACACACCCACACACATACATACGTCACTTACACACACAGGTGTGCACAGAATCACTGCACAAGCCCACACTCACACAGTACCACACAACACATCAAGTCATAAACACAACAGCACCATCTTCAGTCACTTGGCAGGAACCCACAGGGGACACTACCCACAGGGGACACATCGCTCATACAAATTCACAATCACAGGACTTACAGACCAACTTACCAGGAGCACCGTATCTAAACTTTTATGCACATAACACGCACACAGTCAAAGCACACAAAGCCATACAGCACACTAACAAACACATCTCAAATCAAACAACAGACAATACCATGACAACAAAACCTCTTGGACACACAAATGTACATCACACAACACATACCATACCATTCTAATACAGAAGCACTGAACACAACCTCACAAACTGCCTAAACAACACACATAGCCCAAGCATATCACACACAGGCACACACACAGACACACAATTAATGTCAGTCAGTAACAACTACATATTAGGGAAAGAAATACATGACAACTGCGTAACCAGGTTGGTTCAAATATTTCAAATAATTATTAAAATACAAATATTTGTAAAAAACAAAGGCTATAGGCCAGTCCACAATTCTTGAAGTCTGTATGCACATAGTGCATAGATGTGTGCCCCAAACTTGACTCCTGACTGCCACATAAACTCCACAGGTAGGGACATCAGTGGGGCAGACAGGCACCTCACGGGTTATCTGGTGGATAGGGTGGAGGGAGATTTGAGTTTAGCTCTTGGAGGCGGGGCCTTTGGGATCTGGCTTGGGAGGAGGGATAGCCTTTGACTTAGGTTTAGAGGAGGGTTTGGTCTTAGGTGGAAGGTTAGACTTCTTGGCAGGGGGAGGGGCATGGTAGCCTGCAGGAGAGATGAGGAGGAATTGGAGGTGAATGGGCCAGACTTGGGGAGGGACACAGCATATTTAAGGGTATCACGGGGTGGGAGAGGAGTAGGGAAAAGGGCTACTCTGAAAGGAAAGCTTTCTTAGACACACGGGGACGGACATAGCAAAACGTTTTGGGTGTGGAGAGAAAGGGAGTGTTTGTAAGAGATGTTGTTGTGGATGTCTTGGGTGCATGTTTGTGTGAGGCATGCTCGTGGTGTCGCATAGGCTCTCATTATCCTAATGAGACTACTGGATTTTTGGGTGGCAAGATCGTTCGCAGTGTGGGGGACTAAGTCTGACCAACGGTGAAGGACCCTTGTCACCCCAAATCCAGGTTATGCTCCGGCTAACTAGCAGTGCCTCATCTCTCTCAAAGGGAAGAGACAATTGGGCAGCCGAGCGCATGACATCTTAGTGCTTCCCAGGGAAGTCGTGGTCACTCAGGTCACAACCAGTTCTCTCGTACAAAGTGAGGTCTCATATATAAATGACAAAGGCAGTTTGAGTTTTAAAGATTGGTTTAATAAAACAACTGCATTTTAGATAACAAAGTGTGAGCCGCAATAACCAGAACTATACAACACTGTGGGATTGAAATAGTAACGAGGAGAGTGAAACATAAGAATTAAGGCTATCATATTGCAACTAAATTATGTTCTCTCTAAGTTATATTTTGAGCACAGCATGTGAAACTCTAAGCCTGCCTTTCAGGTTCCCCCGTTCGGACATCAACCCTCATACCTGAGCAAAAGCCTGTGATCTGGATCAGCATCTACAACAGGGCAGTCAGCATCTAGTTGTGGGTTCCTGGTCGGAATCTCCCTCTTATGTGTACCCGGACCAGAAAGTGTTTTTATAACTAACACGCTGGTGTTCTAAGAAACGTCCCTACGTAAGGATGTGTACTTTCTACGAACCATAAAGACTAAGGGGGTCATTCTAACCTCGGCGGGCGGCGGAGGCCGCCCGCCAAAGTTCCCCCGCCAGAACACCGCAGCGCGGTCAAATGACCGCCGCGGTGATTCTGACTTTCCCTCTGGGCGGGCGGGCGACTGCCAAAAGGCCGCCCGCCCGCCCAGCGGGAAAGCACCAGCAACGAGGAAGCCGGCTCCGAATGGAGCCGGCGGAGTTGCTGGTGTGCGACGGGTGCAGTTGCACCCGTCGCGATTTTCAGTGTCTGCCACGCAGACACTGAAAATCAATGAGGGGCCCTGTTAGGGGGCCCCTGCAGTGCCCATGCCAGTGGCATGGGCACTGCAGGGGCCCCCAGGGGCCCCACGACACCCGTTCCCGCCAGCCAGGTTCTGGCGGTGAAAACCGCCAGAACCAGGCTGGCGGGAAGGGGGTCGGAATCCCCATGGCGGCGCTGCTTCCCTTTTCTGACCGCGGCTTTACCGCCGCGGTCAGAATGCCCCCGGAAGCACCGCCAGCCTGTTGGCGGTGCTTCCTCCGTCACCTACCCTGGCGGTCTATGACCGCCAGAGTAGGAATGACCCCCTAAACTTCTACCACGTCTATCGGCAATGTACCAGACTGTCTCCTTGACTGAAGCACAGAGCGAGCAAGAATGTATTGTTTGAGAACACAGTGCTGAAGTAAACTAAACAGTGTGATAGAAGGAAATAAAAACAAGACCGTGAAACTGGTTATTGTAAAATAACAGTGTGAGGCTAAATAAAATGCATCTAAGGCAAAGTGCACAGAGGCCTAATACGTTAAGCAAACGTGCAGAAAGCTACATTAAAAATGGCTACACTACAGTGGGGGGTGGGTGTCTGTTGGGTGGGTGAGTGAGGGCATTTAAGTGTCTTGGGAGGAGGGAGGTGGAGGTGCTGGGGGATCCTGTGGTGGGTGAGTGAGTGTCTTTTGGGGTGGTGACTGCAGGTATGGTGGATGTGCTGCATGTAGGCATGTCTGTGGTTATGGTTTTGTGGATGTTGTGACTGAGGTGGATGTCTGAGGGTCTGCTGTGGTACTGTCTATGGGTAGGATAGGTGTAGTGGCTAGATCTGTGAATGTTGGTGTGGTGTGAGCAGGTATGTCAGGTGTGCTGTCTCTGATACTAGGGGTTGTGGGGGTGTCAGGGCAGGCTGTGACTGTTGCTGTTTGTGCAGGTTTATGTTGCTTGTGTGCTTACCGGTGGTGTGTCTTGTGGTACTTGTGTTTGTTTGAGCTACCCTTGGATGTTGAGGTGGATGCGTACTTGTCTGTCTGTGTACTTTGCCTGGGTCGGGGAAGAGTGGTTTGGGACTGGGAAGAAAAAGTTGGCAGGGGACGGTAGACAAAGGGTGACTAGCTGCTGTCAGTGTGGAGGCCAGAGCTTGAAAGGATCTCTGTAAACCAACCAGTGCACCATGAATGCCCTCCAGGAATGCATTACTCTGTTGGATCTGAGTTGCCAGTCCCTGGATGGCATTCACGATGGTTGACTGACCCACAGAGATTGACCTCAAGAGGTCAATAGCCTCCTCACTGAGGGCAGCAGGGCTGACAGGGGCAGGGGCAGAGGTGCCTGCAGCAAAGGAGATTCCCACCCTCTTGGGTGAGTGTGCACGGCCAACTGGGTGGGGAGCTATGTGGAGGACAATGGTTGTAAGGGGGGTGGTGGACAGAGATGGTGCTGGGGTGGTCCCAGATGGGTCCACCAGGGAGTGTCTACTGGAGGAGGATTCCAAAGATGAAGATGTGGATCCTGTCTCCCCAGTGGCACTCCCCTCGCCCTCAGGGCTACTCCGTCCCTCTGTGTCAGTGATATCAGTACTCCCAGTTCTGTGGCAAGCAGCTTTCCCACTCAACTGTGCCCTGTCTCCTTCGTCTGCCAATGCTGAATCAGAGAAACAGAGAGAGAGAGATGGCCATCACATTCTTAACATGCACATACGTTACACAATACACAACATTCATAACACATCTACGTCTAATAAAGCCCCAGTTAGGAACCTATGTGAGCCTAAATCTTTTCACAACTATATACTTCCAACTATCTTATATGACAACAGTATCACCACAACATAAGGCAAACTTCTGACCACTATAACCCCATCTCATCAATTCAGCTGTAACACATACAAGATGAATTGGCTACATAAAAAGTCTCTCCCTATACAGATCATCACTGTTTATTAAAAAAAATCACCCTTATAAAATGCTGTTAAGTGACAAACAATGTCATGCCTTACCCTAATCCACACTTGCCCAGTCCATCACCAGTGGTCTTGTCATATGAAAGCAAACTCATCTCATTTCTAATACTACAAAGCATGTAGCACTGCAATAACATACTGAACACGTGGCACTGTCCAACACATTCACAATGTCAAATACATCAAATGAAATCACAACATATGGCATACCCAAAATTGTGAGCCTCATAATGTAACATAGAATGTCATACAAACATTTATCAAAAGTTACTTTAAAAGGGTTACAAAGACTTTTGCAACACACTAATATTACTCATTGACACAAAGACAAAAAGGACTTGTCCAGCAATAGGGGCCTACTTAGCACACAGGATACACCCACAGATAGCCCAGGGAGCATGCCAACACCTTCAATACAATGGACACTAATCATGTGCATAAATGCCACATACTATTCCTATATTCATGATGAGGATAAACTTTAACATGAATACATCACAATACCTACATCACTAACAAATGTACAGACATGTGTAACCTAACACCTCAGGACTGAAGAAACACTTACATAATCCACTAAAATGTAACCATGACTGACACATACACATGGAGTGCAGCAAATTGACTGACAACATATGCTATGCATCCAACATGTGTTTGTCAAATGGAACCCCAGCTACACTAGAAAGTGAACCAGAAATGAGCTGATCAATTACAAAATCTGTCTCAAGTGCCTCACCTTAGCAAAGGTAAGCCTGGCAAAGTAGAGGCCTCATAGCAATAGGCAAGAAGGTACAATTGACACATCAAGTAGCACAAAACAGTGTATGTTGCACCCATATATAATTACCACCATGCTTTTCACGATGTAGGATGTCCACCCTGATCAACCATCAAAATTGCCAATGTATAGTTCAGACATATCAATGGGGATACCTCCTTACACCTCAGAGGTAGTGTAGTTAGTATGCCATGTGACAATTATGTTAGGTATGACATCCTCACATGAAGTTCCCAATGATATCAGGACACAGGATAACTTGGCAATGTTATGCATCTATAGGACCCTATGCTGCACATTGAGCTGGAGGCAGTGGAGTAGGACTACTCAGAGACCAAAGAGCTGGAGAACTTACCAGTTGGGTATATGGACTGTGGAACAGTAGGCAGGAAGAATGAAACAGCAGGTTACACATATGTGTAGCAGTGTAGAGGTTCACATATGGCACTGTCACATGTGCATCGCCACATGCTGTCATACTATGTGGTTGACATTGGTAACGTCCCTATACACAATACTATGTCCACATCTGTGTATCAAATTTTGCAACTGTAGTATTATCTATCCCTAGGTGATCCTTTACCTGTACCACTTACCACATTATCACAGCTGAGCTACTCAGACATCATACATCTAAGTGGCATAGGCAGAAACATATGGTAAATCAGTACTTACCCCCTTGTGGCTGCTGTGCTCAAATGCCCATCCACCTCATGGTAGGTCACCACCAAAATGCAGGCCATTGGGGGGGGGTCAGAGTCCGAAGGGCAGCCCTCCCTCATTGGAAGGACATCCCCAGCTGGGCCTCCGCGGTCTTCTGGGCTCAGCGTTTCAGGTCCTCCCACTGCTTCCTACAATGGGTGCTCTGCCGGCTGTGGATCCCCAGGGTCCGCACTTGCTTGGCGATGGCACGCCAGATTTCCTTTTTTTGATGGGCGTTGACCTGCATGGATGACACAGAAAAAAAGAAAAAAGTCAGGTCCACATGCACCATACCAATACAAGTGGACAGAACATGTAAGTGACAGCAAGTAGGCAAATATAACCATCCACTCAGTGCACAACTAATCATCTGCATGCATCAATACCTACACAAATTCACATTTCAGGTACACCATCATACACCACAACTTACACACATTGGTATACCATTGGACTCACCTGCTCCTCTGGTGCACCATATAACTGTTCATACAGAGGTAGGGCCTCCTCTACAAGTTTAGCCAGCTTTTCAGGGGTGAAGGCTGGTGGCCTGTCACCTACAGGACGTGGCATGATAGCTCCCAGATGCAGTGAACAGCAGCTCACACAGTGGGGGTCTTACTGGCAGCAGTGTCAGGAGTCCAGTGAGCAATACTGCAGAAGATGGCAGTCACATCCACCACTTACAGGACCGTCACCACCGATGGACATCGACATTGGCCTAAGTCCGCCACAGGCAGCAATGTGTTCCAATGGCAATTTGCACAGCGGTTGTGGCCGACTACTGTCATGACGACATTCGCTGGTGGAGTTAGGTTACCTCCACATGTCCAGTAGAGTAGGTCAAGTGGATAAGCTTTTGAATCTGCATCATTAACAAATCCCTATATTGTGCTAATTATCAGTAAGTAATATCTTCAGGCTTCTTGGTCTATTTGCACATATGTTTCCACATAGTTAACCTGGCATGAGGAAAGCAAGACAACTTTTAGTGCACCGCCCACTAGTAGACCTGCAGACCATGGAAGAGAGACATACTATCCAGACATACCGGCTGAATAGACATACAATCATGGATCTTTGTGATCAGTTGGAGCCTGATTTGAAACCTGCCATTTGCAATCCCTACATCGTACCTCTCATCGTTCAAGTGATCTCAGTGCTGCACTTACTGGCCACTGGGTCGTTTCAGATTACAGTGGCCCTAACTGCAGGGATGTCTCAGCCCATATTCAGTCTGGTTTTAAAGGATATTCTGTAAGCATTGTTGAAACACCTGGACAGCTACATCAGGTTTCCCCAGTGTGTAGATTTGGCCTATGTGAAGGCAAAGTTCTATGCAATGGGACACATTCCACATGTGGTTGGAGACATTGATGGCACCCAGGTTGCCATGGTTCCCCCCAGTGCCAATGAACAGGCATATAGGAACAGGAAAAACTATCACTACATCAACGTTCAAGTTGTATGTTTGGCAGACCAGTACATTTCACAACTCAGTCAAAGTTTCCTGGATCAGTCCATGATTCCTTCATCATGTGGGAATAGCAATATCCCACTGTTGATGGCACAAATCAGCACAGAGAGGGCATGGCAGGTTAGTAAGTCTGATTTGACATGAGTGTTTTCAAATCTTATCTCTTACTATCACAATTGTGCAAGTCCTCTATACATGTTTGTGTATTCCTACCTATTTGCTGACAGGTGACTCTGGCTACCCTAACGCTCCTTGGTTGTTGATGCCAGTGAGGTACCCAACCACGCCAGGGGAAGTCCGCTATAATGAGGCCCACTGAAGGACAAGGTGTGTTGTGGAGCATACGTTTGGGCTCCTGAGGGCAAGACTTTGCTGCCTGGACAGATCAGAAGGAACCCTCCTCTACTCACCCAGCAGGGTATGTCAAATGATTGTTGTCTGCTGGATGCTCCACAATCTTGCCTGAGACGTCAAATACCATGCTTACCAGATGAGGTGAAGCCAGCAGTACCTGTGGGTGGAAATGCTGATTTGCCAAGTGATGATGAGCCAGAAGAGGATGAAGCAGGATGCTCCAGGGCAGATCTCATTAATCAGTACTTAAACTGACTTAAGGTATGTGAAGTATTCCTGATGCAGTGATTTAATTTAATAACCTAGGGTTTATGTGCAGCATGTCACCTCCTCTTTACCATCAGCTAGGAGGTATTAGCTAGCTGAATTGCATATGAGTGAGCTGTGCATGCAAACTGTAATGTGATATTGTGTAAAGAACAGACTGGTATACAGTGTCATGCATTATTAATAATTATGCAAAGTCACTCTTGTGAACATGACTTGTCTGAATTGAGGAATATTTTCTGCTATGTCCTATCTGTTAACTATGGCAATCACAGATTTGGTGAGTTTCTGTTTGGCTCATCATCATTGGCAAGTCACACATAAGAAGTGGACGTGGCTGAAACCAGGTAACGAATGCAATGAGTGTGTGGAGTGTAAGTGACATGGACAGACTGTCAGGACAATGTGGTGGAATTATGTTTACCCATCAAGATTACCTGTAGGATGCTGGAGGTGGTCCAAAGATGCAATTGGTGTGTCCATGTGTCTGGCACACGTGAAAATGTCGAAACACAGCCTCTACCATCACAATGGTTTTTGTTGTATGTAACCTTCCCTGGACCTAGCTGTCAGTGGGTTTCTACTTTGCAGACCAATGTGAATGTCTCAGTGGACTGACATAGGTGAGTGGCAAGCCTACATGTATATGACCAATGTAAGTGAAAGATCCCTGGACTGGGGACATGGGTACTGATATTTGTCTGTGCCATGGGGTATGTATATATCAGGAAGCTAAGGTATGGTCATGTGATAAGGATTTACCAGGTGCTACAAAAAAGGAGCAATTTGTATGCCTTCTGGTTTGTAGGAAGACTGAAATGTCCCTAACTTCTGAATCCTGTGGATTAGCAGTGTCTGCTACCTTAGCAAACATCTTGATGTTACTATCAGTTATACTCTATTAGCAGTGTCTGCTACCTTAGCAAACATCTTGATGTTGCAATCATTTATACTCTATGTGCTGTTTGCATGTCTACCAATAAATGTGTGTAGATGTAGCATAGAACAGTTTTAGTTTTTGAATCTGTCCATGTTTGAATCCTAATGTAATGAGTCTTATGCTGATAGAGTCCACGTGTGATGCCCATAACATAGGTTGTACAATACAAAGGGACATATTGATATCTGAATTGGCATGCATCACAGTTGTACATGGTTGATAGATGACACATACACAGGACCTGTGTTAAAGTGTGATTTATTGTGAACAGTTAAACAATATGTGTGACTAGTAACTTACAAAAACACAATATAAACAGTGAAGGGTTCAGTCATGGTGGATGGAATAATGAAGGTAGCTGCTACACCATTTGAATACACAAGTCCAGTATCCTTGTACCGTGGAAAACTGAGTTTTCTTTAAGAACAGTCAACAGGGTGTATCTGTGGCACACAAGGGGAACAAGTCAGAAGAGGTTCACTTCCTGGCAGTGGATTTTGTCTTGGCATCTGCTCCTCCTGGATGTCTGGATGGATGTCCATGTTTGCCCGGGGTTCCTCTGCTATGGAGGGTGGGGTGTCTGAGGCATGTCCTTCCCCCGGCAGGGCCTCAATTCTTCTAGCACTCCCAGTTGTAGAAGGGCTTGAAGACTCATTGCTGTGGAAGAGGCCTGATGTTGTGCCGAAGTCCTACTCAGGGTAGTGTTGATGTCCATCAACACCCCAGCTATGGCATTTTGTGCCTGCCACTGCTGCATGACTTCCTGGTGGTGGTCCCTTTGCAGGTGTTGGAATTTCCCCATCAGGGTGATTACCTGGCACATCATGCCTTGGGAATTTTGGTATGCTCCCAAAACTTGGGAGATGATTTCCTGGCTAGTATTGTCCTTTGGAGCCCCCATCCGCTGGCCCACAGCATCCCTCCCATGCTCCCTAACCCCACATGCCTGTGCCCTCTCCCAGTGGTGGCTGGTCCATCATTATCTGTGGTAACAAGAGGAGACTCAGGTACCTGTAATGTGGGACACACAATGGATGATACAGTCCTTAGGACACAGGTTTTCGGGCTAATGGTTGCCTGTGATGTAGATGCAACATGGCTAGGAGGAGTCAATGTGGGCAGGGTGAGGCTCACAGTTGTTGACTGACCAGGTGTCCCTGATAGGCCAGCTTCCTCTTCAGTGTCCACACATCCAGGGGTGTTGTCCTCACTGGGGCCTTCATCCAGAGGAGTTGTGTCAGTCTCTAGCACCCCGTACTTGGACATATTGGCAAGGTTACCTGCGGGAGAAGTGGAACACATAGTTGCTTGTTACATTTAGGGTATACTTGATGTTGTGCAGACAGTGCCTTAACATAATCACCAGAAATGACAATGACAGCTGCTACACAATCTTACTTAGTACAACATGAGACTCTGTAATTTCAATACCATACACCATGCTTGAGGCTGTTAAACGATGTTGGTAGTGATTTGAGTACTGATACTATCTTATGTTGTATGATTATTGACATGGATATTCATCTATGTTGCCTACTGAAATGTCTGACATGATACATGGTACAACAAAGAGGTGTACAATGCACAATAGTATCAGAGTAGTGATACAGTATGGGAGCATGCAATGGACATTGACCTGTAACTAGATGTACTGCATGCACATCCACTTTGACATCAAGATTTCCCTCCCAGGTGAGCACATTTCAATCTTAGGAATCTTTATTCTTTGGGCATTGTGACTGGGCACTCAGCTATAGCTGTGTTTTGTTAGTGATGATAGTGGGAGTGGGCCATTGCATTGCTATCATTACCATTCACTGTTTCACACTTGCACAATCAAGATAGCTTATATTGGTGGTTAGTTTAACATATATGACACCTCACATTTTGTGCACTGTTCTGATTTTCACAATGGTGGGTTATTGCATTCTGGGAATTGTAGTGCTGTGAGTTCATGTGCCATTTCCAGGGGATGTGGAGCCAGGTGAGTTTTGTGGACATGTGGCATGCCAGAGAGGAGAATTGGAACATTTGGACAGAGGGGTGATATGTGAATTGGGGTGAGTTAGGTGGTGAGGGAGCATGCAGGACATGACAATTGAGTGACATGTATTTTGTGGGGACTTACCAGACTCCACTCCCCCAGGTATTTCTATCAGGCCCTCAGGATGCAGTATGTCCAAGACCTTCTCCTCCCTTGTTCGTGGATAGCTGCCTACAGAACTGACCCTGTCAACTATTCTTTGCCACAACTCAACATTCCTGGCAATTGATGTTTGCTAGACTTGTGCTCCAAACAGGTGTGGCTCTACCCTGACAATTTTGTCCACTATGACCCTCAACTCCCCATCAGTGAAATCTGGGTGTTTTTGTAGGGACATTGTAGTGGTGGTGAAGACGGTGTAGTTGTTTTCAAAGATAAAAGGCTGGAGTAAAAAGTGAGTGGTGAGGTGTAGGTGCGGTGATGTTAGTGGGTGACAGGTTTTGTGGATTATGTGTGGTAGTGAAATATGTGTTGTGTATGTTGTGCAAGTGTATGATGTGTGTGTAGTGAAAGGTATGTGGATGCCTAATGTTGCTTTTCCTATTTCTGTGAACAAATCTGCTTTTCTGTGTGTGGAATTTTGGTTGCAAAAGATTGTGAGTTGTATAGGGGTGTGTTATAGAGTGCAATGTGTAGGTGTGTCGTGTGTGTGGATGTGTGTCAGATGTGGGGTATTCAAACTATCCAGTGTGGTGCTGTGTTCATTGTGCTGTGAGTTGAGACTGCTGTGGTTCGCACCGCCAATGGTTTTCTGCCATGGTAGTACCTCTGTTGTGATTTGTGGATCGGGGCTGGTTGTGGGATCGTGTCTTTTCTGTCCTCCAATGTCCTGGCAGTTGCAGATCATTTTTTATTTTTTGTGGCAGACTTCTCAGTGTGACTCTTCATACAGAGGTAGGATTAATGCCAACATGGCAGTCTTTTGGCAGTTGCCACTGCGGCGGTCTTACTGACAGACCGTCAAAGTCATAATGAGTCCCTAAGTCATCAATTTGTTGGAATACACATTGCAGGGAATTCATTGGCTGATGAATCTGCTAAAGCGGCAGTTCAGACATCTGTTGTAGTTGGGATTACTCGTTCACATGTAGGAATAGATGATGACATTATGGCTGCGGTCACAGCTTCGACTAGTGTCTCTCATCTACCCAAAAATTACTCATCTGAGTGCCCAAAGCATTTCTTTTGCTTGCATTTTCGGGGTGGGTGATCGAATGTACCCAACCAGGACTGCAGGAAAGAGTTAATGATTGCTGCTCATGAAGGAGTAGTGTCTGCCCATGCTGGTGGTGTGGCTACAGTTGCCTTGTTACAGAAACACTGCTGGTGGCAGGGTCTCGACAAAACAGACTAAAAACTATGTTTTTTCCTGTAACATTTGCCAACAAATTAAAAGTTTCACCATTGCCCTCCCACTGCAGACATCCCGTGTAGTTTCTAATAAACCACTACAATGTGTCTATTTGAATCATTATGGATCACTCCATTCATGGTGCCCTTACCTGGAGTTTACTGGCTATTGATTCAGTTTCCCAATTTCTATGGGTGTGGCCACAGCGATTGGCTGACACTTGAACTGTTATAAGAGATTTTCAGATCTTTATTGATACATATGCAGCAGCAGCATTCCACTCAATCAGAGACCAGCTTTTGACTCTAAGCCTTTCCAGAATACCATGGCCACCCTGGGTGTTGCTGTACATCATTCCTCTCCCTATCATCCTGAGGTAAGTTTGATAGTGGGAAGGAAGAATCATGACATAAAGTAGACCTTAACAGCTAGAGTGTTAGGTTAAAGTCATAGTTGTATCCATGCATCCATCATCTGTATGGAGTCTAGAGATCTTTAAATAATCTGCCTAGAAGACCTTTGGGTGGTCTGACCCTCCACAAAGACCTCTTTGAAGTCAAAATGTATTTCCAGATCTTGATAACCCTGGCACAGTGGCAGCTGATGTGCACTTTGACATCAATGAACATTTTGCTATTGTACAGGAATTACAATATGATACGGACGCTCAGATGTAAAATCCAAATGTTCTGCCACCAATAAAGTGAAGGAGCAGCCAGTGACTTCTGGCTGGATTCCAAAAGTTGGGATTCTGGCCCAGGAGAAGATTACAGATGAGAAGTCATTCGGCCCAGCCTACTGTGCCACGTTGCTGTTCAAAGACTTGAATATGCTGTTAAGGATACTTGAACTGTGCCTGTGCCAATGCTTGCTGGCTGGAAAAAGAAACAACGTTTCCATTGATTTGATTAACCTCCATCATGTGGCCAGTCCTCCACACTAGGGAAAAAAGGTTATTTAGATTATTCCTTATGTCCTCCACCTACCCTGCAAGAGATCCCACTACATGCATTAAACAGTCCTTGTAGGAAAGTCCTCCTTTTTGCCCTGGTCACCCCCACACTTTTTGGACAGGTACTGGTGGTTACTGACTCTTGGCTGTGCCCTGGGTACTGCTTACCAGTCCCAGGGCCAGTGATCTGTGTAAAGTGGATATGCAAATTAGTCTAATTATAATTGGCTAAGTCAACCTACCTATAAGTCCCTAGTATATGGTAGGGCATGTAAGTTTAGGGACCCCAGCATAGGTAGTGCACCCATAGGTGCATTGCTGAGGTGCCCAGTGTCATTTTAAAGGCAGGCCTGCCTTGCTGGCTGATTTTAAATTAAAGTTATATGCAAATTCGATTTTGGAATTAAAAGTAGTTCCAAAGTCTTAAACTACCTTATTTTACATATAGGTCACCCCTAAGGTGTGCCCTATGTGCCCCTAGGGCTGGGTGCCAGGCAACTATAAGCAGGGACCTTCTAAAAATAGTTTTATAAGCCCTGGTGAGGTAAAAACAGCTAAATTAGTTCTTCCCTCATTGTAATGAATGGCCTTCATAGGCTAGAATGGGGAGACTTCATTTTAATTTTAAAAGTCCCCTTAAGTGACAGATACAAAGAGTTTGGTATCAAATTAATTGTTATAATAAATCCCACAACTTCCAGAGTTTAAAACTTAATCTGAAAAGTTGCCAACTTCAGCCCTGCATTGTTTTTGCTGCTGTGCTCTGATTGACCAGCCTCTGGCAGCCTGGCCAGGCTGCCTTGATGAGGTGTGAAGTGGCCTGGCTTCACACAAAGAGATGTGCCTGTGGGAGGAGATCTCCTCTCAGCAGATGGTGAGGCAGGATGGGGGAGGGCTGCCAAACTGGTCTTCAAAGGCAGAGAAGGACATTTGGAGCAACCCAGCAACATCCCCACATTCTGCAAACCCAGACAACTAGGTGCCCCCTTGATTAGATTAGGAGAGGACAGGAGAGGGGTGAGTTTAGGATTTTTAGCCACAACAGTGGGTGAGCTCAGCCAGATGTAACCTCCAAAAATCACTTTCAGCCATGATGGATTTTTGAGGAATGTTGCCTCCTGGGATTGATTTTTGCCACACTTCCCAGGAAGTGGTCATCACATGGGGAAGGACCCTGCATCTGATTGGAGAACCAGGACCCCCCTGTTTTTCACCCCGGAGCAAGGATAAAACTGGCAGACCTGCTCCCACACCTCCGATCCCCATCACATTCCAACAAAGAAAAACCAAAGGAGAAGAAGGACTGCCCTGCTGGACCCCTGGCCTGCACCTGGCCCCTGCACTCTGAAGGACTGCACCAGCTGCACACTTGGGATTCACCACAAGAAGGACTTTGCCTGGCTTCAACTGGTTCAAAGAGGGACTCCCTGTTTGCTACAGGTGAAAAATTGCTAACCAGAGTCCCCTGCACCAACTCCTGAAGAAATCAACCAGATGACCACTGTCCAGTGGCCAAAAAGGAGTTTGTGCCAGGTGCATTCTGGGAGTTGTAGTCCACACCCCCAAGGATCATCTCAGAGCTTCTGGAGCCTTGGGGTGAGCTGTGGACCCCAAAAGAACCTTCAAACAACATCTGGAAGAAGATCAAGAAGTTTGGAGGAGTTTGGTGAAGTTTGGAAAAAAAGCTCCATGTAGGGACTGACCCGCTGCGGCAACTCTAGCCGGCTTGCCTCAACCGTGACCCGGTCTGATTTGCAGGTTCGTCCCAGTGAACAAAATCTCCAAAAAAGAGACTAATTCCGAACATAGAAAGTTGACCGGGACCTCCCAGCCAGCGTATCCGAGGAGGGCTCCAAGGACGTTGGATTAAGATCCAGGTTTACCCCGGTCAAAGGATTTTCACCTCGAAAAAACGACTAAGTCCGAAGTTAAAAATCTCCACCAAGGGCTCCAGCGATGTGTATCTGGAGAAGAGTTCAAGGAGGTCAGATTGGACTGGCAGGTTCATCCCGCTGAAAAAAAATCTTCAGAAAAACGACTAAGTGTGAATGTAAACTTTTGACGAGGCCTCCCGCGGGCTGTAGCCGAGCTGGGCTCCATCGCGGTTGGCCTTAAACTTTGACTTTGCCCCAGTCAAGGTGCGACCAGATGAGCAGATTGGCGCTTTTTGTTTCAAGGCGCTAGAAAACAATAATTATTTAAAAATTCATGTCTCCGGTTCCCCTTATCCGATTTTATTCGTTTTTGTGTAATTTTAAAGATAAAAATATAATCTATTTTTATAAATTGGTTTTGGATTTTTAAACTGTTTCCTGTGTTTTATTTAATTACTGTTTTGTGATATTTGAATGCTTTACACTCTGTCTCCTAAGTTAAGCCTTGACGCTCGTTGCCAAGCTACCAAGGGTTGAGCTGGTTTTAATTTACTGAGACCTAACTGGACCTAAGTGAAGATTAGTGGCCTATTGCTAAGTGTAGGTACCTACCTGCCCTTACCAATAACCAATTTTTCAACAGTCCTGATAATTTTTCTCCCTGGATAGGGTCTTCTGATGCGCTAAACATGCACTCATGCCTGTTTCTACTGCGAACAAAGGATATTTTTCTGATGTGGGTTTACTGCTTTCTACTGCTGCTTCTAGCAATGAAATTATGTATTATCAGCCACATTTGGGGGTATTGACTGGCTTTCCTTTGCCTCATACAGCCCCTGTGTTTACACGGTTTGCTTCTGGTTACTTTGCTTACATTGATGATTTTTCTTTAGATTCTTCACATACTTCCTTGCATGGTGCAGGTGCGCTACGGTTTTAATTAAAAAAAAAGATATATCTGATTCACCCATTGTACTACCTTTGGATTGATTTTTCATGGTTTTTGCTTTTCATCTGGATTGGAATTGTTACAGTGCTTTTCTGCTGTCAAAGGGAAACTACCTCCCAGAATGTTCTTCTCCAGGACTGGTAGCTGAAGTACTTACACCCCATTCTTCTTCACATAAGCTCCAAAGAGACTTGTCCCTTGTCCCTTGTGTACATTACTGCATTTCTCTTTGAAGATGGTACTGTTTGAGATAAGAGCCCAATTTGTCATTTTTGTTCCCACAGAATCTTTACAAATTCCATGTGTTTTTAAGTTTGCTATAGGCGAGTTTGCTGCCCCAGAATCCGTTTCTGAAGAATGGGATCTTGCGACTGTTTCAAATATGTTATCTGAATTAGAGTCCTATACAGTATTTGAAACTAAGGGTTTGTATTTGAATTCTGCAAGGTATTATTTACACCAAGCAAGAACACCCTTACTTTTCTGGTTATATCCCCACAGACCTGGTTTCATTTTATTATGACATATGCCTTCGCAAGCAAAGAAAACATTCTGACACAAACAAAATTAATTTATTCTGGTTTGTTCATCTCCAAATTGACTGTGCAGGTTAATGATTATTGGAAAAGCATTCTTGATTTAATATCAATTTGAGGTACAGAATACTGGCAGGCCCAGTGCATTGATGCCTTATTTAGTGCTTGTTTGATCCTTCAACAAATTATATTTTTAAACAAAACAGTACAACAGACTACAGGCACAATTCACGAAGGTAAAGTTAGATCAAAAGTCTCACTTAAATCAAAAGTATAACTTTGCTACTTATTGGTATTGACAAAGGTAAGTTACTACTAGTAAACTTGCTACTAGTAAAATTACTAGTAGTAAAATCAGAGCTAGCAAAATGACTAGTAGTAAAGTTAGTAGTGACTTACCTTTGGGTATAATGAACATTTGAAGAGTTAGACTTTTGGTCAAAGTTAGACTTTTGGTCTAACTTTACCTTTGTAAATCAGGCCATTAGACTATAGGTCTAAACTTAGACTTCAGGTGTACATTTAGTCTTTAGGTTTAAACTCCTCCTTTTTTGCTGAGTTCGTTTTTGCTGGCCTTAGGATTCTGCACACTTTACCACTGCTAACCAGTGCTAAAGTGCTTGTGTGCCTTGCCTAAAATGTGGTAACACTGACTTATGCCCAATAGTCATATTCAATTTACTTATAGGCCCCTAGTAGTGTGCATAGGGCCTGCAAAGTAAATGTTACTTTTCGGCCTCCATCACTGATTCTCCCACCCACTTAGGTAGCCCTTAAACCTGTCTCAGGCCTGACAATGTAGAGCCTCTCTGCACAGTTTTAAAATGCCATGTGGGCCTGGCAAAGTAAATCTTTTGGCAGTCCCCAAGTCACCCTTTTGGTAGGCCCTACACAGCCCCAAGGGCAGGGTGCAGTGTATTTAAAAAGTTGGTCATGTTCTTCTAAGCTTTACATGTCCTGGTATTGAAAAACTCTAAAGTTAATTTTTCACTACTGCAAGGTCTATCTCTCCGATAGCTTAACATTGGTCTTACTTTATTACATTTTATAATCTGGAAGTGAAAGACTATTCCAGTTTGTTATTTCTGGAATCACAAATTAAAATCACAACTTATGGTAAAATCAGATTTTAAATTGCAATTCTGAAAATGCCACTTTTCGAAACTTGGCATTTTCTTCCTTAAGCCATTTGGTACCTACAGCCTGTCTCTGATCACATCTCTGGGGTGGGGTAACAGCTGGGCTTTGTGTATTCCTCCTGGACAGCCAAACAAAGGGAGCTTGGGTGTGACAAGATGGACCTTGATGAGCCATTGTGGGCAGGATGGGAGGGAGGGGCTGGGCACAGCCTCACACATACCTGAATAGGCTGTGTCCTGTCCTCACACAAAGGGCTGCATTACCCCCTGTAGTGAGTCTGGAGCCAGGACACTTCACAGGCATGCCTTTGAAGCAAACTTGAGATTCTGCGGAATGCAGCTGCCCGCCTCCTAAAAAATCTTCCCAAATCCGTGTTGTTGTGTCTGAATCTTTGACTCAACTTCACTGACTTCCGGTGAAAAAGAGGGTGTCTTTTTAGCCACTGTGCTTAGCTCATAAAACTCTACTTCACACCAAACCTACCCCTCTTGCAAATAAAATCAGGTGGTACAATCCAACCAGAAAGCTGAGATCCTCTGCTGCCTTTTTGGTTGCCATCCCTAGGATAAACAAAATCTACTGGGGTGGTCGCAGTTTTGTTCATACCACCTATCAGTTGTGGAATAAACTGCCACTCTGTCGCAGGAGCCAATCAAATCATCTAAATGTTCGCAAAGCATTGAAATCCTGGCTATTTTCTCATCTGCATTAATCACTGATTTGCCACTATATGCCTTTTAGACTCTTATGGGCATATTTATACTCTGTTTGCGCTAGATGTGCAGCATTTCTTTTTTTTACGCGAATCCTGCGCAAACTTAACTCCATATTTATACTTTGGTCACGTCTAGCTCCAAAGTTTTGGAGTTAACGTTGTGAACGGGAAACGGGAACGGGAAAACCTACCTTGTGTCAATGAGATGCAAGGTAGGTGTTCCTGTCCAGAAAAGGCCTTAGCACCATACTTATCCCCCCATGCTAAAATCCAGCATGGGGGGATGGGGACCTTAAATAAGCTTGCTTAGCGCCATTATTTAAATCCTGTGTATGGGCAGGTGTTAGGGGACCTGTAGGCATATTTCCATGGTCATAGACCATGGAAAGAGCCTACAGGTGCCCTTTCCTGGCCCTAGGGTCACCCCCACCCACCCCCAGAGGGACACCACAGGATGTGGGACCCGTCCCAGGTAAGTCCTGGTAATTATTTATTTTTTTCAATTCCACGCTCGGGGGCCCTGACTTGGAGCCCCCTGCATGGAGCTGGTCCCAGTGGCCATGTCAAGAGGACATATGTCCCCTGGGCATGGCCATTGGGGTGGTGGGCATGGCTCCTGTCTTTACTAAGACAGGAGCCTTGTCCATGGGGGTTGTGCAGCAGGAAATGGCACTACACTGCTTAGAGGCAATTTTTTGCCTCTAAACAGTATAGCACCATATTTTGGTGCACAAGTTCCTATTTCACCTACGCCTCCCCCACCTTGTTAGCGTCCTTTGCAGATATGGCACCCGGCTGGGGTCCAAGAATGGCGCTATCCGGCGCTATACTTTTTCACCCTAAACTGCGCTAATGCAGTTTTGCGTGAAAAGGTATAAATCAGGCCCTCAGTGCCAACACACTCTTGGGTACTCACATGCTTTAGAAATTGAAATTCAAGAAGGACTGCTGTGCTTGTGAATGCCTGCCACTCTGTTGCACTGCTGTTTGCTGGACTCCTGCTGTGCTTTGCTAACCTTTGCATGCTGCACTCTTGCCTGAGAGTGAGAAGGATTGGACCTGAATCTCCCCAATCCAGAGTGACTCCAAGGACTAGTCAGCTGGCCTCTTGATCTGAAGTCTCAGACACATAACAAACCTCCAACTACCCTGCTTCTGCACCTCGACTCTGCCACCTGTGAGTCTGTCCTGCAAAGTGGTGAAACCCCAGTCCTGGGACCTTGGAAATGGACCTAAGATGTTTGCTCCGGCAGAACTGAGGCGCCCTGTGCTGCATGGGCAGAACGGAGGCATCACCAGTGTTGCTGGGCAAAATTGACTCATCACCATTATTGTGTGTGACAGAACTGGTACATTACCTTTGAAACTGACACTGTGGCACTTTTTTTGGTTCAAGGTCGCCACATCCCTGTCGAAGACAGCCTCAAACATAACACCATCACTCTGCAGCTCATCCTCTGCGCCTACCAGATTCAACACAATGCCTCGGTACAGCCGGAACCTGCACCCAAACTCCACATCATCTCAGCACCAAAGCATTGCCATTGCTGCTTGGAGAACTTTAACACATCTCATTGACTGCACGGGGGAAAACGGCTCATCTCCTTGGTAGTGTGGATCAGAACCAATGCAACGCTTTGCCACCAGGATTAAAGATACTTTGGGTCAGCGGGCCGAACCTGGTCCCTGTAGTTAGCCATCACTGTCAGTCTCAAATTTTGACTTTGTCCCGGTCTGTCGTGACCAAATAACCCCTGTTGGTGCTTTTGGCCTATAAATGCTGTTTTACTGTTTATTATTTTAAAAATATCTAACTCAAGCTCAACTTATTGGATTTTTGCTTTTCTGACCTTCTTTTATTTATTAAATGAAGCTCTATATTTCTACTCTGGTATGAGATCCTTTTTGTTTGGTGTTTTCTCTGTTTTACTGTTTGCTTCACAAAAACGTTACACTCTGCTGACTGCTCTGTGCCAAGATACCAGAGGGTGAGCACAGGTTAATTTAGAGCTTGTTGTGCCTTTTCCTGACAATAATTGTAGTAGCTGCTTGACCAGGGCTCACCCCAATCAACAAACAACACAAATTCTCACATTAATGCTATTTTAATTGAACAAAAACTGATCTTTGTCTTTCTGGGTCATGTGGTTTCAGAATGTACAGCCTCTGTTTAACTGCCTCTGTTGCTCTTTCGAGTCTACACTAGACATATACCTTGCTACGCAACTGGCATAAACTACAGACATGGATCTGCTAAGGCATTGGCTAATGGTGCACTTACAGTATTGTCCTATGTTGCTACTATCACTGCAGGATGCTTAATATGAGTGGCCTGTGCCATCTCTTGCTCTATAGGCCACATTGGATCTGTCATCTGCAGATGTGGGTTCCCTCCAGGGAAATGACTTTCTGGAGATGGTGGACCTTTCAGGGCTAATATCCTGTGTTATGGTCTTCTGATTGACCTATTATTCAGCCTCTGCTTTTTAAATTGGTTTTACTTATTTTTGAGTAGTTTGCAGGGGTTTTAATTGACATTTTTAATGGTTTTCTATTGTGCTTATATTGTTAAAGGTTCATAGTGTATAATGCTATGCCTGTTAAATGCAGGAGAGGAGCTAACTTTCATTGGCTGAGTCTCCTTCCGACCAAGAGGAAGTTGCCTGGCCCACGTTCAATCTCCGCTTTAGATTTAACTCTTTAGGTCGACATCTCTTTCTCGCTGTGACTTTTTTCATCCTTTCCTGCTAACGTGTGAATGTGCTGTACATGCATCTCTGATAGGCATTGACACCCTGTAGCCTTAACAGTTAGTTTCAGGGCTGTGTGTTTAGAATGCAAAGCCATTGTTTTTCTTTCTGTTTGTGTTCATTAGGAGATGCCTCATTTTAGCTAGACAAAACCAAAGAGCTGCTCTGTGCGCTCACCACAGTGTGATAGGACTGGTGCTTTATTGTATAAACAGCTTCCATGCTAAAGCTCAGTGAGAGGAGCACTTTCATGCTGGGATTCTCACAGAACCACTGTGAACTGAGACTGAGATGCAGCCCTACTATATCCGACCCCCATTCTGCTAAGACAAATAACCTGTACTGGCTACTTGACACCTAAGACCAAGTTATGGGGGGTTAGACTATCACAACTGATCAGGCAGGCTTTGTTCTCTTTAGTATAGTATCACAAACAGATAGGAGTAACAAAGGATTAGCAACATTTACCATGGTTAATTTGTTCATATTGTTCACCATTGTGTACCATTCTAATAATGCTGATTTTAGTAACAGGTTTAATCTTTCTAATAATCACAGCTCGTGCTTTAGTTGCGAGCATCCCCAACCATGACTCCCGAACAACGAAGTCGTGGACAAAGAAAGTGGAACAACGCTTTTGTTAACCACGACCTCCTAGTCCAGTGCCTTAACCACGCCTGTGCTAAACAATGTGTTAATGTGTGGTTAAGGCACAGAAGAAGGGAGTGAGCTTTGTCAGAGGACGCGATCAGGTAAGTGGAGCTGGGGCCGTTTTAGGGGTGGGGTTGCTTTAGTTTTGGGGGTGGGGGTAGGGGTATTTTTAGTTTTTGGGGGTGGGGGTTGGGATAATTAAGGGGTGGGGGTCGGGGCATTTGTAGTTTTAGGGGTGGGGTGGGGGTCGCTTTAGTTTTAGAGGTGGAGTATTTTTAGTTTTTGGTGGTGGGGGTCGGGGTAGTTTAGGGGCTGTGGTGGGGGTCGCGATATTTTTAGTTTTTAGGAGCGCGGGTGGGGGGTCAGGGTAGTTTAGGATTTAGAGGTGGTGGGGAGGTCGGGTTAATTTTAGTTTTTAGGGGTGGGTGGGGGGATGGGGTAGTTTTGGGGAAGGGGAGGGGGTCACAGTCGTTTTAGGGGTGGGGGTGAGGGGTCGGGTATTTTTCATTTTTGGGGGGGTCGGGTAGTTTAGGGTGGGAAATGTTTACTTTTTAGGGGCAGGGGTGGGGTAGTTTAGGTTTTAGGGGTGTGGGGGGTTGCGGTAGCTGTGGGGGTCGGGGTATTTTTAGTTTTTAGGGGCGGGGTGGGAGTAGTTTAGGTTTTAGGGGGGTGAGGGGTCGCAGTAGTTTTAGGGGTTGGATGGGGGTCGGGTGTTTTTAGTTTTTAGGGGCGGGTGGGGTAGGGGTAGTTTTGGAGGTGGAGGTGGGGGGTCAGAGTAGTTTTAGGGGTGGGGTGGAGGGTGAGGGTATTTTTATTTTTTTGGGGTGGGGTTGGGGGTCGGGGTAGTTTAGGTTTTAGGGGGTCACGGTAGTTTCAGGGGTAGGGTCAGGGTATTTTTAGTTTTTGGGGTGGTCAGGGTAGTTTAGGGGCAGGAGTGGGGGGTTGGGTATTTTTAGTTTTTAGGGGCAGGGGTGGGGGTAGTTTACGTTTTAGGGGGTGGGGGTCGAGGTAGTTGTGAGGGTCCTGCTATTTTAGTTTTTTAGGGGTGGGGTGAAGGGGTCGGGATAGTTTTAGGGGCACGGGGTGGGAGGTCAGGGTAGTTTAGGTTTTAGGGGGGTGGGGGTTGCAGTAGTTTTAGGGGTGGAGGGTGGGGGATGTCAGGGTATTTTTCATTTTTAGGGGCAAGTTGAGGGGTCGGGTAGTTTTAGGGGCAGGGTGGGGGGTCGGGTAGTTTAGGTTTTAGGAGGTAGGGTGTTGCAATAGTTTTAAGGGTGGGGGGTCAGGGGATTTTTATATTTTAGGGGCGGGGTTGGGGGGTTGGGGTAGTTTAGGTTTTAGGGAGGGGGCCGTGATAGTTTTAGGGGTGGGGTGGGTGGTCTCTGTAGATGCGAGGGTGGGGGGGTTGGGATATTTTTAGTTTTTAGGGGGTGTGGGGTCGCAGTAGTTTTAGGGGCGGTGGTAGTTTAAGTTTTAGAGGTGGGGGCTGGGGTAATGTTAGAATTGTTTTTAGGAGTGGGGTGGGTGGTTGGGGTATGATTGTCTTAGGGAATGGGGGGTTGGGGTGGGGGAGTCGCATGCTGGAACCCCGCATGCCATTCACGCATGCCTTTACTAGGAATGCCTTTACAACAAAAAATCGTTGTTAAGGCATTGGTGGTAAAGGCACTCGTGGTAACAACGCGGTTGTTGTTCCGACCTCGTTGTTTAGGCATGCGTGGTTCCAGCATGCGTTGTTCCGACTCCTAATCGCGAGAATAAGATAATTTCAATACTTGTTTTGAAAATTTATTTTCATATCATTCTTGTGTCTACCTTGAACATGCAAGAAGGGGTTAGATCTGTTTCCACAGATTCATTGGGAATCAGAGTGTGTTTGGTTCACTAGCCACGCTAGAGTCAGTCCCTGGGTAAAGGTAGGAACTGACGAGAAGCAGTTTTAGGGTTAGATAAAGGGATGTCTTCAACCCACAGCCTGGTACTGAGCATAAATGTGGAACCTCAAAGAGAACAATAACCTTGACCTAGATGGGGCAAAACCATGGAGAATTGGAAGGACAATCCCCCTGATGTATCCACAGGCCAGCCTCACAACCAGATGTAAGGCTGCCCTCTTATACCTCCTAGGACCCAACTTGGACTTCTGTGCTCCAGCAGGAGGAGGGGAGCACCAAGAACCAGGCAAAGAAGAAAGCTGGGACAGGGAACCAGTGAAACTAGCTCCCTGCAATGTGTGCCCCTTTAGAAGCCAAGAGGTCACCTGAACTGCTCCAGGTGGCTAGTACTCACCACCAGAAGCAAAATGATTATCAAAGTCGGCCCAACAGAGGTCAAAATATGGCTGTTTAAGGGATTTGACCTTTGATTACCTATTGTCTGATAGGATTATGTGGTGCTCTGCTGCAATTTCTTCCATTTCTCTGGATAGGGCCAAATACCAAGGGGACAATGCAACACACACTTTTTGTTAAATTGCCCAAGTGGGGGCATATGTGAAACTTCTCTCCAGACTCTCTTTGGGCCTGGGGAACCCATCCTTTGGGCCAGCTCATTAATGGATGGGAACCGGTAGCCCACTGTTGGCCCCAAAGACAAAAACACTGTTTCTGGACCCCCATACCCAGGACCCAGAACAATGGCCAAGGAGGCCCAGCCACCCATGGCTGCTTCTGCTGGGAGCAAGAAACAGGTTGATCCTGTCAGAGACCAGCAAAAGCAATGCTTACTGCAATAAAAGTCCCCATGTAAGTATGGAGCTACAGGGGAAGCCGGGTATGGCCTCCCCCTCACTGCTCCCATCCCCCACTGCTCCCATCGCCTTACCTGCACCTGGCTGCCCAGTGGGCAAGGGCACACAGGATTTTTTAAAAAGTGAAAGAAAAGGAAGGCACATGGCTCTCCTGAACACAGTTGGAGAGCGAATAAAATATTCACTGCCCTGGCTAAGGGAGCACCCTAAGTAGCCATGTGGAGGCCTTAATTTGCATATGGTTTTGACTGCTTGTGGTGGCTCTAGGAGAATAGGGCACCATCAACAAAAGTTTAAAGTGTTAAGGGGGTCTGCAGGGAGTGGAGCAGCCCATTCGGTGTGTTTTCCTGAACTACTCGTAAGTATACTGGGTCATGGAATTCATGAACCCAGGAGAGCATTTCTTTCTTTTTAAAGCATTCCAAAACTGGAGTTTTTGCACTACAGTTTGAAATGCAGGAATGCAAGGTCCTCTTGTTGTTGGTTTCTGTTAGAAATGGGGTCTTTGGTTGGCAGTCAGGTTACCCCTTGTCCAAGCAAGGACCCTCTCTCTAGTCACGGTAAGTCACACACAATCCAAATTATCCTGTGCCCACCCTCTGGTAACTTGGCACTGAGCAGTCAGGCTTAACTTAGAAGACAATGTGTAAAGTATTTGGGCAATAAATCATGCAATACCACAGTATAACACCACAAAAATATACCACACAGGTTTAGAAAAAAATATATAATATTTATCTGAGTAAATGCAGGTCAAAACGATCAAGATTTGATAAGTACATGTAGAAATATAGCTTTAGGAAACAATAAAAATAGTCTTAAGTTCTTAAAAGCAGCAAGAGTCCCTTGCAAGCACAAAGTAACTGGTTTGCTTCTAAATTATCCGCAAGGGGCCACAGAGGAGGAGGAAAAAGGGGAGGTGTGCGTCGGTTTCTCCATGTGCACACAGACGATGCATCAATATTTTTCACGCGGCCAAGGCCCTGCATCGATTTCTGGCATGCGGACTTGGATCCTCTTCTGGTTGCGGGGTATTTGAACGCCCCGGGGATGATGCGGAGAAATCCTGGATGTGCAGGACGAAGTCACAGGAGCTGCGTCGATCCGGTGGGTGAAGCAGGAACATTTCTGTAGCACAGCAGGCGCTGCATCGATTCTTCTTGCAGGAAGTTGGGCTGCATCGTTCCGGCTCGGCTATGTGTTGATCCAGTGGGCTGTGCATCAAAGTTTCGGTCACAATGCTGGTTCTGAGTCGATCTCCACTTGGGGAACCAGGTTGTATCGTTCCGGTTCGGCGTGAGGTAATTTTCTCACTGCAGTGAAGGCTGTGCATTGTTTCTGGCAAGCTGTGCATTGAAGTTTCACCGAACAAGGAGTTCTTTGCGGAGATGAAGTCTATTTGGTCCTGAGACTTCAAGGAACAGGAGGCAACCTCAATTCAAGCCCTTAGAGTGCACTTCTCAGCAGAGCCAGAGGGCAGCAAGGCAGCAGGGCAACAGCAGGGCAGCAGTCCTTTGCAGAAAGAAGTCAGGTGAGTCCTTTGGGCAGCCAGGCAGCTTCTTGTGGCAGGTTGCAGGTTCTGGTGAAGAGTTTCTTTCCCAGTAGGCATCTTGTCAAGAAGTGTCTCACATCCACTCATACACCAATCTATGTGAATTAGTTCCACTGCAAATATGGAGGCTCCTAAGACTAACACAGCTCCCTTACCCAGAAGAATGTGCATTGACTACTCTTGTATCAAAATATTAAATGTATCCAGATCTGCAACCTCAGCACAGCATTTTGAAGAAATTATCCAAAATACCTACATAACAAACTGAAACATCTGATCCAAAAAATCTAATTTAATCTACGATAAGTGATAGAAGAAAATACAGCTACAAATGGCTAAATCCACTAGGGCTGACCTTTTAGACCAAGCATCATTCTGTTCTCAGGTTCAACTGACATTTAGTAAAAAGCTGAAGTTTGTTTTCAGAGTTTTTTTTGGGCTGCTAGATTCAGGACTCCCTCGCCTCCATTAGAACAGTTAAGGTCCTGAGACAACAACAGCATACATGTCTCTAGAGCCCTCGGGTCGTGCTGTTCCATCTAACACATGGGTTCTGCCCACATAACATTCTAGTGTGCACTCTCGTCTTGCCTCTTTGTGCACTTACAAGCCACAGAGGTACTGCCGAGTGCACATGACCCCGGTGCCGAAATAAGACAAAGTTACATGCAGTGCTTTACCGACAACTGTAATTAACTTGAGTAACTGACAAACCAATAAATAAATAAAGATAGAGTTGCGGTACACTATTAGTGTATTACTGGAAATACGTTTCAATTAAAATATTTACATCCTAATCGACGAAATTATTTAATTAACAATTGCGTAATTTCGATGTTGAAAGTAAACATGAATTCTGATGTGTTAACACTGACGAGTGAGATATCCTGTAGCAGAATCTTGCGAGAGATCCTGAGAGTACTGGAAGTAAAACACAGTGGGGCGTACAGTAAGGGTCGTTGATCATGTCGTGTGAGCTAGAGACACAGACATTAGGGTATTGATTGTCTGAAGATGTAGCACTTCAGCATGCACTGTCAGCTGGCTTGCATCGCAAAAATAACTATTGCTATTTTAGGGAGCAGAGCAGAGGACTTTGCGGAGTTCACCAAAGAATGTGCATTTCCTGCACACAATCATAGATAAAGAAATCACTGAAAGAAGAGGACAAACTAAAAGCGTGTCCGCTTTATTTTAGCAGAAACGTTAAATAAAAGCTTGAAGTTGACAAATGCTTTCTCGTGAAAGATGGTCACTTTCGTATACCATTAGGTCCATTTAATGCAATGGTCTCCGCTGCCCTTTGGCTGGATTCGCGCTATTGAAATACCACATACATACATAATTACTGCTAAATTTCAGGCACAGAAAAAATCAAATACAATTCTATCTTAAAAATGTAGACATGACATTATGGACGAGCATTTTCAGGGTACCCTGTTTTTCTGAGATGGCTAAGGAACACACAAAACCCAAGAAAGTGCAGTCATAGTATAATGTCTTTTTGGTTACATTAATTGTAAAAGCATGTTCCAAGGTTACCCTGAGTCGTACATTTTTAATTCTAATATGTTGTCCTTTTTATTAATAACATTACTGCTGTGATGACTTCAGCCTATTTCGATAAACGTTTTTTATGTTTTGCCCAAAGAAGTGTAGAATACGAAATTTACCAGGATGAGAGTAACCCCTCTACTAATTAGAAAAATTTACCCTTTCTATAGTGTGCTCAAATTGTTACTCAAACTGCTTTGTCACGTACTATGTGGCATATTTATAACCCCCTAGTTCCGCCTTTCAAATGCAAATGTGCCACTAAGGTGGCATTTCCCACGTGCCATATTTACAAAGTAGTGCAATGCTTGCATTGCACCACTTTGTAAAGCCTTGCACCACATAATGCCTGCACAGACATGATGTATGCAACGGGGGCATTCTCCCATTCTCCCATTAGGGGGGCTGAAAAAATGAGATTTCCTTGCGCCTTTTATTTTGGCACTTTTACGCTTGCTCATAGCAGGTGTTAAAAGGAGGCATACCATTATTTAGAATGGGCCCCATGTGTCCTACATCAATAGGGACACATAAAAGTATGCTATTGCCCCCTACTCTGCACCATGGATTGCTGTATTTTAAATGTGGCGCACACATGGTGGAGGTAAGGGGGCACTAAGGGGTGCAAGGAAGGTGGTGCTGCGCTGGGTGTAGCATCACTTTCCTTAAATTTGCCCCTCTGTATTTTGGAAAATCCAAAATCTCTAACAAGTTAGAATCGTTTAAATTGATCTAATCAAAAACAATAAAAAATATCTAGGAGCAAGATTTAGAGGCGTATGATATGAATTCTTCAAAAAGAGTCCATTTCCAGTTTGCATCCACTACTGATATAGCAGGTGGAAGCAATTGTGCTGTTGGTTGACCGGTGTGTGAGGCCTGATCACACTGCAACCACAGGCCTTGCCAGGGAAAGGCACAAGCAAATCTCAAAATAACCTGTGCTCATTTCCCTGGTTGCTTAGCACAAAACAGTCAGACTTAACTTAGAGACAATGTCTAAGGCATTTTAACCACAAATTCTATAAGCAAACAATGAAAACACCACACAAAAAAATCCCACACCAAGGTATAAAATTAGTGCAAATGGCAATAAATAAACCAACACATAAATGACAAAAATCCAATCAGTAGAACCAGAGTTATGAATTTTTAAAACATAAAGGCCCTCATTACAACCCTGGCGGATGGCGGTAAAATGGAGAAAAGTACCGCCAATGCAGTCTCCAGCCAGGTGGCCGTTGCTAGCCCGCCAGTGGGATTATGACCCCACCCACCGCCATGGTTTTCGTGACGATTTTATCGCCACGAAAACCATGGTGTTAGGCACTATCAGTGACAGGGAAAGAATTCCCTGTCACTGATATGGGTCTTCCCCGCTCCCCTCCCACTCCACAGGTTCATCTAGCCCCCCCACTCCAGACCCCCACGACACACACGCACCTTCATCCACCATCGAACACATGCATTTACACACTCGTACCCACATTCATCCACGCATGCACACATCCATTCACACATACATCCACACACACTGACATACATACATGCACACATGCATGCACACAACACAACATTTACACACTCACACATCCATACATGGACAACACGCTTCTCACACCCGCATACACGCACGCACAGACATACACCCCCCACATACACACACACACAACACCCCCCTCCCCTGTCAGAGCACCCGACTTACCTGATTGCAGGGGGTCCTCTGGCAGGAGACCAGACGGAGCGCTGCTGCCAGCAGCAGTGTCCGCCAGCAGAACACCGCCAGGCCGAATCATGTGTAATTAAACGTCTGCGGCGGTCTACTGGCGTGGTGCTGCTGCTGGCAGCAGCGCCACCTTACCGCCATCCGCCACCATGGCCGCAGCCAGATTTCACCATTCTTCTGGTGGAATTCTGGCTAAGGTCATAATTTGGTGATGGCTGGTAGCCACATCGATGGTCTTTTGGCAGCTGTCACAGCGGCGGTAGGCAGTATATACCGCCAATGTTGTGATGAGGGCCTATATTTTCTATGCATTGTCTAATCTCAAATGTGGTTCTCCACTACTGACTTTAACCCAAAGATGGAGCCCGCTTGATGCACATGCAATTGTCTTATTACTACATGAGATTCCAGAATTGGCAGTGTTTGTCACAGCAGGCTATATGGTCTAAATGATTTTAGTAATGCTGCTTTTTGGCAAAATTTGCAAGCAAAGTGTTGTTGAAAATACCAGTTAATCCCTTCCATTTCTACACAGAGGTCTCTTACTCTTTTCTTATTTTTTAAATGTTTTTAAATGTATTTTTTTTAATTGTTGTGAATGTTTGCAAACTTTTAAGTGAAGTTTGTGAACATCAAACAGAGATAAATAAGTTCACTTTCATTAGATGTTCTCACCTACTTTTAAACCTTTTGCGTCCCAAAAACATAACCTTTGAAAATGCAGTGATAATGAAAAGTTCAAACTAAATAATAGAATAGGCTGCAATATTGCAGAAAATACATTTGTACACCTTTTATGGACATTCTGTATTCATGTATGACAAAATACAATTATCTACTGCTTTCTACACCCCAGTATATGTATCTCCCACAATGATCACAATAAAGACAGCAAGAGTGCAAATATGCCTTACTCCAATTTTTTTTAAATCAACACTGTAGATGAAGAACCTGCCTCTGAGAATTGCTCAGCTAATACTGTTTGTGAAGGGGATTCACTTGACTCCAAAATGTCAGTACTCTAGAACTCATCCAGCACGTGCTGCTTTTTAAGTGACTGAAGAGCTTCAGTGTTGTCACTATGTTGTTTTTGGAACCCAAAGTTATGGACAGGCGTACTTCATGAGGAATGCTGGTGCAGTAGAAGCTTCTCATATGCCTTATCACTGCTCATGTGTCTAGATTGTAATGATAATAAACTTTACTACATGTAAGAACATCAACACATTATCAATAGATTTCTCCTGCTGCATTGTTATGATCTGCACCATTTAAGCATTCAGAAAACTGCCACACCCACAAATATTTGCTTCTGGAAGTGTTAAGGTTATTGATGATTGGTTCCTAAAATGCCCTCTTCGCATGGTGCTGTGTGTCTTAAAAAATTTAACATTATTTAAACTGTGAGATGGAAAACGTTTTGCAGAACTGCATGTTGAGTGACAATTCCTGCGTTGTGCTTGAAAGAAAGTAATTTTAACTATATTATCCATAAAAAATTACTTCACTTTAATACAGTTATTGGCATTCATGGTCTGGCAAGGCATTGTATTTTGTCACGATGCATAGATATATATATATATATATATATATATTTCTGGAAGCAATGCACTCCATTTCACACTACAAAGTACAAACCCCTTTACTTGAGCTTACATCCTGAACAACCCAAATCGATCACTAAACTTTGTATGTTCTTTGTTCTTTGTGTGTGCTTTTAGTTCCAGTCTCAGAAATATAGAAATGTTATATGTAATGTGTTGTACAATACATCTCTGTGTATTATTCATCAATTATAATGCCTACATTCAGCCAAGGAATGGGCTTCACCAACATTGACCCTGGAACACCCAAACAGCAATTTATTTTCCATGTTCATTTTCTGTTGAGGTTTGCAAACACATATGTGTAGATTTTCCACTGCACATGTGCTAAAGTTTCAACATGCATGACCTAATGATCATAAATGTTTAGTAAAATACCCTTTGAAATGCAGAACCTTACATGTTGCTGTGCACCTCCAAAATAGATCCATTACATTTCAAAGCATTCCTTTTCCAAGCATGTCTTCACAGCGTGTATCTCTTTACCATGCATTCCTTTATCATGCATTTTTATTCACTATAATTGAAATTCCACACAAAAGAAAGAAAGAACTGTGGGTAGTTCTAAATTTTAGATTGAGAGCAGTTTCTTTATATGGAGCACCCAACAACACCACCAACACTCTGAATCTGCACATCTCAAATGTCTGTTACTCTAGTAGAGTTTTTAAGCATAGGATTAGCACAGTGCCGTCCCCGTCAATCTATAGAATGGCAAAGCCTTTTGTCATGTTCACAGCAAAGTCTTTAAACATTGGATTAACAAATGCCATCCATGCCAAATAGAAAAATGATAAAAGCCTTTTACCACTCCAGTCACAAATATACAACTTTGAATAGGTAAAGTACCATCAAGCTAACCTCGATTAAATAAAAGCAACTCCTGACACATATTTCACTCTAGTTAAAGTTCATCAGAGAGGCATAGCTTTGTCCAGATACAAGGGAACACCCATTACATGTAAAAGCAATACCTTTTCAGGCTTAGAGTGCAGCTTAAATTACACAAAAATGATAGCAGGGAACTCTGGGTAGTTTCCAAATTAGGTGGAGAGACGCTCCTTTATACTCCTTCATATTTCTGCTAGAGAAAAATACATTTGAGGTGAGCAGATTCAGAGTCTCAGGGGTGTTGCACCATTCTCCATAAAAAGGAGCAGCTCTCCACCTAAACTACCCAGAGTGCCCTATTTTTGAGACTGTTGGTGAGTTGATCTTTTAAAATATCACCAAGAGTTGAAGAAAGAAGACTTCTACAGGTAGGATTATTTAAATAAAAAATAGTTTTTAATGAACAATTTATAAATGCCAATGAAATTAAAATACTGCTTAAGATCGGGAAAGTAATGTCGTTTAAAAGTAATTAAGAATAATAGTGTAGAATGTAAGCAATGCTTTCCAGGAAGTCTGAACCTCTCAACATAGAAAACTGTTGTATTTTGACAATAGTTGTTTAGACATTTCTTTACTTCTTTACACTCAATGGTTTAGACTACTTGATAAAGATTGCCCTTGTCTCATTTACTGAAAATGTTATTTATGGAAATGATTCAGGTTGGGGTGTTGATTGCTAATTGAACTGTTAAAGGAATTATTCCAACCTTCAATGTCATTGTTTGCTTTTGTACCTTCCTCTGCACAGGTTGAGTAGCAATTCCACCATTCACTTGGAAAGCATGGTTTCCTCCTGCGACCTGACCTACTTAGATGGCCAATTCATGTATCTTCAAAATAATTTAAATGGGGAGCCATTTTTCCTCATTTTGTCAAAACATTTCTGATTGAGTAATTGTTGTGTAGTCATCCACAGAGTCCTTATGCACAAAGCAGAAAGCTATTCATTTCCTAAGTTCAAATTGTAATTTACTGTTTGACACCTAATCCTCAGCTAAGGGTAAATTGTTTGCCAAGATGCCTGGGAAAAGGAAAAAATCCTTGAATTTGATTATTGGGGTACATTCTGACACTAATGTTAATCATCTGTAATTCCAAATTAATTATTATTTTCCTAGGACGTTTTCTATTGTTTTTGGTTTGACAACTGTTAAAAATCAGTAGAGGTTGAGGATTGCTTCTTGGGAGTAAACCATAAATCAGTGGGATAGTAGAGTTACTAATGTTAGCATGTATTGTTTAATTTTGGGTGAATTGATGGGGTGTGGATTTAAAGATGCCATCCATTCCCTCAATTGCACTGTTTTTTATAATATTTTTTTTATCAATGGTTGGAAAGATTAGAGTACATTTTTGGTGGTGTTGATTGCTATGGATGAGAAAATATTTTTGGTTGAAAGATTGTGTTAGTTCTAGAGGAATGTTAATATCATAGTAGGAATGAGGAGTTGTTAGTTAAAGAGTATGTGCCAAAGCTGGTTTTTGAAATAATACCATTCCTCTAATATTAGTAATTGGGGGCATAATACTAGCAACATGCATGGGGATGTTCTGGGTTACCTCCCTCAATATAGAGGCAAAGGGTTCATTGCAGGTGGTACCAAGTGCTTTATTGTTTTGTAACTTTTTCTCACTTCTAACACCATTGCAGAGGCAGAGTGGTTATGCGCGCTGTTTTCTGTCTGCAATGAGTCGAGAAGTATTCCTCCAGTGACCTCTGGGCTCAGTATGTCTCTCCTTGCAACAAAGATACTCATCATATGTGAGAAGGTTATTTTCTCTATTAGAACAAATTCATGCAGCTAGCCTTGTATCTTCCATGATATTATTTAAAAGACACAAAAAATAATAAATGTTTGTTGTATGCATTTTACGTATTGCAAAGAATACTTTGCTTTATTAAGTGTAAATATTTAAAAACGTGCTTAATTTTTCTCTTGTTACACTAAAAAAAGGAAAAAATGTTAGAACTCTGTTGGGAAAAATATGTTAACGGTAGTAATTTTCCTTTTAGTTGAAGGAAAAATCATTATCTTTTCATTTTGTTTTGTCATAAAAGGGAAGAAAAATATTTTTTAAACAAGTATCTTTGCATCAGTTATGGAATTATTTACCTTTTGAAGTGGACTTTAGGTTTCAGATGTGTATTTTGAAAACAAGTTCAGAAAATATATTGGTGGTTGTGGTTTCTCTTCTCTTTTCACATAGTTCTTGTTCTGAAATAGCTTAAAAGAGTATATTACAAATATTTGTCTAGATTTGAAATATGTATGTTGTACCTGGAAAAATGGTATATATTACAATAAGACTTTGCAAAGGGATAAGTGTAATTTTGGACTTTATTGTTTCATTGCAGAATGTGAATATAAGGTTTTATTTTGCTGCAAGAATGTAGAAAGCAGTTGTTATTATTTCTAGTCGCATTGTATGAGGAAATGTTTACATGTTGGTGTGGTTTTTGAATGTGAACATTATTTTATTTTCAAATCTTCTTTCATTCTTTCCATGGATGGATTTAAAGTGATCATGGGCCAGACGTAACAAAGGATTTAGCATTTCTTAATGGACCAAATCACAATTTCAGTCCATTAAGAAATGCTAAATTGGCTTTTCAGATGTACAAAGATCAATAGTGAATAGCAAAATGGTATTTCTACACAGTAGACATCACATTTTGTGATTCTCAAATAGGAAACTGCAAGTAGGGATTTCTCATTTGTGATTTCTTAAGTACATCTGCAAAGCATTTCCTAAATGCTAAATGAACATTTAGGAAATATTATTACCATCAACTCCAAGTCAATGGTAGCCATGTGCAAGTTAAAAAAATGCATTAAAAATGCAGTTTTATAAAGTGCACAGTAGAGTGTAAATGCCCCTTGGCCATGTGCGCACTTTACATATTCACCACTTTTTTCTGGGGCGCATCGGGGGGCATAGGCCCCTAGGCACCCTTGAGTTCACATTTCCTAATTTGCAATTTCCTAATATTCCTAAAATTTGGAAATGCAAAACCATTCGTACCTATGGGCGTTTAGGCCCATAGGAATGAGTTGTGTAACATTTCTTAAATAGCAGTTTCCCAATAGAGATTCCTAGTACGTAGGAATCACTATTAGGAAATCTCTCTTTTTGTACATTCCATTTTGCATTTCCTAAATAGCAAATTTCTTAGGATTCACAATTTAGGAGGTGCCAAATAGGGATTTTGTACATCTGGCCCCTAATATTTTAAAATAAAGTTTAACAGATTTAATGTGTCTCTAAATTACATTTTTTAACACCTTCCTCAAGTTAGCACAGGGGGTATTTGGTAATAGTAAATCTGCCCCCCTGCCAGTGTCCAACACATTCCCCAAGCAGGCACAGTGTGGAGTTTAGAATTGCAAATCTGTCCCTCGTCCAGTGTTCAGCACCTTCCCCGAGTTGGCACAGGGCGAAGGTTAGAATAATAAATCTGCCCCATACCATTGTCCATCTACTTCTCCAAGTTGGCACAGGGCAGAATTTAGAATAGTAAATGTGCCGTCCTGCCAGTGCCCAGCACTTTCCCTAGGTTGGCAAAGGACAGAGATTACAATGGTAAATTTTGCCTCTCCCCACTATTGTCCAGCACTTTATTGCATTTGGTAGACATAATCAATATTTTATTTTTAAAGTATGTTATTTCTTATAAAATAATCCAGACTATTTGATTTGACATAATATAGTAGAATTTCAAAAATAACTTACTTTATTATTTAAAAAAATATTAGTTTTTCTCACAAAATGATTGATGTAAGCAAAAAAAATCAACAACACAAATCTAAATTCACTAATCCTTCCATGTTGAACAAAAATCTCCCCAAAAAAGTTAAAAATATGGGTTCTTTCAAAAATCGACTTCCATAGGCCCCCAAATAACCAATCTAAATATTTTGAAAGTTTCCAAAACTGAAAAGTACTGGTGCTTTATGGATCGGGCAATAGCTGGGGATCACCTGAGGAAGGTGCCCTGGCTACACCGGAAACAGTGGCCATGTGACCTATGCTCCTCACTAGATGCCAGAGCTACCCTGACAGTTTGGGTTAAAGTAGCCATCCAGAGAGGACTGGTCTCCCTTCATTTGCCATTATCACCCATTCTGGGTAGCCCAGACTTTGCCCTGGATCTCTAGGCTATGGACTTCTCTGCTTGCCAGCACTTGGGCTGCAGATCCATACGTCACCTTTTTGATATCTCAGTGCCTGTACCATTTGAGAAACTAAAAGCAGACTTTGGTCTTTCCGAAACAGAGTGTCTCCGCTGCTTTCAAATTCCACACTGGGTGATGCACCATACAGTTCAGAGTGGTGCTCAGAGGCCGATTACGGCCTATGAAAAATGGCTTATCACTAAAAACAACAATAACAATGTCACCTCTGAGGTGTATCCTCTGGCACAGCCAGGTGCTGGAGAGAAAAAACCAGGCAAGAGACAATGGGAACCAGAACTGGGCCACACACTCATACATAAAGCCTGGGAAGACATGTATTACAGAGTATGTCACAGCGCGTAACATGGCCAGTGTAGAATCAGCCACTAAGATTGTGGCATATTGGCATTTTATCAGATTAGATAGGAGCAACCCTACCCATACAGAACACTGCTGGCGAAGGTGTGCAGCGACAAGCACACTCTGACATCTTTTTGTAGGCTTGCCCAAAACTAGCTAGATACTGGGATGCAGTAATGAATGATATTGAGATACACTTGGAAACACAACTCCTGCAATTCTCACCTTGTGTTTTTCTTAATCTAGAAGCTTACCGTGACCTATTGGATCCATATTTCATGCTACTTTCTACCGAATTTAAAGAGTTTACATGTCCCAAATATTTGAGACTGTTGTGTCTGACAGCCCTGGGAGACTGCATGTGCAAGGTGGAAGAGGCCACTTAAGTTGCAGATAGAGGAGTTCTATGGGTGGACTGATCGAGATAATGTTACCACATGTTGAGTACTATGGGGGGAGGTGGAGTGGAGCAGGGAAAGGGGTTGAATTTGTCTTTACCATTGTGGTTTTGTTTTGGCATATATACTGGCATGGCCACCTCTTTAGGCATTCATTTGTTTGTTCAGTTGGTATTTTATAAACCAATAAAACAGATAAAAATTATGAAAGTAACATAACATACATATAAACATAATTTGACAACACACCTCCCTCCAGCTCTCTTTCTAATAAAGTACCTAACCTATATGTAATTATTTTTTTAAACAAGTGTATTCTTACTGAACGCCAGCTTCTCCACACGTCTTGACCACAATGCTCCAGCGACTGTAAAAACAGGTGCGCAAACAAGAATGTCAACCTGAAAAGTAAAAAAGTAAAAAGAGGACAATTTCTCATATTGAAAAAATGGGAAAGAGTGCGAAAAAATAAAACAGGTTTAAATGTTGTATGATATGTCTAAAATGACTAGTTCATTATAACTAAAGACATATTTTTATGAACAAACACATTTGTTCATTATTTTGTTATTCACACTTCTGCTTTTATTTTTTTGTTACTTGCTTAAATGTTGTTTTGTTGTTTTATTAATTATGAATATTGTTAACTTAAACTTTATATGATTACAACATTATATATTTTTAAAATCATTTTGGAATTTAATTTATTTAAAATATAACTTTTATACAAAATTACTACCAAGTATTTCCCCACCCAATACCTCTGCACCCCTTACACCCTGTCCCTAAAACCTATTTTTCTTTTTTCAATTTATCTAAACAGTACTTTTAGTTATATTTTGAAATAAAAATTATTCCTTATGTTAAATATGTTGTATGTATGATAGTAAATATATTAAAAAGAAATCTAATAAAAATATTTCTAAAGTTTCTAAGTCTACCTACAAATACTTAGCAATATGTGTGGTAAAGTATGAATGTCAATGGCATGCATGGTAAAACCATGGGTGGTAAAGACACATGATTGGGAAGGACTGCGTGATAAAGGCATTCTTTGCAAAAGACTATGGACCCTTTACGAATCTGGCAGTCACACGACTGCCAGACTCACGGTGGCGTTGCCTGCGTGACGTGCGGCTGTGGTGACCTAACCATCACATTGCGACCCTGGCGGTCGGAACGCCAAAAGACTGCCCTCACCCAGCTGGATCCAGTGCGCATTGCAAGGGTGCTAGAGAGGTCCCCTGTGCGATGGCATTTGACTCCGCTCCATGTGGATCCGAGTCCAATGCCACTGCACATTTTCCACTGGGCTGACCCGCTGGTCAGCCCAGTGGAGAACTTGTAATGGGACTGGTGGGGAGCCTGCCAGCACCACAGCAGTCTCCTTGTCTGGAGTTTTGTGGACTGGGCTGCCAAACTCGTAATCAGCCCCTATGTCACAAAGAAGGCTTCCGTCCTAAAACAGATAAGTGAATTTTAATCAAATCACGGTCGGACCGCCGGCAGCACCAGTTTCCCTCCGTAGGAGGGGCTGGTGGTGCCGGCGGTCCTAATCCGCCAGTGCAGCGCTGCATGCAGCACCACCTGGGGATTACCACCCCTCTCTCTGCCAGCTTTTACATGGCGATAACACTGCCATGTAAAATCTGGTGCAGGAGGCCCCATAGACAGCCCTGTCGCCAACAGTGAGAAGGGCGATAGGTGCTGTTGCACCCTTCACGTGGCAACATTGCAGTTGCTTCCATTATGAGCCTGCGTTAATGTTGTGGGCTGTTACCTGCTGGGCCAGCGGGTGGAAACACTGCTTCCGCCCACTGACCCAGCATGGAACTTGTAATGGGGCCCGCAGGAAGGTGGCTGCACTGGTGCCAACCTGGCCTCAGGAGTTTGGGGGACTGGCTTTTACACCCACCTAACTCAAAATGACCCTCCAAATGTCCAAAATCCAGATATACCAGAAAATTTGGAAGAGCATCTGTTCACTGGTTTTGCATTTATGTGGAAAGAAAAATATTCTATGGGAAAACCAATTAAATTGTCCAGTAAAAATCTATTTTCAGACCCTCATAACTTTTTAGCTGTTTGTCTGATCTGCATCAAGTTTCATGTTTCTGTAGATATTCTTAAGAAATTCTTGTCGATTAGTCAATGGATGCTAAATTTGTGTAGATTAGTCAATTATATTAAAGTTACTGAGGATACTAAAGTGGATTTCCTATGGAGTGAGATGTCAACCTTAACTCCTGAGGTGTGCATGAATTTATGTAATATACAATGAATATTTGTTAAAATACTAAAGGGAAAGCAGGGTGTTTTTATGGTTTGGTTATAAAATTTATAACGCATAAAGTATAGCTTCCAGGCCCAACACATGAAACAAGATATGCAAATATCCAACATCCACAGATGAAGACAGTTTACTAAACTCCTTATAAAAATGTAAAAAAATCTGTACAAACATACCAGTAATGAAATAAAGATGAGAGAGTCTGTTAAAGGTCGACAGAAAGTTTAAAATCATTTCTCAGCCACTTTTTAGAAATGGAAAAAGAGCTAATTTGTAAAACATTTTAAGAAACATTTACAGAACTTTACCTCTTCAACGTTTAAAGACTCGCTCTTCATCTACCCTTTAGAACATTTCACCAAGTATTATATTGGGCCTGAATTACAGGGAGTGCAGAATTATTAGGCAAATGAGTATTTTGACCACATCATCCTCTTTATGCATGTTGTCTTACTCCAAGCTGTATAGGCTCGAAAGCCTACTACCAATTAAGCATATTAGGTGATGTGCATCTCTGTAATGAGAAGGGGTGTGGTCTAATGACATCAACACCCTATATCAGGTGTGCATAATTATTAGGCAACTTCCTTTCCTTTGGCAAAATGGGTCAAAAAAAGGACTTGACAGGGTCAGAAAAGTCAAAAATAGTGAGATATCTTGCAGAGGGATGCAGCACTCTTAAAATTGCAAAGCTTCTGAAGCGTGATCATCGAACAATCAAGCGTTTCATTCACAATAGTCAACAGGGTCGCAAGAAGCGTGTGGAAAAACCAAGGCGCAAAAAATCTGCCCATGAACTGACAAAAGTCAAGCATGCAGCTGCCACGATGCCACTTGCCACCAGTTTGGCCATATTTCAGAGCTGCAACATCACTGGAGTGCCCAAAAGCACAAGGTGTGCAATACTCAGAGACATGGCCAAGGTAAGAAAGGCTGAAAGACGACCACCACTGAACAAGACACACAAGCTGAAACGTCAAGACTGGGCCAAGAAATATCTCAAGACTGATTTTTCTAAGGTTTTATGGACTGATGAAATGAGAGTGAGTCTTGATGGGCCAGATGGATGGGCCCGTGGCTGGATTGGTAAAGGGCAGAGAGCTCCAGTCCGACTCAGACGCCAGCAAGGTGGAGGTGGAGTACTGGTTTGGGCTGGTATCATCAAAGATGAGCTTGTGGGGCCTTTTCGGGTTGAGGATGGAGTCAAGCTCAACTCCCAGTCCTACTGCCAGTTCCTGGAAGACACCTTCTTCAAGCAGTGGTACAGGAAGAAGTCTGCATCCTTCAAGAAAAACATGGTTTTCATGCAGGACAATGCTCCATCACACGCGTCCAAGTACTCCACAGCGTGGCTGGCAAGAAAGGGTATAAAAGAAGGAAATCTAATGACATGGCCTCCTTGTTCACCTGATCTGAACCCCATTGAGAACCTGTGGTCCATCATCAAATGTGAGATTTACAAGGAGGGAAAACAGTACACCTCTCTGAACAGTGTCTGGGAGGCTGTGGTTGCTGCTGCACGCAATGTTGATGGTGAACAGATCAAAACACTGACAGAATCCATGGATGGCAGGCTTTTGAGTGTCCTTGCAAAGAAAGGTGGCTATATTGGTCACTGATTTGTTTTTGTTTTGTTTTTGAATGTGAGAAATGTATATTTGTGAATGTTGAGATGTTATATTGGTTTCACTGGTAATAATAAATAATTGAAATGGGTATATATTTTTTTTTGTTAAGTTGCCTAATAATGATGCACAGTAATAGTCACCTGCACACACAGATATCCCCCTAACATAGCTAAAACTAAAAACAAACTAAAAACTACTTCCAAAAATATTCAGCTTTGATATTAATGAGTTTTTTGGGTTCATTGAGAACATGGTTGTTGTTCAATAATAAAATTAATCCTCAAAAATACAACTTGCCTAATAATTCTGCACTCCCTGTAGAATGCAAAGTTTTCTCTAAGTTGTGACAGAAATGATTCCAGAAATGCAAGCTGAAAGAGGGTTGTAATGACCTGCTCTGAATTATTGCTAGTATTCTGTTTATGTTTTATAAAATAATGTAGGTGTCCAACTGGCCTCTCTACAGAGTGTCAACCTCAGGGTCTTGTTGAACTTTACAAATAAAAAAGGAGAGTGTGCATGGCAATTTGTGAGGCACCTGTCCCTTAAGACTGTTTGACTACAGGAAGATAGTCCTTTGTAAACCCAAGGTTTAGAAATAATCTTTTAAACCGTGGCTCTTTTAAAAGAGCACATCCACACATGAGCTAGTCCCCTTCAGTGCTGGTAATTTTGGTTTGTAATGTATAATTACTTTACTGTTGCCTTTATAAGTAGAGCCTGGGCCTGATGTATTAGCGGGGCACTTCTGATGTGGGCAGAGCACATTATATTTCTATCAAATACCATCTCCTGCCAGTGCTATTGTGAATTCCCTTTGGAGTGTTTTTCTTTTCTGATTGCTGCTATTAGGAAGTTTATGATACTGGATCCATCTGAAACTGTTCTGAATTAAGTTATAAGCATTGCTTAATTTCTATGAGCTTTGTCTTGAAGTTGCCAGCAGGTTCACAGATGAACTTTGAGCAGGGCCTTAGGCAAGGGCAAGAAGCATCAACATGATGTCATCCTCCTTGATTGAGAGAGGGATGGAGTTTTGCTTACTGAAAGTTCAGGTATCATGGTGGTGGAAAACAAACATCACTGTGCATATGTGTGCTTCTAGAATCAATGTCCTTCTGTAAAGCTCTACACCCAACACTCCTGTTCTTAGATTTACCTGGCAATGGTCTGAAAAGGGTAGCTATAAAGGTTCACACCCTCATGCAGAAGGACAAGGATCATATTGTGAACATTTTCACCAACCACGAATAGACCTAAAAAAGATTCTTACATCAGATTTGCTGAAACTGAGCTGCCTGCTGTGCATACATTATCTCAGAAAATCTACAGGTTGGTGTATAAGTTTAAAAAGTGCAGCTTAGAAACACGAGGAGACAGCTAAGTATTTGTGTCTCCAAGTATGTGCTGCAAAAAGTAAAATTTGAGCATGATAGTTGCATGACAACATTCTGAGCCTACATACATGTAGAACATGTTCATGATACAGCTTCACAAAAGCACTTCACAAAATCACTTGCACAAACTACGGTGATGTATTTAAGAATCATATTGAGCTGTGCACATTCTTTTCCTAAGATGAAGTATGCACTACAACAGTGAATGCTGCATAAAAAAGAAAGATAAAGTGCCTCGGGCATCTCTCACACATACCTGGAAGGAGCACAGTCCTCTACTGCATTCAACTAAACAAAGGCTCACATGCGTCTTAAAAATCAATTCTTAGTGGTCCTTGTTCTGACTTTCAAATAAACACAAAATCCCATAGGCATGGCCGTATAATGTAAAATAAACTGCATTCATGGTGAGAGCTGAAGAGACAAACAACCCACACTAACCTGCAGGTCATACAGTTTCTTTACTAACTCAGCTTAAGGGTAGCAGTGTTTGTTGTCACCAAAGATCCTATGGATAACATTCTGCGTATTAATTCCTTAGCAGACATCTGTTCTATGACCTTGTGGAGCAGGAATATAGCTGGATCAGACAGTACTACCACATTTATCAGCCCAGCCTTCATTGGTATTTAAGAATATGAACAGAACACTGTAACACTTGTTTGTAATTAACAGAGCACCAAGCACCCACAATATGGATATCGCGTACCAAGTAGACATTCTTTATTCAGTCAGTCTGAGTCATTTGCCTGAAGAATACAGCATACAGACTTCAGCTGTACAGACTGCCAGGGTACAAATTTAGCACCTGGGCATGCTCTAGCAGACTTTTACTGCATTCAACGAGTTTTGTCTCATGCAAATGAGGGCATCTCCTATGTGCATAGTTAGGCTTCTATGTAAAAGCATGCATGGACAGGTAGGAAGACATGCTTATAATGAACAGACATTTAAGACATGAAGGACCAATGGGACTGTCTGGGACCACCTCCATGGAGGGGGGACCAGATCACCTTCAAAGGTCCAGCTAGAAGCAGTCATGCATAAACCCAGCCAATGTGAGCTTGACCATGGCCCTTAGAGTTTTTGATGAAATCATAGTGTGGTATCTTGAAATGATGATGTTACTATGCTATTGAGAATACAGAACTTTAGAGTACAACTCTTCCTAGGGAATGTTAGGTCATGTAAGAATCTCTTTTGTCAGTTACGTGCCAGATGTGGTTGTGGCTGGGACATTTTATGATACCTCTAAAAGTAAACAAACTTCATTTTCTACCTTTTGACTTGGATATATTCTACTTTTTCATATTGGATTGGTGACCACCTGGAGACAACCTGCTGTTGGACCACCTGCTGCTGGCGCTTTATGCTACCCAACAATCTATTTTGGGTCTCTTCAAGAAACAATTTAATTGAAACAGGAACGTCTTTTTTATATATATTAAGTAGTGAGAAACATTTACTTATTTCTCACAGCCATTGCTCCATCACCCTTGCGCTTCACCTCGAGAAACATCGCTGGATACCAGATCTGTCTTGCGCTACTGCTCCCCTTCACCTGGGTGTTGTCAGGGCTACAGGACATCACATCAAGGAGCGTGCTTATGACTATGCATGCCTGAACTACCTCCTGTTAATCAGGCTGCACCTGCCGTATTGAGTGTTGTGGTTCCTGTGGATACCGGCAGTAGGAGGAGCAGTTGCGTTGCCTTGGATATTGACACGAGGAGAAGCTGATCAGAACTGCAAGTTCACAGACCCTGAATTTACCCCGAAGTTGGTTTGCCGGCTGTGTGCTTTAACTGGCTGGGATACTGACAGCTAGGACATAGCTGATTTGACAGGCAAGTTGTCTTATCCTGCCTCTACGCTGCATATTTCAGATGTGGTCATTCTTTTTTTTTTCTTGAATTGGTAGTGAAGTGTTTAACAGTGATAAGCACACCTCAAGACTGCATATCTGTTGATATCATGCACACTGTAAGAGATTAAATGATGATACACACTTCATATTCTCAAGACTGCATGTCTATTGGTGATGTGTGCACCTTATAAGATTAACCTGTTCTGTGCCTTGGACGAGATGATCTCGTCCAAGGCTACAGTTCCCCTGTGCCTTGGACGAGATCACCTCGTCCAAGGCACACGGGAACTTGGGGGAGCGCTAGCGCGCACCCCCGTGCACCCCCCCCCCCCAAGGCGGGGATGGACGGGGATGACCTTCCCCTTCTCCCCTGAACCCCCCACTCCCCCTGTGACGTCAGCGCGCGAGCGCGCGCTGATTAGTCACAGGGGCCTCCCCAATCGCGCTGGAAGCGAGAAATGTATTTCCTTCCCTTTGAAGTCTCTCCGAGTGTTTCAAAAGCCGGATTGCTTGCAATCCGGCTTTCGGAACCCCACTAGACACCAGGGATTTTTTTATTTTTTGGTGATATTGACATAAGGGAGCGACCCCTTGGGCAAGGGTCGCTCCCATGGGGGGCATTTTTTCGGGAAGGCCTTTTCTGCCCCCCCTGGGGGCAGAAACCTCTAGGCACCAGGCATCATTTTTTTTTTTTTTTTAATGTTTTATTTTATTTTTTTAGGTGGTGAGCGACCCCTTAGGCAAGGGTCGCTCCCCTTGGGGGAAAATTATATTTAGGCCATTTCTGCCCCCCTTGGGGCCAGATTGGCCTATTTTGATGAGGCCAATCTGCCCCCAAGGGGAGCAGAAACCACTAGACACCAGGGAGTTTTTTCTTTGCGTGAATTTCACGCAAGGGGAGCGACCCCTTAGGCAAGGGTCGCTCCCTGGGGGGGCAAATTTATTGTAGGCCATCTCCTCTAGGCGCCAGGGGAAATGTTTTTGTGTGTTTTTTTTTTTGTTTGTTTGGTTTTTTAGAGATGGGGAGCGACCCATCAGGCAAGGGTCGCTCCCCTTGGGGGCAAATTGTATTTAGGCCATTTCTGCCCCCCTTGGGGGCAGATTGGCCGATTTTAGGTCAATCTGCCCCGAAGGGGGCAGAAACCACTAGGCACTGGGGATTTGTTTTTTGGCGCCAATGTCACGCAGGGGGAGCGACCCCGTAGGCAAGGGTCGCTCCCGGGGGGGGGGGGGTTGGGGGGGGAATTTATTTTAGGCCATTTCTGCCCCCTGGCAGAAACTTCTAGGCGCCAGGGGAATTTTTTTTTTTGTGTTTTTTTTTTTTGTTTGTTTTTTTAGAGATGGGGAGCGACCCATCAGGCAAGGGTCGCTCCCCTGGGGGGCAAATTGTATTTAGGCCATTTCTGCCCCCCTTGGGGGTAGATTGGGCGATTTTAGGTCAATCTGCCACCAAGGGGGCAGAAACCACTAGGCACCGGGGATTTGTTTTTTGGCGCCAATGTCACGCAGGGGGAGCGACCCCATAGGCAAGGGTCGCTCCCGGGGGGGGAGTGTGGTGGTTGGGGGGGCAAATTTATTTTAGGCCATTTCTGCCCCCAGGGGCGGGGGCAGAAACCTCTAGGCACCAGGGCAAATGTATTTTTTTTTTGTTTGTTTGTTTTTTTAGAGATGGGGAGCGACCCATCAGGCAAGGGTCGCTTCCCTGGGGGGCAAATTGTATTTAGACCATTTCTGCCCCCCTTGGGGGCAGATTGGTCGATTTTAGGTCAATCTGCCCCCAAGGGGGCAGAAACCACTAGGCACCGGGGATTTGTTTTTTGGCGCCAATGTCACGCAGGGGGAGCGACCCCGTAGGCGAGGGTCGCTCCCGGGGGGGGGTGGGGGGGCAAATTTATTGAAACCTCTAGGCGCCAGGGCAATTTTATTTTTTTATTTTTTTTTGTTTGTTTTTTTAGAGATGGGGAGCGACCCATCAGGCAAGGGTCGCTCCCCTGGGGGGCAAATTGTATTTAGACCATTTCTGCCGGGGGCAGATTGGTCGATTTTAGGTCAATCTACCCCCAAGGGGGCAGAAACCACTAGGCACCGGGGATTTGTTTTTTGGCGCCAATGTCACGCAGGGGGAGCGACCCCGTAGGCAAGGGTCGCTCCCGGAGGAGGGGGGGCTTTGGGGGGGCAAATTTATTTTATACCATTTCTGCCCCCCCTGGGGGCAGATCAGCCTATTATTAGGCGGATCTGCCCCCATGGGGGGCAGAAACCTCTAGACGCCAGGGCAATTTTTTTTTTGTTTTTTTAGAGATGGGGAGCGACCCATCAGGCAAGGGTCGCTCCCCTGGGGGGCAAATTGTATTTAGACCATTTCTGCCCCCCTTGGGGGCAGATTGGTTGATTTTAGGTCAATCTGCCCCCAAGGGGGCAGAAACCACTAGGCACCTGGGATTTGTTTTTTGGCGCCAATGTCACGCAGGGGGAGCGACCCCGTAGGCAAGGGTCGCTCCCGGGCAGGGGGGGTTTGGGGGGGGTCAAATTTATTTTAGGGCATTTCTGCCCACCCCCCGGGGCTGGCTGAGCTACAGGCCAAACTCCACAGGTAGGCACCTTGCAAAAAACACCTCTGTTTTCTGTGAAAAAATATGTTTTGTCTATGTTGTGTTTTGGGCCATTTCCTTTCGTGGGCACTAGGCCTACCCACAGAAGTGAGGTACCATTTTTATCGAGAGACTTAGGGGAACGCTGGGTGGAAGGAAATTTGTGTCTCCTCTCAGATTCCAGAACTTTCTGCCACAGAAATTTGAGGAACATGTGTTTTTTTAGCCAAATTTTGAGGTTTGCAAAGGATTCTGGGTAACAGAACCTGGTCCGAGCCCCACAAGTCACCCCATCTTGGATTCCTCTGGGTTTCTAGTTTTCAAAAATGCGCTGGTTTGCTGGGTTTCCCCAGGTGCCGGCTGAGATACAGGCCAAAATCCACAGGTAGGCACTGTTTTCAATGAAAAAATGTGATGTGTCCACAATGTGTTTTGGGCCATTTCCTTTCGTGGGCGCTAGTCCTACCCACACAAGTGAGGTATCATTTTTATCGGGAGACTTGGGGGAACGCTGGGTGGAAGGAAATTTGTGGCTCCTCTCAGATTCCAGAACTTTCTGCCACAGAAATGTGAGGAACATGTGTTTTTTTAGCCAAATTTTGAGGTTTGCAAAGGATTCTGGGTAACAGAACCTGGTCCGAGCCCCACAAGTCACCCCATCTTGGATTCCCCTAGGTCTCTAGTTTTCAGAAATGCACAGGTTTGGTAGGTTTCGCTAGGTGCCGGCTGAGCTAGAGGCCAAAATCTACAGGTAGGCACTTCGAAAAAACAGCTTTGTTTTCTTTCAAATAATTGGATGTGTCCACTTTGCGCTTTGGGGCGTTTCCTTTCGGGGGCGCTAGGCCTACCCAGACAAGTGAGGTATCATTTTTATCGGGAGACTTGGGGGAACGCTGGGTGGAAAGAAATGTGTGGCTCCTCTCAGATTCCAGAACTTTCTGCCACAGAAATGTGAGGAACATGTGTTTTTTTAGCCAAATTTTGAGGTTTGCAAAGGATTCTGGGTAACAGAACCTGGTCCAAGCCCCACAAGTCACCCCATCTTGGATTCCCCTAGGTCTCAGGTTTTCAGAAATGCACAGGTTTGGTAGGTTTCCCTAGGTGCCGGCTGAGCTAGAGGCCAAAATCTACAGGTAGGCACTTCGCAAAAAACACCTCTGTTTTCTTTCAAAAAATTGGATGTGTCCACGTTGCGCTTTGGGGCGTTTCCTGTCGCGGGCGCTAGGCCTACCCACACAAGTGAGGTATCATATTTATCGGGAGACTTGGGGGAACGCTGGGTGGAAGGAAATTTGTGGCTCCTCTCAGATTCCAGAACTTTGTGCCACAGAAATGTGAGGAACATGTGTTTTTTTAGCCAAATTTTGAGGTTTGCAAAGGATTCTGGGTAACAGAACCTGGTCCGAGCCCCACAAGTCACCCCATCCTGGATTCCCCTATGTCTCTAGTTTTCAGAAATGCACAGGTTTGGTAGGTTTCCCTAGGTGCCGGCTGAGCTAGAGGACAAAATCTACAGGTAGGCACTTTGCAAAAAACATCTCTGTTTTCTTTAAAAAAAATGGGATGTGTCCACATTGCGTTTTGGGGCGTTTCCTGTCGCGGGCGCTAGGCCTACCCACACAAGTGAGGTATCATTTTTATCGGGAGACTTGGGGGAACATAGATTAGCAAAACAAGTGTTATTGCCCCTTGTCTTTCTCTACATTTTTTCCTTCCAAATATAGGAGAGTGTGTAAAAAAGACATCTATTTGAGAAATGCCCTGTAATTCACATGCTAGTATGGTCACCCCGGTATTCAGAGATGTGCAAATACCCACTGCTCCTCAACACCTTATATTGTGCCCTTTTTGGAAATACAAAGGTTTTTTTGATAGCAATTTTTTACTCTTTATATTTCAGCAAATAAATTGCTGTATACCCGGTATAGAATGAAAACGCACTGCAGGGTGAAGCTCATTTATTGGCTCTGGGTTCCTCGGGTTCTTGATGAACCTACAAGCCCTATAAATCCCCGCAACCAGAGGAGTCCAGCAGACGTAACGGTATATTGCTTTCGATAATCTGACATTGCAGGGAAAAGTTACAGAGTAAAACGTAGAGAAAAATTTATGTTTTTTTCACCTCAATTTCAATATTTTTCTTTTTCAGTTGTTATTTTCTGTAGGAAACCCTTGTAGGATCTACACAAATGACCCCTTGCTGAATTCAGGATTTTGTCTACTTTTCAGAAATGTTTAGGTTTCTGGGATCCAGCATTGGTTTCATGCCCATTTCTGCCCCTGACTGGAAGGAGGCTGAAAGCACAAAAAATTGCAAAAATGGGGTATGTCCCAGTAAAATGCCAAAATTGTGTTGAAAAATTGGGTTTTCTGATTCAAGTCTGCCTGTTCCTGAAAGCTGGGAAGCTGCTGAGTTTAGCACCACAAACCCTTTGTTGATGCCATTTTCAGGGGAAAAACCACAAGCAGCCACTTTTTCCATTTATTTTTAAAAAAAACGAAATTTTCACTGTATTTTGGCTAATTTCTTGGCCTCCTTCAGGGGAACCCACAAAGTCTGGGTACCTCTAGAATCCCTAGGATGTTGGAAAAAAAGGACGCAAATTTGGCTTAGTTAGCTTATGTGGACAAAAAGTTATGAGGGCCTAAGCGCGAACTGCCCCAAATAGGCAAAAAAAGGCCTGGCACAGGAGGGGGAAAAGGCCTGGCAGCGAAGGGGTTAAAGTGTGACAACGTGGAGTGTAAACAGTTGGGAAGTAAATCATAGTGGTGAGGCACACACCTTAAAGGCATTTACACTAGCTTACACATTCAGGTGGTGTTAGATACTTAGGGACTGATAGAAAAAAAATGGTGTTGCACTCAGTGCAGCGCCACTTTCCTCGAGCCCCTTGGCACCCCCCTACCACCACCATTTGTGCACCGTATTTAAAATACAGCGCACCATGGCACAGGGGAGAGGGCAATAGTATCAGAATTCCTGACACTATTGATGTACTCTGCAGGAGTAGTGCCAAAAGTTTGGTGCTACTCCTGCAGAGTACATAGGGGCCCATTGTATTCAATGGCATGCCCCCTTTTAACGCCTGCTCTTAGCAGGTGTTAAAAGTGCTGAAAAGAAATGGTGCAAGGAAATCTCTTAGATGGGGGAATGCCCCACTTGCAAACAGTATGCCTGGCACAGGCATAATGTGGTGCAAGGGTTTTCAAAGTGGCAAAATGTATGCATTGCGCTAGTTTGTAAATATGGAGCATGTAAAAAGCCACTTTGGCACCACCTTTGCATTAAAAAAATGACGTTATGGTGGCGCTAAGGTGGTGTTAGGGCCTCTTAAATCTGGCCCTTACATTTCTTTTGCAGTGATATTATAAATACATACTATCGGTCAGGACGTTTTGGTCTCCAAATTTGGGTGCAAAACTTGTGCACTCCTACTGGTGCCTCTTACCCAAGATATCTAAGCCCTTCTACTATTACCACTTATTTAAGTTATTTAAATCCCCCATACACCTGTTTAAGATGCAAAATGTTACATGTCCACCTTTCTTTATCTACCCCAAGGGAATTATCTATAGGTGGGCCAAGTCGAAAAAGATCTTCTTGCATTGTGTACGTGTGTGGGGGGTTTCCATGAGTGCCAACAGAAAGACCACTTGTTGTTACATAGTTTGGGGTCTGAAGAGCAGGAGGTCTTCAAACATTTGCCTGCCCTGTCTGACGAAGAATGTAACAATCTAAACAAATTTGAAATATGCTTTGCAAAGCTTGATAAGCATTATTTACTGCAAGTAATCACTATTTTAGAACATTACCATTTTGGTAGATGTATGCAAAGGATGTATGAATCTGTGGAGTGCTACATCACAAACTTATGTACATTAGATGCCACTTGCAAATTTGAAGGTTTGTTTGATGAGCGTATATGCGACCAGATTATGCCTGGTTGCAATATTGAAAAAAACAAAAGATGAGCTGTGGCAGAAAGACAACCCCAAATTAGATGAGGTGTTGATGGTTCCCAAGTGTATTGCGCATTCGCTTGCCTGTGCTGATGTATTAAAAAAGTGGTGTGTCCCTGATCATTCAGATGAAGTACAAACTATCACAGGGACAGCCCTTGGGAAGGTGATCAGCGCTAGGCCCAAGGATGACAAAAAAACAAATGGTGGTAACAAGAAAATAACCAAAGCTAAATGCATTTGTTGTGGGAATAGTGGGCATTTTGCTAATAACCAGTTATGCCCTGCTTTTGCTATCAAATGTCACAATTGTGGAAAAGTGGGTCATTTTGCAATAAACGGCAGGACTCTTCAGGTAAACAAAGTGTGAAGGAAGTATATTTGAACGTTGAAAATGATTGTGGATATAATGAATTGCACTGTGGTGAAGTTGTGCTCCAAACTAATCTCAGTAAAAACAAATGTCTCATAGATACAGTATTGGTTAAGAATTAACCGGATAAAATGCTGTTTGACTCTGGTGCAAAGATTTCACTGATCACAAAAATATTTTATTTGGAAAAGCTTAAGGGGAAGGTCAAGCTCTTTAAATCTGACATTAGACAGTTAGCTTACAGAGGGCAACCGATAAAGTTATTTGGGGTACATTTGGGTAGAGTTGGAATACAATGGTCATTTCACAGCAAGCAAAGTGTATGTCTCATCTAAAGGGGTCAGTATAATAAGTTAGATTCACCAGGGTAAACATTATTTTAAATGACTTACATTCCTGTGGGAGAGTGCACCAGTAAATTAAATCTGGTGTAAGGTTTGATACAGAAGTCCGCTCTGTGAGTAAAGGCTGTGCTGACATGAGTGTGTGTTTGTGTAAGGAGTTTGAAGAGGTGTTCACTGACAAACTGGGTTGTCGGAGTAGCTATACTCACAAAATTGTACTCAAAGTAGGGGTCAACACCAGTTTCCTGAAAATTGTGTAGAGTACCACTAGCTTTCTGAGATTACCTGCATTCGGAACTCAACTAGCTCAAGAGTGAAGGCATCATTGTTGAGACAGAGGCGAGTGAGTGGTTGGTGACAGTAGTGCTTGCACGCAAGGCCTCCAGAGAAGTAAGGTTATGTGTAGATTTGAGAAGCCTTAACAGAAACGCAGTAGCCAATAAAGATCCTCTTCCTAATATTACAGAGATGTTAGCTTTACTTTATGACGCTGTAGTCTTTCCGGCCCTGGACCTCAGGGCAGCGTATCATCAAATTAAGTTGGGTGATAGCTCCATGTATCTAATCCCCTTCAGTACTCCCTTTTGCCTATTCAAGTTCACAAGATTGCCGTTTAGATTGAACTTAGTTTGGTATTTGGTTCTTCCCAAAAGGAGCATGATGACAGGGTCAGACAGGTACTGGCAAGATTCAAGTAGAGGGGCCTAACCTTGAGAGAAAACAAGTACAAGTTTAATCTGTCAGAAATTGAATATTTAGGTCACAAGCTTACTGAAGAAGGTGTGAAACCCAGGGAACAATTAGTGAGAGCCATTGATGATCTTCTTACTCTCAGAAACAGGGATGATTTAGTCACATTCTTAGGCATGGCTGAATACTACAATACATTTGTGCCCAGATTTGCTAGTTGCACTCACGCCATGAGTCACTGTTAAAGAAAAGAGTCAAGTTTGCATGGTGCGTTTATTGTGACACTGAGTTTCAGAGTATTAAGAAAGAACTGCATGACGCTCCTATGCTACAAAGCTTTGACTTTGGGAGACAGTCTATCTTAGTCAGAGATGCCAGTGCCAAGGGTATAGGAGCAGTATTGAAGCAAGCTAAAGAAGGAAGGGAAGAAACCATCATGTTTTTGTTCATGGCTGTTGTGGTGCCTGCAAACCATTATTCGGTTATTGAGAAAGAGGCTTTATGTATATACTGGGCTATAAAAAAAAATGTAAAGTTTCTCTGGTGTTGTTCCTTTGTGGTCTGATTTGATCATAAATCCCTTAAAGATATTTTTGCCAAGATGGGTTTGGATGCCATTTCATCACGGATAAATAAGTGGGTGGATGCTCTGCAGTAGTATGATTTTAGAGTGGATTACATTCCTGGGAATGAAAATATGCGGACTGTTTCTCACGTCTAGTCTTGATAGAGGCTGACCATCCGGGAAATGGAGCTTGCACGATTAAGGATCTTGATAACTCTTATGATTTTAGGGTGTGTGAAGTCATGAAGGGTGTGATCACTGAAGATGTTTGGAAATTTGTTGGCTAAGGATATTGTGTTGCAACATTTGTGAGGAAGTTCAGAAATTTTGGGATGTTCGGGATGAGCTTTCAATCAAAGGTGATCTACTTTGGAGAGGTATTAACCTCATTCCGCCTGTGGGTGTTAGAGATAAAATTGTCCAGTTAGGTCACCAAGAATTCCAAGAGATCTCTAAAACTAAAGAACAAATTAGGTTGTATTTCTGGTGGCTGGGCATGTTGTTCAAGTAGAGACAGCTGTGAGGGATTGCTTGTAATGTATTGCCTGTGACAAGGTTTGCAAAACCAGAGTTTAATTCATGGCTGTAAGAGAAATGCCTGTAAGAGCTTGGCAAGAAGTAGCCTTAGACATCTTAGGTCCAGTATCCTGTAAAACTGGACAGAATTATGTCATGGTGTTGATTGATCTGCATTCTAGATGGCCCAAAATTTGTATCACACATAGCATCAAGACAGGATGTGTTATTAAGTTCCTTAGTGACGTGTTCAACAGAGAAAGATTACCAAAATGGCCCTCATTACAACATTGGCGGTAAAAGCCACTTACCGCCATGCAGAAGACCGCCAACACACCGCCACGGCCGTGGAAAACCGCCACAGGTATTATGACCCACATTTCGGAATCCGCCAAAATTCAGACACACACACAAAGGTCAGTGATAAACTGGCGAAAACAAAACCTCCACCGTCACGCCAACAGAAATACGCCCACACTATCACGACACACAAATCCACGAGGCGGTCTTTCAACTGCGGTATTCCATTGGCGGTACACACCGCCACGCTCAAAATACACACACATCTACAAAACACAGCCACATTGGACAATTCGAAATACACACACCTGATACACATACACACACCACTCCCACACACCCATTACAATATAAAACACACACCCACATCACACATAAACTCCCACAACCAACAATTCTGAAAGAAGGCCAAAGAGAGACACAAGCATCAAGAACAACAGCATCCACAGGCACACAACACCATCACCCACACAACTTCCACGCACCTCACACAACACACCACTACATATCAGCACACTTATCACCACACAATCCACCCCACACATCACCTACACCACCCCATGGCACTGCAAAGACACCCCAGGTTCTTGAAGGAGGAGCTCAGGGTCATGGTGGAGGAAATCGTCCGGGTAGAGCCACTGCTATTCGGATCACAGGTGCAGCACACCTCCATTGCAAGGAAGATGGAGCTATGGCGAAGAATAGAGAACAGGGTCAACGCAGTGGGACAGCACCCAAGAAATCAGGAGGACATCAGGAAGAGGTGGAACGACCTATGGGGAAGGTGCGTTCCGTGGTCTCAAGACACCACCAGGCGGTTCAGCAGACTGGCGGCGGACCCCCACCTCCTCCCCCACAACTAACAACATGGGAGGAGCAGGTCTTTGCGATTCTGCATCCTGAGGGCCTTGCAGGAGTAGCTGGAGGAATGGACTCTGGTAAGTAAAATCTTAACTATTACATCCCCCACCCTACCTGCATGCTATCACATACCCCCACCCTCACCCCAAGCACCCCAACTCCTCAGATATGTCCAAACATCACAAACCACCCATCCCAACACCAAGCCCTGCATGCAACAACAAAGCATGGACACACATCACTAAAGCATGCCCACTGCACATATCCATACAACCCATACAACCCCCTAAACCACCATCACACAAGCTCCCACACAGGAATGCAAGCACTGGGGTACACGGTCACCCACCCATTGCACACCATGGCACATACAGATGTAATAACCATACTTTTATACCCCTGCAGGACCCCTACCCAACGTCACCGGACAGGAGGGTCCACACATGTTCACACCACCAACAGAAGAGGCCCACAGTGATGACAGCAGCTCTGTCCAACTGGATCTAGATGACCAGCCCGGCCCATCGGGGACCTCAGGACAGTCGGTTACCCTCACACTGGCACAGGCCATCACAGACCTTCCCCCCTCTGGAAACACCAGCACAGCACCCACCCAGCGGGCCCATACCTCCGTCCCCAGGACACGTCAATCAGCAGTGTGCCCACCACTACAGGGAACCCAGGATAACCTACCACCCCATCAACAACAGGAACCTGGGGCAGTGGTATTGGGCACATGGTCCAGGGGACGGAGGCCCAGGAACACAGGGGAACTAGGAGGGCTGCTGTGCGACAGGGAGCAGACAGGCCAAGGGAACCTACTCTCGGCGAGGCCCTCTCCTCCATCATGGGAGCCTACCACCACTCCCAGGAGACGATGGCAACGGTACTGGCCAAGTTTCAGGAGACCCAGCGCCTGCAGGAGGAACAGTATATGGGCTTCAGGGAGGAATTCAGAACCATCAGCTCCACCCTGGGCACCATCGTAGGGGTGCTGAAGGAAGTACTCAACACCAGGAGGGACACTGTGGCACTACAAGGGGCCCCTGACACTAGCATGGACAATGAACTGCCCACCACCTCCGCCGGCGCTAGTGGACAGGACGCCCCGCCACAGGACCACCACACCAGTACCCCACCCCCTGCAGAGGGAGAACCACCCCGCAAGCGGTCCCTGAGATCCAGGACAAAGACAGAGCACGATGCCAAGACCCCCGCCAAGAAATGAGACCACCCTGATTGTCATCCTACTGTCCCACTTTGTCACCCTCTCCATCCTTAAACTGCCCCAGCTCCCCTTCCTATGCCCATTTGGGCAATGCACCTGTGAGACTAATAGACTGGACTCTGGCATGGACATTCCTCCGCCATCACCCCTCACCATTTCACTACCCCCTCCAATATTGAGCACTTAAATAAACACACTTAAAACACAAAACAATCTGGAGTCTGTCTGTGATTTTGAAATAGTGTATTAGCAATTACAGTGACAAAATGCTCTTTCAAATGTAATGTCAACATACCTATGTCACACAGCTCAAGTCCATGAGGAATCTAAGCAGATGTCACACAGTGGGACCCACATCTGTGAAATCGTAAGGGAAAGTGACAACTCAGTGACCATACACTGGGTGAAAACGACACACAGTAAAGAGGTAGTAGTGTTTAAGTAAATGTAGTAGGCAGGTCTGTACTCTTACCTGTGTCTCACTGGAAATATTGCTGGATCACTGAGTCCCTGTTGTTCATGTCTTCTTCCTCTGCTTCCTCGTCTTCACTATCCACAGGCTCCACAGCTGCAACAACACCGCCATCTGGACCATCCTCCTGCAGAAAAGGCACCTGTCGTCGCAATGCCAAGTTATGAGACATACAGCAGGCCACGATGATCTGGCACACCTTCTTTGGTGAGTAGAATAGGGATCCACCTGTCATATGGAGGCACCAGAACCTGGCCTTCAGGAGGCCGTAGGTCCGCTTGATCACCCTCCTAGTTTGCCCATGGGCCTCATTGTAGCGTTCTTCTGCCCTTGTCCTGGGATTCCTCACTGGGGTCAGTAGACATGACAGGTTGGGGTAACCAGAGTCACCTGCAAATGGTGAGGGACAACTGTTAGACACACACAAACCTGTAGGGTAACCCCAGACCCAGACAACCATTCCCACTGACTTGCCTCCAGGTGCTCACCTAATAGCCACATATGGTGCCTCTGGAGTTGCCCCATCACATAAGGGATGCTGCTATTCCGCAGGATGTAGGCATCATGCACTGAGCCAGGGAACTTGGCATTCACATGGGAGATGTACTGGTCGGCCAAACATACCATCTGTACATTCATAGAATGATAACTCTTCCGGTTTCTGTACACCTGTTTACTCCTGTGGGGGGGGGACCGAAGCCACATGGGTCCCATCAATGGCACCTATGATGTTGGGGATATGTCCCAGGGCATAGAAATCACCTTTCACTGTAGGCAAATCCTCCACCTTAGGGAAAACAATGTAGCTCCGTATGTGTTTCAGAAGGGCAGACAACACTCTGGACAATACGTTGGAAAACATAGGCTGGGACATCCCTGATGCTATGGCCACTGTTGTGTGAAATGACCCACTTGCAAGGAAATGGAGCACTGACAGCACCTGCACTTGAAGGGGGATTCCTGTGGGATGGCGGATTGCTGACACCAGGTCTGGCTCCAACTGGGTACACAGTTCCTGGATTGTGGCACGGTCAAGCCTGTATGTGATTATGACATGTCGCTCCTCCATTGTTGACAGGTCCACCAACGGTCGGTACACCAGAGGATGCCGCCATCTCCTCACATGTCCCAGCTGACCGTGCCTATGATGGACAACAGCGAGCACAGAGTCAAACAACTCAGAGGTACGAACCCACAGTTTACCCAGAACACCAATCATACACAAAAGGTGGCCTGTATGTGTGTTGAGTCTAGGCCTAGGTATGTGTGACGCAGTTGGAAATGAAGACATCTAGGCCCTGAAATGGCAGCTGCCTAACGTCTAAAGTGGGACAATGGGAAGTGAGGTAACTGTGCTGGCGTTGTACACCGTCGCGGTAGGCGGTCGAAGACCGCGGTGCAATGCTGCATTGGTTAATATTGGACCCTATGGGTCCCAGGAGCCAATGACGATTTACGCCGGCGGTGACGGTACGCACCGCCGCAGACGTGACCGCCATTTTCTATCTGTTCAATCACTTGATACCTGATCTTCCACAGGAGAGGACCTACACTGCAAGTGCTGCTGTGACCTCGGTCTGGAAGAGACAATGCCCGTCTGGGGAAAGGGCCCCTGCCTTCACATCGGAGGAGTTGGAGCAGCTCGTGGATGGGGTCCTCCCCCAGTACACGCTACTCTACGGTCCTCCAGACAAACAGGTAAGTACACAGGGAGCATGTTGTATGGGCTATGTCCGTGTGGAGAGGGCTGGATGTAAGAAGGAAGGGAGCAGAGGGCTGCGTGCATGAAAGACGGTGAATGCATGTGCCACATGGCAAGGGTAGGGATGGGGGCCAATCACTTTGACGGTGCAGTTGGTAATGACTTCTCTTCTTCCCCTGTACATTTCATGTAGGTCAGCGCCCACCAGAAGAAAGATACTTGGCGTGCCATCGCCAAGGACGTCCGGACCCTGGGGGTCTACCACAGATGGAGCACCCACTGCCGGAAAAGATGGGAGCACATTCGCCGCTGGAGCAAGAAGACGGCGAGCTCAGCTGGGGATGGCCTCCCAACGTGGGAGGAGTGCCCGTCGCACCATGACCCCCCTGATGTTCAGGATCCTGGTGGTGGCGTACCTGGAGTTGGATGGGCGCTTGAGGGCATCACAGCAGACACAAAGGGGTGAGTACACTCTCACTCTGCTGACTTTGCGCGCAGTGGAGTTGTCTGGGTGGGGAGGAGGGCTGTGGGTTTCCCTAGGCCAGGGCGAGTTCCGTAGGCAAGGCCCCTCTGGAAGAGACAATGGCTCAAGTGTCTGGGGAAAGGGCCCCTGCCTTCACATCGGAGGAGTTGGAGAAGCTCGTGGATGGGGTCCTTCCCCAATATACGCTACTCTACGGTCCTCCAGACAAACAGGTATGTACACAGGGAGCATGTTGTATGGGCTATGCCTGTGTGGAGAGGGCTGGATGTATGAAGGAAGGGGGGAGAGTGCTGCGTGCATGAAAGACGGTGAATGAATGTGCCACATGGCAAGGGTAGGGATGGGGGCCAATCACGTTGACGGTGCAGTTGGTAATACTTCCTTTTTCCCCTGTACATTTCATGTAGGTCAGCGCCCACCAGAAAAAAGATATTTGGCGTGCCATCGCCAAGGACGTCCGGACTCTGGGGGTCTACCACAGATGGAGCACCCACTGCCGGAAAAGATGGGAGGACCACCGCCGCTGGAGCAAGAAGACGGCGGAGGCTCAGCTGGGGATGGCCTCCCAACGTGGAAGGGGTGCCCGTCGCACCATGACCCCCCTGATGTTGTAGATCCCGGCAGTGGCCTACCCGGAGTTGGATGGGCGCTTGAGGGCATCACAGCAGACACAAGGGGGTGACTACACTCTCATTCTGCTGACTTTGCGCGCAGTGGAGGTGTCTGGGTGGGGGAGGTGGGCTGTGGGTTTCCCTAGGCCAGGGCGAGTTCCGTAGGCAAGGCCCCTCTGTAAGGCAGGCCATGTGGCACCTCAGCCCACCCCTGTAGAGTGCCAAGTACACCTAGTCATGGCCCTGTGTCATCTATGTGTGCAGATGTCGTCCATAGCCTTGTAGGCCATTTCCCAGGAATTGAACAGTGGAGCCCAAGAGCGCGGTGTAGTGCAGGGGGCTCCTGTGTCTGTTGTGTCCGCCAACGGTAGTGGTAATGCATGCACTCAACATGTCCCTCTTCTGTCTCCCCCCCCTTTTTGTGGTCTCCGTGTTCTTGTGTGCATTAGCATCATTAGGAGGAGGAGCACTGGCACCAGAGCACGAGGGAGCTGCATCCCACATGGCCCTGGAGGGTGACACTACAGAGTCTGAATTCACCAGTGGGACAGAGGGCGAGGGGAGCTCCACAGCGGGGACAGGAGCTGAGACCAGCGACACGGACTCATCCTCTGATGGGAGCTCCCTTGTGGTGGCGGCAACATCTGTGCCCCCCGCATCTACAGGTACAGCCGCCACCGGCCCTACCAGAACCGCCCTCCCAGCAGCCCCTCAGCCTTTGCCCCGTGCCCGCTCACCCAGGAGGGTGGGCATCACCTTCGCCCCAGGCACCTGCCCCAGTCACCCCTGCTGCCCTCAGTGAGGAGGCCACTGACCTCCTCAGGTCTCTCACTTTTGGGCAGCCTACCATTTTGAATGCCATCCAGGGTGTAGAGAGCCAGTTGTAATGTAATGTAATGTAAATTCGTACTTGTAAAGCGCACTCCGACCCGGAGGTATTGAGGCGCTGAATGCATACCGCTGTGGAACCCCTCCTGGCTTTCCCTGTAAGATGCCCAGTCCTGGGCAACCCCCAAGGTGAAGCCAGGCATCCCAGCGCTGTTGGGGCCGTTGTGGAGATTAAGCAAGCTATTGCCCAGAGTTGCAGAGTGAGACCCATGAGTTAGTTTAGGCACCGAGGCGAGAAATATCCTGTCCAGGGAAATTGAGCCCAAGAACCGCTGAGGCGGGAATTGAACCCTGGTCCCAGGCCAGATCTCTGCATCAGGGTCTGCCTCTCTAACCATTGTGCCACACTTCTCCACTTCTCTTTGCAACAAACAAATGCATTCCTGGAGGGCATTCATTCTGGTCAGGCGGCTCTTCAGCGAGCTTTTCAGACTCTGGCCTCAGCACTGATGGCAGCCATTGTCCCCGTCTCTAGCCTCCCCCTCCAACTTCCTCCACCCCGACCCAATCCCCTGTACCTCAGCCTATCCCAAGCACACCTACAGACAAACATGCACAGACGTCAACACCCAAGGGTAGCTCAGGCAAACATAAGCACCACACATCCCACAGGCATTCACGCAAGCATCACACACATGCAGACACAGCAACATCCACTGCCTCCACTGTGTCCCCCCTTCCTCGTCTCCTTCCTCCCTCCCAGTCTAGTCTACACTCACACCTGCATGCACTACATCTACAGCCACAACATCCCTCTCCAGCACACCCACCACCACACCCCGCTCACCTGCAGTCACCACCCCCACTACCATTCACACATCACCTGTGTCCTCTCCCAGTGTGTCTGTGATGCCCCCTCCCAAGATACACAAATGCAGGCACACACCCACCCAACAGTCATCCACCTCACGACCGCCTCCAGCGCATGCACCTTCACCCAAAGTCACCAAACGTACACCTCCTACAACCACCACCTCTTCCTCCACTCCCAAACCCCCTCCAGCTACCCATCCCAGTGTGTCCAAAAAACTTTTCCTGTCCACCCTTGACCTCTTTCCCAGACCTCCCCCAACCCGTCCATCTCCTAGGTCCCGAACTAGCACCTCAGCCACAACATCTCCGGGACCAGTGGTTCCTGTAGTCACCGGAATCTGGAGTGCACCGGCCACCAGGGCAGCCAGTGTGGCACGGAGATACAGCACAGACAGTCCCCCAAAAGCCCTGTTGGGCCATGAAGGACCGCCAGCAAAAGCCCCGTTGGGCCATGAAGGACCGCCAGCAAAAGCCCCGTTGGGACATGAAGGACCACCAGCAAAAGCCTCGTTGGGCCATGAAGGACCGCCAACAAAAGCCCCGTTGGGCCATGAAGGACCGCCAGCAGCTGAGACCCTGCAATGGAGACCGCCATCTCAAGCACCGCTGCACAGGGCACCGCCATCTCAAACACCGCTGCACAGGGCACCGCCATCTCAAGCACCGCTGAACAGGGCACCGCCATCTCAAGCACCGCTGAACAGGGCACTGCCATCTCAAGCACCGCTGCACAGGGCACCGCCATCTCAAGCACCGCTGAACAGGGCACCGCCATCTCAAGCACTGCTGAACAGGGCACTGCCATCTCAAGCACCGCTGAACATGGCACCGCCATCTCAAGCACAGCTGGCCCATGAGTGGCAAGGGCACTGACGCAACTGAGTCCATCACAGGGTGAATGTTGCACTCTGGGCACCATGCCCCCTCCAGAACCAGTGGAGAGATACATCTACTACCTCTGTCTTTAGCAAGATGAAGCACTCTGGGCACCATGCCCCCTCCAGAACCAGTGGAGAAAGGCATCCACTCCCTCTGCCCTTGGCAGGATGAACCACTATGGGCACCATGCCCCCTCCAGAACCAGTGGAGAGATACATCCACTACCTCTGTCCTTAGCAGGATGAAGCACTCTGGGCACCATGCCCCCTCCAGAACCAGTGGAGAAATCATCCACTCCCTCTGTCCTTGGCAGGATGAAGCACTCTGGGCACCATGCCCCCTCCAGAACCAGTGGAGAGATACATCCAATACCTCTGTCCTTAGCAGGATGAAGCACTCTGGGCACCATGCCCACTCCAGAACCAGTGGAGAAAGACATCCACTACCTCTGTCCTTGGCAGGATGAATCACTCTGGGCACAAAGCCCCCTCCAGAACCAGTGGAGAAAGGCATCCACTTGTGAGACTGTGGCTTTGCACTCCCCAGGATTGTACAGTCGACAAGCCACCCACTGTAGAGACTTGAGAGACTGTGGCTTTGCACTCTCCAGGATTGTACAGTGGGCAAGCCACCCACTGTAGAGACTTGAGAGACTGTGGCTTTGCACTCCCCAGGATTGAAGAGTGAGCAAACCACCCACTGTAGAGACTTGAGAGACTGTGGCTTTGCACTCCCCAGGATTGAAGAGTGGGCAAACCACCCACTGTAGAGACTTGAGAGACTCTGGCTTTGCACTCCCCAGGATTGAACAGTGGCCAGACCATCCACTGTAGAGACTTGTGAGACTGTTGCTTTGCATTCCCCAGGATGGAACAGTGGGCATGTGGCCCCCCGTGGATTTGGCGTCATGCATTCAAGCGGCTGAGGTGCCCCCCCTTTCCCTCCCCCTGAGGTGCCTGTTTAGATGCTTTCTGATGCCCCTGCAGTGTTCTCTCCGTCATGGTTGGGGATCTTTTGTGGGCCTCGCCCATACCGTGTGGTCCCAGTGTTCAATGGACTTTCTTAGAACACTACCTGGACTACTATGCTTGGTATATATTATGTACATGGTGTATATATATATTTCTGGCTACTTGCTTTTAATATATTCCAATGGTTACACTGATTTTCTATTGTCTTTGCATTCTTCGGGGGTGTAATTGTGATGTATTGATATGCATTAGTGTGTGTGTTGTAGTGAGTGAGGGTGGGGGTGGGGGTGTTGCATGTGTGTGTCCCTGTTTTTTCCCTCCCCCCTCCTCTGTGTCGTAGGTGCAGTACTCACCGTGGTCTTCGCCGCCGGCGTTCGTGCTCCTGGTACAGGAGCAGGAAGACTATTGCAGGTAGAATTTGGAGTTCCGGGTCCATGGCGTCCTCGTTCCTCGTGGAGTGGGTAGAGGTGAGCGTTTTCCCTTCGGGATTCCTGTTTCCGCCATGTTTTTATCCGCAGTGAATCCTCCCTGGAAAAGGTGCGGATTAGCCTGTCATAATAGTGTGGGTGGTACATTGTCCTCCGCCTGTCTGTTGGCGGTGACCGCTGCGCTGTTTGTTTGTACCGCCATGGCAGTCGGAGTGTTAAAGTGGCTGTCTTTGTTGGCGGTTTCCGCCACGGTCATGATTCCAAATTTTTTACCGCCGCTTTAACACCGACCGCCAGGGTTGTAATGACCACCAATGTCTCTTAAATGACAATGGCGTGCAGTTGGTCTCCAAGGAAATGGAGACATTTTTATTAGAAAGTGGAATCAGACATAAAAAATGTTCTCTCTATTGTCCTGAAATCAATGGGCTGGTAGAGGGATTCAACAGGGTGTTGAAGGAATCTATACAAATGGCAAAAACTCAGAATACAGACTGGAAGTAAGAGATTGTAGAAAGAGTAAATCTGTACAGACTTACTCCACATCCTATCACTTGTAAAATGCTTTTTGAATTGTTTATAGGTTACAAACCAGTCACCCTGATGTGTCCAGGAGGCATGAAGAGTAGGGACGTTGGAAAGACTACAGTGTCAGACAAATGGATAGTGACTCAAAAGGAGAAATTTATGAAAATGATATTAAAACATTTTTTGAGACATGCTGTTTCCTCTACTAAAGTTAATATCAGGGATATGGTAAGAGTGAAACATCCCCACAGGGTGTGTTTCTCAAAATTCTCCTCTCCACTTAAAGTGATTAAGATATTTCACAATGTTGTCAAATTAAGCGATAATCATGTATTGAATGTGAACAGGGTGGTGATTCTACCATCAAGCACAGAGGTTTCAATTACCAACAATTTAAACTGTGAGTAAGGAGCCTGTTCTCTCTTGTTCAAGGAGAAGGTGAGGGGTAGTTAATCATCCCAGATATTTAAGTGACTTTGTTTGATTTTCTTTATTTCCCTTGGGCACAGGCTGTTATGTGTTCTTACACCCTTTCCTTGTCTGCTTTATGTTTTAAACATTTATTAATATTTAAGTATTTAATTCTTCCTTATAGTAGGATTTTGGCATGTTATATTTTATTCTGTTATGGAGTTATTGTTTGTATTGGAGGAAGATGTGTGGGATCTCGTAAAGATTATGTTACTATTCTATAGAGAATATAGAATATGGAACATTGGAGTAGAACTCTTCTTAGGGAATGTTAGGTCATGTAAGAATATCCTGTATCAGTTACTTGCCAGCTGTAGTTGTGGCTGGTACATTTTATCATACCTCTGAAATTAAATATACTGTGTTTTCTACCTTTCGACATGGTTATATTCTACTTTTTCACACATAGCTAGTGTGGGAAGAACTGAAAACACACATAAGTCTGAATGCAGTAGGAACCTCAGTGAATGATCCTGCATTGGCAGCATGCACATGTGCAAACAACCACAATCTTTTTAAAATGTTTCAACCTGATGGTAGATTGGACCAAATACCTCTGTATATTTTCGAAAGGCCATCACTGACTTTTTATTTGAAACTGGCACAGACTACAAGCTTTGTGAAGGAGGTTCTGGATGTATTTGACTGGCCTTATGTTAGTACTGATGTGAGTATTGTCTTTTGACATTCCGATGGATGCCTGTTCTGGAGGTTGGTGCTCTTGGAGAAGAAAAAGGAAAGGTGGAGCTGAAGGTGCCTGTAAGCCAGTGCCTGTGCATTGGAGTGGATTACTGGAGCAATGTGTGGCTGTCATTGTGACTGAGTAGAGAGTTGTGTGTCATCAGAGTGGACTGATGGTATGTGAGGTATAGTAGAGTAGTGAGGGGCTAGGCAGACTAATAATCCCAATTTCTAGTTTTTCTATAGCACCTTAGAAAGGTAGGTAGCCTGTTTCTAGGTGGTCTTAATATCATAGATACAGGCACTGAGATACAAGAGTAAAAAAGGCTATACCTGAGATTACAAAATCCTGCTAATTATGGAGGGTGAGGAGGGTCACGTCTTCAGGTTTTTCTAGCTGACATCTTCAGCACAGCTGGGGAGAACATGGCTTGAAGGGAGAGGAGCTAGCAGTAGTAAGATAGAAAGAGTTAATTATACATTTGCAGGAAGACTGCATCACATGTCTACAACACTAAGCTAGTGTTCCACAGCTCAGACCCTGACATCCACAATGTCTTCACCTTTCTGCCCTCTAACCGAAGCCTGTGAATTGTTGTGCAATTAACCTTTTATATATTCCCTCTTCTCCTAAGTTGTAATTGCTGTGAAAAGTCTATACGTTTCCTCCTCAATTACTTCTGTCAATCAAACCATTGCACAAATAAAAGAATATAAAGATTTTTAGGGGAAAATGTTATAAAAAATGTCAAGACTTATTTCTCTAAAATTATATCAATCATTTCCAAAGCCAATGGCCCTCATTACTATTTTGGCGTTCTTTACTAAATACTGCTGCATTTGCGGCTGCCAACAGACCGTAATGGAGGCGGTATTCTGACCGCCGTATTATGGCTCACACATTGAAGACTGCCAATATACAGCCACAATTCTGAGACCGCCAGGACAACCGAGGGCGGGATAGAGGCTGTCCGACCACCAGCACCACCATGCTGACTACATTCCACCCCCCAGATAACAACCCACAAATTAACACAGTGGTTCTTGCACAGTGGAAAACCATTGGTGGTGCAAACCACTGCGGTAAAAAAAAAAACCTCAGCCAGAAGACACCACCACATTGCATTGGACAGTACTAATACCCCACACCTGGGACACAACACTCACCTGCTCACTGCACTATATAACACACCCCGCACAACCTACAATCTTTAGCAAATACAACTACTAACACAGACAGCGAGGAGCACACAAACTGAAGAGTCTCCACTTGTACACCATAGGCAAAATCACACTCAACACTTAGCACACACCACACAACTGCACCGTCAACACAATACACACATCGCTACTGCACACAAACACCACATTCAACCAGCACATACAACCAAACACCCCCAACCAAGCACCCTATACTGCACACTTCCACACAACACACACCACCACACACAACACAACCAGCTTGTCCCATCAAAAGCACCTACGCTTCACAGATGATGAGTTGAGGGTCATGGTCAATTAAATTGTGCAGGTAGAGCCACAACTGTTTGGAGCACAGGTCCAGCAAATCTCCATAGCCAGGAAAATTGAGTTATGGCAGAGAATTGCTGACAGGATCAACTCAGTGGGCAACCATTCACGCACAAGGGAGGAAATCAGGAATAGGTGGAACAACCTATGGGGGAAGTTGTGTTCCATGACATCCAGACACCAAATTGCCGTGATGAAGACTGGCGGTGGGCCCCCAGCTCCTCCCCCAGAGTTTGCAATGTGGGAGCAGTAGGTCTTGGACATCCTGCATCCTGAGGGCCTGACTGGAATACCCAGAGGACTGGACTCTGGTAAGTAACTATCACCCCCCCCCTGGTACTAAGTACTCCTGTCCAGCATGCTTCCCTGCCACCCTATCACTCCCCAAGTCACCCTATCTTTCACCTCAGCTCCCACCCAATCACCTAAAGCCCCTCCGAGCCACCACCCAGCCACAATGCCCACACAGTCCCAGCCAAGTGCACAGAGAGCCCTGACAATAACAATCACAATGCCCTACCCCATCTACATCAAAACCTGCTATCTCCTCTTCACAGTGCAACTCCTGCATGTATAACTATTGCACCTGCCACACCAACTGGATGATTTGACTGAGGAACTCTGCATGGCAATGAGAGGAATACAATCCTCATTCCTGAACCCTCAATGGAACATGGTACCTATGTTGCAATCCACTACCTACAATGTCTGTACTGCTGCATCTGTCATTGCCATAACTGGGAAACACGTCTAGCCACTGTATGCATCAGACTTAGAGACAACCAATTACACCTCCACCATGTAACCCTCTTCCACTCTATCCACAGGTACCCCTGCCACTTCCACCATGGAGAGAATGCCAGAGACAGCCAGCCCTCCCCAGGATGAAGGCCCCAGTGAGGTCAACACCTCTCGATGTCTGGACATTGACAACTTACCTGGCCCATCAGGGACACCTGGTCAGTGCACCACTCCCAGCCTCACCCTGCCCACATCTAACCCCACCCCCCACCCTGTGGCATCGACACACAGCCAACCCCTCATCCCCAAACCTGTGTCCCAGGGACTGTTCAATCAGTAGAGTGCCTCACAATACAGGGACCAGAGTCGACCCATCACACCCAAGACAATGACGGTACTGGTGACACTGGGAGTGGGCACAATGTGCCAGGGGCACAGGCCCAAGGGGGCAGGGAGGTGGGAGGGCACCTGTGGGCTAGAGGACAGTGTAACCAAGTGAGTCAACTGACCAGACGGCCATCTCCCAAGTCCTGGGAGCACACCAGAAATCCCAGGACAAGATGGGCCAAATTCTCACCATCTTGGGGGAAACCAAAGGCTGCAGATGGAATACCACCAGGAGGGCATGCAGCAGTGGCAGACACACAAGGCCTCCATGGCCTCCATTGCAGGGGTGCTCAGGGACCTCATTACCATCCTGTGTGCTTCCTCCACCCACCAGGAGACCCCTTCCACTAGCTCCATACCAACTGGGCCATCCACATCTGCGGGAGCTAGTGAATGGAGGCACTGCCAAGGGAACCACAGGCCACTGGCACCCCTTCCTCTGTAACTGAGGACCCCCCCTCAAACATGGTCATCCATTCAGACATCCAGCTGGAGGAGATGCCAAGACAAAACCCACTGCCAGGAAGTGACCCTCTCCTGAACATTCTCCCTTGTGTGCCACTGAGACACCCTGTAGACTGTTCAATGCCATGTCTCCACATTCCCCTGGCCCTTGGATGCTTGACCTGTACTACCTACAGCTAGGCACTCGACTCTGATGATTTCATTCACCATGACCCCACTTATCAACTGTTAGACAATACATGCTCAATAAACACTGTAGATCACAGGAACTGCATTTGTGTCTTTATTTTTAGATGTATAAATGTGTGGTCAGAAATATGTTATGTGTGGATATTCCTCTTCACCAAAAGCCAATTAAATGGACAGGAGAGGGAGATATCTTCTGCAGGGGACGCAGCACATCAGACATGTCCCAAAATTCTGTTGTCACTAGTCCAGCCACAGAACAGAGTAAATCCACTTATCCAACCTGCAAAAAGACCAAGACAGGGACACACATCAGGATATTAGACATGGTGGCCCTCAAAGTAGATATGCAGTTCATTGTTGTCATGCCCAGTGTGGATTGGCAAGGAAACAGGGAAAAACAGATGACACTGCTACATAAAACATCTCAGGAAATGAAAGACTAATACACTGTAGCTGACAACTGTAATGGGCTAAACTCTACATTTTCAACTGTTAGCAAAGGCTAATGTACATGAACGGCTCAAGCAACAGGTAGGAGAGGGAAAGATTCACAGAACACAGTTAATTGATGGAATTACATCTGGACAGGAGATTGCAGGACACATAGCACACTACAGGCATGTCACAGAAGATGTTAACCTAGCAACTTGCATTGAGAACACGTCAGAGTTGAGACCAGTAACTCTGTTCATGACATGCTATCTGTCCCCTACCAAAACCAACACATAGGGATAGGTACACTGAACATCTCTACTGATGTACCTGGCCAGGAGAAGCTTTGTCAGCAATCAAAGTGGAAATATAACATCTGCTACTACAAACACAACATAGCTGTATGTCACTGGAAGTAATGATTGATCAGCTCAGTCCTAGAGTCAGCTGCACCATCCTCATCTGCCTCATCATCACATTGCATGCCACCATCACCAGCCACTGGTCCAGCTGCGTCCTCTTCATCTGCCAGCAATGGGATCTGATGTCTCAGGGCTAGATTGTAGAGCATGCTGGAGGCAACTATGATCTGGCATACCTTTTGTGGCGTGTAGAGGAGGGCACCTCCAGACACATGCAGACATCTGAATCTTGCCTTTAGTAGACCAAATGTCCTTTCTAGTACACGCCTTGTCCTGCCGTGGGCCTCATTGAAACAGTGTTCCCATCTGTAGCAGGGTACCTCACTGGTGTTAACAGCCTCGAAAGGAGTCACCTGTATGAATAAAGTTAGGACCTGTTACAATGCAGGAAGAGCCACAGGGAAGATTGTGATGACAAGTGCCACAACAGAGACACACATTCATATGCATACATACCAATGAGCCAATCCCTCTCTCTCTGTAGTTGTGCAGTCATGTGTGGGACATTGCTGTTCCTCAGAATGTAGGAGTCATGGAAAGATCCTGGAAACGTTGCTGTCACTTAGGCCATACACACCACCTGAACATTGATGTAGTGATAGTTTTTCCTGTTCCTATACACTTGTTCATTTCCACTGGGAGGGACCAATGCAATATGGGTGCCATCCATGGCCCCTACCACATGAGGGATGTGTCCAATGCCATAGAAGACTGCTTTCACAGTGGGCAAATCTTCAGGGGAACCAGATGTAGCTGTCCAGGTGTTTCAGAAAAGCACACAGTATATCCTTCAACACAAGACTGAACATAAGCTGTGACATCCCTGCTGCCAAGCCCACTGTAACCTGAAAGGACCCTGTGGCAAGAAAGTGTAGCACTGACAAGACATGTACTGTGGGAGGGATGGCATAGGGATTATGTAGTGCATGCAATAGCTATGGCTCCAACTGGGTACATAGATCCATGATGGCCTGATAATTCAGACGATAGGTCTGGATGACGTGCCTCTCTTCCAGGGTAGCAAGGTTGACTTGCAGATGGTACAATGGTGCATTTCTCATTCTCCCCATGACAGGGTATCTAGGATAGAGAAGAGAGGATGTACAATTTTAAAAGCACTCCACACATGTTAGCTGAACAATGTCTTGTGGCACACACCTAACAACTGTAGACATGCCTGAACAGTTGACACATACTATATTGGGCATGCAGAATCACCATTTTAACCATCCTTTCTGCCCATTGCTGGCCCTGTACAATAGTTAGTGGCACACAATACATATGTACTGTTCCATGTTGGGTGCACAGATGGGTACTGCACAGACCATGCATGTCAGTGACCTACATGGTTACAACACTCATGAGGCACTGATTAGCTGGACATGCACTTCATGTGATATCCACCCATATAACAGCACTGTGCCATGAATGTCACATGTATGAGCCTAACCATGATGGCAGAACATAGGCCTGTTCAGCATTGTGGACATATAACTACCATGACGCACTTATTTTTCTGCGACAAGCCATTAACTGTTCATAAAACGGAGCCACCTGTCCTGCTTGCTCTGGACAGAATTAATTGACCTAAGCCCGCCAGCGTATGTCATCATGGTGGTAGGCGGTTGAAACCGCCATACAACTTCTCATTGGTCTACTTTGCTGCCTATGGGGGACTGAGGCCAATGATGATCACCACCAGCAGTGACGGTCATCTAAGCGGCGGCTGTGACTGCCATTTTCTGCCGCCTAGCTCACTTGACTCCTGACAATCCTGCAAGCATAACTTCCACGACATGGGCTACTGTGTACTGTCTCTTGAAGCCATCATGCCACGTCCTGTAGGTGATAGGGCCGCAGCAGTCACCCGTGAAGAGCTTGAAAAGCTGGTGAAAGGGGTCCTACCCCTGTATGGATAACTGAATGGGGTACCAGAGGAGCAGGTGAGCCCAATGCCATTGTCCTGTGGCATTGGGGTGTGTGTCAGGGTGAATGGCGTAGACATACCAGCCAGGAAGTGCATGCATTCAAGGGGCATGGAGTTAAGGTGTGTGAACCATTAAATGGATTTTTGTGGTCATTTGGTGTGTCTGATGTGTGTAGTCCACTGCTGTTGATGTAGTCCCAGTCTTCATTACTTTCTACTTCTGTCTGTGTCACCCATCCAGGACAGTGCCCATCAGAAGGAGGGGATTTGGCATGCAATTGCCAAGCAGTCCATAGCTGGTGGAGCACCTATTGTGGCAAACGGTGGGAGGACCTGAGATGCTGGCCCTAGAAGACTGCGGAGGACCAGCCGGGGATGTCCTCCCAATAAGTGTGGGGCGACCATCGGACACTGACCCCCCCCCAAGGCCTGCATTTTGGTGGTGGCCTAAACTGAGGTGAATGGGAGTTTGAGAATAGCACAACAGCCACAAGGGGGTGAGTACTGACAGTATCCTCAGACTTGACAGGCCTTACATGGGATTGGGTGACTTACTGCTTGGAAAATGTGATTGTGGTCAATGCTACATGCACATCACAGGGAAATGGGCATCAGTCACTCTGGCAGAGTATCTTTTGTAGATGTTTGGCCATACTATGCTGTCAGTGGATGTACATTTCCAATTTCCATTCGTCTCCATGTATGTATTGTGTAGATGCACCAATGACATGGGCACATGTGTGACTCTATCCTGGCCATACAATGGTTGTGAGTGTTTGGATTACCCTAAGTATTGTGTATGATGAGCTACATCCATCTGCATTAGAGTATCGGAGGTGTATGTCCAATCCCATCTGTGTAGACATCCTGTATGAGCTACTGTGTTACTCTCCTATTGTAACTGAGACAATATATATCTTGTACTGTAGCTGTCATAGAATGATTGTGGGCCTGGCATTACAGTTCCACCACATGAAGGGGCTCAATGGGACAGGAGTATTGCCCTGATAGCTGACCATGCATATATAGGTAATCTACAGACTGTAGGGTATGTGTAGGGAAACAACTGTGGGATACTGATAAATGATATATTATGAGGGCAGATAGCACAGATAATAATATTGTGGGGATTTGCCCTTTGTACAATGGGATGGTACTAAATGTGTTAAGTGCCATGGGAGGTCCCTGATGTTTCACCATTGTGTTTTCATGGCTTGCATGACAAAGCCCTAGCAATCCCTATGCTGCAATGCAGTGTAACTGCCTTTATCATGTCAATATGTTAAATTGGGTGCACATTCGAGGTCCTATGACTATTAGAGCTTGGCTTGGGCAATACGTAGTGCCAGAATTTGAGTGGTATTGGTATGGCATGACACAATGCGTGTTCATGCAATGATCATTTTCAATCCAGTCTTCTCAGGCTGGCTTATGTGGTAGTGGGATGTGTAGTTGTAGTACAAGCTGTAATATTTGCCCATGTGTGCCACATGAAAGCTCATTATTCCCTTCTAAGATGTGTTGTCTTGGCTCAGTGACAGAGTTTGCCATTTGTCGAATGTGTTTATGTCTGACTATAGTTGTCATGGTGCGTAGTCCAACTACTGCTCCTGCATGTGTGATGGAATTGGAATTGGCCCATGATGTGGTATGTACGTTCGATGTTACATATGTTGTCACAGTCCACTCATGCATGTTTTGGGGGTCAGCTGCTCTGACTATGTCATAGGGTCTGACTGGTTAAATGGGTATGCCACATATTCACATTGTACACCTCAGATGTGAACTGCTTGGGTGTGTGACTTGTATTGTCAGGATTTAAGTAGTACTCCATTTTGCCATCACTGAGTAGGCAGGCAGTTAATATGACAGCTAGATGCTGTGTGGTCTGTGAGTGGAGTGTACGTCAGTGTAATTGACGTTACAGTGGACATTGAGTAATCATGTATTGGAACTTAGAGGCCTGAAGTGTTGTGTTCTTTCAGCTGCCCATTCAATGAGTGAAGGGTGGATGGCGAGGTGAGATCTCTATTAAGGCATACTATAGATACAGCATCCAGGGCATGATGTGCCAGCTAAAATGCCTTTGGTTGGCATCATGGGGATGACTCTAGTAGTACAGTTCTACTTAGGTATTGCTATAGGTGTGAGTGTTAGCATACAGGTGTGAGTATTAGTGACATGTAAAGACATGCCCACTAACCTAGGAGGGTGGGGATCTTCTTCGCTGCAGGCACCTCTGCCCCGCCCCAGTCAGCCTTGCTGCCCTCAGTGAGGAGGCTATTGACCTCCTGAGGTCCATCTCTGTGGGTCAGTTCACCATTGTGAATGCCATCCAGGGACTAGCAGCTCAAGTCCAATAGAGAAATGCGTTCCTGGAAGGCATTCTTGGTGCCCTGGCTGGCCTCCAGAGATCCTTTCAGGCTCTGGCCTTCTCACTGATGGCACCTAGTGTCCCTTTTTCTACAGTCCCCCCCTCCACCTACCCCTTCCCAATCCCAAATCCCTCTCCCCACACCCATCCAGAGCACACATTCACACAGGCATGCATCCACCTCAACATACATGGTTGGCACTGACAAACACAAGCACCACAAGACCCACCACCGGCATGCACAGACAACACCCACCTGCAGACACAACAACATCCACTCCCTGCACAGAGTCCCCCATCACCCTCTCCTTCACATACACTACACCTGACACTCCTGCAGCCAGCACATCATAATTTGCAGATCCAGCCACGAAACCTGTTTCACCCACAGTCACCAGAAAATCAGACTCACAGATATCTACCCCAGTCACCACATCTGCACTCACCACAACCACTGACACCCCCACATGCAGCAGATGTACCATACCTGTGGACACCACCCCAACAGAGCGTCACCCATCCAGCATGGCATCTCCCAGCACCTCTTCTCCCCTCCTCCCAAGACACCTAAATGTCTGCACTCACCCACCAACAGACACCCAGGATGTACAAGCATTCCACTCACACACCTGCACCCAAGACACAGACAAAGAGACATCTTACCATCACTCCCTCTCCCTCTACTCCCAAACCCTTTGCAATGTCTGCCCCTGTGTGTCAAAGAAACTTTTCCTCTATGAATTTCCCCTGTTCGCTAACCCTCTTACACCCCGTGAGACCCCAAAGTGCTCTGTGTCCCTCCCCAAGTCCAGTCCTTCCATCTCCAAGTCCTCCCCTGTGACGCCTGGTAGTTCCCCTCCCCAAAGTCAAGGACATCCCTTCCAACCCCAAACCCAAGGTCCCCCACCCAAACCCAAGGACCCCCCCGCCCAAGCTCAAACCTGCCTCACCCTTGAGGTGCCTGCCTGCCCCCTTGATGCCCCTACCCTGTGGAAGTCATTTTGCAGCCAGGAGTCAAGTTGGGGCACAGTGAGGTGCCTAATGTGCCTTTGGCACCTCTGACATTGGACTGGTCTATGGCTTTTTATTGTACATAGTTAATATATATTTATTGTTTTCACAATTTAATACATCTGGGCCAACAAGATGTTGACATCCATCGAACACTACTAGTCCCACCTTTCTTTCTCCATGTTGGATTTGTGTTTGCGGTTCTTAGTTTGTGTGTGTGTGGCATGCGTGTGTGTGTTGCCTGTTCATGCTGTTGTGCATGGCCTACATGTGTGTGTGAGGCCCTGCCATGAGTCCAGCTGTTAAGGGTGTGTATTGTGTGTAGAATATGATTGTGTAGTTACATGCATGTGTGTAGCTAAGTTGTGTATTGTTCGTGGTGCGATGTGTTGTGGTGGTGTTGTGTGTGGTTGTTGTGTGTGCATATGTGTGTGTGGTGATGGCTATGTCATATGTGTTGTGTGTTGTGTGGGCATGGTGTGACATTTGGTACGTTCTATGGGTATGTGATGGTGTTGATTGGTTGTGATATGTTGTTCCCTGTTGTTGTCAGTATGTGTTGTCATGTGTAGTTGTGCAGTGCAATGGCTTGCCAATGCATTTGTGTAGTTGTGGTTGTGATGTCATTGTGTGACTCAGTGGTGTTGTGTATCTGTGTATTAGCCAGTGCAGTGATGTGTGTGTGCGGGGTGGTGTGTGTTTGGCACATGTGTGTTGGCTGTGGTTTGTGTATTTTTGGTGTGCCTGTGTGTGGTTAGTGTGTGCTTCTGTGTACGTAGCTGTGTATATTTGGTGTTATGAGTGTGGCCGTCGCTAGCCGTCCCGGTTGTGTGTGTTGTGTGTGCGTGTGTTCTAAAGGCTTTCCCTCCAGTGTGTATTAAGTGGGTGTGCTCATGGTTGTTGTCTTCGCTGTCGCCATCGCTGGTTCCAGAGTCATAGTGCGAGCAGGAGCAGTAGGAGGACTTTGAGTTCTGGTTCCATTGCAGCTCCGAACGTGTCTCTGTTCCTGAAGGTGAGTGTCTCCTTTTATAGAGTTAGTTTTTGCCAGGGTTTTGGTGGTGGTGCGACCGCGACGGAAAGCTTGGCAGTGTGCAGCCTTGTAATGTGTCTGGCAGAAACACAGTCCCCACTAATCTGTAGGTGCTTTCTGCCGTCCACAGCGGCCTGACCGCACTGGTGGTACTGGTGGTAATTTGGCTGTGTTCTGTTGGGATAACCACCATGGTCATAATTTGGCAGTCTTCACCATCAGGCCATAGGCGGTGCTACCACCGCCGCCAACATGGCGGTCCTGGACCTGCCAAACTTATAATGACCACCAATAGCTTTTGCTTTTTAGCTTTTCCAATGCTTTTTACTGATGCTGTTCAGCAATGGGAAGGAGATAGAAATAGTTACATATGCTAAATAGCAGCAGAAAAAAGTGGTCACAGGATGCTTGTTTCCGGTCCATGGAGAACCTGGCCTGGCAGTTCCAGCTGGACTGTGCCCATGGGTAACAGGGTCAAATCTGATTTGCATATGGCTGGGTACAAACTGGGGTTACTTGGTGAGCAAAAGAATTGATGGAGTAAACCCAGATCTGTTACTGGGGGTGAATGTTTGATTTGTTCCGAATTCCGTTCATCATTTGTTTTTTGATTGTAGGCCCACTAGTAGCATTTAATTAACAGTCCCTGGGGATAGTCAGGATCATTTTACTAGGAACGTAAAAGTACATTTAATGTACCAGTTGGGTGTATGCCAGTGTTGCCATGGCTTAGGGATTGAGCACACACACTTTGGCACTGGTTAGCAGTGATAAAGTGCACAAAATCGTATGGCCATCAAAAATGAGAACAGCAAAAAATGAAGGAGTAAGGCACAACGTTTGGGTGAAGACCACCCTAAGGCTGACAGATCTCCTAAAAAGCCATTGACTAAGAAACATGCAAATGAGATTGACATGAAAGCCAACAAATGGTAAGCAATTGGCTGACCTAGAGCCTGGTCTAAGTATTGGTATAGTATGCATAAGATATTTAACAAAAGCCTCTTAAAAGCTTTCTGTAGACTTTAAAACTATTTTTCGATTTTGAGAATATTGTGTTAACACAGTGTATTTACAGTACACTAATACTCATAAAATAATGTGAATAGTAATGATGAATCGTTCTCATGTGTTGATGATTTATTTGACTTAGTCTCACAGAAAATTACTTTTTCTAAAAAAGAGATGTCATGATCCAACTTCCTGTGTCATATGTGATAGACTGTACACCCATTACCCCTTTCATGACCTCACCCTACAACATGTGAGATGCATTGCAAATGAACCTGTGGCAAGGAATGAACATTCAGCATCTGATCGTTTTTATGAAGGTGAAGGGGGCTTGTTCAAAACATAGCTATGAGCAGATGGACCCCGGAAACCATCTGCTATTTTAGCAACTAGATGTTCAATGATGCATCCCGAAATTATTTAGCACTCAAAGAGCCTGGAAGTAGTTAGCAATGATGGCATCTGTACCGCGAGCAAACAGCCTCTTTATAAATGATCTATCGCCTTGCAGACCCCTACTCTTTAAAGAAACAGTAAACAGGGCAAATCAGTCTCCCATACAAGAACATGGGCGAAATCACATTTAGAACTGTGAGAATCATTGAACTAAATAGGATTTATTGAATAAACAAATGCTAGAAGCAATCGTTTGCGGCTGTGAGAATTCACAAACGCTTAATTCAGATGCAGTTGTCCTGGTAATTAATCTAGACGTATAGCATGTACCATGGACCGTATTCTCGCTAATAATGTGTGTCAGGTAGAATTGATAAACAGGTGCATACAACATGTAGAAGTACAGCATTGGCCAAATGGAAGGGGTATAATAGGCAAATAGTATTATTTGCAAATACAAAAGATGCAAAGAAAAGCACGTGGAATGAGAGAAATACAGAGGAAAGAATCTGTCTGAATAAACGACTCTGGGGACAAATGTATTCACCCTTTGCGCCGGTACAAAGTCACCAAACGTGAAGCACACTATGCAAAGTTTTGATTTGCTATTTACTGTCCATCCCTACAGTAACGTAAAGTAGTGCTCTGGGCTACTTTGCTGTACTGGGCTTGAGAAGGGGTGTCCCATGAGTGATACATGTGTGTTCTATTCAAACATTTGTCTTAATGTAAAGAGCTATCTACTGATATTTGTATAAAGGCCTGTGCATTAAAAACATAAACCTCGTCGAAGGCAGGCACAAGGTTGAAGATAAGTTTTCCTTTCTCCAAACTTTTCTGACTTTCCATGTGTGGCTGACTGTTAGTTTAAACTATGGGGCATATTTATACTCTGTTTGCGCCGAATGTGCGTCAAAATTTTTGACGCACATTCGGCGCAAAACGTTCACCAGATTTATACTATGACCCCGCAGACGTCAAAATTCCTCTGTGTGTGTCATTTTTTGGATGCCGGAAACTGCCTTGCATTAATGACATGCAAAGTAGGCGTTCCCGCCCAAAAATGACTTTAAGGCCTGTGCGCCTTATTTATACTCCTACGCCATTTTGACACACAGGAGGAGGCGGGCCTTAAAAAACGGTGCCCAGCCTGATGTGCGCCGCTTTTTAACGCCTGGGTGAGGGCAGGCGTTAAGGGACCTGTGGGCTCACTTCCATGGTCTCTGACCATGGAAGCAGTCCAGAGGTGCCCTTCCCTGCCCCCAGGGACAACCCCTGCCACCCTCACCCACCCCTGGAGGACACCCATGGATGGGGGGACCCATCCCAGGTAAGTACAGGTAAGTTCAGGTAAGTATTATTTTTTTTTTTTTAAAGTGGCATGGGGGGCCTAATTTGGGCCCCCCTACATGCCACTGTGCCCAATGGCCATGCCCAGGGGACAGAAGTCCCCTGGGCATGGTTATTGGGCAAGGGGACTTGACTCCTGTCTTTGCTAAGACAGGAGAAATTTCAATGGGGGTTGTGCGCCAAAAAATGGTGCAAGTCCGGTTTGAGCCATGATTTTTGACTCAAACCTGACTTGCACCATTTTTTGATGCACAACCCCCATTTTCCCCTACGTCGGTGCTGACTGGTTTACATGTTAAAAAAGCAAAAGTACTTTAATACGCACAGACAACTAAATACTACACAGGGAAATATATCCAAAATGGCAGGTTGAAAATCAATTGAAACACATTCTAAGGGTCATAACCAACTGCAAGGGGTGTACACTACAGGATGCCTAAAATGGTCAAATGACCCATTAAATGTAGTCTAAACCATGTTGGTCTGAGGCACCTTGAACTGCTTGTGCTCCAGAAGACGCTAACCCCTAAAACTCAATTACTATGCTACTGAAAATTATTAGGGTTACAGCATTATAAAACATCATGCCTACTGGCTTGGTCAAAAGGTGTAATTCAAAAATAACAAAATATAGATATGTAAATATGTATAAAGATGTCAGTGTATTGCCATGATTTTTAAGATATTTTACTTTTTACCGGTGAAAAACACATTTCAATTAAAAAATCGTTATTTTTTACATCTGTATAGAGAATGAAAAGAATGTTATGAGCATACCAGAAGTTACAGATATGCAGAGTGAGCGTTATGTGGTTGAATGCCATCCTCAGAGAATATTCATCACTCTGGATACACATCCAAAGCGAAAGGAATGTTGGACAGGGATGGTGGCAAAGAAGCTCTAGAAAACACTGCAGAATTGAATTAAGGATGTTAATTGGGCTTTTTCGTATAATACCTAATCAAAACCATGAGTTTCAGGAATAAGTCTTGTAATTCTCCCTTTACAAGATGGTGGTGCATCCAATAATGGAAAACTATCTAGGATTCCTAAACTAGTATGGAAGAAGAGGTTTTCTTGTTTAAATCATACAGAAGGATGCACCTGTAATTATTGCATGCACTTCCATGCAAAAATGTGCATGTTTTTGTTATGTCCATCTCCTATTGCTACAGGGTTTGCCCCTAAATTGTGATCCTTTTTAGTAGAAGATTCTACATGATTCTCCTTGCTTCTTTTCCCCCCTTCGTTATGGCAGGGTCAGCTTGGTGCCTTGCTATTCATCTTTACAATAATCTTCTTAGAAAATCAAGAGCAAAAGATTGACAAGGAGATTTTTTTCACCATTTGTTCATCATTTGTATTTTTTCCTCCTATTTGGAACTCTGTTATGAAGCTACTAGACATGTTTCACTTGTACTGTTAAGTGAGTGCTAGGTGGAACCATTCCTACTGAGAAGAGCCACCCTTTCCTCAGGCAATCAAGAAAACAAATCAACAGACCTTCGTAGTGTCCTGCGAACAGTTGTCAAGGAGCCATAAATACATTTCCAAATAGTGGATGTAGATGGGCCTTGAGCTGGTGTTGACACAGTGTTAGCCAGCAAGTACGTCCCAGATGTCTTGCCTGAGAAGCGTGTGGTCAGTGCATGTGCTGTGTGTGCTGTGTCCTGATTGGCTAGGTGTACTTAGCTATATGGGACATCTAACTTTATGGTGTATTTGGGAATGCACGCATCCCTCTGGTCATGTGTATTTTATTGGGGTAATTCTCTGGGGGCCATAGTAGTGTTGCTGCCTATCTGTGTGATCTGATCTAAGTTTTCCTGTTTGTGCACTTGGCTGCTGCTTACCCCACCTATGACCTGGCAGTCATTAACCTCAGGCATAGGTCTGCAAGGTGAAGAAGGTTATGGACCCTCCCGCTGATACTTGGGTGTAGGTGAACAGTCTAAATTCCTCACAAACGGCCTTGTACTGAATGCAGCCAAAATAATAACCAGTTCTGTTCCTTTGAGCTTGATGCAACAGTGTTATTTTTTTTTCTCACCAGGTATTGGTACAGTTCAGGCAGATCTTCTCCTCTTCTCCGGGGTGACCAGGGTTGGGGTGTTTATGGTGACAAGGGAGCAGACGACACACCATCCAGGGATGAGCTAGGTATAAGCAAACTCACCGCACTGCTAGTAGGTGTCCATCAATGTGGAGGTGCCCCATTGCATGTCCAGAATGTGCAGCATTGTGCCTCATTCACACCCAGAGGAATGGTTCCTTTGCCTCTGAAAAATGAGGAATACAATGTGAGTTTCTGTTCAATTAGGGGTTGCCCCTTCCCTTCTATCCATGTGTTCTTTTCTTTCACAGTGTCCCGGATCTCCTGACATGGGGTATCTACGCTGTTATTTAACCCTCCCCTATGAAACCTATTTCCCTCATATCATCGAGGTAGATGGCACCTACACTGAAACTCCATGTCTGGGGTTATTTTGTTATTAACAAAGACAGCCCCCGACATGCTATGAGCCAACCCGATGGAAGCGAAAGCAGGTGTGTTTGTAGACTGTTCAGGTGGTTTAGCCACCGCCAGGAATCTCTTCTCATGAAAATCTCAAGGCCAAACAGTGTCCTTCCCTATAGCTCCCTTCCTGTGCATCCTTTCTAGCTCAGTTTGGATATTGCTAGGCTAGGTGGGAAGGTACAGTGCTGTGGGGTTGGTCTTGTAGCAGGTCAGATTTACTAGTACCCTATGCAACTCTACTCTATTAGGTTGTATTTTGGCCTTAATTCTACACAGGTACAGTCAGAGGAGGCATTTTGCTTTTTCAGGGGCTACCTTCTGGGATAAGTAAAGCCTATCTGTGCCTACTACATGTGGTATCAGCGAACAGACACAACATGACCCAGCTGATGTCTTGGAGCCCAAGGTGGTCATACTTTGATATCACGCTTTGTGTAAAAGAGAGCTGTGTAGTGTGTGTGGGATGCTAGTGTTAGGTACAGTGTAATTAAACATGATATAGGAGAGGTAACTGCGCAAGCATGTTGACATTTTTTTAGTTGACTCCATCAGACTAGACTGTTCTTTTAAAATTCATGGATGTGGTAGCATCCCTAGTAGACACAGTATGTATAAATACATAAAAACACATAACTTACAAACATTGTAGGTCTTGAGATGCTTCTGGCAGAGATGTCCGCACTTCTGGATGAGGGTTCCTTGACTGGCAAACAGTTCAACAAGTTTGTGGGGCAAGGTGTGGTTTGCGATTCCTATGGGGGGATGGATGTGGAAAGTCTTTCTGGTGGTTCATGGCTCTTGATCCCGTTGGATGAGAAAGTTCTTTGGAGCTGTTTGTGGCTCTTGGTTCTGCAGGGGTGCTGCCGCTGAGAAGATGATGTCCACTGTAGAGGTGGTGCACTTTGCAGCTCGGCGGCAGACCTGTTGAGCAAGAGATATGTATAGTTGTTATGAAAGAATGAACATTACACCATTGCATGTCACCAATTATTAATTCCTGCATTTTCATGATTTTGGTAAGGCACCGGAAGGTGGCCCCGCTCGGAGTACCTGGTCTGAAAAAAATGGGTTATTGTTTTTATTTCTATGTCTTATTGGGTCTCCCCCATCTCCTTCCTTTGACCAAGTGCACATCTGAGCTGCATGCTTTATGGGGTGGCTCTGGTACATGAGAGTAATTTTAGCTTTTAGTTGATGTCCTGCTGGTATCAGCAGCCCTCTAGTGCTCTAGTGTGTGCATGGGGGTGCCAATAGTGTGTTTTTTCTATCCTAGTTGTGTACAGTAGATGTAAAAGAGGAGGTATGTCATGCTGCACATTGGTCGCTGATCACAACGTGCCCTGAAGCCACGTGTGCACTCCTCTGGTCCCGGCACGTGCCATGCAATGTGACCCTATTAAGTGGTGGCAGGTGAGTGTCCTAACTACACCCTTTTCATGAGGCTTCCTTTGGGCTAGCTTTGGGCTTCTTTGGTTTTTTGGTTGTTTCCCTAGACCTCTGACCTTTACTGTACCGGTGGGGGTTGGAGAGTCATTCCATGGCCCCCGTGCCTCTGATTTTTTAGCTCGAGATTGAGATTGTTGCTTCTGTCAAAATGGTATGTGAAGCCCTGCTTGTTACCTGATCGCTAGGCCTGCTGTGGGGGTGAGCATATTTCTACATTCTACTCTGCTCAAAGCTGCAATGGGTATTTTGGGCTCCCTTCCTTGGCACGCCCCTCCACATCGGACCATATCTTTTTTGGGCCTACAGCTCTCAGCTGCTATTGGGAATCTCAGAGGAAAAAGAGGGGGCAAAGACATCACCACATGGAGAGTATGGAGCAAGGGCGTAAACTTGTTGGAGTTTGCCCGGATTATGGGAACAGACTGGGATGGCTGAATCTTCTGGTGTGCCATGCCATGGGGTGTTCCGTTGGGACTCATGTGTGCACTGTGAGTGCCACATGGTCTTTGTCATCCCAAGTGCATGGAAGCCTGGCCCTCGACACTGGCGGATAGTTTCATTTTAGAACCAAAATGGGGGGACCCATTTGACTAGGGCCCGCTGGAGGCTATAGTGCTGTTGGGACTAAAAGACACTTTGGTCCTAGCTGGGAGCCTGAGAATGGGGACCTGTTAACTTGGCGATTGGAACCCACCCCAGTTTGGCTTGTGTGTGTGTGGAATTATGGTGCTGGTTGGAGGAGCTGCCCTGCCCTTCTTTGTCAGTCTACCCTCCCCCTGGGAGACCAGCAGCAGAATGGGGTCTAGGCTCCAGCAGGCACCCCTAACTGGCGAACTCTAGTGAGGATACTCGATCAACAGTCACACAGCAACTCTAAATGGCTGACTCTAGTGAGGATACACAGCAATCCTAAGTTTTCTTGAATGCAATTAAAGGTATTCAATCTTTGATGTGACTGTATCTGCCTGTCTGTTGAATTTTTCTGTAGTGAATTTTATGCTGTGTACCAAATGTGTGCTTTGCATTGGGGGTATCAAGGCTTACTGCACATTTGGGTTCTGAGTGTGATTGAAGGTATTGTTTCCCCAAACAGTTACCCCTTCCTGCCGCAGCTGTGGCCCAATCCTTGTTGGGCAGAGTTCCCTGCCTCTGGTTGCTGATGCCATGGTCCAATTACCTGACCCCTGTTGTGGCGGTGTGGCAGTGGTCTGACTTCCTTGCAGCCAACTATAAGGTATGGTCAGGTTTCCCTGGGTTTTGATTCTGTGAATGGGAATTTTGCAGGCCTGGCCTTGACTCAGTGGCTTCTGCTCATGGTTTGCCTTTTGTCAGCATCTGTTGGCCATGTTGCCCATTCTGTGAAAATAGTAGTATTGTATGAGTATTGGCTGCTGCCAACCTACCTGTTTTCTATCATTATGACCATTAGTTTTGTAGTCGAGCACCCTTGAGAACAGGAGCCATTTGTATGCTTGCAGCCAATGTGGCCCTCTTGAGGGCAGTCTTCCTCAGCTTATGTTGGACCAACTTAGCATTATCCCTCTGGGTTTGCTTCTGTTTTTCCTTATCCTTTTCCTGTTTCCTTTTGTGGAAGTGCAAAACGTGCACTTGTATCTCCCACCAGGGTTTAGTATCTAACCTTACTATGCTGTCCAAACCAATTTGTAGTTTGGTGAGCAGCCCCTACTTGAGGGTATTGTAGAAGAAGACAACCTGAGGGCCTGTATCAGTCAATGGCTGTCCTGCCTCCTATCCCCACCATTCTCTCATCTTGACTAGAAAATCTGTGATGGTCTCTCCAGGTTTCATGGTTTCAGCCATCAACCCTCCTATATCTGGGCAGTCAGGGAATATTTGCCTCCGGACCATCAATATTTGGTGCCTGTATGAATTGAATGCAGCCCTGTCCTGCTCCGTGTTGGTCAGCGTGATCGCTGTGATGCTCTACTAGTTTCCCCTCAACATAGTGTTCTCATCTCTTCAGACACTACTGCATGTAAGACAAGTTCCACTTGCAATCTCCCCCTCTGTACCAGATGCAGTCTTTCACAGTCGCTATGTCCTCTGGTTAGAAGGATCTTTCCTCCAGCCTGGATCTGTCACATTGATCACTTCTCTCGATCAAGTGAACTAGCAGATAGCAAAGGGGTTGTGTGAAGATTCTGCCTTCTTCCTGAGCTACAATGCCCTGTGGGGTTGATTTGCCAGGCCTGTGTGTTTAGGGGAAGCAGTAGGCCCCCATGTCGCTGCTTTCCTCGTGCTCATGCAAAGGTGCAATCTTGATCCTTCTATTTTTATGCTGGGTTTGCACCAGGCTGTCATGATCCCTAATTTCCTGGTCAGCCCCTCTCTTTCGCTGGTGCTCTGGTGAGGTATAGACCCCAGTCTAAAGTTTCCCTTCAGATTCTATCACAGATTCGTCCATGACTGGGGCTATGTGCCTACTCCTGTTCTCCTCTTGTGGAGGACGCACTGCTCTACTTTCTCATTGGGCCTCCAGGGCACTCTATCTCTCTCTCTCCCTCCTTAGTGGACACCTTTCCTCTGGCTCCTGGGCTTCCTCAAAGACAACCCATAGTTATAATAATGCTTTCCGTTTGTCCTTCATTTGCCCTATGCATTTTGTTTGTATGTATGCTCTTGTGTGTTCAATTATATTGGTGTCAAAGGTTGCTTCTTTGGGCCAGGGGAACATGCGTGCCTTGGTGTGTGTGTGTAACGTATGGCAGAGCTTGCTAAGCTTTTTTGCTTAAATAGGGAACTTACTCTACATATGGTTTATAGGATGGGTTTGGGTAGACTTTTAGGGTATAGTTACACTTTTAGTTTTTTATGTTTTTAGGGGATTTTCAGGACATATGAGTCCTAACTCTTTTATTTTTATAGGACTTCCTAGGTTTTATGATGACTATGGGGAATACGTACAAGGGTATTACTAGATCTACTCCAGTGGTGGGGAAATATATACACAAGGGAGTTACTTGATCTAATTTGGTGGGGTGAGAATATACATACGGGGATTCTTAGGTCTAAAGAGTGCAACGTTATTCACAAATACATCAAAATCAACATTTAATAAATAAATGCATATGAAGAATCGTAATCTGGGGAAAAAGTGCAATTGTTAACTCACAGCAATCTGGTATTTACCGACAAAATAACGAGCATTACTTTGGCATCAAATAACAATTTGTATGCATCAGCAATAACCTCAAAATGAATTTATTGACAAAACACAAGATTCAACATTTAAGACAAACACAGTGACATTGATCTTCCAGTATCACAATATCTTAGCAACACCATTTCAACTGGCACAAAAGAAGCTGACAAGGCCCCAAGAATAAAGGGTACAGCCTGCCTTCAATACCTTAGCCCACTGCTAGTGCATGTTTTTCCTGTGACCAAGGGAAGTTCTGTGCAGTGCAGGACTAGGGGAGCCTGATAATCTTGTCAATATCAGCTCAGGGATGAAGATTTGAACAATTTATGCAGAGAAAGAAAGAAATCACTTGCAATGACCATAGACTCTTCTTTGGTAAAAACACAGGCTATGCCTAATCTCCTGGATCCCAATTGTTCTAGTTTCCTAACGTCTAAATTCCCCCATGTCACACCCAGGGGTCCTGCATACCATCTGTGTCATGCCCAGCGGTCCAAGTGAACACATATCTCACTTCTTTCAAATACTACCAGTGTTAAGAAATGAGTGGCACTGAGAAAACCAGGATAGAATAATAAGATTGAGATGTGGGCCCCATATCACACCCAGATCCTATGCGTACCATCTGCATAATGCCCAACAGTCCAAGCAAAAGGCACCTCTTGAAACAGAGGGCTGGCCCTATGTCACACACAGAGCTTTATGCGTACCTTCTTTGTCACACCCAGTGGTCAAAGAGGTCAGCGACCCAAAAACTCTATATCACACATAGGGGTCAAGCATACCGCCGGTTTCACACCCAGCGATCCAAGCGTTCACCCTTCTGACAATGAAGAAAGTGACTTCCATGAACTATAATTTTTCCTATTTTGCCACATGCCGAATGCTAGGACTAAAGCTCTGATGTAGCCTCATACCCTTGTGACGGCAGCTTCAGAACAGAACTTCACCTCACAGATTTAGCAGAACTTCCAATCAATTGTGGCATCTGCTCACCTTTCTTGTTGAGCAAATGTGAATCTATCTGGGAGGGTCCTCCTTCCTTTGGTTGCAGTCAGGTCCAAAGAAATAATCAGCTCCTATATGGCTCACCAAAATCTTGCTCAAATTAGAATTTACCTTAACAAACAAAAGACAAAAGGAGTCTGGCAAAACAGAAACGGTTAGTTTAATGAAACATTATGGCTGGGAGAGCAGTTACAGAACCAGGGTCTGAAGACTGTCTCTTGTTGTACATCAAATTGAAGCAAATTTTTTCACATTTCTTTGAGTGCAATAAAACCAGAAAATAAATGTTCTTCTTGGTAAAAAATGTGAACAGTTGTTAAGGAGTCATAACTACACTTTCAGATAGTGGACGAAGGTGGGCCTTAACCTGGCGTCGACACAATGTGGGACAGGGAGTATGTGTCCCAATGTCTGGTCTGAGGGGCACGTGGTCACTGCATGTGCTATGTGTGCTGTGTCCTGATTGGCTAAGTGTACCTAACTACATGTGACTTCTAACTTTATGGTGTTATTTGAAATGCATGCATCCCTCTGGCCATGTGTGTTTTTACTGGGGCTATTCTCCAGAGACCATTGTAGTGTTGCTGCCTATCTGTGGACCCTGATCTAAGTTTTCCTGTTTGTGCATTTGGCTGCTGGCTTAACCTCAGGCCTAAGTCTCAGAGCTTGCCTGACCGTGTACCTACATGTTGGGATAGATGGAGAGTTCTCGATGGGGGACTCTAACAATGGTGATGAAACTTCATTTGTGTATGAAAATGTGTTGCTCTTGTATAAAAATGTGTTGCTGCCCACATTGATCAATCCAATATTAACACATGTACAACCTTCAGCCTGGGGAGCATGTAAATGTTTACTTAACTACTCTGGGGATCACTGGTACACCACTATGGAAAACCTAGAATTGTATTTTTAAACACAGACAGGGTACTTTTGGGGAGACCACCACTGTTCCTCAGTGCCTAGCCCCGTTGGTGAACCACAATAACAAATGTGTAAATTTAGGTGTAAATTTAGGTGACTCCCTGTGGTTTATGGAGTGCTCTTTCACTCAAGGTTTTTCTTTTTGATGTGGCCACCGTCTAAATGTTGCCTTCTTCTTGTTTTGTTTTTTACATGTTTAATGCACCCTTAAGGACACAACTTGATTGTGAGTGTCCCTATGGTCACAAGGACAGACAAACTGGGAAGGTGAAGAGAGTGTGGAAGGTTGAAGACAGGGTGGTCGGCATGAGGACACAGGGCCACTTTGCTCAGAACCAAGGACTCGCCAGTTCTATAACCTCCAGAGGGGCACTGTTTTAAAGATGAATAGGAAATGCTCTTGGTCCACATTGGTACATGGTCTTTCCAGAAGTGTAGATGATATTCATGTGACCTGGTTCCTGAACCCCTGAGGGTCCCAAGAGCACAAGTGCCCACCCCCCAGGGGTCATTGTTTGATCCCTCTTGGGATTTGCATTGGGTCCAGCGCCTCGACAACCTTAGATAACCTACTCCAGAGATTCAAACACCACACGTGTGGCAGATTGTTTTTATGATAACTGCAGTCATGGTGAATCAACTTAGATGAGATATATTGTGTCTTGCTTCAGGTATTGTGTCCATCCACTAGGAGTAATGTTGTGGTCTCTCCTGACCCCAATATATTTCACAATGTTAAATGGTGCCTTTCACACATTCTGGCATTATGTTCCTTCCTCTCAAGCAGCAGGTTGGACCCTGGAAATGCATCTTGTCTAGCCCTTGTGGTGTCATCACTAGGGTCCACATCTGAGCAGCACACCTGGGTCCTCAAGCAGACTACTGTCCCAGCCTGCCCTTCCCAAACACCCATCCCTTCAGGCACTTGCAGAATGTGGCTGTATCAAGCAGGAACAGTTACACCCCTTCCAAGGCACTTATAGAACCCTTTCTTTGAAGGTCTCGAACAAGTCCACACTTTATTGGGCCTTGAGAGTGATGCAGGAAGCTAGTGCCACTAGCTTTGGAGACAGAGTGAACAAACATCCAAGGACTTCTTCAACAATCTTCTCTACCCTACTCCATCATCCCTTCTTCTCAGATTTTCTTCCCTGTGCACAGATTTAAATATGTAGGTAGAGATTTCTATAATCTGTGAAACTCTACCCAGTATAGTCATTTCACATCGCCCATCCAAAACCCCAAAACTGCCACTTTCAAAGAATGGCCCATAGGCTTCCTCACCCCTTGCAAAGCATTCTAGGAACAAAGCAAGATGGTTGAAAGAGAAATTGTAGCACATCTTTTCTCGCAGCCAATTTCTATCTGCTCAAGTCTGGGTTCTTCCATCAAAGCTTCACATAAACTTGCTGGAGCCAGAAGTTTCCCTTTTCTCCCTTTGTCTCAAATGGGGGAATCCTGCAACTGGTTGACTTGTAGCTGCTGCTAACTAGTGGTGGGCGTAACTCACATAGTTGGCTGTATTGTAATTGCACAAAATGACAGCACAATTACACAACATTATGCAGAACTATGAAGTGAGTGTAACCCTTCATTTATCACTATTATCTTTGAGCAAAATGCACCATTGCATCAAAAATGCACATTGCTCTAGGAAAAAAAACTCTAAACAAAAGAGAACAGGAAAAGCAACAGCCACCAGCTGCTCATTCTCTGTTCCTGTGCTCATGGAAAGGCATGTGAATGGGAGTAATTGTATAATCTTCAGTAATTTTAGATCACAGAGTAAATCAAACTAGTGAAATTATTCTGATTACTATAGCATAATAATCCTCCAGAGGAAACCTTATCCCCCAGATAGGCTTGTTGTTCAAGGGGAACTTTCCACTGCCACTTAGCCAGCACAATAATTAACATGACCATTAGGGCAGCTCAAAGCATGGTTTCCATTAAGTCTGGCTCAGGGGAACATGCCCAACTCTCTGTGTACACGTAAAAAGCATATAAAATAAAAGCGACACTGCAGATACTTATGTGACCAAGGATTAGTTAGGAAGTTCACATCAATGATCTTTCTATCTCATGCAAATCAAAATGCATATTTTAGCCATCTCTTACACAAAGTGTAACTTAGCTTTCCCATTGCAGATTTAGACTTCATCCATAATGAGAGCAGACATGTTACCTTGGATTCCCAGGTTGAACTAGGAGGCCTTAGCATGCCACAACCAATTTAATTTGGGGCTCACCACTACTCTACTAGTGTCCAAATGATAGGATGAGCTAGTCAATATTCTTCACTATTTCTGTATGTGTTTTCACATGTATATGAACTCAGGTCATGTGAAACCTGCACAGAGTCTCCTACTAAAGGTGAGCAGCCGCGGGCCTCATTAAAAGATGAAACTAAAGTTGACAGTTCAAAATAGAACTTATAGTGAGTGAGGCCCCATTAAGGACCTTTTCTCACATAAGAGCCTCAAAAACAGAGATTCCTTAGTGAGAAAATGAGGGATTTTGACGAATATTAACCTGTTTCTTTAAGCAGTAAACATAAAGAGATAACAAAATGTCAGCAGAAGTCCATAGTGATGTTTTGTGGAAAAAGTCAAAAATTTGCCATAATAAAGCTTTTGATTGATAGGGAATGATCTAGCATGTTCTCCCCTTTTAAGTGACTTGCAATGATGGAATAGCTAAGGTAGCATAACAGGTTTCTGATCTTTGAGAACTTTAAGGTACAGTTCACTGCCACAGTGGGTGACTTCCTCCAATTTGCAAGTGTAGCAGCGAGTGCCCAGAAGGCATAGAGGTAATTTCCCAAATTTCCCAAAATTCATGATGTTAAAGTAACCCCTAGATTGCTCAATACCACAGTTTAAAGCATCTGAGCCTTGTATACTTTGTTAGGATGGGAAATGGATAGATCATTCATGAATGAGCTTCAAAATGGATACATGGATGCAGAATGAACCGATACTGAATGGATCAGAGTATGTGAGCACACAAAAGGTGCCACTCGTAAATACAATTATGAACACATTCATTACAAGTATTTTACGAGAGTTTACATTATGCCAAAAACATTGCACATCTTCAGTCCTACATTTTCCCAAAGCTTCCCAAGTTATAGGCTGAATGAGACTTCTGGCACATGAGGGAGGTCTGCAGGATGATTTATGGTGGGTTTGGAGGATGATTTCTGACTTCTGAATAAGGTTGTTTCAAAACTTTGCTGGTGCTTGGTACGAACATTGAGAGAGATATGTAAACATTCTCAGCTTAGGAATACTGCGTGTTAGAGAAAAAATCATCCCCGGTTCAGTTTCCTATACCGGCCTATATAGGACCCTATGTTTGGCATTTCTGATATGTTAGATCTGTCATTTTCAGGGTGGTCTTCCTCCCAAACTTTTTGCCTTCCTCCTCCATTTTTGCTGATCTAACTTTTGCTGAATTTAGAACTCTACACACTTTACCACAGGATCTTTGACGACAACACAGGACCTCAATCCAGGATTTGAGGTATTTTGTTCAGCTGGCCAAACTGGGTCCCTGTAGCCAGCCCACACTCTATTGTGGTCAGCCTGAACTTGTGACTTTGTACCGGTTCAGAGCGACTAGATACCACTATAGGTGCTTTAGATTTGTTTTGTTTCGGCCTTGTTTAATTTATTAAATATTACTCTATTTTCCTAAACTGGTGTGGGATATTTTTGTGGTGTGTTTTCACTGTGTTACTGTTTGAAGTGTTATGCCCGATGGATCTGTGCCAAGCTACTTTAGGGTTGAGCACAGGTTGATTTAGGGTTTTCTTGTGCCTTCACTCTGACAAGGATTGTGGTTCCTGCTTCAGTAGGGTTTCAGCCCCCTCAACAAGAAAACTAATTTCTTACAGGTCATAACTGCCTAACTGCTGAATGGTCTTGACATGGAAGAGTATGGCATTTCCACTGAACACACTACAGTTCAGAGCTATGCATAAAAGAGTCAACTTCAAAGGTTATATATTTACAAAGAAATTCAAGTTGGCCATGTTATCCATTGCTGGGATATGATGTTTGAGCATCTGGAGGAGAGGCATGACTAATCTGGTCTTGGACCTCTGTGAAAGGTATGGGTGGCCACAATCCAGCAGCAGGGTGTCACTGTGAATTCAAATTAGTCAAATTGGTATGATTGTTATTGATATATGTCCAGTGATGTTTTTCATCTTCAGTTATTCATTGCCTGGTGCACAGGGTGATATCCTAACTCACTGTCCACATGGGGATGTGATCTTAATAAATAATCCAGCCACGCTGAATATATATTTGACAGCTCTCTCTGCACAGAGTGCTTTGAGGACACCTACGTACATACCCGATACTCAATTTTATGCTGGCACTGTATTATAATAATGATGATTAAGGCCGCTGTGTTATTTTCCTACATATACCAGACAATACTAATAAAATGTTATTGAAAAGCGCAATCATATATAGATGCCAGTATGTTTCAGGTTGGACCAACAAGGGGTGGCCAAGAATTACAACGGGAGGAAATTCTGTTTGCATTCCTCACCACGTTAAATCCTCCAAATGAGGATTTACTAATTCCCTGGCAAATCAGGAGTCTTTCCTTTATCTCCTTTCGCAAAGAACCCGTGACCTGAATTTGCCCACATTCATACATCTTGTAGAATAAAACATTTTGTCTTTGATGTTGAAGGAGAAGTGCTGTTCAGTCGTGTATGATAGTGCAAAATATTGTGAGGCTAAAAAAGAAATAATTCTCGGGCATGCATGTGTCCCATACATATTACACCTATTCTTAGTGCATTTGACGTCAATTGTTTATAGTGCCCTTTAGCCCTGCACATTATTGATTCCAAGGAACAGCAACAAAGAACGTCTTTTTCCCAGTTTTGTCAATGTCAGCGAGAGACTGTTTAATGCATAACCTTGACGCATAAACAAGCTATTTGCTTAACAATGTGATTCATTCAACTAAAGGGTTACATCACAATGTATGTTCTATTCTGTCAAATGCAGATATTATTCATTTTAATGGGCATTTGTTCTACAGCTGTGTGAGACCTCTATGTGTTTTTTTCTTATTTAACTTAGCAGTTTAGGCAACGAACTCTTAAAGCTGATACATTTCACTACATCACTATCCACTGCAAACGCGGTTCCTTTAGGAGTTAAGGTGCCTCTGGAGATCAGCTTGACAGAGACTTCAGGAGTGATAGGTGCTGCTGAGTGGTATCCAGGGTCTCAGCAAACTATGAAATCATGTATTTGTTTAGGACAGATCCCATTCGCCATCGTACATACCACATCATGCCACATATAGAAAAATCCTTTATAGAATGTCACCCATACCTTAAAAGCTCTGAGTTAATATCTGACATCATTAAAAACCGACCCCTCTGACTCTCCACTAATCTCTGCTGGCTAATGCTTGTATTTTAATCAACTGTATTTGTGAGTACGAGGTAGGGCTCTTAGGAACATGAGTGGATTTTCTGCAGGCACAAGATTGGTATAGGTAGGTATTCTCCAATGATATAGATGAGCTAAGGTTCAATAATATAAAGTCCGTGTTGGTGCTCAGTCCACCAACCATTTCCGGTACAAACAGATTGGGTCTACTATGTCCTGTTACCAGTCGTGGCTCGTGGGGTTACAGTTGGCGGTGTGGGGCTCGTTGGAAGCGTGGGTAATATTAATAAAATCAAAAAATACATTAAAAACAATTACCTGTATGACACGCCGCCGGTCCTCCATCTCCTCAGCAGCAGGCAGGAACAGGCTCAGAACAGCATTAGGATAGGCTGGGAGTGCCCAGCCAGGGCTCTCCCAGGCAGACTGGGAGCTGTCCCGAGATGGCCAGTGTTAGACATGGCACCATTGCCATGGTCTCCCCTAACTTTTTGCCTCTACTTTGCAGGTTGCTTGTGTGTGCTGGACTCTGTTTTTGCTGTTTTGTTTTCTCTTGACACTTTACCACTGCTGACCAGTGCTTAAGTGTAAGGGTTCCCTGTATAAATTATATCCATGATTGGCATATTTGATTTACTAGTAAGTCCCTAGTAAAGTGCACTAGAAGTGCCCAGGGCCTGTCAATCAAATGCTACTAGTGGGTCTGCAACACTTGTTGTGCCACCCACAGTAGTAGCCATATAAACTCGGCTCAGACCTGCAATGGCAGTGTTTGTGAGTGCAGTTTTAAACTGCCAATTCGACTTGGCAAGTGTACCCACTTGCCAGGCCTACACCTTCCCTTTTTATACATTTAAGGCACCCATAAGGTAGGCCCTAGGTAGCTCCATGGTCAGGGTGCATTGTCTGTTAAAGGTGGGACATGTACTTATGTGTTTTACATGTCTTGACAGTGAAAGGCTGCCAAATTTGTTTTTCACTGTTGCAAGGCCTATCTCTCTCATAGAATAACATGGGGACTGGGGATATTATTAAAGAGAAGATTCCCTTTAGGAGCAGATAGATGTGAAGTTTGGGGTCTCTGAACTCACAATTTAAAAAATCACCTTTTAGTGAAGTTGGTTTTTAGATTGTGTGTTTGAAAATGCCACTTTTAGAAAGTAGGCATTTTCTAGCTTCAACCATTCTGTGATTCTGCTTGTTTGCGGATTCCATGTCTGGGTCAGTTTTACAGTTGGGCTGTTTGCACCTCTCCTCTAGACAGTGACACAAAGGGAGCTGGGTTGTAGCCTGCATATCCTGATGGGCCATCTGGGCTGAGGGGAGGAGTGGTCACTTGCCCCTGAAAGGGCTATGCCTGCCATCACACAATGCAGTCTCCAACTCCCTGGTGTGTGTCTCGGGCCTGGCCTGGGCAAGGCAGTAACTTGAAAACAACAGAGACTTCTCTTTGAAGTAGGTCTACTTCAAAGGCAGAAAGGGATATAAGAAGAACACCCAAAACCCCTGAAAATCAGATTACTTCTGGAACCTAGAGGAACCTCTGCCAAGGAGAAGAGTTGGAGAAGCTGGCTAAGGAGTACTGCCCCTTTGCCTGTGACTGTGCTTTGCTGGGTTGGCCTACAGTAGCTGTTTCTACCTGAGAGAGGACAAACACTGACTTTTGTGCGACTTCCCACTGGTGAAGAATTATCAAGAGCTTGAACTGAGCTTGCCTCCTGTTGTTGAAGTCTCAGGGACAACAAAGACTTCTTTCTGCCAACACTTGGGCTTTCTGCTGAGAGTCCTACCTGCCAAGGGGTGCCCTAACCTGTCTCTGTGACCTTGAAAGGTGCAGCTGGTGGAAAAGACAGCAATCCACACAAAGACCACTGTTGGAGGGAAACTTTTGACTCACCACCGGCCTCGTAGCTGAAAAAATGATGCACTGCCGGACTCACTGCTAAAATTGATAATCCACCTGCATTGCAGTTGGAAGATCGACACAACTCGTCTGGAGAAACAACGTGCAACACCTGCAGCTACCGCTGCTAATGACGCAAACACCCACCAGCACGGTTTCTGAACACCATTTGACCGAATTTCAATGCAACATCGCTGGGCGAGGAAAACCAATGCAAAGCCTATCTGGACCCGAGGTGCTCGTCCAGATCAACAAATCAGTCTCTTGCAGGAGAGAAGAAAGGACGACCGGAGAAGGAATGATGCACGTTCTCGCTTGCGGGTGAAAAATCGACACATTGCTGGCCTTTTTTGATGCACACTCTGCCGTGCGGCTTTATTTTGACATTACCCAGGTACTTTTGTGCGCTAACAGCGTTCTCACTGTTTTCTAAGGATTTAAGACTCTTAGGCCCTCATTATGACATTCAAGCTGACTGCCGCCAACATACTGCCGGCGTGGCTGTTTACCGCTACCCATATTATGACACACACATAGCAATCCATCACCATACAGCCACACACACAAGTCCGCCAGCCCAAAGGTCAGTGATAAACTGGCGGTACTAAAACCCACACCGTTACGCCAACAGAACTACGCCCACAACATTATGACACACGAATCACAGTGGCGGACATTCAACCGCGGTAAACCATTGGTGGTACATACCCCTGTGCTCAAAATACACACATACATTCAAAACACCCCACATTGGACAATTCAAACTACACACACCTGACACACATACACACACCACACCCACACACCCATATAAAACACACATACACTACCCACAACCCTTTACAACTAAATAAAATGGACAACAGAGAGATAGAGGCACCAAGAGCGCCCAAAGAACCAGAGCCACATTACACCATCACCCATACTTCATCCACGCACCTTACAGCACATACCTCAACACATCACCCCACACACCCTCACACACCACACACACTACACCTATGGCACCATAAAGACACCCCAAGTTCTCAGAGAAGGAGCTGAGGGTCATGGTGGAGGAAATCATCCGGGTAGAGCCACAGCTATTAGGATCACAGGTGCAGCAGACATCCATTGCTAGGAACATGGAGCAATGGCAGAAAATAGTGGACAGGGTCAACGCTGTGGGACAGCACCCCAGAACAAGGGATAACATCAGGAAAAGGTGGATCGACCTTGAGGGAAGGTGCATTCCACTCCAGCAAGACACCAGATAGCAGTACAGAGGACTTGCGGTGGACCCCGACCTCCTCCCCCACAACTAACAACATGGGAGGAGCAAGTCTTGGCAATCATGTATCCTGAGGGCCTCGCAGGAGTAGCTGGAGGACTGGACTCTGGTAAGTCAACTCTTTACTACTTTCACCGCCCTACCTGCATGCCATCACATAACCCACCCCTACGCTCACCCCATCACTCCACCACCTCACATACACCCCACCATCACAACCCACTCCTCCCAATACCAAGCCCTGCACGTAACACCAATGCACTGACCCACATCACAGGCCTGCATGGACACACATCACTAAAGCATACACATTAGAGAGATTCACCTAGCCCACAAAATCACTACTTACACAAGGGAAAGGTGACAGGGCAATCACAACCATATAGGGCAACACACCCATGCACAAGATGTCACATGCAGAAAAAATAACACTGCATTTACATCCCCACAGGTCCCCCACACAACGTTACCAAAGAGGAGGTACCAGGAACTTCCATTCCACCCCAGAAGAGGCCCACAGTGATGACAGCTCTGGACGCCTGGATCTGGATGACCAACCTGGTCCATCAGGGATCTCCGAACAGTCAGTTACCCAGGCACAGCCCCATACCACCACAGAGCCTCCCCCATCAGAAAACACCAGCACAGTACTCACCCAGCGGGCCCATACCTCTATTCCCAGGACACGTCAATCAGCAGTGTGTCCAACACTACAGGGACCCCAGGCCACCCCACAAACACAGGACGATCAGGGACCTGGGGTCAGTGGCAGTGGGCACACAGTTCAGGGGACAGAGGCACAGGACAACAGGGAAACTGGGAGGACTGCGGTGCAACGGGGGAGGACAGGCCCAGGGAACAGACTCTCCAGGAGGCACTCACCAACATCCTGGGAGCATACCACCATTCCCAGGAGACGATGGTCCAGATACTGGACACGTTGCAGAAGACACAACGGCTGCAGGCAGGACAGTACCTGGGGATCAGGGAGGACCTGAAGGACATCCACACCACCCTGGTTACCATTGCCGGAGTGCTGGCAGACATGGCCAACACCATGAGGGAGGCAGTGGCACACCACCGGGCCCCTGGCACTAGCCACACCGATGAACAGCCCTCCACCTCCGCTAGCGCTAGTGACAGGAGGCCTGCCACAGGACCAACAGGCCACCATCACCCCTCTCCCTCCAGAAGGAGAAGCACCTGGCAAACGGTCCCTGCGATCCAGGCAGAAGCCAGAGAATATTCCACTCAAACTCAAATGCAAACTCCAGAGAATCCAGAACACAGCTCCAGGCCTCGTCCTTGGCCTCCCCCGCCACGAACGAATCTCACCACACCTCAAATCCCTTCACTGGCTCCTCATAGACAAGAGAATCACTTTCAAGATCCTCATCCACGCACACAAATCCCTCCACAACACCGGCCCGACCTACCTCAACGAAAGAGTGAACTTCCACACTCCCACCCGCAACCTCCGATCAGCTGACCTCGCACTAGCTACAGTCCCCCGCATCCAACGAACCACCACCGGAGGCAGGGCCTTCTCCTACCTCACCCCCACAACCTGGAACTCCCTCCCCACCAACCTCCGCAAAACCAAAGACCTCCTACTCTTCAGAAAAAACCTCAAGACATGGTTGTTCGAACAGTAACCCCCCTTCACCCCCCCCACACGCGTCTTGAGACCCTCACGGGTGAGTAGCGCGCTCTATACATTTTTTTGATTGATTGATTGATTGAACATTGCCAAGACCCCCACCAGGAAATAGGACTCTCCTGATTGTCACCCTTGTGTCCCACTCTGTCACCCTGTCCACCTTGAACTGCCATTGCTGCCCTTCCTATGCCCCTTTGGACAATGTCCCTGTGATACAAATAGACTGGACTCTACCCTGGACCTTCCTCCACCATCAACCCAGCCCATTCCACTACTCCCTCTACTTCTTAGCACTTAAATAAACACCAGTGAAAAAAATACAAGTATGGAGTCTGTCAAATGATTCAACTATGTATTCGTTTAACAAACTTGAAACACGGCAATATAATTGTACAGGAATAAATACCTAGGAATAACCTGTAGTAGGCTGCAGTCAACACACCAGGTGCCAGAGTGGGGCACAGATATCTGAAAATAGAGATGCCAAAGGATACAGTAAGTGGCTATAGAATTGGGAGAATCTGCCTGCCATGTACAATGTCAAACACAAAACTGTCAATGTAAAGTGAAGTTACAGTTTCTTACCTGTGTGACACTGGAAGCACTGTCGTATTATTGCTGTTCTGTTGTCCTCATCCTTATCCTCTTCCTCCTCAAGTTCACAATCCACAGGGTCCACTGCTGCCATACACCCATCTCCAGTCTCATCCTCCTGCAGAAAAGGCACCTGGTGTCTCAAGGCAAGGTTATGCAACATGCAGCAGGGCACAATTATCTGGCAGGCCTTCTTGGGTGAGTAGAACAGGTATCCACCAGTTAGATGGAGGCAATGAAACCTGGCCTTCAGTAAGCCGAATGTCCTTTCAATTATTCTTCTTGTTCGCCCATGTGCCTCATTGTAACATTCCTCTGCCCTTGTCCTGGGGTTCCTCACTGGGGTCAGCAGCCATGAGAGGTTGGGGTACCCAGAGTCACCTGTAAATATCGATGGACAACTGTTAGCCACACACTAACCCTTAGGGCCCACACCATACCCATACACCAACATCCACTGGGTAGAAACCAGGGCTCACCTATTAGCCACTCCTGGTGCCTCTGGAGTTGAGCCATCGCATATGGGATGCTGCTATTCCTCAGGATAAAGGCATCATGCACAGACCCAGGATACTTTGCATTGACGTGGGAGAAGTACTGGTCCACCAGGCACACCATCTGCACATTCAGAGAGTGAAAGCTCTTTCGATTTCTGTACACCTGTTCATTTCTCCAGTGGGGGGACAAATGCAATATGTGTTCCATCGATTGCCCCAATGATGTTGGGTATATGTCCCATTGCATAAAAGTCAGCTTTCACTGTGGCCAAATCCTCCACCTGGGGGGAAACGATGTAGCTGGGCATGTGGTTAATCAGGACAGACAACATTCTGGTCAGCACTATTGAGAACATTGGCTGTGACATTCCTGCTGCCAAGCCCACTGTCCCTTGGAAGGAGCCAGTTGCCAAGAAATGGAGCACAGATAGGACTTGCACAAGAGGGAAGATCCCAGTGGGGTTACAGATAGCAGATATCAGGTCAGGCTCCAATTGGGCACACAGCTCTGTGATTGTGGCCCTGTCCAGTCTATAGGTGAGGATAATGTGCCTGTCCTCCATTGTTGCAAAGTCCACCAGGGGTCTATACACGGGGGATGTCTCCATCTCCTATTCATGGCGGTTGCAATGTAGGGGGAAAAACAGTGAGCAGTTGGTCAATATTCCACATTTCCAAACTCTACACTGCATTGCATGCTGTGACTGTAACAGTATATTGTTTGATATGCCCAAATGCTGCCTATGTGTACTTTGACGCAGTTAGGTGCCATGGCCTGCCCCCCTCTGAAAAGGCGTCTGTCTGTCCTATGTGGATGGACATGTGGAAATTAGGTAATGCCACTGACGTTGTGCACCATTGCGGGAGGTGGCGGTCGAGTACCGCCGTGCAACTCCTCATTGGTTGTCATTGGGCTCTATGGGTTAAAGTGGCCAATGATGATGTACGCGGGCGGTGACGGTACGCACCACCGTGGACGTGACCGCCATTTACTATCTGTTCACTCACTTGCTACCTGACCTTCAACAGGAGAGGACCTACACTGCAAGTGCTGCTGTGTCTGGAACCTACCATAGCTCGTGTCACTGGGGAAAGGGCCCCTGCCTTCACCACTGCGGAGTTGGAGAGACTGGTGGATGGGGTCCTACCCCATTACCGAATGCTGTATGGGCCTCCAGACCAACAGGTGAGTACACTGTGAGCACGATGCATGGGGCATGAATGCATGGAGTGCTGTGTGTGGGTGCCTTGTGTGGGCGGGTGGTTGGTGGAAGGGTTCTGGGCAGCTTGATGCATGTATGGTGGGCAAAGTCTGTGCGTAAGGGGATGGGAGGGCCATGAGTGTAACAGGCCGGACGGTCTGACCATTCCTTTTCTATGTGTATTTTTCTGTAGGTTAGCGCCCATCAAAAAAAGGGTATATGGCGTGCCATCGTCAAGGATGTGCGGACCCGGAGGGTCTAAGGCAGGCGGAGCACCCACTGTTGCAAACGGTGGGAGGACCTGAGACACTGGGCAAGGAAGACGACGGAGGCCCAACTGGGGATGGCCTCCCAATGAGGAAAGGGTGCCCGTCAAACCCTGACCCCCTTGATGGCCCGCATACTGGCGGTAGCCTATCCGGAGCTGGATGGGTGCGTGAGGGAATCACAGCAGGCACAAGGGGGTGAGTACAGTTTTCCAGGTCTACTTGCGCGTGGTGGGGTGGTCTCCGGGTGGGTGATGTGGGCCTGTGAGTGCCCCTAGGACATTGCAGGATAGGTCCCATGTAGGGCAGGGGCTGATGAACCCACCTCCTACCAAGCTAGTAGACATCCTCTAATGGGCAGGGGTTTGTGGGTGTCAGGTATGCTGCTATTGGCGTTAGGTATTTCTGTCCATGGCCTGGTGACTTGCATTGCCACTGGTTGTGCATTGTCTTGTGCATAGGGCTGTTACCTCTGTGTGTGTGTCATGTACGCCAAAGGTGGTGTTGCTGACCTCATTTACAAAGTGTATCCTTTGTCTCTTCCTCCCTGTTAGAAATGGGGTCTCTGGTTGACAGTCAGGTTACCCCCTGTTCAAGCAAGGACCCTCACTCTAGTTAGGATAAAAGAGAATCACCCTCAGCTAACCCCTGCTTACCCCCTTGGTAGCTTGGCAGAGCAGTAGGCTTAACCTCAGAGTGCTGGGCGTAAAGTATTTGTACCAACACACACAGTAGCTTAATGAAAACACTACAAAATGACACAACACCAGTTTAGAAAAATAGGAAATATTTATCTAGACAAAACAAGACCAAAACGACAAAAATCCAACATACACAAGTCAAGTTATGATTTTTTAAAGGTTTAAAATAAAAAGAGTCTTTAGGTAGTTGTAACACCACACTAGCGCTGCTAGCGGGAAAATGTACCTGGTTTGCGTCAAAAATAACCCCGCACGGGCGGTGGGCGTCGAAAGTAACCCTGCACGGCTGTGTGCGTCGAAAACAACTCGGCACGGCGGTGCGCGTTGAAAAAGCCAGCCACACGACGATCCGAAAGTCCCGCGGCGCAGGGTGCGATCTCTCAGCCTCCGTCAGCGATGCTGCGCGTCGTTTCTCCTGCTCCGGGCGTCGGTTTTTCGGTCGCGTTTCCTGCGGCGTCGTTTCTCAGCTGCGGAACCGGCGTCGCGTCGTTTTCTCAGCCGCGATCGGATTCGCGTCGATCTTTTCTCCGCACGGCGCTCGGTGCGTGTATTTTTGTCCTTAGGCTGCCAGCCTCTCCTTTCAGGGTCCCAGGAACTGGAAGGGCACCACAGAGCAGAGTAGGGGTCTCTCCAGAGACTCCAGGTGCTGGCAGGAAGAAGTCTTTGCTATCCCTGAGACTTCAACAACAGGAGGCAAGCTCTACATCAAGCCCTTGGAGATTTCTTCTTCAAGATGGAAGGCACACAAAGTCCAGTCTTTGCCCTCTTACTCTGGCAGAAGCAGCACTGCAGGAAAGCTCCACAAAGCACAGTCACAGGCAGGGCAGCACTTGTTCCTCAGCTATCAGCTCTTCTCCAGGCAGAGGTTCCTCTTGGTTCCAGAAGTGTTTCTGCAGTTTGTAAGTTTGGGTGCCCTTCTTATACCCATTTTAGTCTTTGAAGTCACCTTCCTTCAAAGGGGACTCACACCTTCTTGTGAAATCCTGCCTTGCCCAGGCAAGGCCTCAGACACACACCAGGGGGTTGGAGACAGCATTGTCAGAGGCCGGCACAGTCCTTTCAGATGAGAGTGACCACTCCACCCCTCCCTCCTAGCAGAGATGGCTAATCAGGAAATGCAGATTACACCCCAGCTCCCTTTGTGTCACTGTCTGGTGTGAGGTGAAAAACAACCCAACTGTCAAACTGACCCAGACAGGGAATCCACAAACAAGGCAGAGTCACAGAATGGTTTAAGCAAGAAAATGCTCACTTTCTAAAAGTGGCATTTCCAAACTCACAATCTTAAAATCAACTTTACTAAAAGATGTATTTTTAAATTGTGAGTTCAGGGATCCCAAACTCCACATGTCCATCTACTCTCTAGGGGAATCTACACTTTAATCATATTTAAAGGTAGCCCCCATATTATCCTATGAGAGAGACAGACCTTGCAACAGTGAAAACGAAATTGACAGTATTTCACTGTTAGGACATATAAACCACATTACTATATGTCCTACCTTATCCATACACTGCACCCTGCCCTTGGGGCTACCTAGGGCCTACCTTAGGGGTGCCTTACATGTAAGGAAAGGGAAGGTTTAGACCTGGCAAGTGGGTACACTTGCCAAGTCGAATTTACAGTGTAAAATTACACATACAGACACTGCAGTGGCAGGTCTGAGACATGATTACAGAGCTACTTATGTGGGTGGCACAACCAGTGCTGCAGGCCCACTAGTAGCATTTGATTTACAGGCCCTGGCACCTCTAGTGCACCTTACTAGGGACTTACTAGTAAATCAAATATGCCAATCATGGATAAACCACTTACATACAATTTAAACAGGAGAGCATATGCACTTTAGCACTGGTTAGCAGTGGTAAAGTGCTCAGAGTTGAAAAGCCAACAGCAACAGGTCCGAAAAAATTAGGAGGCAGGAGGCAAAAAGACTGGGGATGACCCTGCATAAGCAAAAGTCCAACACGACCCCCTACCAGCCTAAAGCCAGGGGAGAACAATCAATACCTTGATGTACTTCCCTGATTGGGGCGATAGAACAAGGACCCAGGCCCAAAACAGCAGGGGCATGTTCCAGTTCTACGCCTTCCTGACTCCAGTTGGATCCCTCTGTCCATACTCTCAGGGCCCACTAAGCTAACCCATGGGGAACCCTTCTCCACATCTACAGACACCATCTGTGCAGCACCTAACTTTACTTTGCTCACAGATGAATTGCAATGGGCAGATAGTACCACCAGGGCCAACACAGTGGTGTTGCCCACTCCACCCCCGGGGTGTGACTCTCGTCCTCCCCCCCCCAGGGGCAACTCTGTCCACCAGGACAGCAAGCCACAGTGGCCCCAGACAACTGTCAGGGATGAGAGCCCGACCTCAGGCCTCTCTAACCACTGTGACTGTGGAGAGTGGGGGGTGGTAGCCCCAGGTGCCTGGCACCCTTTGACCACTCTCTCTTCCACCAGGTCAGGGATGTTAACCTGACCCTGGTCCTCCCCTCTGGGGCTCTGTACCCTCCCTGCAGAAGCGGCACCCCCAGAGTCAAAAACTGTCAGGGTGCTTGTAGAAGCAGTCCTGCACAATTCTTCCATCAGTGCAGGGATGTTAACCTGCAACTGATCCTCCAACCTGGGGTCTGTACCTTCAGGTTGGACCAGGGCCAGGGGTGAGGCTTCCCTCCCCCTGCCCTCTCTTCTGGGGTCCTGAACCACCCAACTAGGAGTGCCCCCCCCAGAAGACAACATGGTAGGGGCACTGTTAGCAGTAGCCCCTTCCTCCAGGTCAGGGGGGACACCCTTAACCTGGCCTCCCAATCCAGGGTCTGTACCCACAGACTGGATCACTGCCTGGCAAACCAGGGCTTCCTGGGGGGCATACCTACCCCCCACCAGGTCAGAGTTTACCCTCTGAACCTGGTCATCCAACCCAGGGTCACCACCCTGCGGTTGAACCACTGCCTGGCACACCAGGACTTCCTTGGGAGCACACTTACCCCCCATCAGGTCAGAGTTTACCCCCTGAACCTGATTATTCAACCCAGAGTCACCACCCTGCGGTTGAACCATTGCCTGGCACACCAGGATTTCCAGGGGGGCACACTTACCCCCCTCAAGGGACACACTGTCCCGAAGGGCCACACAAGAGTCTGGCTGGCGCAGGTCTCCTGACCTCTGCCCATGTGACAGAGTCTGGATTCCCCCCAGCCCAGAAATGGTCTCACCAAGGTCATTCATGGGGGGCTCTGCTCTCAGAGCTGACCCCTGACCCTCCAGGTTCTCCACTGGGGTCCGCAACCCCCTCTCAACCCTCTGTCTGGACTTCTGCACCCCCTCACTAGGAGTGGTACTGCCAGACACCAGAACTGGTGGGACGCTGGCTACAGCCGCCCCCCCAAGTTCTCCTGACACTGTGGGGTCTCCCTCAACAGATGGCCCTATGGTACAGGCTAGGCTCCCCTCCTGGTGTTCCCGCAGGGAACCCTCCTGGACCTGGGACCGGATCTCGGGCACCTTGGGCCTCAACCCATCCCCATTCCCTCTCCTCTGAGACAGGACATGGGGTCCCTCACCCATCCCACTACACTGGGACCTACCTGGGACACTACAATCCTTCCCTACCTCACCTGGTTGGGAACTACCTAGACCACTCCTCTCAGGAGCACCCCCAAATGCCTCTTCAGACTCTCTGGTACTCACCCAGAAGTCTGCCTCCATTGTAAGCTCCCTGGGGTCAGAGAACTCACACTCCACCTGGTGTTGGCATAGCTCTGGAAAATAAGGACTAGACATATGCTCTCCAGCAATTACATCACTCAGCCCCTCACATGAATTAACCAAAGTACCCTTCACCCAACCATCCAGTGACTCTGCTTTGACAAAGCACCCCACATCACCCTCCTGAGACTGGTGAGACAGTACCTGACTGTCCCTGACACTCAACCCACACTCTTCTGGGATGTCTTCACACTCCATAACCAGGACTTCTACTTGGGGGGAACCCCTCTCCCTGTCACTCTCAACTAGAGTCAGTAGAGTGTCCCTCCCACCAGTAGGAATATGACTCCCCATGCCAGTTCCCCAATCCACCTCAGGGACCCTGTGCATCACTGGAGCTACCTCATACCCCTGAACCTCCTGGCGTGTGTTAACTCCCTCCTTCAAGTAGGGCACCACCTCTCTGGGCATGTGCACTTCTGCAGCATCACTGGATATACAATTGTTGCTGCCACCATTCCAGCTGGACTCAGCCCTCATGACTTCCAGCTCTTTCAATTTAAGCTCGTAAGCATAAATCATTTTTTTAATCTCTAAGTTCCTCCTCCTTTCTTCCAGCTCCCAATCGAGCTTTTTCAGCTCCCATTGGTACTCCCTCTCTGCCTGTCTGTCCTGTAACTCTTCAGGAGTCAGACCCTTGGGTGACACCCTGCCATCCCTCCTGGGGACCCTCCCCCCAGGCGTAACAGGTTCCTCCACTACACCACTGTGTATCCTCTGCACTTCCCCACCCATATTCTCCTCCTCTGTGTGCCCTCCAGCCTTCTTGATTGTCACCCAAGCCCTCTGTGCCTGTTGCAGCTCCCCCTCCCTGGTGGAGCTCTCAGTGGGACAGTCAAGATCTTTAAGGAACTGTTTCAATTGAGCAACTGAGTACTCCTTCAGTTTCTCCATTTCAAACACAGCTCCAGCTGTTGCATCTCCAGATTGAGACATGATGGTCACAAGTGCAAAGTTCCAAAAGGCAGAAAAAAATAATTTCCCAATGAAGTAAAAAGAATCAGTCAAGGGATCAGCAAAATCATGGAAGTAGAATAAAAAGAGTCCTTAAGAGAAAAATCAAAAGATCACCAAACAAGTAGTATGTGGTCACGTAGTGGTCTGAGATCAAAACAGTAGTGTACACTTAATTACTGTATGTCAAGTACAAACACAAGTCCAATCCCGACCGCTGGTCACCAATGTTAGAAATGGGGTCTCTGGTTGACAGTCAGGTTACCCCCTGTTCAAGCAAGGACCCTCACTCTAGTTAGGATAAAAGAGAATCACCCTCAGCTAACCCCTGCTTACCCCCTTGGTAGCTTGGCAGAGCAGTAGGCTTAACCTCAGAGTGCTGGGCGTAAAGTATTTGTACCAACACACACAGTAGCTTAATGAAAACACTACAAAATGACACAACACCAGTTTAGAAAAATAGGAAATATTTATCTAGACAAAACAAGACCAAAACGACAAAAATCCAACATACACAAGTCAAGTTATGATTTTTTAAAGGTTTAAAATAAAAAGAGTCTTTAGGTAGTTGTAACACCACACTAGCGCTGCTAGCGTGAAAATGTACCTGGTTTGCGTCAAAAATAACCCCGCACGGGCGGTGGGCGTCGAAAGTAACCCTGCACGGCTGTGTGCGTCGAAAACAACTCGGCACGGCGGTGCGCGTTGAAAAAGCCAGCCACACGACGATCCGAAAGTCCCGCGGCGCAGGGTGCGATCTCTCAGCCTCCGTCAGCGATGCTGCGCGTCGTTTCTCCTGCTCCGGGCGTCGGTTTTTCGGTCGCGTTTCCTGCGGCGTCGTTTCTCAGCTGCGGAACCGGCGTCGCGTCGTTTTCTCAGCCGCGATCGGATTCGCGTCGATCTTTTCTCCGCACGGCGCTCGGTGCGTGTATTTTTGTCCTTAGGCTGCCAGCCTCTCCTTTCAGGGTCCCAGGAACTGGAAGGGCACCACAGAGCAGAGTAGGGGTCTCTCCAGAGACTCCAGGTGCTGGCAGGAAGAAGTCTTTGCTATCCCTGAGACTTCAACAACAGGAGGCAAGCTCTACATCAAGCCCTTGGAGATTTCTTCTTCAAGATGGAAGGCACACAAAGTCCAGTCTTTGCCCTCTTACTCTGGCAGAAGCAGCACTGCAGGAAAGCTCCACAAAGCACAGTCACAGGCAGGGCAGCACTTGTTCCTCAGCTATCAGCTCTTCTCCAGGCAGAGGTTCCTCTTGGTTCCAGAAGTGTTTCTGCAGTTTGTAAGTTTGGGTGCCCTTCTTATACCCATTTTAGTCTTTGAAGTCACCTTCCTTCAAAGGGGACTCACACCTTCTTGTGAAATCCTGCCTTGCCCAGGCAAGGCCTCAGACACACACCAGGGGGTTGGAGACAGCATTGTCAGAGGCCGGCACAGTCCTTTCAGATGAGAGTGACCACTCCACCCCTCCCTCCTAGCAGAGATGGCTAATCAGGAAATGCAGATTACACCCCAGCTCCCTTTGTGTCACTGTCTGGTGTGAGGTGAAAAACAACCCAACTGTCAAACTGACCCAGACAGGGAATCCACAAACAAGGCAGAGTCACAGAATGGTTTAAGCAAGAAAATGCTCACTTTCTAAAAGTGGCATTTCCAAACTCACAATCTTAAAATCAACTTTACTAAAAGATGTATTTTTAAATTGTGAGTTCAGGGATCCCAAACTCCACATGTCCATCTACTCTCTAGGGGAATCTACACTTTAATCATATTTAAAGGTAGCCCCCATATTATCCTATGAGAGAGACAGACCTTGCAACAGTGAAAACGAAATTGACAGTATTTCACTGTTAGGACATATAAACCACATTACTATATGTCCTACCTTATCCATACACTGCACCCTGCCCTTGGGGCTACCTAGGGCCTACCTTAGGGGTGCCTTACATGTAAGGAAAGGGAAGGTTTAGACCTGGCAAGTGGGTACACTTGCCAAGTCGAATTTACAGTGTAAAATTACACATACAGACACTGCAGTGGCAGGTCTGAGACATGATTACAGAGCTACTTATGTGGGTGGCACAACCAGTGCTGCAGGCCCACTAGTAGCATTTGATTTACAGGCCCTGGCACCTCTAGTGCACCTTACTAGGGACTTACTAGTAAATCAAATATGCCAATCATGGATAAACCACTTACATACAATTTAAACAGGAGAGCATATGCACTTTAGCACTGGTTAGCAGTGGTAAAGTGCTCAGAGTTGAAAAGCCAACAGCAACAGGTCCGAAAAAATTAGGAGGCAGGAGGCAAAAAGACTGGGGATGACCCTGCATAAGCAAAAGTCCAACACTCCCCTTTTGTTTTGTCACCCTGTCCTTATGTGCATTAGCATCATCTGGCAGAGGAGCAGAGGCACCGGCGACGGAGGGAGATGCATTCCACAGGGCCCAGGAGGCCGAATCCACTGATGGTGAGGGGACCAGTGGGACAGAGGGCGAGGGGAGCACCACGGCAGAGACAGGAGGGGACAGTTCTGACAGTGATAGCTCCTCCGATGGAAGCTCCTTGGTGGTGGCAGACACCTCTTTGCCCATCCCAAATATAGGTACAGCTGCCACTCCCCGTACCAGCAGTGCTCTCCAGGCAGCCCCTCAGCGTGTTTCCCGTGCTCGCTCACCCAGCAGGGTGGGCATCTCCTTTGACCCAGGCACCTCAGGCCCTGCCCCAGTTAGCCCTGCTTCCCTGAGTGAGAAGGCTATTGACCTCCTGAGTTCCCTCTCTGTTGGGTAGTCAACCATAGTAAATGCCATCCAGGGGCTGGCAGTCCATTTGCAACAAACAAATGCATTCCTGGAGGTTATTCACTCTGGCATGGTGGCCCAACAGAGATCAATCCAGGCTCTGGCCTCCTCCCTGATGGCAGCCATTGTCCCTGTTTCTAGCCTCCCCCCTCCAACTTCCTCTATCCAGTTCAATTCCCCTCAACTCCAACGTATCCCAAGCACACAGGCAGACCAGCATGCACACAAGACAACACCCAGGAGTGGCTCAGGCAAACACAAGCACCACACATTATCCCACAGGCACTCACACTGCCTCCACTGTGTCCCCCTCCTCCTCGTCCTCCACCTCCCTCCCAGTACTGTCTCCTCTCACACCTGCAGGCACTACATCCTCATTGATTACAACCATCACCAGCACACCTATTAGTACACACCCATAACTGGCAGTCACCCCCCTCACATCCATGCACACATCCCCTGTGTCCTCTCCCACTGTGTCTGTGCCCCCTCCTCCCATAGTACACAAACACAAGCACTCAGACACCCAACAGCCATCCACCTCACAACAGCATCCAGTCCATGCACCTGCACCCAAAAGAAGCAACAGACGCCTCCTACAACCTCTTCCTCCACTCCCAAACCTTCACCCTCTTCCTGCCCCAATGTCCCTAAGAAGATTTTCCTCTCCACTGTTGACCTCTTCCCTACACCTCCACCCCATCCTACACGTCGGGCCAGGGTGGTCAGAACCCAGGCGAGCACCTCAGCTACCTAGTCCATGGCAACAGTAGTGTTAACAGCTACTGCAGGTGGGAGAGGCTTCGGGGGAACCAGGCAAAAGCACTGAAAGTGTGCCTGCACCAGCTGGGAAAGTGAAGGGCAAGGAGGCACCACCAGCTGGCAAAGGGAAGGGCAAGGGGCTTACACCAGCAGGCAGGAAGGACTGGACGCCTGGTGCTGGGACTGATTTGGAGCCCCCACCACCAACCATAGTGGTTCAGCTGGCCGAGGCTGCAGGGGAAGGGCTGGAGCCTCCCCCCACCACTGCCTGCACCGCCACCAGCACTGCCAGCAGCACCACTGCCAGCAGCAGCAGTCCCAGTGGGCAGCCATCCGAGGCTGCAGGGGATGGGCTGGGTCCTCCCCCCACCACTGCCAGCCCCGACACCAGCCCGCCACTGTCCCCACTGAGCAGCCGTCATCGCCGGGGGGCAGTGTATAGTCCTACCTCCATGGGGTGTAGTGCGTCCTTGCCCCTGTAAATCCTGTAGGCGTGACGCCCAGGTGAGAGACTGTGACCTTGTACTCCTCATCATCTGCAACACAGGGCACAAGGCCCTCTCCAGAACCAGTGGAAGAAACCATCTACTCACCCTATCCTGGCCAGGATGAAGCACACTGGGCACAAGGCCCCCTCTAGAACCAGTGGAAGAAGCCATCCACTCACCCTATCCTTGCCAGGATGAAGCACACTGGGCACAAGGCCTCCTCCTGAACCAGTGGAGAAGCCACACAAGTTCAAGTTTATTTATTCAATGCATACTTAATAAAAATCAATACATCACATCACATACAATAGACAGTGGAGAAGCCAACCACTAGAGAGACTGTGGCCTTGCACTCCCCAGGACCAAGCAGTGGGCAAACCACCCACTAGAAAGACTAAGGCCTTGCACTCCCCAGGACCAAGCAGTGGGCAGACCACCCAGTAGAGAGGCTGTGGCCTTGCACTCCCCAGGACCAAGCAGTGGGCAAACCACCCACTAGAGAAACTGTGGCTTTGCACTTCCCAGGACTAAGCAGTGGGCAAACCATCCACTGGTGAGACTGCGGCCTTGCACTCCCCAGGACCAAGCAGTGGGCAAACCACCCACTAGAGAGACTGTGGCCTTGCATTCCCCAGGACCAAGCAGTGGGCATGTAGCCCCCTCGAGGATCAATGGCATTGTACCATCTTCCGGCTGAGGTGCCCCCCATTCTCCGTACACCTGAGGTGCCTGTGTATTTTCAACCTGATGCCCCCGCAGTGTTCTCTCTGTGTTGCTGCAGGAGTGAGGTGGGGCCTTGGTCTATGTGTAGTAGCTCTGTGGCCCATGGACATTGAGGACTGGGCAGTGTATCTCCATTTGTAAATATGTATATACTTTTTGATTTTGACACCACGTATTTATACTATTTTACCTTATTACACTCACTTTAATCAATTCCTTTTGTCTTTGCTTTATTCCTGAGGGGTACGGGTTGGATATGTAATGTTGTTGCATGTGGTTGTGTGTAGGGTGTTGCGTGTGTGTGTCACTCTCTTTTTCCTCCCCCATCCCCTGTGTGCTAGGCGGCAGTACTCACCGTGGTTTTCTTTGCCGGCGTTGATGTTCATAATGCAGGAAGAGGTATAGCAGCATGGGGAAGATGTGCATCTTTGGCTCCATGACGCCGTGGTTGTTCCCTAAGTGTCCAGAGGTGAGTCCTTTGCCTTCTGTGTTCTGTTTTCACCATGCTTTTGTTGGTGTTGGTACCGCCCCGGAAAAGGTGGCGGATAGGCCTGTCTTAATACAGTGGGCGGAACATTGTCTTCCGGCTGGCTGTTGGCGGTTACCACTGTGGTGCTTGTTGCTACTGCCGTTGTGGCCGGTGTGTCAAAGTGGCTGTCTGTCTGGGCGATTTCCGCCGTTGTCATAATTTCTTTTTTTTACCGCCGGCCTGTTGGCGGTATTACCGCTGCTTTATTACCGACCGCCAGGGTTGTAATGAGGGCCTTATTTTTTTTTTAATTCATATCTTGACTTTTCTATGTTCGATTTTTGTCATTTTGCTCTTGTTTTGTTTAGATAAATTTTATCTATTTTTCTAAAACTGTGTTGTGTCATTTTGTAGTGTTTTCACTGAGGTACTGAGTGTGTTGGTATAAATACTTTACACATTGCTTCAGAAGTTAAGCCTGCCTGCTCGTGCCAAGCTACCAAGGGGGTGAGCAGGGGTTAACTGAGGGTGATTCTCCTTTACCCTGACCAGAGTGAGGGTCCTTGCTTGGACAAGGGGTAACCTGACTGCCAACCATAGACCCCATTCCTAACATTGGTGATCAGCGGTTGGGACTGGACTTGTATTTGTGCTTGACATACAGTGATTAAGTGTACACTACTGTTTTCAGTGCAGACCATTACGTGACCACATACTACTTGTGATTTTAGCTTTTTTATCTTTTTTGGATTTTTTCCTACTTACATTTTGTGGTAATCCTTGATTGACTTTTTGAACTCTTGGGAACTTGCTTTTCTGCCTTTGAAACTTTGCACTTTTAACTCTTCATCATGTCTCAATCTGGAGATGCATAAGCTGGAGCTGCTTTTGATTTAGGGAAACTGGAACGCTATACAGTTGTCCAGTTGAGGCATTTCTGCAAAAACCTTGCTTGCCCCATTAAAGGCTTCCCCAGGAAGGAGGAGCTGCAAAAGGCACTGAGGGCCTGGGTAACAGCCAAGGAAGCTGAGGGGCACATAGAGGAGGAGGATGAGGAAGAGCAATCCATACACAATGGTGTAGAGGGTGGGTCTGTTATGTTCAGGGGAGGGTCTCCAGGGCAGGTAGCAGTGTGTCATCCAAGGGTCTGACCCCTGAAGAATTGCAGGACGGACAGGCAGAAAGGGAGCACCAGTGGGAGTTGAAGAAACTGAGGATGGCCATAGAGGAGAAAAAGTTATTGTTGGCTCATGAGCTCAGCTTGAGGGAGATGGATCAGAGGAGCCAGTCTAGTAGGGATGGTGGCAACAGTAACACAGTGCAGCCTGAGAAGAGGGTACACATTCCTAAGGACCTTTTGAAGGATTACAAAAAAGAGAGGATGACATACTGTAGTGGTTCAAGGGGTATGAGTCTGCTCTCCATATGAATCTGGTCCCTGAAGCTCATTGGGGGGTGGGTCTGTGCACTTCGAGGTAGAGGGGTGGGATACTCTGGCATCCTTAGGGGATCCCCAGGAGCTCACCTACCCTATCATGAAGGACACCCTGATCACAATGTATAGTCTCACCCCTGGTAAGTATAAGGACAAGTTTAGGTCCTATAAGAAGAAGGAATTCTAAACATGGTTGGAATGTGTTGATTCTTTTTGCAGGTCACTGGATGGTTGGGTGAAGGGCAGTAAGGTAACAACGTATGAGGGTCTTTACAATGTGATTGCTTGGGAGCATTTGTACAGTTTATGTTTTCCAGAGCTGTGTCAGCACCTGATTGACAGCAAGCTGACTGACCCCAGGAAGCTTGCACAGGAAGCAGCCCATTGGGAGAGCACCAGGGTCCAAAAGAGATATAGGGAGACCATGCCAAGGGTGGGCAGGGTCCCCATCAGAAGAAGTGAGGGTGTAAGGGTAAACAGGGGGAGTTCTCTAAAGAGCCCCAACCTAGTTCCCAGGGTAAAGAATCCCAGTCCCGACCAGAAATTAAAACATGGGTCTCTACAGGGAAACCTGCAGAGAGGGGTCCCGGAGGGGGGACCCCTAATATCCCAAGTGGACACCGGCACCCACTGGTGCTCAGTCACAGAGTTAGGCCAGTGTAGTACTTGGGGAGTAGTTTGTTCCAGGTGGGTGGGAGCCAGCTGAGATGACCCTTGTCTCACTAGGGGACAGTGAGATGGTCCAGAGGACCCTCATGCCTGATAACACTAAGAAGTACAGGTGGTGGGTGACCATCAATTGACAGAGGGTGGAGGCTCTGAGATACACAGGAGCCAATGTGACTACAGTGAGGAGTCACCTGGTGTCTGAAGAGCAGATAGATCCCTGTGTACTTCATCAAGTAGTTGCAGTAGACAACTCAGAGCACCTATGCAGTGTGGTGCAGGTTCCCTTTGAATGGGAGGGTCTCAGGTTCCTTGAAGGTAGCTGTGAGTCCAACCATGCCTGTAGATTGTTTGCTTGGTTATGACCTGGAGGATTCCCCTTGGCAGGAGGTGGAACGTGGGTCACACTTGGAGATGATGGGTCTGCCTGGGTGGGTGTGTGTGTCTACCCGGTCTATGGCAGCCCGTCAGGGTGATCAGGAGACCCTGGGTCCTGAAAGAGTGCCCCTGGTGTCTGCCAGAAAGAGGAAGGGCAAGGGGTGTGTGAAACTGGCCCCAGAAGTTCCCACAGTCCAGGAGCAGGCTGAACGTGAGGGGGAGGCCCTGGAGCCTACAGGGGAACAGGTGGTTGAACTGAGCGAGGTCCCTGAGCTGTCACAGTGGCAGTATGAAGGGGGACCCACCGGGGAATCATTCCGGGAGGCACAGAAAACATGCCCTACTCTGGAGGTTTTGCGGCGGCAGGCTGCAAACCAGGCATATGGCAAGGAGCCTGGATCACATCTGATTTACTGGGAGGATGGCCTCCTCTATAGCGAGCCTAAGGTTCCTAAGCTTGGGTCAGCCCATGTGCTGGTGGTATCCCAGTGCTTCGGAGCCTTCTTACTAGGTCTGGCTCATGATGTGCCTTTAGCTGGACATTTGGGGCAGGACAAGAACTTTGAACGGCTTGTCACCCACTTTTACTGGCCCCTAATGTGCAGGCACTCAGATGCTCATTGTAAGTCGTGTCCAGCCTGTCAGGCAAGTGGCAAGAGTGTGGGGAAATGCAAGGCCCCCTTCAAACTTTCCCTGTGGTTAGTACCCTCTTTGAAAGGGTTGGTGTTGACATTGTGGGGCCTCTGGATCCCAAGACAGCCATGTGCAACAGATTTATCCTGGTCTTGGTGGACCATGCATCCATTCTTTTGTGATCAATCCCTGCCCCTGTGGAGGGCCTTGCATTGATTGGGATTTTTACCAGCATGGGGTTCCCCAAGGAGGTGGTGTCCGATAGGGGTACCAACTTCATATCAACTTATATGAAGTCACTGTGGAAGGCGTGTGTGATAACATACAAGTTCACCACACCTTCCCACCACCAAAGCAATGGTGTGGTTGAGAGATTCAACCGCACATTTAAGGGCATGATAATGGGCCTGTCAGAGACCTTGAGGCAGAAGTGGGGCATGCTCTTACCATGCCTTCCGTTTGCTTACAGGGAGCTGTCCCAAAAAGGGCTTGGCTTTAGTCCTTTTAAGCTGTTGTATGGCCACCCAGTGAGGGGACCTTTGAGCCTGGTAAAGGAGGCTTTGGAGAAGTCCCCTAGTTAACCTCACAGGTTGTATTCATTTACATGCTGGCTCTGAGAAACCATACTGCCCGCTTCAGAGCTCTCGCACAAGAGAACCTGGAAGCAAGCCAGGAAGACATGAAATGCTGGTATGACCAGAATGCCACTCTGGGTGAATTTCAACCTGGTCAGAAAGTGTGGGTGATGGTGCCAGTGGAGCCTAGGGTGCTCCAGGACAAATGGACTGGGTAATTTGAGGTGCTAGAGTGCAAGAGTGAAGTCTCATACCTGGTGGACTCCCAGAAACCCCTTTAGGGTCCTGCATTTTAACCAGCTCAATCCACACTTTGGGCTGACTGAATTGTGCAAGCTCCTAGCAACAGATGATAGTATGGAGGAAGAGAGTGAACATCTTCCTGACCTCCTGTCTGCTGGAGAAAAGGATGGGTCTGTCGAGGGAGTGAACCTCTGCCCCTCCCTAATCCAAGAGCATCAGAGGGACTGTTGCCAGGTGTTGGGGCAGTTCGTCTAACTGTTCTCCCTGAACCCAGCGGTAATACACTTGTGTACACATGATGTGGATACTGGGGACAGTCCTCCTGTTGAACACAAAGTTTACAGAGTGACTGACAGAGTTAGGTCTAACATTAAAGATGAAGTTTCTAAAATGTTAGCATTGGGGGTTATTGAGTTTTCTAGCAGCCCTTGGGCCAGCCCCGTTATTTTGGTCCCAAAGCCTGTTGCTCCTGGTGCGACTCCAGAAGTCCAGTTCTGTGTGGATTACCGGGGACTCAATGCGGTCACTAAGACTGACGCACACCCCATCCCGAGAGCTGATGAGCTCATTGACCTGTTGGGAGCTGCCAAGTACCTAACTACGTTTGATCTTACCTCTGGGTACTGGCAGATCGCCCTGAGAGAGGAGGCTAAAGAGAGGTCTGCATTCTCCACACCAGATGGGCACTACCAGTTTAGGGTGATGCCCTTTGGGATGGAGAATGCCCCTGCCACCTTTCAGAGGTTGACGACATTGCTGTGTTCAGTTTCACGTGGGAGGATCACTTGCAGCTCCTCTGCAAAGTGCTGGAGGCCCTGCAGAAGGCATGCCTCACTTTTAAGGCAAACAAGTGCCATATAGGGCAGGGTTCTGTGGTGTTCTTGGGACACCAAGTGGGGTCAAGGGGTATGGCACAATTGTTGCTCCCTTGACTGAGGTAACTTCCAAAAAGCAGTTCAGAAATATGATCTGGACTGAGTCTTACCAGACAGCTTTTGATGCCCTGAAGGCTGCCATGTGCATAGCACCTGTGCTGAAGGCACCTGACTATTCCAAGGAATTTGTTGAGCAAACAGACACCTCAGAGCATGGTATTAGAGCAGAACTCTCACAGCCTAATACAGAGGGCTTGATCAACCTGTAGCCTTCATTAGCAGGAGGGTACTTCCCAGGGAACGTAGGAGGAGTGCAATTGAGCATGAAGCTTTTGCTGTGGTCTAGGCATTGAAGATGCTAAGACCCTACTTGTTTGGGACTCACATCCGGGTTCAGACAGACCACAGGCCCGCAGATGGTTAATGGATATGAGGGGTGAGAATCCCAAACTGTTGAGGTGGTCCATCTCCCTACAGGGAATGGAATTTACGGTGGAACACCACCATGGCACTGACCACGCCAATTCTGATGGTCTGTCCAGATTTTTCCGCCTTAATGATGAAAACTTCCATGAAGTTGGGTAGTTGCTCCCCATTTTCAGCTGGGGGGACACGTGTTAGACTTGGCATCTTTGGCATGGTCTCCCCTAACTTTTTGCCTCTACTTCCCAGGTTGCTCTTGTGTGCTGGACTCTGTTTTTGCTGTTTCGTTTGCTCTGGACACTTTACCACTAAAGTGTAAGTGTTCCCTGTATAAATTATATGTGTACATTGGCTTTTCCATGATTGGCATATTTGATTTACTAGTAAGTCCCTAATAAAGTGCACTAGAAATGCCCAGGGCTTTTCATTCAAATGCTACTAGTTGGCCTGCAGCACTGGTTGTGCCACCCACTGTAGTAGCCCTGTAAACATCGCTCACACCTGCCACTGCATTGTCTGTGAGTGCAGTTTTAAACTGCCAATTTGACTTGGCAAGTGTACCTACTTGCCAGGCCTACACCTTCCCTTTTTATACATGTAAAGCACCCCTAGGGTAGGACCTGGGTAGCCCCATGGGCAGGGTGCAGTGTCTGTTAAAGGAGGGACATGTACTTATGTGTTTTACATGTCTTGGCAGTGAAAGGCTGCAAAATTTGTTTTTTACTGTTGCAAGGCCTATCTCTCTCATAGGCTAACATGGAGGCTGCCTTTAAATATTATTAAAGCTCAGATTCCCTTTGGGAGCAGATAAACATGTGGAGTTTGGGGTCTCTGAACACACAATTTAAAAATGCATCTTTTACTGTAGTTGGTTTTTAGATTGTGTGTTTGAAAATGCCACTTTTAGAAAGTAGGCATTTTCTTGCTTAAAACATTCTGTGCCTCTGCTTGTTTGTGGATTCCCTGTCTGGGTCAGTTTGACAGTTGGGCTGTTTGCACCTCTCCTGTAGACAGTGTCACAAAGGGAGCTGGGGTGTAGCCTGTATATCCTGATGGGCCATCTGGGCTGAGGGGAGGAGTGGTCACTCACACCTGAAAGGGCTATGCCTGCCCCCACACAATGCTGTCTCCAACCCCCTGTTGTGTGTCTGTGGCCTGGCCTGGGCGAGGCAATATCTTGAAAACAACAGAGACTTCTCTTTGAAGTAGGCCTGCTTCAAAGGCAGAAAGGGGTAAAAAATCCCTGAAAATCAGATTACTTCTGGAACCAAGAGGAACCCCTGCCAAGCCTTGAGAAGCTAGAGCAGGAGTACTGCCTCTTTGCCTGTGACTGTGCTTTGCTAGGTTGGCCTGCAGTAGCTGCTTCTTCCTGAGAGAGAACAAACACTGACTTTTGTGTGACTTCCTACTGGTGAACCGTCTCCAAGGGCTTGAACTGAGCTTCCCTCCTGTTGTTGAAGTCTCAGGGACAACAAAGACTTCTCTCTGCCAGCACTTGGGCTTTCTTCTGAGAGTCCTGCCTGCCAAGTAATGCCCTAACCTGTCTCTGGGCCCTTGAAAGGTACAGCTGGTGGAAAAGGACAGAAATCCATTCAAAGATCGCTGTGTGGGGAAAACCTTCCACGCCCCACCGGCCTCACGATTGGAAGATCGATGCAGCGCGGCTGCAAAAACAATGTGCAACACCCACAGCGGCTGCTGTTAACACCGCAAGCCCCAACGCAGCGAGGTTTCTAGACACCGGATTTCAATGCAACATCGCTGGGTGCACAAAGGCTGCCTGGACCCGAGGTGCTCATCCGGATCGACGCATCGCTCTCTTGTGGAAGAGAAGAAATGACACATGCCTACCTTACCGGAGAAGGAACTACACATGTTCTCACATGTAGGTGAGAAATCGACGCATCGCTGGCCTTTTTCGACGCACACTCACCCTTGCAGCTTTATTTTGATGCTACCCAGGTACTTTTGTGAGCTAACAGCATTCTCACTGTTTTCTAAGGATTTAAGACTCGTATTCTTTTTAAAGTTCATATCTTGCCTTGTGTTTGTTGGATTTTTGTCATTTGGTCTTGTTTTGTTTAGATAAATATTAGCTGTTTTTCTAAACCTGTGTTATGTCCTTTTGTAGTGTTTTCACTGAGTTACTGTGTATTTTGGTACAAGTACTTAACACATTGCTTCGGAAGTTAAGCCTGTCTGCTCGTGGCAAGCTACCAAGGGGGTAAGCAGGGCTTAAATGAGGGTGATTCTCCTTTACCCTGACTAGAGTGAGGGTCCTTGTTTGGACGGGGGGGTAACCTGACTGCCAACCCCATTTCTAACAGCCGGCCAAACACACATGCGCACTGAGGGGAGTGCTCAGTGCTCGTCATCCTCAACTGCTTTAACAAAGAAGGGATAAAAAATGTATCCATAGCGGAGGAGCTGCCACTGCGTGGTACACCTCTATCAAACATGCTACACTACCATGGACTATGGCCGTCATCACAACCCTGGCGGTCGGTGTTAAAGCAGCGGTAATACCGCCAACAGGCCAGCGGAAAAAAAATGGAATCATGACCATCGCGGAAACCGCCAACATAGACAGCCACTTTAACACTCCGACTGCCACGGCGGTAGAAATAAACACAGCGGCGGTCACCGCCAACAGATAGGCGGAAGACAATGTACCACCCACACTATTACAAGAGGCCTATCTGCCACCTTTTCTGGGGCGGTACCAACGCTATCAAAAGCACTGCGGAAACAGGAATTGGAAGGGAAACCACTCACCTCTCAACAGCCAACGAGGAACCTGAACGCCATGGAGCCAAAACTACAGGTCCTACCCATGCTGCTCTTCCTCCTCTTGTATTAGGAGCAGGAAAGACGCCGTCGACGACCACGGTGAGTACTGCACCTACAACACAGGGGAGGGCGGGAGGGAAAAGAGAATGAAACACACACGCAACATGCAATACCCCCACCCTCACCCACAACACCATACACACAAATACATGCAGCAACATTACATATACACCCCCTCACCCCCTGGAAGAACGCAAGGACAAAAGGAAGTGGTTGTAACGAGTGTAATCAATAAAAATCCGATAGGGCAATTTCAGAAATCAGTATATACAAATATGAACACCAACTACACAAGTCTGGATATTAATCAAACATCGTCCGTGGATCAGTGTCCCAAAATGCATGGGCGAAGCACACAAGATACCTGACTCGAAACGGAGAGAACACTGCAGGGGCATCCGATGGAAAATAAACAGGCACCTCAGGGGGAGGGGGGCACCTCAGCCGGATGACCACATGACGCCACTGCTCCACGAGGGGGCTCCATGCCCACTGATTGGTCCTGTGGAGTGCAGAGCCACAGTCTCTCAAGTCTTTCCAGTGGGTGGTTTGCCCACTGCTTTATCCTGGGGAGTGCAAAGCCACAGCCTCTCAAGTCTCTACAGTGGGTGGTTTGCCCACTGCTTTATCCTGGGGAGTGCAAAGCCACAGTCTCTCAAGTGGATAACATTCTCCACTGGTTCTGGAGGGGGCTTTGTGCCCAGAGTGCTTCATCCTGCCAAGGACTGAGGAAGTGGATGTGAATCTCCACTGGTTCTGGAAGGGGCTTTGTGCCCAGAGTGCTTCATCCTGCCGAGGACTGAGGAAGTGGATGTGAATCTCCACTGGTTCTGGAGGGGGCTTTGTGCCCAGAGTGCTTCATCCTGCCAAGGACTGAGGAAGTGGATGTATCTCTCCACTGGTTCTGGAGGGGGCTTGGTGCCCAGAGTGCTTCACATGCAGTGTGGCAGGTCCCATTCCCTCACCTGGGTGTGTGTGCCACGAGATTGCCTGGGAACAAGTAGCATGATATGCCATGGAGGCAGAGACACACTTCACCCTGCTGCGACTTCGCCTGCCACCTGCTGGTACAAACAGTGCTGGGAGTCATGCCTCATGGATGCTGGGCAGGGTCCAGGAAGTCTCCTGCAGCCTCGGACGGCTGCCCACTGGGGAGGATTGCCATGTCAGCTGTAGTGGCACTGTCTGAGCACGTCACTGGGATGGTGGCGGTGCTTGCCTCGGTGTCTGTGGCGGAGGTGCTGGCGGTGGTGCATGTGTCTGCACCTGTTGAGGGACACAGCAGGACGTCTCCTGCAGCCTCGGATTGCTGCCCACTGCGGATGATGCTGGGGACTGTTGGTGAGGCAGCAGACATGCAGATGGCGGTGCTGGTGGCGCTGCTGGTGGCTGTGCTGGTGGTGGTGCAGGTGGCGGTGCAGGTGGCGGTGCAGGTGGCGGTGTCCACCGCCGTACAGGTTGATGTACTGGTTGACAGAAGGGGTGACTCTGGTCCCTCAGCCGGAGCCACTGTGCCCTGTCCTGACCTGCTCTTCGGCTTGTGTCCCTTCCCCACCTTTGATGTTGCTGCTGGTGTCTTGCCACTGTCCCCTTTTGGTTGGAGGAGCCCTTGCTTGCTGGCAGGTGCGGCTTCTCCCTCCGGCATGTGGGCCCCTTCTTCTCATTGACAGGTGGCGGAATGGCTTGTTCCTTGGCCTCGCTAGGTGGCACACTGGCAGCCCTGATGGGTGGCACCCGCGATGAGGTGCATGGGCCGGACGCTGTTGTGAGGTGGATGGCTGTTGGGTGGGTGTGTGCCTGTGTTTGTGTACTTTGGGAGGAGGGCTCACAGACATACTGGGAGATGACACAGGGGATGTGTGAATGGTAGTGGGGGTGGTGAGTACACGTGAGCGGTGTGTGGTGATGGGCGTGCTGGTGATGGAGGTAGTGGATGAAGTTGTAGTGCATGCAGGTGTGAGTGGAGACAAGACAGGGAGGGAGGAGGAGGACATGGAGGAGGGGGACACAGTGGAGGCAGTTGATGTTGGTGTGTCTGCATGGGGATGGTGCTTGTCTGAGTGCCGGTAGGATGTGGGGTGCTTATGTTTGCCATGTCCACTCTTGTGTGTTGATGTGTGTGCATGCTGGTCTGATGGTGTGCTTGGGATAGGCAGAGGTACAGGGGATTGGGTCTGGGTGGAGGAAGTTGGGGAGAGGAGGCTGAACACAGGGACAATAGCTGCCATCAGTGCTGAGGCCAGAGCCTGAAATGCTCTCTGTTGGGCCGCCTGCCCAGAATGGATGCCCTCCAGGTATGCATTTTCTTTGCTGCAAATGCCTCTCAACACCCTGGATGGCATTCAAAATGGTAGATTGTCCAACAGCGAGGGATCTCAGGAGGTCAATAGCCTCCTCACTGATGGCAGCAGGGCTGACTTGGGCAGGGGCTGAGGTGCCTGGGGCGAAGGAGATGCCCACCCTCCTGGGTGAGCGGGCACAGGAACCACGCTGAGGGGCTGACTGAGAGGGCGGTGCTGGGGGGGGCTGGCGGCTGTACCTGTTGTTGGGGTGGGCACAGAGGTGCCCGCCACCGCAAGGGAGCTCCCATCAGTAGAGGAGTCGCTGTTGCTGGTGTCAGCTCCTGTCCCCGTTGTGGAGCTCCCTTCGCCCTCCGTCCCACTGGTGCCAACGGACTCCATAAATTCACCCTCATGGGCCATGTGGGATGCAGCTCCCTCCTGCTCCGGTGCCACTGCTCCTCTGCCAGATGATGCTAATGCACGCAAGAACAGGGTGACAAAACAAAAGGGGGGGAGACAAAAGAGACACATGGTCAGTGCATTTAACACCACTACCGCTGGCAGACACAACACACAGGCAGCAGCCCTATGCACTAAGCCATGCACTAACAGTGCAGGGGAAAAGCACATGCCCAAGGGGGACTCTGTCTAGACCCATTTTATGCACAGCTGGAACACATGGGAGCCTGACTAGGTGTAGAGAACAAATACCCCCTTTGGGGTTGTAGTGGGAATGAGGCTGAAAATAAATGGATCTAGCTGTGCGCGTCTGACCTCGCCTGGGGGAACCCACAGGCCACCATCCCCACCCAGACACCTTGTCAAGCGCGCAGTCTCAGCTTGTGGCTGCTGTGATGCCCTCAAGCACCCATCCAACTCCAGATATGCAACCGCCATGATCCGGTACATCAGGAGAGTCATGGCGCGACGGGCACCCCTTCCATGTTGGGAGGCCATCCCCAGCTGGGCCTCTGCCGTCTTCTTGCTCCAGCGGCACAGGTCCTCCCATCTTTTCCAGCAGTGGGTGCTCCATTTATGGTAGACTCCCAGGGTCCGCACTCCCTTGGCGATGGCATGCCAAACACCCTTCTTCTGGTGGGTGCTGACCTAGAGGAAAAGTGAAGTAATAATGGATGTTACTCTCCCGTACAATTCTTCTCACACATAGCCTAAAAACCTCTCACCCTGGCCCAGACATACATACACACACACTATCCTCACATGCAGGCCTGCCCCCCCTCTTCCATCTACGACACTCCATACAATCATGTGCCATCCACCATGCTTACATTGTACTCACCTGTTTGTCTGGAGGACAGTACAATTGCGCGTACTGGGGGAGTACCCCATCCACTAGTTTCTCCAACTCCTCCGACGTGAAGGCAGGGGCCCTTTCCCCAGACACTGTAGCACTGTTGCTTCCAGACACAGGTCACAGCAGCACTTGTGCGTACCGTCACTGCCAGCATACATCGTCATTGGCTCCTGGAACCCATAGGGCCCAATGTTAACCAATGCTGAATTGCGCGGCGGTCTTCGACCGCCTACCACGACGGTGTACAACGCCAGAGCAGTTACCTCATTTCCCCTTGTCCCACCTTACAGGTCAGGCAGTCACCATTTCAAGGGGACACATGGCTGCCCAAATAATTGCGTCACACCTATTTAGGCCAGGAATACGGACAGATAAAGGCACATGGAAAAATGTAATGTTTTTGCAAAACAGCATTGTGATACATAAGTTTTGTATGACCCTCTGCTCACCGTTCTCCTCCATAGGGCACGTCCGCTGGGGCAGGTGATGAGATGGCAGCATCCTCTTGTGTACAGACCCCTGGTGGACCTGTCGACAATGGAAGAAAGACACATAATTATCACTTACAGACTTGAATGTGCAACAATCCAGGAACTGTGTGCCCAGCTGGAGCCAGACCTGATGTCAGCTATCCGGCATCCCACAGGAATACCCCCTCTAGTGCAAGTCCTGTCTGTACTCCATTTCCTGGCCAGTGCGTCTTTTCAAACAACAGTGGCCATGGCATCAGGAATGTCCCAGCCAATGTTCTCTAACGTGTTGTCCAGAGTGTTGTCTGCCCTGCTGAAACACATGTGCAGCTACACCGTTTTCCCTCAAGTGGAGGATCTGCCCACAATGAAAGGTGACTTCTATGCCCTGGGACAAATCCCCAACATCATTGGTGCCATTGATGGTACACAAGTGGCATTTGTCCCCCCGCAGGAATGAACAGGTGTACAGAAACGGGAAAAGCTACCATTCAATGAATGTGCAGATGGTGTGTTTGTCACACCAGTATATTTCCCAGTATCCTGGCTCAGTGCATAACGCCTACATTTTTAGGAATAGCAGCATCCCTTATGTGATGGGGCAACTCCAGAGGCACCGGGTGTGGCTCATAGGTGAGCCCAAGGTCCCAATACAGTTGACATAGGTGTCTGGGTATGGGAGATTCCCTAATGTTTGGAGTATGTCTAACAGTTGTCCCTCAATATTTGCAGGTGACTCTGGTTACCCCAAGCTGTCATGGCTACTGACCCCAGTGAGGAATCCCAGGACAAGGGCAGAGGAATGCTACAATGAGGCACATGGGCGAACTAGAAGGATAATAGAGTGCACCTTCGGCCTCCTGAGGCCAGATTCCAGTGCCTCCATCTGACAGGTGGATCCCTATACCACTCACGGAAGAAGGTGTGCCAGATCATCGTGGCCTGCTGTATGTTGCACAACCTGGCTTTGCGACACCAGATGCCTTTTCTGCAGGAGGATGGGCAGGATGCTGGTCTTGTGGCAGCTGTGGAGCCTGTGGACAGTGAAGAAGAAGAGGCAGAAGAAGAAGATGTAGACAACCGAAACTACATCATCATGCAACACTTCCAGTGAGACACAGGTAAGAACTGCTTCCCACATCTCATACTATTGTAGGATCTAGCATGAGTCTGCCTTTTTAACTGTGTGTATGAACCCTGACTTGTCACTTTGGCTTTCCGTTTCACAGATCTGGGTCACCATTTGTGCCCTCTGCTATATTTACTCCTGGCCTACAGCTGTGTAACATTGGTATGTGAACAAGTACCTTGACATTGCTATATTCCAGAGATTTTGCTATTACACATTTGTGAAAGCACAGACTGACTCCAGATTACTTTGTGATTCACAGGTGTTTATTTCTGTGCAAATAAGTGGGGGGGGGAGTGAAATGGGCTGGGGTGATGGTGGAGGAATGTCCATGGCAGAGTCCACTCTCTTGGTTTCATAGGTGCATTGTTCAATGGGGCATAGGAAGTGGAGCAATGGCAGTTTAAGGTGGACAGGGTGACAAAGTGGGACAGAAGGGTGACATTCAGGAGGGTCTTATTTCCTGGCGGGGGTCTTGCCAATGTTCTCTGTCTTGTTCCTGGATCACATGGACTGTTTGCGGGGTGGTTCTCCTTCTGCATGGGGTGGGGTGCTCATGGCCTGTTGGTCCTGTGGTGGTGCCTCCTGTCCACTAGCGCCGGCAGAGGTTGAGGGCTGTTCATCGTCCAGGCTAGTGTCAGGGGCCCGTTGGTGTGCCACTGTGTCCCTCCTGGTATTGACAAGGTCAACCAGCACCCCTGCGATGGTGACCAGGGTGGTGGTAATGTACTTCAAGTCCTCCCTGATCCCCAGGTAGTGTTCGTCCTGCAGCTGCTGGGTCTCCTGAAACTTGGCCAGTACCGTGCACATGGTCTCCTGGGAATGGTGGTAAGCTCTCATGATGTTGGAGAGAGCCTCGTGGAGTGTCGGTTCCCTGGGCCTGTCCTCCCCCTGTCGCACAGCAGTCATCCCAGCTTCCCTGTTATCCTGTGCCTCTGTCCCCTGAACCGTGTGCCCACTGTCACTGACCCCAGGGTTCCCATCATGGGAGGAGAAGGTCTCGGACATCCTGCATCCTCAGAGCTTGACAGGAATACCTGGGGGACTAGAGTCGTGCAAGTCACAATACAAAAGATTGTCACCAAAATGTATTGCCATGCATGCTCACTGATCACCTTTTGCAACCTTAACAGCCAACACACTCACCACCCCTGTGCTCAAGTGTCCGAATACCCCTGTTTGGCTCTGCACATGTGAACTTAACTGTGCAGAATCTGTGTATGGCGTGGGTAGTACAGGGACAGACAGCACTGCAACTTCCTGCTGGCACTGTTCTACCATTACAAAAACCAGAACAGTGTACCAAATTGAAATAGCCTTGCACGTAAACTGAACAATGGATGCGCCACAATTGTACTGTCTGTGGCAATGATAGCAATTCTAAGGACATCTGCCAGTATAATACCTCTAACACTAACACACAGCTACAACTATGTTCTCTGCTAAACTGTCCCTTCTACCTCTCATTACCTATTTAACTGTACTCACCTGGGAGGATCTCACATATATGCAGTGTGCTGTACTTGGTGTAACCTGACACATATGGCCAGGAAGAATGGTAACTCCGAATCTGGTGGCCAGGTCAGTGTCCACATGTCATTGTGCAGCTGTCTGTCAAATCAATAATGAAGTACAGATAACTGGGAGGTACCATTGAACATATAAAGTTACATAGCTGTAAAGTTACGAGTCAATGAAAAGACATCCAACTGCCAAGATACTCTGATATCCTGTAGCAAGGTGACATATAGGAATTGTCGGTACCACATATAACAGGTCTCCATTATTGAAAACAGGTGTCTCTGTCATTTGAGGGGATCAAGCAAAGCCAATCTGTAGATGGCCCAAAACATATCTACCTGTCAAATGTGGTACCACATGTTACATGAAAATCTGTGTCTGTCTGTTCTACATCTTCAACAGGTCTACTTGCCACTGGGACCATGGAGAACACACCTGAGACAGCCACTTCGCCCCTGGATGAAACCCTCAGTGAGGAGTGCGCTTCTGGATGTGTAAACAATGAGGATGCCCCTGGCCCATCTGGGCTATCTGGTAAGACCACAACTGTCAGCCTCACCCTGACCCCATTAACTCCTCCCAGCCCTGTTGCATCTACATCCCGGGCAACCAGTCACCTCCAATCCTGTGTCCCAAGGGCAGTTACAACCACCATGTGCCCCACAGTACATGAACTGGAGTCACAACTCCTGACAAAGAAGAACCTGGCACTAGTGGCAGTGGGCAAACTGTGCCAAGGAAGCAGGAATGTGGGAGTAAGGTGAGTGGGAAGAATGGTGTGGGCCAGCGGCATGAGGCAGCTAGGAACAGTTCTGGCCAGGACACCATCTCCCAAGTCTTGGGAGCCTACCAACAATCCCAAGACGTGATGGGCCAGGTACTTGCCATGATGGGGGTGATTAAGCAGCTGCAGAGGGACAACCACCAGGAAGTCATGCAACAGTAGAAGTCCCTCAATGCCAACATGGTCTCCCTAACAGGGGTGCTGAGAGACATCAACACCACCATGAGCAGGGTATGTCCACAACACCAGACCAAGTAACACATGCCCCGTCACCATCTGTGGCAGCCAGTGGAACGGAGGCTCTGCCAGAGGAAGGACATGCCTCAGACACCCCTGCTTTGTGGCTGAAGAACCATCCTGCAAGCGTGGACATCCACCCAAAACAACTGGGAGGTGCAGATTCCAAGACAACAACAACTGTCAGGAAGGGATCCTCAAATGTCTGGCTCCCTTTATATACCATAAATGCACTCTGTTGACTCTTCTACTAACACTGTCCAATTTACAGAGATAGTAGGACACTGGACTTAGGACTTCAAAGGTTGTGGCAGATACCCTAATGAGAACATCTACCATGACTGAAACCTTCACTGTTTTAGCTTTATTTCTTTGCCCACATTCATCCTAATGTCCTGTGCACATGTAAATAAACACAACTAAAACACAAACTATGTTTGAGAGTCATTTTCCATCTATGTAGAACACTTAACTCTGAAACATTTTGCACGCACATAAATGACTCACATGAAGGAAATGTGAGAAGGGACATGTCACAGATACTGTCATGTCTGGGTCCAATACAAACACAATGGGGCATATTTATACTATGTTTGCACCGAATTAGCGTTATTTTCTTTTACTCTAATTCGGTGCAAAACTAACTCCGTATTTATACTTTGGTGCTAGACCCGTCTAGCACCAAATTTATGGAGTTAAAGTCGTTTTTTGGAAGTGGAGACCTACCTTGCCTTAATGAGATGCAAGGTAGGCGTTCCTGTGCAAAAAATGACTCTATGGCCTTAACGCCATATTTAGGGGCATATTTATACTCTGGGGAATATTTATACTCTGTTTGCATCAAATTAGCGTCATTTGTTTTACTCTAATTTGGTGCAAAACGAACTCCATATTTATACTTTGGTGCTAGACCCGTCTAAAACCAAGGCCCTGATTTATACTTTTTTTGCGCCGCATAAAGGCAATTTTTTGATGCAAAAGTGGGGCAAACTTACAAAATGTTAGCCCTTCTTTATACTTTTTGCTGCAAAACTGCACTCACTCAGTTTTGCACCAAAACGTTTAGCACCGGCGTGCACCATTTCTGTGCTCCAGCCGGGCACCATATTTATGGAATGGTACAAGCCGGTGCAAAGGGTAGCCTAGAGTAAAAGAAAAATGACCGAGAAGGTTGAGTGAATGGATTGCACAGGAAGACAGGTCTCAAAGACACATGATCACACATGACACCATTGGACCCAAATAACATGGCAAACAGGTCTACTGTATAGAACTCAACACTGCCATCTCACTGTCCTCACAGCCTGGGCACGGGTCTCATACACCACCAGAATTATGTCAGAGAGTACCTGGATCCATTCTTGTCCACTTCACATGTCAGGCCAGCTAAACCCACCTACCTGTGACACAATTCAGAAATGTCTACATGAGGATGGCATTGGGAAACGATCTGGAAGGAAATAGTTGTGAACAAGAACTTTAGGCAGGAAAAGTCCACTCAACAACACACTGTGTCCTTCCATGGGCCTCCTTGAAGAAGACTTCCTCAACAACCAGGGTTGGGTTGGGTAACCAGAGTTCCCTGTTAGTAATCATTACATGTGTGCATACATTAGTCTAGGGCCTCATTACAGTTGTCAGCAGACATATCATACTAACACAAATGATACATGTTTCGTACCAACCAGCCTGGCCCTCTCTGGGTACAGTCGTGTCATCAGCTGTGGGATAGCGCGATTGAGCATGATGAAGGCATCATAGACTCAACCTGGGTACTGTGCACATGCTTGGCAAATTCGGGGTCCGCCAAACAGACTACTTGTACATTTATGGAGTGGATGTTCTTCCTGTTCCGATAGACCTGTTCATTGCCATGTGGGGGAACCAAAGCTACATAGGTACCATCAATGGGTCCTATTACATGTGGGATGTGTGCAAAACCATAAAGATCAGCCTTCACATGGGCCAAATCCTCACATTGTGGAAATCGGATGTAGCTGTCCAGGTGTTTTTAACAATGCCAACAGTACAGCCTTCAAGACCAGACTGAACATAGGCTGGGACATCTCTGTAGTTAGGGACATTGTATTTTGGAAGGAGCCTGAAGCCAGGATGAGCAGCACTAACCTGACTTGTACAATGAGTGGTATGTCATTAGGATGACGAATGGCAGGCATCAGTTCTGGCTCCAACTGACAACAGAGATTCATGATTGTCTGCCTATTCAGGCATTGCATATGAATCACATGTCGATCCTCCATGGTCAGCAGGTCTGATAGTGGATGGTACACTGGCGGTTGTCTGACCATTCTTACTCCAGGGTAACTTTGTGAGAGAAAATAAGGAGGTGTGTCTATCACTCATTGTGTCCCTTGTAAATGTCAATACATACGTCTCATAGAAGGATTTGAGATGCCAAATGAAACAGTTGAAACTTGGTACGCAGCACATACCAATGGTAATAATTGCATATCAGTGATATGTCATCTCCTTGCCTCAAATATGTAATGGGAATGTAAATGGATACCTCTGTGAGTCTCTGTGATACTAACATCTAGCAAGGCATTTCATTAAAAAGATACAATAACTATTGTGTCCATTGCCAAGAGGGTGGTAACTGTGCCACCAAAGATTCCTGAATTTTAGATAGACAACATAACAACATATCCATTCAATCTGGATAATCATACATGTTTGGCCAATGCCTGCACTGGATATAATACAGAACATATGTTTTCAAACTTGTGACGCATCATAAAAAAAAGTTTTTTGGACCATCTAAGGGCTTTCAAATGGCGACTGCCTGCCACACTGGACAATAGGAAATGACTGTGACCACCAGCGGTAGTCATCATGGCGGTAGGCGATTGTGGCGAACATTGCCATTGGAACACATTGTTGCCTGTGGTGGTTTTCACCCAATGACAGTGTCTGCCAGCGGTAACGGTCTTGTACGTGGCGGACGTGACCACCATCTTCTGATGAACCTCTCACTTAACTCCTGACACTGCTGCCAGGAACACCTCCAACACTTGAGCTGCTGTGTACTGCCTCTGGGAGCAATCAGGCCATCTCCTACAGGTGATAGGGCTCCTGCCTTCTCACCAGAAGAGCTGGGGAAGCTTGTGGAGGAGGTCCTACCCCTGTATGAACAGCTCTATGGTGCACCAGAGGAGCAGGTAAGAGTACCATGTACACATATGCTGCTGTAGCTTGACTAAGCTTTGATTTTTATAGCATAGGCTTATGGACAATATGTCAGAATGTGTCCTTAAAGCTCTGTAGGTACTATCTGTGTCCTTAAATGATTGAGTTCCTGGGCATGTCCCTATGTGAATTGACAGGTGTAGAGTTCTGAGACATTGTGGGGAGGGTGTGCAATGAGTATTCCCTGACCCACCTTGTGACGATTGCACATGGGTAGCTGAGGTGTAATGGCAGCCATCACCAGGTATATCCCACCATCTGATGTGCTTGGTGTGTGGACATATGTGCTACAATGACAGCAGGAGGTGTTGATGCATGTTAGTTTCCGGTTTTTCACCATACCTGTGCCCTCATTGAATTTGAACACACATCTGGCATTGTTGTAGTGTTGTACTGAAGCAAATTGATGACACTCCATGGTCCTATGCTCTGCACAATGACAGCCCTTGCATTTGGCTATGGTATCCATAGTATTCTGATGCATCTAACCTCTTGGGACATGGTAGTTTGTGTTGATTTCTGTGCTCGGCTTGCAGAGGACTTTGGCTTTCAATTACCACTTTCTTGAAATATTGCCATCTGGACTGCTGTTGTATGCCTTCAGCACTGCAAGTGTGACCCTATAGCCACACCCTGTATCTATATACAGCTTGTGATGGTTAAAAATCATGCCTCACTACTGAGGTTCCTCGACTTCAGGCTATGCCCAGTGTATGTATTTGAGTTGTTGAACTGACTTGTAATCAACTCTGCCTGTACTTTGTGTGGTACTTGTTGTTATCCATGCAGGTCAACACCCATCAGAAGAAGGGTATTTGGTGTGCTTTTGTCAATAAGGTGCGGACCCTGGGGGTCTACAGCCGGCAGAGCGTCCACTATCAGAAGAGGTGGAAGGATCTGAGAAGCTGGGCCTGGAAGACCACAGAGGCCCAGCTGGGGATGTCCTAGCAACAAGGACGGGGTGCCCGTAGGACCATGCTCCCCCTACAGTTTGGGAGTGGCCATACCTGAGATGGATGTGCATTTGAGGGCAGCACAGCAGCCACATGGGGGTAAGTGCATACCAAATACATGTTTGCCCCTTAGCCAACAGGTGATTGAGTTAGGGATAGAATGTTAACTCTGACAATGTGGTACTTGTAATGTGTCACAGATCTTCTTTGATCACATTGATGTACATGAGTCATGTATTGGCAACAGGTGTGCACATTCATGCTGTTTTGAGACACAGTACTTGCTAGACCTGACAGCTTTAGGGTGGTCACCCCCCAACCTTTTGCCTGCCTCCCTCGACTTTTCTGACACAGTTTTTGCCTTTTTTAGGACTCTGCGCAGTTTACCACTGCTAACCAGTGCTAAAGTAGATATGCTCTCTCCCTTAAACATGGTAACATTGGTTCATTCCCAATTGGCATATTTGATTTACTTGCAAGTTCCTAGTAAAGCACACTACATGTGCCCAGGGCCTATAAATTAAATGCTACTAGTGGGTCTGCAGCACTGACTGTGCCACCCACATAAGTAGCCCCTTAACACTGTCTCAGGCCTGCCATTGCAAGGCCTGTGTGTGTAGTTTCACTGCCACTTCGAGTTGGCATTTAAAAGTACTTGCCACATCATAAATTTGCCTTTTTTCTACATATTTCACCCCTAAGGTAGGCCCTAGGTAACCCATAGGGCAGAGTGCTATGTAGGTAAAAGGCAGGACATGTAGATGTGTATTGTATATGTGCTGGTAGTGGCAAACTCTTAAATTCATTCTCCACTACTGTGAGGCATGCTCCTTTCAAAGGATAGCATGAGGACTACCTTCTATACTGTTTCAGTGGTAGATTCTGATCAGAAAGGGGTAACCAGGTCATATTTAGTATGGCCAGAATGGTAATACAAAATCCTGCTTATTGGTGAGGTTGGATTTTATGGTACTATTTTAGAAATGCCACTTTTAGAAAGTGAGCATTTCTCTGCACTTAAAACCATCTGTGCCTTACAGCCTGTCTCAAGTCAACGTCTGGGCTGGGCTGGTTGACAGATTCCTTGTGCATTTCACCCAGACAACCAGAAACACAGGACATTCAATCACATCTGCACTCATCTGCATACTGAATGAGTCTAACTGGGCTGGAAGGGTAGAGGGCCTGACACTCACATTTCAAAGGCTAATGGCCTGCCCTCACACAATGGCTGTCAAACGCCCTACTGGGACCCTGGTAGACAGACCTGTACTGCAAGGGGCCTGTGTGTGCTTCAAAACCACTCATTGAAGTCTCCCCTACTTCAAAGGTATTTTTGGGTATAAACTGAGCCCCTAACATGACCAACTCAGTCACTTCTGGACCTGAACCTGCAACCTGTCAACAGAAACTGCCTGGCTGCCCAAAGAACTCCTCTGGACTGCTATGCTGAGAAGGACTGCTGCCCTGCTGTGTCTTTGCTAACGAGGTGACCTCTGACTTTGGTTAGAAGTGCTCTCCAAGGGATTGGATTGAGATTGCTCAGGGCTAAAACTACTTCATCTCTTCAGGAAACTCTTTGTGTGCCGAAAATCGATGAATAGCCTGCCAGAAACGACTCACAGCCTGCCTTGTGACCGAGAAATCGACGCACAGTCGAACTGGAATGATGCAGCCCAACTTCCTGAGTGGAAATTTGACGCAGCGCCTGCCTTGCGACAGAAAATTCGATGCACCACCCTACTGGATCGACGCACAACCGAACTGGACTGTAGATTTCCAGAGTGGAAAATCGACACAGCACCTGCCGTGCAACAGAAAATTTAACGCATTGTCCAACTGGATCGACGCAACACCTGTGACTTCTTCTAACGTGCCCAGGATTTCCCGCATCGATCCCAGGAATCAAAAAGATCCCTGCATCACAGTGAGGAAACAAGACTGCACACTGAAAAATGACAAAAAGCTCTTGCAGCCTGGTAAGAAGCAACGCATTGTCTGTGCCGCGTCAGAAAATCTGACGCACACTAGGTGGGTCATTACAGCATTGGCGGTAAAAGCCGCTTACCGCCGTGCAGAAGACTGCCAACACACCACCGCGACCGCAGAATTCCGCCACGGTCATTATGACCCAAAGCCCGGAATCCGCCAAAATCTAGACACCCACACAAGTCCGCCACAACAAAGGCCAGTGATAAACTGGCGATAAGAAATCCTCCACCGTCACGCCAACAGGAATACGCCCACACTATCACGACCCACGAATCCACGTAGCGGTCATTCAACCGCGGTATTCCATTGGCGGTACACACCGCCGAGCTCAAAATACACACACATTTACAAAACACTACCACATTGCACAATTCCAAATACACACACCTGATACACATACACACACCACTCCCACACACCCAATACAATATAAAACACACACCCACATCACCCATAAACCCCTATGACAACAATTGCGACTGAAGGCCAGAGAGAGACACCACCATCTACAAACGAGCATCCACAGGCACTCAACACCATCACCCACATAACATCCACGCACCTCACACAACACACCACTAAATATCACCCCACACATCACAACACACACCACCCCACACATCACCCACACCACTCCATGGCACCGCAAAGACACCCCCGGTTCTCTGAGGAGGAGCTCAGGTTCATGGTGGAAGAAATCATCTGGGTAGAGCCACAGCTATTCGGATCACAGGTGCAGCACACCTCCATAGCTAGGAAGATGGAGCTATGGCGAAGAATCGTGGACAGGGTCAATGCAGTGGGACAGCACCCAAGAACACGGGATGACATCAGGAAGAGGTGGAATGACCTACTGGGGAAGGTGCGTTCCGTGGTCTCCAGACACCACATTGCGATACAGATGACTGGTGGCGGACCCCCACCTCCTTCCCCACAACTAAAAACAAGGGAGGAGCAGGTCTTGGCTATTCTGCATCCTGAGGGCCTCGCAGGAGTAGCTGGAGGAATGGACTCTGGTAAGTCAAATCTTTCACTACTTCATCCCCCACCCTACCTGCATGCTATCACATACCCCCACCCTCGCCCTCACCCCATCACTGCTACTCCTCACACATGTCCCAATATCACAAACCACACATCCCAACACCAAGCCCTGCATGCAACACCAAAGCATGGACACCAATCACCAAAGCATGGCCACTGCACATACCCATACTCCCCCTAAACCATCATCACACAAGGTCCTACACAGGAATTCAAGCACTGGGGTACACGGTCACCAAACCATTGCACACCATGGCACACACAGATGCAATAATCATGCTTTTACACCCCTCCAGGACCCCTACCCAACGTCACCGGACAGATGAGTCCACACATGTCCACTCCACCCACAGAAGAGGCCCACAGTGATGACAGCAGCTCTGTCCAACTGGATCTAGATGACCAGCCCGGCCCATCTGGGACCTCGGGACAGTCGGTTCCCCTCACAACAGCCACTACAGGGCTTCGCCCCTCTGGAAACATCAGTACAGCACCCACCCAGCGGGCCCATACCTCTGTCCCCAGGACACGTCAAGCAGCAGTGTGTCCACCACTACAGGGAACCCAGGCTAACCCACCACCCCAACAACAACAGGGACCTGGGGGCAGTGGCAGTGGGCACACGGTTCAGGGGACAGAGGCCCAGGAACACAGGGGAACTGGGAGGGCTGCTGTGCGACAGGAGGAGGACAGGCCCAGGGAACCCACTCTCCACGAGGCCCTCTCCAACATCATGGGAGCCTACCACCATTCCCAGGAGACGATGGCAACGGTACTCACCAAGTTTCAGGAGACCCAGCAGCTGCAGGAGGAACAGTATTTGGGCTTCAGGGAGGAACTCAAATCCATCAATTACACCCTGGGCACCTTTGTAGCGGTGCTAAAGGAACCCGTCAACACCAGGAGGGACACTGTGGCACAACAAGGGGCCCCTGACACTAGCCTGGACAATGAACTGCCCACCACCTCCACCGGCGCTAGTGGACAGGAGGCACCGCCACAGGACCACCACACCAGCACTCCAGCCCCTGCAGAGGGAGAACCACCCCGTAAACGGTTCCTGAGGACAAAGACAGAGAATGATGCCAAGACCCCCGCCAAGAAATTAGACCATCCTGATTGTCATCCATTTGTCCCACTTTGTCACCCTGTCCATCTTTAAACTGCCCCAGCTCCACTTCCTATGCCCCTTTGGACAATGCACCTGTGAGACTAATAGACTGGACTCTGCCATGGACATTCCTCCACCATCACCATTTTACAACCCCCTCCAATATTGAGCACTTAAATAAACTCCCTTAAAGCACAAAACAATCTGGAGTCTGTCTGTGATTTCGAAATAGCGTATTAGCAATTACAGTGCCAAAATGCTCTTTCAAATGTAATGTCAACATACCTATGTCACACAGCTATAGTCCATGAGGAAACAAAGCAGAGTTCACACAGTGGGACCCACATCTGTGAGATCGTAAGGGAAAGTGACAACTCAGAGACCATACACTGGGTGAAAATGACAGACAGTAGAGAGGTATTAGATTTAAAATAGATGTAGCAGGCAGTGTTGTCTTCTTTCCTGTGTCTCACTGGAAGTATTGCAGGATCACTGTGTTCCTGTTGTCGATGTCCTCTTCTTCTGCTTCCTCGTCTTCACTGTCCACAGGCTCCACAGCTGCCACAACACCTCCATCTGGACCATCCTCCTGCAGAAAAGGCACCTGTCGTCGCAAAGCCAAGTTGTGAAGCATATAGCAGGCCACGATGATCTGGCATACCTTCTTTGGTGAGTAGAATAGGGAACCACCTGTCATATGGAGGCACCGGAACCTGGCCTTCAGGAGGCCGAAGGTCCGCTCTATAATCCTCCTAGTTAGCCCATGGGCCTCATTGTAGCGTTCCTCTGCCCTTGTCCTGGGATTCCTCACTGGGGTCAGTAGCCATGACAGGTTAGGGTAACCAGAGTCACTGCAAATGGTGAGGGACAATTGTTAGACACACACTAACTCTTAGGGACATCCCCAGACCCAGACACCTAGTCACACTGTATTGGGTCCATGTCCTCACCTAATTGCCACACCCGGTGCCTCTGTAGTTGCCCCATCACATAAGGGATGCTGCTATTCCGCAGGATGTAAGCATCATGCACCGAGCCAGGGAATATTGCATTAACATGGGAGATGTACTGGTCTGCCAAACACACCATCTGCACATTCATCAAATGCTAACTCTTCCGGGTTCTGTACACCTGTTCACTCCTGCGGGGGGTACCAAGGCCACATGTGTCCCATCAATGGCACCTATGATATTAGGGATATGTCCCAAGGCATAGAAGTCACCTTTCACTGTAGGCAAATCCTCCACCTGAGGGAAAACGATGTAGCTCCGCATGTGTTTCAGCAGGGCAGACAACACTCTGGACAACACGTTGGAAAACATAGGCTGGGACATCCCTGATGCTATGGCCACTGTTGTTTGAAAAGACCCACTTGCTAGGAAATGGAGTACTGAGAGCACCCGCACTTGAGGCGGGATTCCTGTGGGATGGCGGATAGCTGACATCAGGTCTGGCTCCAACTGGGCACACAGGTCCTTGATTGTGGCACAATCAAGCCTGTAGGTGATGATCACATGTCTTTCCTCCATTGTCGACAGGTCCACCAGCGGTCTGTACATCGGAGGATGCCACCATCTCCTCACATGCCCCAGCGGACGGTGCCTATGGAGGAGAACAGTAAGCACAGAGTCAACCAACTCTGAGGTACGTAAACACAGCTTACTCTGAAAATATTCATAAATCAAAATTTGCCTGTCTGAGTGTTTAGGCAAGGCCTAGGTATGTGTGATGTAGTAAAAAATAATGCCATTTGGGGCCCTGAAATGGCGGCTGCCTGACCTGTAAGGTGGGACAAGGGGATGTGAGCTAACTGCGCTGGCGTTGTACAACGTCGCGGTAGGCAGTTGAAGACCACAGCGCAATTCTGCATTGGTTAACATTGGACCCTATGGGTCCCAGGAGCCAATGATGATGTATGCCGGCGGTGACGGTACGCACCGCTGTGGACGTGACCGCCATTTTCTCTCTGTTCAATCCCTCGATACCTGATCTTCGACAGGAGAGGACCTACACTGCAAGTGCTGCTGTGACCTCAGTCTGGAAGAGACAGTGGCTCATGTGTCTGGGGAAAGGGCCCCTGCCTTCAGCTCGGAGGATTTGGAGAAACTCGTGGATGGGTCCTCCCCCAGTACACGCTACTCTACGGTCCTCCAGACAAACAGGTAAGTACACTGTGAGCATGCTGTATGGGCAATGCCTGTGTGGAGTGGGGTGGATGAAAGATAGGGGGGGAATGCGGCGTGCATGAAACGACGGTGAGTGCATGTGCGTCATGGCAAGGGTAGGGATGCGGGCCAATGACTGTGACGGTGCAGTTGGTAATTACTTCTCTTTTTCCCCTGTACAATTCTTGTAGGTCAGCGCCCACCAAAAGAAGGACATCTGGCGTGCCATCACCAAGGAAGTCCGGACCCTGGGGGTCTACCACAGACAGAGCACCCACTATCGGGAAAGATGGGAGGACATTCGCCGCTGGAGCAAGAAGACGGCGGAGGCCCAGCTGGGGACGGCCTCCCAACGTGGGAGGGGTGCCCGTTGCACCATGACCCCTTGATGTTCAGGATCCTGGCGGTGGCGTACCCGGAGTTGGATGGGCGCTTGAGGGCATCACAGCAGCAACAAGGGGGTGAGTGCACTCTCATTCTGTTGATTCAGCGCGCATTGTAGGTGTCTGGGTGGGGGAGGTGGGCTCCCCTAGGCCAGGGCGAGTTTGGTAGTTAAGTTCCCTTCTTCAGGCAGGCCCTGTGGCACCCCACCCCACCTGTGTACAGTGCCAAATACACCTAGTCAGGCTCCTGTGTCATCCATGTGTGCAGAAATCGGCCATAGCCTTGTAAGCCATGTCCCAGGGATTGAATAGTGGACCCCAAGTGCGTGGCGTAGTGCAGGGGGCTTCTGTGTCTGTCGTGTCCGCCAACAGTAGCGGTATTGCATGCACTGAACATGTCTTTCTTCTGTCTCCCCTCCCTTTTTGTGGTCTCCCTGTTCTTGTCTGCATTAGCATCATCAGGTGGAGGAGCAGTGGCACCGGAGCAGGAGGGAGCTGCATCCCACATTGCCCTGGAGGGCGACACTGCGGAGTCTGAATACGCCAGTGGGACAGAGGGTGAGGGGAGCTCCACAGCGGGGACATGAGCTGATACCAGTGATACGGACTCCTCCTCTGATGGGAGCTCCCTTGAGGTGGCGGCCCCATCTGTGCCCCCGCATCTACAGGTACAGCCGCCACCCCCCTACCAGCACTGCCCTCCCAGCAGCTCCTCAGCATTTGCCCCATGCCTGCTCACCCAGGAGGGTGGGCATCACCTTCGCCCCAGGCACCGCAGCCCCTGCCCCAGTCAACCCTGGTGCCCTCAGTGAGGAGGCCATTGACCTCTTCAGGTCCCTCACTGTTGGGCAGTTTACCATTTTGAATGCCATCCAGGGTGTAGAGAGGCAGTTGCAACAAACCAATGCATTCCTGGAGGGCATTCACTCTGGTCAGGAAGCCCTTCAGCGAGCTTTTCAGACTCTGGCCTCAGCAATGATGGCAGCCATTGTCCCTGTCTCTAGCCTCCCCCCTCCAACTTCCTCCACCCAGACCCACACCCCTGTTCCTCAGCCTATCCCAAGCACACCATCAGACCAGCATGCATGCACCTCATCACACAATGGAAGCTCTGGCAAACATAAGCACCACACATCCCACAGGCACTCACGCAAGCATCACACACATGCAGACACAACAACATCCACTGCCTCCACTGTGTCCCCCTCCTCCTCGTCTCTCTCCTCCCTTCCAGTCTCGTCTCCACTCATACCTGCATGCCCTACATCCTCAGCCACTACGTCCATCACGAGCACACACACCACCACACCCCGCTCATCTGCAGTCATCACCCCCACTACCATTCACACATCCCCTGTGTCCTCTCCCAGTGTGTCTGTGAGGCCACCTCCCAAGGTACACAAACGCAGCCACACACCCACCCAACAGCCATCCACCTCACAACAGCCTCCAGCCCATGCACCTTCACCCAAAGTCAGCAAACGTACACCTCCTACAACCACAACATCTTCCTCCACTCCCAAACCCCCTCCAGCTACCCGTCCCAGTGTTCCCAAGAAACTTTTCCTGTCCAACCTTGACCTCTTTCCCTCACCTCCCCCACCCCTTCGGTCTCCTAGGGCCCGACTCTCCAGGTCCCAACCTAGCACCTCAGCCACAACATCGGCGGGACCAGTGGTGCCAGTAGTCACTGGATTATGGAGTGCACCAGGCAGCAGGGCAGCCAGTGTGGCAAGGAGCCAGAGCACGGACAGTCCCCCACCTGTCAAGCATACAAAGTTGGACAGTGCCCGGCTGGAGAGGGGAAAGAAATCAGCCACCAAAGCCGCTCCCAGGGGTACAGTTGGGACTGTGGAGACAGCTGTGACACCATCCAAGGTGGGGAAGGGGCACAGTAAAACCGGCAAGTCTGGGAAGATCAGCACGGCGGACAAGACCGCCAGCAGCCCCGCTGCACAGGAGATGACCGCCAGCAGCCCCGCTGCCAAAGACAGGACCGCCAGCAGGAGCCTCGCTGCACAGGAGATGGCCGCCAGCAGCCCAGCTGCCAAAGACAGGACCGCCAGCAGCAGCCCCGCTGCACAGGAGACGACCACCAGCAGCCCCGCTGCCAAAGACAGGACTGCCAGCAGCAGCCCCGCTGCACAGGAGACAACAGCCAGCAGCCCCGCTGCACGGGAGACGACCGCCAGCAGCCCAGCTGCCAAAGACAGGACTGCCAGCAGCAGCCCCGCTGCCCAAGACAGGACCGCCAGCAGCTGAACCGCTGCCCAGGACACCACCACCAGCTGAACCGCTGCCCAGGACACCGCCGCCAGCAGCACAGCAGGCCAGGACAAGACCGCCAGCAGCTGAACCGCTGCCCAAGACAGGACCGCCACCAACTGAACCGCTGCCCAGGACACCGCCACCAGCAGCACCGCAGGCCAGGACAAGACCGCCACCAGCTGAACCGCTGCCCAAGACAGGACCGCCAGCAGCTGAACCGCTGCCCAAGACAGGACTGCCAGCAGCTGAACTGCTGCCCAGGACACCAATACCAGCTGAACCGCTGCCCAGGGCACCGCTGCCAGCAGCACCGCAGGCCAGTGAGGGCCAATGATCCCGATGCTACTGAGTCTGCCACGGGCAGGATGAAGCACTCTGGGCACAAAGCCCCCTCCAGAACCAGTGGAGAAAGGCATCCACTACCTGAGTCCTTGGCAGGATGAAGCACTCTGGGCACAAAGTCCCCTCCAGAACCAGTGGAGAAAGGCATCCACTACCTCTGTCCTTGGCAGGATGAAGCACTCTGGGCACAAAACCCCCTCCAGAACCAGTGAAGAAAGGCATCCACTACCTCAGTCCTTGGCAGGATGAAGCACTCTTGGCACAAAGCCCCCTCCAGAACCAGTGGAGAAAGGCATCCACTGCCTCTGTCCTTGGCAGGGTGAAGCACTCTGGGCACAAAGCCCCCTCCAGAACCAGTGGAGAAAGGCATCCACTACCTCAGTCCTTGGCAGGATGGAGCACTCTGGGCACAAAGCCCCCTCCAGAACCAGTGGAGTATCACATCCACTACCTCTGTCCTTGGCAGGATGAAGCACTCTGGGCACAAAGCCCCCTCCAGAACCAGTGGAGAAAGGCATCCACTTGAGACACTGTGGCTTTGCACTCCCCAGGATAAAGCAGTGTGCACACCACCCAGTGTAGAGACTTGTGAGACTTTGGCTTTGCACTCCCCAGGATTGAACAGTGGGCAAACCACCCACTGTAGAGACTTGTGAGACTGTGGTTTCGCACTCCCCAGGATTGAACAGTGGGCAAACCACCCACTGTGGAGACTTGTGAGACTGTGGCTTTGCACTCCCCAGGATTGAACTGTGGGCATGGAGCCCCCTCGTGGATCTGGTGTCGTGCACTCAACCGGCTGAGGTGCCCCCCCTTTCCATCCCACCTGAGGTGCCTTTTTTATTTCTAACTGATGCCCCTGCAGTGTTCTCTCTGTTTGGAGTCTGGTATTGAGTGTGGGCCTCGCCCATGCCTTTTGGGCCCAGTGATCCACGGATTATGATGGTGGAATCCCTTGGACTTGTGTTCTTGGTGTATTGTCAACACCAGGGCAGTGCGCACTCTATTGGCGACTGGAATGCAAAAACCCAGCAATCTCAAAACAATGTAATTTATGCATTGTGCTGATATGTTGTTGTTTAACCTTTTGCATTGCAGAGTTCAATCCTGAAGACTTATTTTTAATGTGCTTACAAATGCTGTTCATTTGCAATGTATTGCTGCAGGCTTTCAGAGTGTGTTATGGTGTGGTCCCTTCCCAGGGCCTTCTAGAGACTTTCCTTGCAACATGCCTGGGTGTGGTTGTGGGCTGGGCCAAGACTCTATAAAAAGGAGCCAGCACCAAGTGCACACTATTCAGAACTCCCGGTGCAAAGCAGCAGCTATTTCCTGAGCTCCTGTCCCGTTGGCCTATTTGATCTTCCAGACTTCTGACTTTCATTCTTCATTTGGAGATCCTTGTTCTGGGCGGTAAGACGGTGGTTGGGCTGGCCTCCCGACGCTGTTATCGAGAACTCTCATGTTCTTCGGCCTAATTATTTTATGATTTGACAGAGTACTTTGCGCGTGTGAAATATGCGCTTGAGTGTTTGTGACATTTGCAGGGTGACTTGCGAATTGGCAAGACGCGCGATGTATTTCATGATAATTTAATCTTGTTATTCATTGCATGCTACCATTTCTTGACATTTGCATGGTGGCTTAAGAATCGGCAAGACGCGCAATTCGTTTTATGGTGTTTTAACTTTGTTGTTTATTGCGCGCTACCATTTCTTGACATTTACATGGTGGCTTAAGAATCGGCAAAAGATGCGCGATTCGTTTCATTGTACTTTGATCTTGTTATTCATTGTGAGCTGTTATTTCTTGGTATTTACATTGTGGTTTACGAATCGGCAAGAGGCGCGATTCGTTTAATGATGATTTGACTTTGATATGCATTGCGTACTAAAATTTCTTGGCATTTTACATGGTGACACTCGAATCGGCAAGACCCACAATTCTCTCCTCAAGTTTAATTCATGTTGTTTATTGTATGCCACTATTCTAAGATATTTATCATGTAATATTCGAGTTGACAAGTTATGTGATTTGTTTTCCTGAATCCATATTGTGTTATTCATGGTGCACAATCCTTTTATGGTGTTTACAATATATACATATATATATATAAATCTACAATATGCGCAATTTATGTTGAAACATTTTAAGAGTATACAGAAGATCAGAGTTTCTAGATGCAATATTGTATGGTCCTAGTTTGCATTCTCAAAAAAGGATTTATATGACTGGTTTAAAATTTAGTCAGAATGTTTTTTCTGATTCTCATGTAAAGGAAAGTACTTGAATAAGAAAGTTTTCATTTAATCCATCTTGATTCTCTTACAGGTATCCGGCCATCTTGAAACTTAGTCATTTTAAACTTAATTCTTAGATTGTTCATGTTTTCAGAATGACTATGCTTAGAATCATAGTCTAGTATTGATTTCAGGAGATATAATTTTCATATTGTGTGTTCTAACCTTTTTCTTACTACAGGTCTCCTTCCCAGCTGTTTCCCTTCCTAATCCCCTATTCCCCTCTTGAACTCTCTGAGCCTCTGTAATTTATCTATCAGAGTCTAGGAGCTGTTCAGTGGTGGACGTGTTGGGAACGTACGCAGACCCCGAGGATCTGGTGACTCTGACATGTATATAATTGTATATGGTATAAATGTATATATTTGTAAATATTTTTGATGTATGTAATTGAATATATCACAATTATTCGACTCATTTCCTTTTGTCCTTGCATTCTTCCGGGGGGATTGGGGGTGTAACTGTTATGTATCAATATGTATTAGCGTGTATGTTGTAGTGGGAGAGGGTGGGGGTGTGGGTGTTGCGTGTTGGGTGTGTGTGTCACTGTTGTTTCCTCTCCCTCCCCTGTGTCGTAGGTGCAGTACTCACCTTGGTCTTCTCTGCCGGCGTTCGTGCTCCTGGTAGAGGAGCAGGAAGATAAAGGCTGGCAGAATCTGGAGTTCGAATTCCATGGCATCCTGAGTCCTCATGGGGTGTGTAGAGGTGAGCGTTTTCCCTTTGAAGTCCTGTTTCCGCCGTGTTTTTGTTCGCGGTGAATCCGCCACGGAAAAGGTGGCGGATTGGTGGGTTGTAATAGTGTGGGCGGTACATTGTCCTCCGCCTGTCAGTTGGCGTAACCGCCGCGGTGTTTGTTTGTACCACCATGTCGGTCGGAGTGTTAAAGTGGCTGTCTTTGTTGGCGGTTTCCGCCACGGTCGTGATTCAATTTTTTTTTCCACCGGCCTGTTGGCGGTTTTACCACCGCTTTAACACCGACCGCCAGGGTTGTAATGACCACCTAGATTTTTCTACCCATCTCCTCCTCTGCAGTCTCCGTGCATTTTATTTTTGATGCAAACCAGGTACTTTGTGTATTCAAGAGACAATTGTTGATTTCTAATATTTAAGACTCTTTTTAATCTTGCAAAGTGATAATTCAACTTGTGCTGATTGAATCCTGATTATTTGACCTTATTTTATTCAGATAAATATAATCTATTTTTCTAATCCTGTGTGGTGTATTTTTGTGGTGTGTTCACTTTGTTATTGTATGATTTATTGCACAAATACTTTACACATTGCCTTCTAAGTTGAGTCTGACTGCTCCTTGCCAAGCTACCAGAGAGTAGGCACAGGATAATTTGGATTGCGTGTGACTTACCCTTACTAGGAATGCGGTCCCTACTTGGACAAGGGTGTATACTTCTGCCAACTAGAGACATAGGGGGTCATTCTGACCCCGGCGGTCTCAGACCGCCGGGGCCAGGGTCGGCGGGAGCACCGCCGACAGACCGGCGGTGCCCCGCAGGGCATTCTGACCGCGGCGCTTTGGACGCGGTCAGTGCAGGAAAACCGGCGGTCTCCCGCCGGTTTTCCGCTGCCCGTCAGAATCCTCCAAGGCGGCGCAGCATGCTGCGCCGCCTTGGGGATTCTGACACCCCCTACCGCCATCCTGTTCCTGGCGGTTCGCCCGCCAGGAACAGGATGGCGGTAGGGGGTGTCGCGGGGCCCCTGGGGGCCCCTGCAGTGCCCATGCCAATGGCATGGGCACTGCAGGGGCCCCCGTAAGAGGGCCCCGCTTGTATTTCACTGTCTGCATAGCAGACAGTGAAATACGCGACGGGTGCAGTAGCACCCGTCGCACCTTCCCACTCCGCCGGCTCGATTACGAGCCGGCTTCATGGTGGGAAGGTCGTTTTCCCCTGGGCTGGCGGGCGGCCTTTTGAAGGCCGCCCGCCAGCCCAGGGGAAAACTCAAAATACCCGCCGCGGTCTTCCGACCGCGGTACGGTATTTTGGCGGCTCCCGCCGGGCGCGCGGTGACCGCGCCCGGCGGGAGTCAGAATGACCCCCATAATTTCTACCAGTACTCAACTATTGGGTCCACTCAGTCCTCTAGCATAGAATGGAACACATATGACAATGTTTTCAGGATCCCAGTGAACTGTTTTTACTACCCTGGTCAGTGTTTGTTCCCACCAGCAGATCACTCCTCCCTAATGCCATGGTAGAAAGGTGGGTGGGTTCTTGCTCTCCGTCCTCAGCTACACATCAGGGGTATGTCTATGTGTGAATTGAAGTCAGGCGGGGCAAGTCATCTCACGTGTTTGATGGTTTCTGATGTTTCACAGCATTACGTGATGCAGCGGTATCCATCAGACATGTTAAATGACATACGTAGCTAACATCCTAGTACCTGTTGCAAGGTACTTCCCCTTGGTAAGTGAGGAATGTACTATGATATGTGTGATGTCCCATCAGAGTTGACAAAATGCATGTTGTTTACCAGTGTGCATATGCTAAATTTCCACTGGGACACATATGTTGGTATCAGATGTAAGAATGTGATTGCCACTCAGATTTCCTGATAGCAGACACTTGACACGTAGCTTGTCCATGGTAAACTTCTGTAGATATGAAACATAGGTAATGGTTGTCCACTCACAGCAATTGCCCAGTCGGTACTATGTCGGCATCATGTGTAATTTTGAATACAAATTTCATGCATTACAGTTGGATATTATCATGTGTACTTGCTAGAGCTATGACAAATGAGGCCAGGGCATTTGGGATCTTCCTGTTTGACTAGAAAAGTATTTGGTGCAGTTGTGGAATTTCTTAAACACCTGTGTGTAGGTTGGTAAGTGTGACCTGACTGTTGGCATGCATCGTGGTTTTTGTACTAGTTATACTTGCATCACTCATGCTTTTCCTTTGTGAATCCACCACAGACAGATGCCAGGCTTGCCATTTCTGGCATGTGGTTAGTGATGTTCCTTCTTATTCTGTGACAAAATGGTTTACTCATGTTGGTGTTAGCAAGGTCTGTTTCCTTCCTTCCTGTGCAGCACAGTAGTCTATTTGATAGATACACACTATAGTAAACTGCTAATTGTGTGTGGGACAATGCTGTAAGCTTAGTTGGTCTTTCCATAACCATTATTATTTGTCTTTTGGAGACATTTGTCATACATTGCTTGGACCAGAGTCCATTGTCACTCCTTGCTACATCACAGTTGTTGAGTCAGTGTGACATGTGTACTACCTCCATAACCAACATTTGGCAGGTGTGGAATGTTAATATGTCATATGATAGTATGTGTCCATTGTGATTTTGTTGAATCTATGTCACTTGCTGTAAGTATGGTTTGTTTCAACCAGGCTTGCCTGCCTTTATTTGGCAACATATGTTATTGCCTGGTGCATGACATCTTGGTAATGTATTTGTGTAGTAAGAATAGGGTCTGTGTAATTGATGAGCTATCTTACAATGGGAATCCATTGCTTGTCTACTGGTTGATTATGTTGTTGTGATTCGAGCATCTGTATTAAGTGGAATAATCACCTACTCATGGTATCACCAGTATGATTTGTCTACTTCATTCATATTGTACCTTGCTTTGCTGGTGTGTGACAGTTGAGAAATTTAGGGACATGCATAGTAAGGTGTTACTACATGATGTTTTCACTTTACTGGAACTTCCTGCGGGGGGTCAGTTGGCAGGATGGAATGTGATTTCTGTCTGATTAGAAATGGAAATGTTATCATGTGAATGTGATGATCCTACTTTACCAGGTGAACGAGATGGGGCACAGAGGAGCGGGGAAGCTTCTGGTCACAGGACCTCCAGTCAGGACACCACAGACACCAAGGAACCCAGTGGCCCAGAGGGTGAGGGGAGTGACACAAGGGAGTCAGGATCTGCAACATCTTCATCAGAATCCTCCTCCAGTGGCCACTCCCCAGTGGTGGCAGATCCATCGGTAACCACTCCTGTACCATCTCTATCCACCACGCCCAGTTCTAGCACCATCCTCCCTGTAGCTACCCACCCAGTTGGCCATGCCCGCTCATCCAAGAGGGTGAGCATCTGCAGGCACCTCTGCCCCAGCCCCTGTTCCCCCTGCTTCCCTTAGTGAGGAGGCTATTGACCTCCTGAGTTCTATCTCTATGGGTCAGACTGCCATCATAAATGCCATCCAGGGACTGGCAAGTCAGATGACACAGAGAAATGTGTTCCTGGAGGGCATTCAAGTGCAGTCTCTGGCCTCCAGATATCATTTCAGACTCTGGCCTCCACACTGACAGCAGCCAGTCACCCCTTGCCTCCTGTCCCCCCTTCACCTTCCTCTACCCAGTACAAATCCCCTCTCCCAACCCAGCCAAAGCACACAAACAGACAGGCATGCATCCATCTCAAACATCTGAGGGTAGTGCAGACAAATATAAGCACCACAAGACACACCACCAGCACGCACACAGACAAGCTCCACCTGCAGACACACCAACAGTCACAACTTGCCCTGACACCCCCACCACCACCCCCAGGATCACAAACACAACACCTGGAACACCTGCAGACACCATACTAACATCCACTGATCCAGCTACCACACCTATCGTACCCGCAGACAGCACCCCAGAACAGCCACAGACATCCACCCCGTTCACTGCACCCACAGACACCACAACCACTGACATGCCTACATGCAGCACATCCACCATACCTGCAGTCACCACTCCAACAGACAGCCACCCACCCACCACGGCATGCTCCAGCACCTCCACCCCCTCAACCCAAGACACATAAATGCCCTCACTCGCCCACCCAACAGACACCCACCACACACAAGCACACCTCCCATACACACACGCCCAAGGCATCCACTTCTAAATGGCACACAACCACTCATCACCCTCCACACCCAAACCCCCTTCTGATGACCATCCTTGTATGTTAACAAAAGTGTTCCTTTTCAAGGCCACGCCTTCCACCTCCAAGGCCTCCCCTACCCCCATGCCAGCACCCATGCCCTTCCCCCCTGCCAAGAAGAGGTCCACTCCTCCCAAGAAGGTTCCTCCACCCCAAATAAAAGCCAAAGTACACCCTCCTCTGTCCCCAGCCCAACTCCCCCACCCCTGCCTCCCCAATACTCCCTGAGGTGCCTGCCTGCCTCCTTGATTCCCCTACCTGTGGAGGTTACATGGCAGCCAGGAGTCAAGTTGGGGCACCATTTTGTGCCTTTTGAGAAAAGTCCTTATGTACATGTACATATGGACTGGCCAATACCCTTGGACTATTATCTTTAAACAAAAAACAATGTTATAACCAGCCAGTTGTTAGTTTTCTGGTTACATATTTGTCATGTATTCCCTTTCTTAGGTATGAGTTGTTTCTGGCTGATATTGGTTATGTGCCAGTATTTAGTTGGGTGTGCTGCTAGCTGCTTCATGTATCATTAGAGCAGTATGTGAGGTTGTATGCAGTGCTGTTTTCCCCCAGGGGTTGGTTGTGTGTTGTGTGATTGGTATGTGTATGTAACTGAAATGATGCTGTCATTATACGGTGTTGTGTTTGTTGTGATATGTGTTTGTTGTTATGCAGTGTCACTTTGTGTGTTTTTACTGTTTGAGTCTGCATGTATTGTACATGGCATTATAGGTTTGATGTACTCTGTGTGTATGATGTGTGTGTGTCGATTGCTAGGTTGTATCACACATGGTGGTGCATTGCATTGTATGTGTGTCTAGTCCGTGGGCAGTGTTGGTTGTGAGTGTGGGACATGTGTTTCTATTTGTGCTGTTGTTGTGTTACAAGTTTGTATGTTGAATGGAGATCTATGAAGCTGGGCCTGTGCTGTGTTGGCATGCGTAAATGTGCATAAGTGTGTGGTATTGACGTATGGTATGTGTGTGTGGTGCAGTGTGTGTGATGTGTATGTGGGTGTCCTTGATGCATTATGAGAGTGCGTTTGTCACCATGCTGTTAAATGTGAGTGCAGACCTTCGCACCCCAGCTACTTATAATATGTAATGTGACTGTACGCATTTGTACATTCAACATATGTAACAGGTGAATGTGTGTACTTACGGCTGTTATCGTCCTTGTCAGCAATGTCTACGTTGTCTTTCAGCAAGCAGGAGCAGCGGAATGATATCTAGTTGTGGCTCCATGGTGGATCCCGACGTGTATGGCTTCCTAGAGGTGAGTGTCTCTTTTTATACTGTTCATTTCCGCCTGATGCTCCATGGTGGTTGGACCGCAGCGGTGACATTGGCAGTGTGTGACCTCCTAATAGGTCTGGCAGAAACATGGTTTCCACCGCACTGTTTGTGCCTCCATTCGACCCGGTGGTGCTTTGGAGTTTTTCTGTATGCATCACTGCCAAACTCAACATTTAGCGGTCTTCTCCACCAGCCTGTTGGTGGTCGGACCACCAACGTAGTGTTCACATGACCGCCAAACTTGTAATGAGCCACTAATTGATCATCTGTCCATGCTAGACTCAATCAATCAGGATTTACAAAGCACAGCTAATCACCGATAGAATATCCAGCTGCTTGCAGGTCCAGAGGTCTATTCAAACAGCCAGGTCATGAGGGCCATTCAGAATTTCGGAGTGATGTGATAATCCAGAGGTGCGTGGGGAAGCTGTTCAAGGTTTTTGCTGCAATGTGAGAGAGGGTGCATACTCCATTTCTCCTTCGGTTGATGTGGGAAGTACGGGCAAGTGAAAGGGAGGCACAGTGTAGTTTTCTCGACGGTTGGTGGAAGCTCAGCCAGTGGTTAATGTACATGGGTCCTTGGTTGCATAGAGCCTTGTTTGTGTTGGTCAGCAGCTTGAATTGGCATCTCTTCTGAGTTTAAGTCACAAATTCAGGCTGACTATGTTAGAGTGTGGGTCAAATACAGCTTAGTCGCACTGAAAAGTTAACTTTTCAAAGTCAGGCACAGTGAGTTTGGTTTGTGATGAAGGAGGCCTCGAGGAGCAGGGCGTACATTGTGTTTGGTCATCACTGTAAAGTGAAGAGCCAGTCAGACATCATCACTGGTCATTGCTGGAGCTCTACAAAGTGCAGAGTTCACTATGACAGTCATTGCTGACTTTTGTAGTAGCTCGAAGTGTCGGTTTCACCAGAGCTTCGTGTTGGCGAGTCTTGGCACAAATGGAGCTGTTCGTGGTTGCAAAAAGCCCAACATTTCAGGAGTTCACCTTTCATCTTAGGAAGAGCTCCACTGATGTCAGCCAAGGATTCAGGAACTTGGGGGAGAACTGCTTGGGGGCCAGGAACTCATTCCATCAGAGGCCAGCAGAGATCAGGCAGGTCTGGTTTCTAGTCCTGGCAGGTCTAGTACAACAAGGCATCAGGGCAGTTGAAGGAAGGCCTCTAGAGCTTGTTGTGTCCCTGTAGCTCAGACAGGAGGACAGCCAAGTGATCCTTAGAAGGATTTAGTTTAGCCTGGGAAGAAGGAAGTAGGTCTAGTCAGCCTTCTCAGAAATGTGCCACTCATGGTACCTCCTTAGGGCACTTGAATATGGCACTCTTGGGCACATTCTTCAGAACACCACTGGACCTGTGGAAGAAAGAAGAAGCACTACACTTGCACTTATGAGGAGATCCCTAGGGGCTGGATCTGCTCCCACCTGCACCCCAGGAAAAATAGATAGACTCCAAGGGTCTCTTGGCTGATATCCTGGAAGTGGAAAAAAGTCTACTTTTCTGATAGAGCCCAACTCCCCAGTTTTATCTGGACTTGCCCTTGGCCCTGATGTGGGCTTCTGTTGGAGAGTTCCTCATCCCCAAGTGCTGTTCCTGTTGTCCTGGAACCCTTTGCTGGTGTTAGAGTGTATCCCACCTGCCCATACTGCAAAAGCTGAGATTTTCTGCTTGGAGAATGGATGAAGACCCAGGTCATAGTCAAAGCTACAGCCATAGGTGTCAATACGCTGGTTGGTCTAAGATTTCTGGTTTGTCCTGCTGAAGGCAATCCAACCTCTAGAATAGTTTCTAAGTTTGGAGATAGAATGCTTCACCGGAACCAACCCCGAGCAGCATCAGCTTGTTATTAAGTCCATACTAGGAATGGACTTCGGCCACTCTGAGCTTTCCGGACTTCCTCAGTGACCACGCTAGGACCCTACTCTTCAGAAACCCACCCTCATCAATCTCCTCTTGGATCCAGCTTGCAGCCTGCCCTTCCAGCGAGTTGTCAACAACTAATTTTTCTCCATAAATCCCTGGGGATTTTTTGAAGTAAGAAGTAACTCTTCGACCAGATCAGGTTGGTCCTTGTTTTCGGCTTGAGCTTCATCGCAGTCAGCCTTAATGCTTATGTTTGTTCCACTCTGGCTTGACCAGTTGCCCACGGTTTGAGATTTGTGCTTTTTTTGCACTATTATTATTTAACATTTTAAAAAATCATATCTATCCTGTATTGAATTATGGTCATTTTGGTGTCATCTTCTTCATTAGAATATTCACTATTTTTATAAAGTGGAGTGGGATTTTTATTCTGATTTGTTTTTGAGTTTATAACTTTTGTGCTTCTAAATGCTTTACACACTTTCTTAAGTTAAGCCTTTCATCTTTGTGCCATGGTTCGTAGGGATTCATTTTAGGTTTATAGTACTGGACTTAACAAGAATAGTGACATTATAACTTGTGATAGACTTCCATCCTCTCCATCTAATGATCCATGTTATGGCATTGATTTGCAGTTGATTTGCAATGATCTAGAACTTGGGTTTAGTGGCACCATTCAGCTATCATTTGTAAATTAAAAATCCCTAAATTGAACTGAAATCAAAGTTCACTTTGATTTTTAATTGGTATCCAGTCTTTCATTGGGTCTTTTTTCAAATTATTTTTAGAATCCAATTAATGTATTTTTGGGAAGTCTAAGGGAACATGGAGTTGGATTTGGTTTCATTGATAACTCTCACAATGGCGGCAATGAAGCCCTTTGCAAAGAAAGAAAGTTGAAGCTGGGCCATAATTCTAAGAAGGCGGATTTTGGAAAGGGCCTAGGAGGAAGCACATCAAACATAGATTCCCTTTGAAGAAGAGGCAACTCTAGAGGATGAAGGAGAAAGGGACAACCTTCCCCAACATGAATTCTTTGGTGCACCATCCATGGATGTAAGTGAAGCACCTCTGCCAGAACAAGACTGCCATCCACCAAGTGGAGCTAAGCCACAGGCAATCAGAAAGGGAGCTGTAGGTCCAACTAGTAGTGATAGTCGTGAAGGAAACAAAATGGCATCAGAAGAAAATAAATTGGTCTTGGAGGAAATGAAGTTTGTGCTGGGTTTGATACCCAGTGGTATTGGTGCCGGGCATAATGAGGTATCAGCAGCGGGGCCACACACCCTTCACTTGCTTTAGGGTACCATGCCTAGCATTGTGGTGGGGCACGAGAACAACAAGTGTTTGGCCTCGTATAAAGAGCATTGGAAATGCGTGGGGTGGATCAAGAACACTGGGGAACCTTACTTTAGGAGGTAATAACAACACAAGGGGGGAAAGACTCCTGACTCTAGAAGAGCCAGCGGACTCCTACACTTACATGAAGAATGCCCTTGTGCAGAAGTTTGGTCTCGCACCTAAAGAGTACTAGAAGACATTTAGGGACACACACAAAGACACACAACAATCCTTGATTAGTTGAATGTCTACCTTAAGGAAATAGAAGGCTGCCTGAAAACCATCCAGTCATTACTTATCATGGGATATATAGTCTCATCATGAAGGAGAAAGTCTTGAATAATTGGTGTCTAGTAAATGCCAAGTTGTCTGACCCAAGGCAGATTGACTAAGCAGCTGACTTTTGTTTGTGCACTAGGTTGTCGAAAACATCACAGTGCGTTGGTCCAAGAAAGGGGGTTGAGCCTTCCCCTTCAGGGGAAAGAAGAGAATAAGAAGGATAAAAAGAAGTTCTCACAAATATGTTTTCAACCCTTCATTTTACTGCTGATTGCATAAAATACTGAGTTGTAAATATCAGGAAATGATAATAATGTTGCAAGAATATTATGAAGGAGTAAATATTGTGGACAATAATATCACACATAAGAAATACTATTTTGTTTTTTATTTCATATTGCTGTCCTATATATGGATTCCAGAAAATAACTTTTAGTCAATCTTGTTTATAGTGAAATTTGAATTGTGTTATAGTTCCATTTGTTGAATGTGTTTTAAAGTTATTTTTTATTAGTTGTTTTACTTTCATTTTGTAATTCTTAAAAGTTTTTTTTAAAAATGTGAATATATTTGTGTAGCATTTATAGTAATATATATATATATATATATTTTTACTATTGTTAATGGTGGGATACAGGGTTCATATGGCAAAAGAGTAAATAATTTGTCATTATCGATAATGTTTGTTTATACAAACAAAAGGTACATTTTTAGCTGTACATTTATGTTTATTTTTTAATTTTTTTTTTTTTTTTTCATTATTTTCAATACAATAGATTTTTTACCTTTTATAATAATAGTTTTAAAAAGCTTATTTTTTTGGAAGTGGGATGTATGCTTTATAGGACAAAGGGTGGAGATGTTTAAATATTGGGTTATTCTTTAAATTGTATTTTTAATAAATGTACTTTAAAATTATGATTTTCTAATGATACATAGTTCAAATTAATTGTGAATGCATTTCAATTTTATATAGTTGCTATGTTAATAGGAAAGAAAATATTTTATTTATTTATATATGATGTTTAGTTTCAAAGAATATATATATATATGTAGATATATATATAGATATATATATATTCATATATATATGTATACACACACACACACACTCACAAATATATCAGTGACATCATCAAAGACAACATTGGGGATGTCATCAGTGATGTCATAAACTATGTCCTAGAACATGGTGAATGATATCATATGTGAGGTCATAAGCAGTGCATGGTGAGGGCGCATGATACGGTTAGTGCTACTGACTATAACAGCTGAATTTCTGTGTTTGTTTTTGCTCAAAACGTTAGCGTTGTCACCGAGAAATTCACCTAACTGCAATGTTACTTTAAAATTATTTTTTTCTGTGAATTTCTACTTTTTTTTATTCAAAAGCTCATATTTTATCACACCTATCTATAACTTCACTACACTTAACGTCACTTTGACCTTTGTTTTTTTTTCAGTGAATTTTTACTGTTTCTAATATGAAAATATATTTATAAATACTTGGAAACTTACTATTCCACCAGTGTTTGTGCTGAGAATATTTAACCTCTTAGTTGTTGTAACTAACATATTCAGAAATATTCCCAGCATACTTTCATAGTCTTTGTAGCTATCTTAACATAAACAACACATTTATATTTCAAAAAGACACTGATCAGTTTTTCCTATACTGTAAACTATTTGTTTTCACTATGTAAATCCATTTTTAAGGTGTGTGATCACTTTTGTAGGAGTCTCACAGGTGGCTTGTGGGAGACTTACGAAATCGTAGAGTTATAAATTATTTTCAAATCTTTTGCACAGTGATGTTTTTTACATGTGGTCAATTATTATTGAATGCTGATTTTTAATTAAAAAGTAAGTACAGTGTGTATATTGTATTAATTATTTTGCTTGCAAACATACGGAAAAACATTTGATGTATTGTTGCATTTGATCTGTTTTTTATGATCTTGTAGGCCTCTCATGAGATATCCTTTGTGGTCACACCTTTCCCCTTTATGAAAGAAGTGCACATAAAGTATAGAGTTGAATTTACCTTAATGCTTATAAGTATATCGAAAGCACATTGCACTCTATGCTCAGACGACTCCTAGAGTAACATATGCTAAATATGCTGTGAGTAAAGACTTTTATCTTCTCATACCTTTCTTCATGATAATGAATGTTATTAGTAGAGTGTAAAATGGAGTATCCTCTCTCTTGACAACTGTGAATTGGAAAACCAGTGTTCACATTTGAATGTAAAAACACCACTCACCTCTCTCTCAGGCATTACCTTATAGGGACAGGCATGTGTAATAGTGTGTTCACAAAGACAGAGCTCTGTGCTGAAACATCTCCCCGGATAACAAGCATATATACTAAGATGTGGAAACAAACTACCCTCTCTAACAGGAGGTAACAGTACATAGTATACCATGAGAATGCATTTGCCTCTGTGCCAAAACCTGCCTCTTGTGCAAAAAACTTTATTCTAAATGAGAAGAAGCAATAATCTCTCTATAGTACTTTAAACATACATATACATACAGCAGAACAGTTACAGATCCTGAAGAATGAACTGCCACCTTAAGTCAGAAGTCATAATAATTTTCAAATCTCTAAAAGATATCAGGGAAAGTAATCAGAAGTAACTTCAAATGTTTTGTTTAAAAACGTAACAACATAGCAAACAATAACAACATTATTAAACTTCAAAAACAACTGTAAACGCAACAAACTTTACAAATGATAATTTATCTCTGCTGATTTTCTGTCACCTGAATGTTATCCTCAGATTCAGATTAGAAGCCTAATGCTCTTCCTACAAATCAGCCACCTCAGCCTGCCAGGGAGTTGTTGGTGTAACAACTTTTTTAAATGAGTCCAGATGTGTAAAAATTACTTGGCAAATATATAATATGCACAATATGGAGAAAGAGTTCAGCAGGGGGCAACAGCATGAATACCACAGGGTTGTGGCAACATTTGAGGTCTATGCACCCTCGATGCCTTGCTCAGGCTTGAACATCTTTAAACCTGGTTATACTGTGCCTACCTAGGTACTGAGTGCTCAAACAGATAACAAGCCTCCTTAAATAAATAAGCCACTTTTTATGCTGCTTAAGTAAGCAGATCCCTTTGTCATGAAAAACAAGTAGAGCTACAGAGTACAAGCTTCTCCAGTAGTATGAATGTCACCGAAACAGTAATGACAACATCATTTGTACAATTACATTTTTTCCTGACTTCCCACACAGCTACTTTTCCATCTTTCTTCCAAAGTAAACAATTGTGTGAAATGTCACTTCTCTTTTTCAGAGCTTCAATTTTCTCCCTATAAAACAACAAAATAATTAAAAAAATATAAAGTTACATACTGATCAGTAAGTGTTAACAATGATACATCACTACATCCTCTGATGATTTCTACATTTTCACCCACAATACCATATTTATATGTACTACATCACTATTTCATGTTCCTTTCTGTTAAAAAAAACTTCCACAGCCTCAAACACAACCTCTTTTATCCACAATAAATTATAACCTGCCTTCAAACATGGGTCCATAAAAATGTGAAAATCAATACATTCTTCTTTACACACCTTTCCTAACAGTGAGCACTATATAAATGGCAATATCTCCACTCAAACATCTCATAGTGGTAAACTATGTGCACAGTAATGTTCATAAAAACACTCACCATTGTATTAACAGATTGCAGATACTCTGTATATTGTGTGATGCAGTACTGTTGTTTTTCAGAGCTTCTGTTTTCCATTTTCTCCCTAAAAAGACAAAATAATGAAAAATTATACAGTTACAAACTTATCAGTAATTGATAATAATAATACTTCACTACATTCTCTAAAGATTTCTACATTTTTCACTCACCATCACATATTTATATGTATGCACCACCAACTTGATGTTGATTTCTCATGAAAAATCCCACAGCCTCAAACTCTGCATTTCTTTATCCACGATTACATTATAATATGCCTTTAAACATGGTTTTATAGCAAATTGTAAAGTAAGTAACACACTCCTTTCCTAATAGTGAGCACAGAGGTTTGCTCTAGAAACAGCAATATTTTGACTCAAACATCTCATATAGGTAAAATATGTGCACAGTAAGATTCATAAACACACTAGGCCTTGTTTTAACAGATTGCAGATGCTTTGTTTCAAAACTTCAGAAACACTGCTTCTTTTACTTATGACTACATACCAATTGAGCATTTCATTTATAACACACCATCCTATTCTTGGTGCTATCTCCCCACATTCTAAGATTTACCTCTCAAAACCGATATTAATAAATATGCACCTATACAAACTGCTTTTGACTCACTAAACGTTGTAAAAATTCATTTCCCAACAGTAGTGCACTTAATGACACCTCTCAGTCTAAGTTCCAAATTCAATCACTTCTGCTGAGCACAACTCCAACAAGTTTACTTCTTCTCCAAATCACCAGGAACAAACTGAGCTAACCCCTGTTCTGCACCCACTCACATCACAGCATTTCTTTAACCATGCAATATGAATTGTAACTATAGGTTGAGCCTTGGTCCTTTTATTTTTACTTCGTCCATACGATCTTGCAAGACTCTCATGTGATTGAAAAGTACCTTGAGGCAGGTGCAGTAGTTTTCACTCAGTAATTTCTCCTCAGGTCTCACAAGCCTCTTGAGAGATCGCATGTGTCTGTGCAGCTTGTGAGCTACTCTCCCAAGAGTCTTGCAGAATTGCAACAAAGTTGTAGGGAAATAGTAGTATGTGGGATAGCGTATCCTCTCCACTGAGTCCTATCTCTTGCATGACAGGTGTGTGTAGTTGGATCTGGGGAGAGACTGGCCTCTCCGCAGAGACCTCTGTCTCAGATGTCTCAGATGGCAGGTGGACATACTAGTGTGTATGGAGAGACTAGCCTCTCCCTTGAAACTCCTCTCTTGGATGATGGGTGTGCTTAGTAGAGTGTGAAGAGAAATTGTTCCATTCCCTCTGACCTCTCTCCTACATGAAAGGAGTACATAGTAAGGTGTCTGCATGGAATGCCCTCCCTTTCTACACCGCTTTCTCAGATAACAGGAGTGGATAGCAAGTAAGGACTGGCCTCTCTTTCCAGACCTCTCTCTCAGATTACAGGTTTGCATAGTAGAGTGTATGGAGAGAGACTGTCACTCAACTAAGTCCTCTCTCTTAGATAACTTGTGTATGTATTAGGGTGGGTACATGGACTGGCTTTTTCTGTTAGATCTCTGGCTCAGATGATGGCTGTGCATAGTAGGGTGTATACATGGACTACTCTCCCCTTCCAGACTTCTTGCTTACATGACGGGTGTGCGTAGTAGAGTGTGTGGAGAAAACTGGGGTGGCATGGTGAGCCAAATAATGATTATTTAAGCTCAGATCTTTGACTGGGGGTGAGTGTTTGAAAAGTTTCTGCACTCTGTCCATCAAGCTTTTGTGCTGCAAAAGTCACTCTAAGTGGCCAGGGTATGCCCATACATGGGACCTTGCTCACTGTAGATTCAAGCAAGCCTGGCTGATGAGGGGAGATACCTCGAAACCAGTCCCAGCAAACTTGTTTCCAGTATGGGTAGGACCTGGCCAGGCAGTATGCGCTGGAATTTTCGCATGGGGAGTAGGGTCAAGACTGATTTGTATATGGCTGGGTCCAAACTGGGGTGGCATGGTGAGCAAAAGAATGATGGAATAAGGCCAGATCTGTAACTGGGGTGAGTGTTTGAAAAGTTTCAGCTAACTATCCATCATCCTTTTGTATTGCCAAAGGTCCCAAGCAGGCGCCACTGACTGCACTGTTGGCTTAAGGAAAGGCAAATCCCTGAGGAGGCAGGAACCCAAAGAAAGATGTTCTGGTACACCATAAGGAGAGTGAACCACCCCAATGGCGGCTCACAATCCATCTTGCAAAAATTTAAAGACCCTGGAAGATGGACAAGTAGTAGCATCCAGAAACCTGTCCCTGCACCATTTGAAAAAGAAGGACAAATCATGACCATAAAACTTTCTAGTGGGCAATTTCCTAGAGTGCTGGATGGAGACTGCCACAGGAGAGGACAGAACTTACAACTTCAAATCCTTCCTCTCAAGAGTCATACCATCAGACACCTCTGCTGGGAAGCGGCTGGTGGAAGGATGAGAACACGGAGGGAACACTGGTCAAAAGGAATGACCCACTCCAGCACCAACACCATCAGCCTCAAAAGGGAAAGCCAACCAAGGTCAAAAGGGAGTGACCCTGATGAGAAACACCACCTTCCTCCTCAGACTGGCCAGTTTGGGAATAAGAGGAAAGGGAGGAAAGGCATACAGGAGCAGGGAGGGCCAAGGGTGAGACAGCTCATCTACTCCCCAGCAACTCCAGCAGCAGAGAAACATGGGCAACAGATAATTCTCTATGGAGGTAACCAGGTCCACCTGGGGAGTGCCGAACTGCCTGCACATGTGGGTGAAAATACAAGGAGCCAGACATAAGTTGTGAGAAGAAGGAAAGATCCTGCTTAGCCTGTCCACCTGTACATTGTCCTTCCCTCAAATGTGGGAGGCAGAGACAGGCAGGAGATGAAATTCTGCCCAATTCACTACCTGAAATGCCAGGGAGGGCAGAGACTAAGGTGGTCATTACAACCCTGGCGGATGGTATTAAAGCAGCGGTAAGACCGCCAACAGGCCGGCGGTAAAAAAATTGCAATTACGACCGTGGTGGAAACCGCCAACAAATACAGACACTTTAACACTCCGACCGCCAAGGCGGTACAAACAAACAGCGCGGCGGTCACCGCCAACAGACAGGGGGGAGACAATGTACCGCCCACACTATTATGACAGGCCAATCCGCCACCTTTTCCGGGGCGGATTCACCGCGCATAAAAACACGGCGGATACAGGAATCCTGAAGGAAAAACGCTCTCCTCTACATACCCCACGAGGACACCATGGAACCGGAACTCCAAATTCTACCTGCAATAGTCTTCCTGCTCCTCTACCAGGAGCACGAACGCCGGCGGCGAAGACCACGGTGAGTACTGCACCGACGACACAGGGGCGGGGGGAGGCAAAAAACAGGGACACACACACGCAACACCCCAACCCCCACCCACTACAACACACACTAATACATGTTGATACATTACAGTTACACCCCCAAGCCCCCCGGAAGAATGCCAAGACAAAAGGAAATGATTGTAACAATTGTAATCTATTAAAATCCAGTACTCCAATAATACAAGACCAGGTATTGCACCATTTATAGTCCGTGGACCACTGGGCCAAAATGCATGGGCGAGGCCCACACTCGATACCCGATCAAAACAGAGAGAACACTGCAGGGGCATCAGATAGAAATACAACAGGTACCTCAGGGGGAAGGGAATGGGGGGCACCTCAGCCAACACCAGATCCACGAGGGGGCTCAATGCCCACTGTTCAATCCTGGGGAGTGCAAAGCCACAGTCTCTCAAGTCTCTACAGTGGGTGGTTTGCCCACTGTTCAATCCTGGGGAGTGCAAAGCCACAGTCTCTCGAGTCTCTACAGTGGGTGGGTTGCCCACTGTTCAATCCTCGGGAGTGCAAAGCCACAGTCTCTAAAGTCTCTACAGTGGGTGGGTTGCCCACTGCCATATCCTGGGGAGTGCAAAGCCACAGTCTCTCAAGTGGATAACAATCTCCACTGGTTCTGGAGGGGGACTGGTGCCCAGAGTGCTTTGTCCTGCCAAGGACTGAGGTAGTGGATGGATGTCTCCACTGGTTCTGGAGGGGGACTGCTGCCCAGAGTGCTTCATCCTGTGAAGGATAGAGGTAGTGGATGGATCTCTCCACTGGTTCTGGAGGAGGACTGGTGCCCAGAGTGCTTCATCCTGTGAAGGACAGAGGTAGTGGATGGATCTCTCCACTGGTTCTGGAGGGGGACTGGTGCCCAGAGTGCATCACTCACCCTGTGACGGACCCAGTTGCATCAGTGCCCCTGCCGCTCATGGGCTAGCGGTGCTTGAGTTGGCGGTCCTTCATGGCCCAGCGGTGCTTGTGTTCGTGGTCCTTCATGGCCCAGCGGTGATGGTGCTGGCGGTGCCCTGTTCAGCGGTGCTTGAGTTGGCGGTCCTTCATGGCCCAGCGGTGCATGTGCTGGTGGTCCTTCATGGCCCAGCGGTGCTTGAGTTGGCGGTCCTTCATGGCCCAGCGGTGCTTGTGCTGGCGGTCCTTCATGGCCCAGCGGGGCATGTGCTGGCGGTCCTTCATGGCCCAGCGGTGCTTGTGCTGACGGTGCCCTGTTCAGCGGTCATTGAGTTGGCGGTCCTTCATGGCCCAGCGGTGCATGTGCTGGTGGTCCTTCATGGCCCAGCGGTGCTTGAGTTGGCGGTCCTTCATGGCCCAGCGGTGCTTGTGCTGGCGGTCCTTAATGGCCCAGCGGGGCTTGTGCTGGCGGTGCCCTGTTCAGCGGTGCTTGAGTTGGAGGTCCTTCATGGCCCAGTGGTGCATGTGCTGGCGGTCCTTCATGGCCCAGCGGGGCTTGTGCTGGCGGTGCCCTGTTCAGCGGTGATTGAGTTGGCGGTCCTTCATGGCCCAGCGGGGCTTGTGCTGGCGGTCCTTCACGGATCAGCTGGGCTGGGGCTAGCGGTGGCCTCCTGGGCAGCTGGGCTGGGGCTGCCGGTGCCCTCCTGGGCAGCTGGGCTGGGGCTGGCGGTGGCCTCCTGGGCAGCTGGGCTGGGGCTGGCAGTGGCCTCCTGGGCAGCTGGGCTGGGGCTGGCGGTGCCCTTCTGGGCAGCTGGGCTGGGGCTGGCGGTGGCCTCCTGGGCAGCTGGGTGGGGCTGGCAGTGCCCTCCTGGGCAGCTGGGCTGAGGCTGGCAGTGCCCTCCTGGGCAGCTGGGCTGGGGCTGGCAGTGGCCTCCTGGGCAGCTGGGCTGGGGCTGGCGGTGGCCTCCTGGACAGCGGGGATGATGGCGGTCTTCTCCGCCCTGCAGCTCTTCCCAGACTTGCCGGGTTTCTTGTGGCCCTTCCCCACCTTCCGAGGTGTCACAGCTGACTCCACACTCCCACCGGGACCCCCGAGAGCGGCTTTGGTGGCTGGAGTCTTCCCCCTCTCCCGCCGGGCACTGGCCAACTTCTGATGCTTCACAGGTGGAGGACTGGCTGTGCTGTGGCTCCGTGCCACACTGGCTGTCCTGGTGGCCGGTGCACTCCACATACCGGTGACTACAGGCACCACTGGTCCCTGAGATGTTGTGGCTGAGGTGCTACTTCGGGACCTATGAGATTGATGGGGTGGAGGAGGTGTGGGAAAGAGGTCAAGGGTGGACAGGAAAAGTTTCTTGGACACACTGGGACGGGTAGCTGGAGGGGGTTTGGGAGTGGAGGAAGAGGTGGTGGTAGTAGGAGGTGTACGTTTTGTGACTTTGGGTGCAAGTGCTTGCACTGGAGGCTGTTGTGAGGTGGATGGCTGTTGGGTGGGTGTGTGGCTGCGTTTGTGTACCTTGGGAGGGGGCGTCATAGACACACTGGGAGAGGACACAGGGGACGTGTGAATGGTGGTGGGGTGGTGACTGCATGTGAGCGGGGTGTGCTGGTGGGTGTGCTGGTGAGGGACGTAGTGGCTATAGAGGTAGTGCATGCAGGTGTGAGTGTAGACGAGACTGGTAGGGAGGAGGGACACGACGAGGAGGGGGACACAGTGGAGGCAGTGGATGTTGGTGTGTCTGTATGTGTGTGTTGCTTGCGTGAGTGCCTGTGGGATGTGTGGTGCTTATGTTTGCCTGAACTTCCCTTGTGTGGTGAAGTGTGTGCAGGCTGGTCTGATGGTGTGCTTGGGATAGGCAGAGGTACAGGGGATTGGGTCTGGGTAGAGGAAGTTGGAGGGGGGAGGCTAGAGACGGGGACAATGGCTGCCAACAGTGCTGAGGCCAGAGTTTGAAAAGCTCGGTGAAGGGCCGCCTGACCAGAATGAATGCCTTCCAGGAATGCATTAGTTTGTTGCAACTGCCTTTCTACACCCTGGATGGCATTCAAAATGGTCGACTGCCCAACAGTGAGGGACCTGAGGAGGTCAATGGCCTCCTCACTGAGGGCAGCAAGGATGACAGGGGCAGGGGCTGATGTGCCTGGGGCAAAGGTGATGCCCACCCTCCTGGGTGAGCGGGCACGGGGCGAAGGCAGAGGGGCTGCTGGGAGGGCGGTGCTGGTAGGGGGGGTCTCGGCTGTACCTGTAGATGCGGGGGGCACAGATGTTGCCGCCACCACAAGGGAGCTCCCATCAGAGGACGTGTCCGTGTCGCTGGTGTCAGCTCCTGTCCCCGCCGTGAAGCTCCCCTCCGTCCCACTGGTGAATTCCAAGTCCGTAGTCTCGCCCTCCAGGGCCATGTGGGATGCAGCTCCCTCGTGCTCCGGTGCCACTGCTCCTCCGCCTGATGATGCTAATGCACACAAGAACAGGGAGAACACAAAAATGTGGGACGACGACAGAAGAAAGACATGTTGAGTGCATGGATTACCGCTACCGTTGGCGGACAAGACAGACACGGAAGCCCCCTGCACTTCGCCGCGCTCTTGGGCTCCACTGTTCAGTTACTGGGAAATGGCCTACAAGCCTATGGATAACATCTGCACACATAGATGACACAGGGGCATGAATAGCTGTACTTGGCACTCTACAGAGGTGGGCTGGGGTGCCACATGGCCTGCCTTACGGAGGGGCCTTGCCTACGGAACTCGCCCTGGCCTAGGGAAACCCACAGCCCTCCTCCCCCACCCAGACAACTCCACTGTGCGCAAAGTCAGCAGAATGAGAGTGTACTCACCCCCTTGTGTCTACTGTGATGCCCTCAAGCACCCATCCAACTCCGGGTAGGCCACCACCAGGATCCTGAACATCAGTGGGGTCATGGTGTGACGGGCACCCCTCCCACGTTGGGAGGCCATCCCCAGCTGAGCCTCCGCCGTCTTCTTGCGAATGTCCTCCCATCTTTTCCGGCAGTGGGTGCTCCGTCTGTGGTAGATCCCCAGGGTCCGGACGTCCTTGGTGTTGGAACGCCATTTATCTTTCTTCTGGTGGGCGCTGACCTACATGAAATGTACAGGGGAAGAAGAGAAGTCATTACCAACTGCACCGTCAAAGTGATTGGCCCCCATCCCTACCCTTGCCAGGTGGCACATGCATTCACCGTCTTTCATGCATGCAGCACTCTGCCCCCTTCCTTCTTCCATCCAGCCCTCTCCACACAGGCATAGCCCATACAACATGCTCCCTGTGTAATTACCTGTTTGTCTGGAGGACCGTAGAATAGCGTGCACTGGGGGAGGACCCCATCCACGAGCTTCTCCAACTCCTCCGATGTGAAGGCAGGGGCCCTTTCCCCAGACGCACGAGCCATTGTCTCTTCCAGACCGAGGTCATAGCAGCACTTGCAGTGTAGGTCCTCTCCTGTCGAAGATCAGGTATCGAGTGATTGAATAGATAGAAAATAGCGGTCACGTCCGCGGCGGTCACGTCCACAGCGGTGCGTACCATCACCGCCGGCGTACATCGTCATTGGCTCCTGGGACCCAAAGGGTCCAATGTTAACCAATGCCTACCGCGACGGTGTACAACGCCAGCGCAGTTACCTCACATGCCATTGTCTCACTTAAAAGGTCAGGCATCCGCCATTTCAGGGGCCCACATGGCCTTATTTTCAACTGCGTCACACATACCTAGGCCTAGTCTCAACACACATACAGGCCACCTTTTGTGTATGATTGGTGTTCTGTGTAAACTGTGGGTACGTACCTCTGAGTTGTTTGACTCTGTGCTCGCTGTTGTCCTTCATAGGCACCATCTGCTGGGACATGTGAGGAGATGACGGCATCCTCCGGTGTACTGACCACTGGTGGACCTGTCGACAATGGAGGAGCGACATTTGATAATCACCTACAGGTTTGACCGTGCCACAATCCAGGAACTGTGTACCCAGTTGGAGCCAGACCTGATGTCAGCAATCCGCCATCCCACAGGAATCCCCCTTCAAGTGCAGGTGCTGTCAGTGCTCCATTTCCTTGCAAGTGGGTCTTTTCAAACAACTGTGGCCATGGCATCAGGGATGTCCCAGCCTATGTTTTCCAACGTATTGTCCAGAGTGTTGTCTGCCCTTCTGAAACACATGCGGAGCTACATCGTTTTCCCTCAGGTGGAGGATTTGCCTACAGTGAAAGGTGATTTCTATGCCCTGGGACATATCCCCAACATCATAGGTGCCATTGATGATACCCATGTGGCTTTGGTCCCCCCCCACAGGAGTGAACAGGTGTACAGAAACCGGAAGAGTTATCATTCTATGAATGTACAGATGGTATGTTTGGCAGACCAGTACATCTCCCATGTGAATGCCATGTTCCCTGGCTCAGTGCATGAAGCCTACATCCTGCGGAATAGCAGCATCCCTTATGTGATGGGTCAACTCCAGAGGCACCGTGTGTTGCTATTAGGTGAGTACCTGGAAGCAAGACAGTGGGAATGGTTGTCTTTTTATATCCCTACAGGTTAGTCTGCGTCTAACAGTTGTCCCTCGCATTTGCAGGTGACTCTGGTTACCCCAACCTGTCATGGCTACTGACCCCAGTGAGGAATCCCAGGACCAGGGCAGAGGAACCCTACAATGATGCCCATGGGCAAACTAGGAGGGTGATCGAGCGGATCTTCGGCCTCCTGAAGGCCAGGTTCAGGTGCCTTCACATGACAGGTGGATCCCTATTCTACTCACCAAAGAAGGTGTGCCAGATCATCGTGGCCTGCTGTATGCTTCACAACTTGGATTTGCGACGACAGGTGCCTTTTCTGCAGGAGGATGGTCAAGATGGCAGTGTTGTGGCAGCTGTGGAGCCTGTGGACAGTGATGAGGATGAAGCAGAGGAAGAAGACATCCAGAACAGGGACTCAGTGATCCAGCAATATTTCCAGTGAAACACAGGCAAGAATACAATCCTGCCTACTACATGTACTTTTACACTACTACCTCTCTCCTGTCTGTCGTTTTCACCCAGTGTATGGTCACTGAGTTGTCACTTTCCCTTACTGTTTCACAGATGTGGGTCCAACTGTGTGATATCTGCTTAAATTCCTCATAGACTAGAGCTGTGTGACATACGTATGTTGACATTACTATTTCAAAAACATTACCGTTGCCATCGTCTCCTGGGAGTGGTGGTATGCTCCTATGATGGAGGAGAGGGCCTTGTGGAGAGTGGGTTCCCTTGGCCTGTCCGCCCCCTGTCGCACAGAAGCCCTCCCAGTTCCCCTGTGTTCCTGGGCCTCCATCCCTTGGACCGTGTGCCCACTGCCACTGCCCCCAGGTCCCTGTTGTTGTTGGGGTGGGGGGTTAGCCTGGGTTCCCTGTAGTGGTGGACACACAGCTGATTGATGTGTCCTGGGGACAGAGGTATGGGCCCGCTGGGTGGGTGCTGTGCTGGTGTTTCCAGAGGGGGAAGGTCTGTGGTGGCCTGTGTCTGTGTGAGGGGAACCGACTGTCCAGAGGTCCCTGATGGACCGGGATGGTCATCTAGATCCAATTGGACAGAGCTGCTGTCATCACTGTGGGCCTCTTCTGTGGGTGGAGTGGACATGTCTGGTCCCTCCTGCCTGGTGACATTGGGTAGGGGTCCTGCAGGGGTGGAAAGGCATGATTATTGCATCTGTGTGTGCCATGGTGTTCAATGGGTATGTCACCCTGTACCCCATTGCTTCCATTCTTGTGTGGGACCTTCTGTGATAATGGTTTAGGGGGGTGTATGGCTATGTGCAGTGGGCATGCTTTGGTGATGGGTGTCCATGCTTTTGGTGTTACATGCAGGGCTTGGTGTTGGGATGGGTGGTTTGTGAGATTGGTACATTTGTGAGGAGTTGGAGTGATGGGGGTGAGGTCGAGGGTGGGGGTATGTGATAGCATGCAGGTAGGGTGGGGGATGTAATAGTAAAGCTTTGACTTACCAGAGTCCATTCCTCCACCTACTCCTGCGAGGCCCTCAGGATACAGAATCGCCAAGACCTGCTCCTCCCATGTTGTTAGTTGTGGGGGAGGAGGTGGGGGTCCGCCGCCAGTCCGCTGAACTGCCAGGTGATGTCTTGAGACCAAGGAACGCACCTTCCCCCGTAGGTCATTCCACCTTTTCCTGATGTCCTCCCAATTTCTTGAGTGTTGTCCCACTGCGTTGACCCTGTCCACTATTCTTTGCCAAAGCTCCATCTTCCTTGCAATTGAGGTGTGCTGCACCTGTGCTCTGAATAGCTGTGGCTCTACCCGTACGATTTCCTCCACCATGACCCTGAGCTCCTCCTCCGAGAACCTGGGGTGTCTTTGACGTGCCATGGGGCGGTGTAGGTGATGTGTGGGGTGGAGTGTGTGGTGATAAGTGTGGTGATATGTAGTGGTGTGTTGTGTGAGGTGCGTGGAAGTTGTGTGGGTGATGGTGTTATGTGCCTGTGGATGCTGTTGTACTTGCTGGTGGTGTCTATCTCTGGCCTTCTTTCTGAATGTTTTGTCGTGGGGGTTTGTGGATGATGTGGGTGTGTGTTTTATCAATCAATCAATCAATCATAGTATTTATAGAGCGCACTACGTACCCGTTAGGGTTTCAAGGCGCTGGGGGGGGGTTGGCTGCTGCTACTGGTCGAAGAGCCAGGTCTTGAGGAGTCTCCTGAAGGTGAGAAGATCCTGGGTCTGTCGCAGGGTGGTCGGGAGGGCGTTCCAGGTCTTGGCAGCGAGATAGGAGAAGGATCTGCCACCGGAGGTCTTGCGTTGGAAGCGGGGGACGAATGCGAGGGCGAGGTTGGCGGAGCGGAGTTGGCGGGAGGGGACGTAGAAGTTGAGTCTGTTGTTCAGGTAGACAGGTCAGGCGTTGTGGAGCGCCTTGTGTGCGTGGGTGAGGAGTTTGAAGGTGATCCTCTTGTCCACGGGGAGCCAGTGGAGGTCTTTCAGGTGGTGGGAGATGTGGCATCGGCGGGGAACGTTTAGGACCAGTCGGGCGGAGGCGTTTTGGATGCGTTGGAGGCGTTGGATGTCTTTTGCTGAGATGCCTGTGTAGAGTGCGTTGCCGTAGTCCAGTCTACTGCTGACGAGGGCCTGGGTCACCGTTTTTCTGGTTTCCGTCGGGATCCATTTGTAGATTCTAGGGAGCATGCGTAGGGTGTTGTAGCAGGAGGAGGAAACTGTGTTGACCTGCTTGGACATGGTGAGGGCGGAGTTGAGGACGAAGCCCAGGTTGCATGCGTGGTTGGTTGGTGTTGGAGGGGGTCCCAGCGCAGTGGGCCACAAGTAGTCGTCCCAGGCCGAGGGGGTTCATCCGAGGATGAGGACCTCCATTTCGTCGGAGTTCAACTTCAGGCGGCTTTTCCTCATCCATTCGGCGATGGACTTCATTCCCTTGTGGAGGTTAGCTTTGGCGGTGTGTGGGTCTTTGGTGAGGGAGAGGATGAGCTGGGTGTCGTCGGCTTAGGAGAGAATGTTGAGGTTGTACTGACGGGCCAGTTGTGTGAAGGGGGCCATGTAGACGTTGAACAGAGTCGGGCTGAGGGATGAGCCTTGGGGTACGCCGCAGATGATGTTGGTTGTTTCGGAGCGGAAGGGAGGAAGTTGGACTCTCTGGGTTCTGCCGGAGAGGAAAGAGGAGATCCAGTTGAGGGCTTTCTCTTGTATTCCGGCTTCGTGGAGGCGAGTTAGTAGGGTGTGGTGGCAGACCGTGTCGAAGGCTGCGGAGAGATCCAGGAGGATGAGGGCTGATGTTTTGCCGTTGTCCATTTGCTGTCTGATGTCGTCTGTGGCGGTGAGGAGAGCGGTCTCAGTGCTGTGGTTACATCTGAAACCGGATTGAGAGGGGTCCAGGATGTAGTTGTCCTCGAGGTGGTGGTTGAGTTGAGTGTTGACGATCTTCTCGATGACCTTCGCTGGGAAGGGGAGGAGGGAGATTGGGCAGAAGTTTTTGAGGTCGTTGTGGTCTGCCTTGGGTTTCTTGAGGAGGGCGTGGATTTCGGCGTGCTTCCAGCTTTCCGGGAAGGTTGTGGTTTCGAATGATAAGTTGATGATCTTTCGAAGTTGGGGGATGATGGTGGAGTCGGCTTTGTTGTAGACGTGGTGGGGGCATGGGTCTGAAGGGGATCCTGAGTGGATGGAGTTCATGATCTTGCAAGTTTCCGAGTCATCTACGTGGGTCCAGGTGGTCAGGCGGTTGTTGTAGGTGGAGCAGTCGGAGGTGGGGTCTGGCGGGGCGTGGTGTTGAGGCTGTCGCGGATGACGGCGATCTTCTGGTAGAAAAAGGTGGACAGGGCGTCGCAGAGTTCTTGGGAGGGTGGGATGTCGTTGGCGTTGGCGCTGGGGTTGGATAGCTCTTTCACGATGCAGAAGAGTTCTTTGCTGTCGTGTGCGTTGTTGTTCAGGTGTTCTGTGAAGTGGGAACGTTTGGCGAGTCGGATTAGTTGGTGGTGCTTGCGGGTGGCTTCCTTGTGGGCTGCCAGGCTGTCTGGTGTGCGTTCGAGGAGCCATTTCTTTTTTAGTTTCTGGCAGGTGCGTTGGGAGGTGAAGAGTTCGTCTGTGAACCAGGCGGCTTTTTTCTTTTCTTGGTTGTTGGTGGGCCTCTTGAGTGGTGCGAGGGTGTTGGCACAGTCGTTGATCTACCGTCGTAGGTTGATGGCGGCGGTGTCCGGGTCGGTGGGGTCGGTAGGTGGGTTCTGGGCGAGGGTGCTGGTCAGTTGGTCTTTGGTGACTTTGCTCCAGCGGCGGTGAGGAGGTAGTGGGGTGCAGTGGTGTTTGGTGTGTTTCTTGAATGTGAAGTGGACGCAGTGGTGGTCGGTCCAGTGGAGTTCGGTGGTGTGGCTGAAGGTGACGTGGTTGCTTGCGGAGAAGATTGGGTCGAGCGTGTGGCTGGCGATGTGGGTGGGTGTGTTGACCAGTTGACTGAGTCCGAGGTTGGAGAGGTTGTCGGTCAGCGATGTGGTGTTGGCATCGTTGTTGTTCTCCAGGTGGAAATTGGGGTCTCAAAGGAGGATGTAATCCGTAGAGGCGAGGGCGTGGGTGCTCGTGAGGTTGGCAATGGAGTCGCTGAAGGGGGCTCGTGGTCCTGGGGGTCGGTAGATGAGCGTTCCCCTGAGGGTGGTGTTGGGGTCAGTGTGGATCCGGAAGTGCAGGTGTTCGGCTGCCTTGAGGGTGTCGTCTGTGTGGGTGTAGATTTTGAGGGTGGATTTGTGGGCGATGGCTATTCCTCCCCCGATTCCGTTGGGGCGATCTCTTCTGGTGATCTTGTAGCCGTCGGGGATGGCTATGGCGATGTCAGGTGCTGAGGAGTCGTTCCACCAGGTTTCGGTCAGGAAGGCTACGTCTGGGGCGGTGGTGTCGAGCAGGTCCCAGAGCTCGATGGAGTGCTTTCGTGCGGAGCGTGTGTTGAGGAGTATGCAGTGGAGGTGGTTAGTGCTGGTTGTTGCAGGTTTACTTGTTCTGTTGCAGGTGAAGTTGCAGATGCGGCAGGAGAAGGGTCCTTTGGTGTGCTTCGGTGTGACCTGGTAGCAAGCTGTGGAGGGGCCGGGGTTGAGGGCGATGAGTTCGCTGGCCCAGTAGCGACGTCTGGTGGTGCGGGGGGCGTGTGGACCAGGGGGGATGGCGCTGGGCGCGGTCCAGGCGCGGACGGGCGCAGACGGGCTTGCCTCTGGTGCGCCAGCGGTGTGCCCGCTGCGCATGTCTGCTGCGCGGACGCGCAGCGCCAGCCATTAAGAAGGGAGGAGGGAGGGAGGAGCAGCTGGGAGGCGGGAGGGAGCGGCGAATGGGGGCACGAGGGTGGTGGCGCCACAGGGAGGCAGCGGCAGGGAAAAGAGGCAAGAGGGAGCGCCCAAGGGGCAAAAAAAGCGAAAAACAGCAAAAGGCACAAATTGGAAGAAAAGCACAAAGGCACAAAAGGCAAATCACAGAATACGGAATACAGTCACAAATACGGTAAACGGCACAATGCACAAGCGGAATACAGCAATCTAAGAAAGGCACAAATGGGGGCAAAAGCGCAAGAAAGCAAGGCGCAGAGAGGCAGAGTACAGTCACAAATACGGCGAAAGCGGCACAATGTAAAAGCGTATTACAGCAATCTGAAAAAGGCACAAATGGGGGCAAGACGCAGAAAAACAAAATACAGTCACAAATACGGCAAAAACGGCACAGTGCACACGGGTCTAGCGACGCTTACCAGAAGCCCACTAGACACCAGGGATGAGACGCAGGAGGATGCCTGCGGGTGGAGGAGGGCCTCGAACACGCTAGCAGCAGCGTGGGCGGGGGTCAGGGACACGGAGACAGCAATGTGGTGCTGCGGACGTGGGGGGGCGAGCTCTTGACCGAAAACAGGTCAAAAGTCGCTCACCCTCGACGCGCAGCGCCAGCCATTAAGAAGGGAGGGGGGAGGGAGGAGCAGCTGGGAGGCGGGAGGTGGGAGGGAGCGGCGAATGGGGGCGCGAGGGGGGCGGGCTGCAGGGAGGCAGCGGCAGGGAAAAGCGGCAAGGGGGAGCGCCCAAGGGGCAAAAAAAGCAGAAAACAGCAAAAGGCACAAATTGGAAGAAAAGCACAAAGGCACAAAAGGCAATTCACAGAATACGGAATACAGTCACAAATACGGTAAACGGCACAATGCACAAGCGGAATACAGCAATCTAAGAAAGGCACAAATGGGGGCAAAAGTGCAAGGAAGCAAGGCGCAGAGAGGCAGAGTACAGTCACAAATACGGCGAAAGCGGCACAATGTAAAAGCGTATTACAGCAATCTGAAAAAGGCACAAATGGGGGCAAGAGCGCAAGGAGGCAAGGTGCAGAAAAACAAAATACAGTCACAAATACGGCGAAAACGGCACAGTGCACACTGGTCTAGCGACGCTTACCAGAAGCCCACTAGACACCAGGGATGAGGCGCAGGAGGATGCCTGCGGGTAAAGGAGGGCCTCGAACACGCTAGCAGCAGCATGGGCGGGGGTCAGGGACACGGAGACAGCAAGGTGGTGCTGCGGACGTGGGGGGGGCGAGCTCTTGACCGAAAACATGGTGATGTTGTATTATATTGTAATGGGTGTGTGGGAGTGGTGTGTGTATGTGTCTCAGGTGTGTGTATTTTGAATCGTCCAATGTGAGGATGTTTTGTAGAAGTGTGTGTATTTTGAGCGCGGCGGTGTGTACCGCCAATGGAATACCGCGGTTGAAAGACCGCCACGTGGATTTGTGTGTCGTGATAGTGAGGGCGTATTTCTGTTGGCGTGACGGTGGAGGTTTTGTTAGAGCCAGTTTATCACTTACCTTTGGTGTAGCGGACTTGTGTGGGTGTCTGAATTTTGGCGGGTTCCGAGATGTGGGTCATGATAGCTGTGGCGGAATTCCGCAGCTGCGGCGTTGTGTTGGCGGTCTTCTGCACTGTGGTAAGCGGCTTTTACTTCCAATGTTGTAAAGACCACCTAAGACCCTGTCCCAGATTACCTGTTGATGAATGATTCGGCAACAGTGTTGTCTGTCCTCACCAACATCACCACATTGCTGAGCAATGGAAAAATGTTGGATAAGTCTCTAGCCTTGGAGCAGATGAAGAAAACAGGATGTTTTCTGGGCTCCATGCCTCTTTATCACCAACTTGGCAGGAGGTGCTCGGAGGCCAGGGAGTGGGAGAATTATGCAATGAGCATTTTGATTGGCTCTGGCTAGGTCACATGGGCCTGGGTAGACGAGGGACACCTCATGTCAGTAAGTATTGGGATGAGAAAAATGGGTCAGGAGGTAATTAGTATATTAGTCATAAATGACAGTACCCACAACCTCGGTAATCACTGGATGTTACATCCCCCTGAGAAAAGGCCTCGCATTTGTGTGCAATCCAATTAGAATAGGAAGCCAGTTATATGATCGCAGCAAAGGGGTTTTGTCCTCAAACTATGATGGTAGTGACAGTAGAGGAGCTGGAAAATATGTGTGAGGCCAGAAACCTCAGGCTTGTTGCACCTCAAAAGGATGGGCTGCTGGGCATGTGCTTTAAAATTTTGTAATAATCTTGTCACATTTGCTTCAGATTCAAGAACAAAGGTCAAATGTCAGGCTATGACTTATGACAAATTGCTGTTAATTCCAAAACCACTGCTTACTTTTATTTTTCTGGCCACAGTATTCTGTAAAAGTGATATAGGTGGAAATCTTGCTGGGGTACAGGAGATGAGAGGAAAGGCTGTATTACACAACATTCAGGGCCAGATGTACAACGCGTTTTGCATGGCGCAAACTGCGAAATTCGCAGTTTGCGTCATGCAAAACGCGCATCGCGATACACATTCCCATTTTGCGAGTCGGTACCGACTCGCAGAATGGGAATGCAACCCGCAAATAGGAAGGGGTGGTCCCCTTCCTATTTGTGATTCGCATTGCGATGCAGAATTGCATTGAGACCGCGAATGCAGCCGCAAAGCAATTCGCAGTTAGCACCCATGTGAAGTGGGTGCTAACTCATTCGCAAAAGGGAAGAGGTCCCCATGGGACACCTTCCCCTTTGGGAATGGCGCCAAAAATATTTTTTCAGATGGTTTCATTTTCCAGAGTGTATTGCAACTCGTTTTCTTTTAGGGAAAACGGGCTGCAATACAAAAAAAATAAATCTGCTTTATTAAAAAAGCAGTCACAGACATGGTGGTCTGCTGTCTCCAACAGGCCACCATCCCTGTGAGTGCAGGGAATTGCAACGGGGTCGCAAATTGCGACCCACCTCATTAATATTAAAGAGGTGGGTCTTTGCGACCCCCTTGCGATTCGCAGATGGTGGCAGGGACACCATTCTGCATATGGTTTTGCGACTCGCAAAACCATTTCTACCTACATCTGCCCCTAAAATACCTGCAAATTTAACTATACACATATTCTATACACATATTCTAAAATATATAAAACAATAAGGAAAGCTCAAATACAACTATTGTAATAGGATCAAAATAAATCAAACATCATATTTGGTGTTGTGCAAATGATAAATATTCCCTGAAACCCAATTACAACATGCTATTGTTTGTGCACTATATAATGCTTGTAGTATAACTGTGTCTAGGCTAATTTAACTCATTTCAATGGAAAATGTGCTGTGTTTAAATTACAGTGTGCTACCTCACCAGTGCTCTAAAATGCACCATTGACTACATACCTCACCCTTGCCACCCTCCTTCTGAATAGCGATAGTGCATTTGCTATACTTGTTTTGTGTGCGACACTTACACTTACCAACCTTAATAACAGCACACCCACCCTGAAAATTTTTCCAACACCACTGATAAATGTCTTATGAGTCGTGACTGATTTTTTACAAAGCCAAAACAATCTGCCTCTTAAAAGGTAAACTGGTTTCTGTTAGGAATCCCTGAGTCCCCCTTCATAGTTTGGCTCAAGCAGGAAGATATTCCTCTGAGATATTAATGTGGCACAAGTGCAAGATGATAGTTGAAAAATTGGGAAGTTAATAAAATTGGTAAGCTAATAAGTAAAGTTCCGCAGAAAAGAAGAGAAACTGTTTTAGGAATCAACTATTACAGTGAAGTCAGATTTCTTCTATTCAAATGACAATGAGCGATATGAATGAAGACTGCTTATGCAGAGCATTGCAAAGAAGCCTCATTTGTCTTGGATATATTTATATGGCCCATCACAAAAAGATGTTTGCAAGGGGTCGCAGAAATCTAGCACCATGCATCATGACTATTGAAGAGTCAGAATTATCATCGTGAATTCTTGTGAATTGCTGCAAATGCTGAAACGGAAGCCTATGAGGACCACTAGACTTTCACCCCTGTATTCTATTAACAAACTACAATTATTGCATCCCCAGTCTGCTAAAGGGACAGAAGCTGAAATTATTTTTAAAAAAGTGACACATGAGAAGGGGCGCTGGAGGTGTATGCATCTATCTCTTCCTCCATTCTTGCAACTGACATTGACAAAGAAGAACTTGTGGCCGATGGACATCTTCCACTTTGTGAATGTTTACTTGTAGCTTTCAGCAGATGGTACTCTGTTAATGCTTTGCAGTTGCAGTCATACCCTCTTTTCTCTACAATTCTCAAATACTCATAGTGAGGAGTCCCAAAGCAGCTACCAAAGCCTCTTCAGTACACAACAACTGGGTGTTTTTGCACTCACAAACCTGTCGGTCTACTACATTGCAGGCTTCGCAATGTAAAGACCTTTGGTTTATCTCTTCTCAAAATGCCCATCAGAACCACAGTGCACTCATGTTTTGAAACTGAAAGACATGGTCCTATCAATAACAATAGTGTTTAACAGTAGCAGAACAAACTTGTGAAAATGTACCTTGATAGAGAGTCACAAAACATCAAGCCTGGGTCTTCTAACAGCAGTGCATGGCTTGCAATTACAGGTAAGTACGGGCAACTCTGGTTCAGGCCCAGAGCTAAACGTAAATATAGAAAATGTTGCTGGGATTTCTCTGCAGTAACACTACACCCATTTTCCCACAAGATCTGTAATCAGGCACAGAAGAGAAGTTCCACTTGTGAAAGCAATGGAAATGTCCAGTTTTCACCAGTGCACTTGTTTTCTTTTAATGTTAAGCTGACCAATGTTGCAGGGCCTCCTTCATTCTCTAGCCACAGGAGAGATGTTCTACAGGGACAAGAAAGCTTCAATGTAGATCCCTGCATTCTTGGGGGTCAGCATGATCCTAACACGACTAAATATCAGAGCAGTCTTTAATTTCCAGATATTGAAGACAATGATGTGGAACAAGCTCGCCAAAGTCTCTTTTAGGTAGCTAAATGAAGCACGCAGGCTAGATGTTCTGCCTTATTTAGTTAAATTTGTCACACTATGGAGGGTGGGTACAGCAGGGGAATTAAAATAAAATTTAAAGAGTACAATTTATCTCTGTTTGGTGATGACCCATTTGGAAATCAAAAAAAGTCTTCTCTGTTCAGATTTGAGGAACATTACTCAATTCTTCTACCAAGAATATGCTTTCAAACAAATGTCATACCAAGATCCCTTTGACTACAGCAGTTAAATTTTTCAACCCAGTGTTTTTCTTCTTATTACCCACATCTCTATATAAATTCTTAAAAAATGTAATTCCAAGTTGTATTACAAATGCTGAAATTTGAGATGCCATATGAGACATTTAAGTTGCTTCAATGCAAACATTTGTACGTCCCATGCAGTATTTCACCACTGTCCAGAAGGCAGTTTACATATATTTAGGCACCCTTGATTCGTGCTTGGGTGTACCAGTTTGTAGCCCAAAAATATAAATTGCGCCTCTCCGAGCCATAATCTGGCATGTGTCCAATAAACAAATCCATTCATCTGTATCTTTTATGCCAACAAAACAAATTGTCTAGATACCAAATTGTAAGATGGAAACCACTCTCCTCTTGCAAAAACCTGTAGACTTGCCTAAGTCCTCTGAACTGAATATGACACTGCAGAACCTTTCAACATTTGTAATTGCTGTTCGCTGTTAAACCCAGTTTGTAGTACCTACCAGGTGAACAAGCAGCAGAATGCAATCTGAATTTAGTTGTGCATTACTAGGAGTGACCATCTATGCTTAAGCAGCTTGTTTGCTTCTCCACAGCACATGTAAGCCAGTGTTAAGTCCTCACTATCTGGGTGATTATTGATGGAAAAAACGTCTTCATGAGATAAATGATTTCCCTGAGATTTATTTTGGGTATTGAATCCAGAGGGAAAACCTTAAAATGTTAGAAAAGTTTATCCTCAAAAGGATCTGCTAACCTTCAAAAGCTTCTTTCCAACTCTGATTTAACCATCATTGCTTCAATAGCTCACTCGTAAACAGCAGATCAGTAAGAGATTAGGCTTGGCTCTTGTTTATTCTCTTTTACCTCCATTTCTTGACCTAAATATGATTATCAAGATTACTCAACCTATTTTTTTTCTACACTGTCCTTCTAGAGTACATTATCTTCCCAGACATTGTGTACCACAGTGGGAGCCTGAGTTAATTCCACTGTGATAACAGCACTTGTGTTGAAACCTAAAGCCTATCCTTATCTAACGCTACCAATTTTGGACCTCACACCACAAACCTTTCTTAATGAGGACGCCCCTTTTAATCTTACCTTGTGTCTAAACCTAGAATAATGGATAGATCCAGCAAGCATATTTTATCTGCCCCTTGTGTCAATTTCAAAGGATATTATACCAGCCATTTCAAAGTTTTTTGTCTTTATGCTTTTTTTAAATGCTGACCTGAAGCCTCCATTATGCAAACCTCCAGTCCCACAACTTAGTAGCCTTCCCCTTCACTAATTTATGAACTAGCTGGGTAGCTAAAAGGCCTCACCAAATATTGATCCCATTCTCGAGTTCTGCAAGTGATAGGCATGTTGCTATCACTAATTCACACTGGGCAATGTTAAGTCAGGAAGAAACATTGGTCTGTCCCCTTTGATCACTACCAGGAGACTTCATGTTGATGCATCAGGATCTTACTTAGCCTAAACGTACATACACATTAGTAGACTGAACAAGTCACTGGCATGTGTAGTGCTGTAAATATCCTTGAAACCATTTGTCTTCCAATGTCCTATTTTCAAAAACCATGTCCAAAACTCACCCAGTCTGCACTACTTAAGTCATGGGTCATCTAAAATAAAGTGATTCACCTATTCCTTAAAAATGCATGAAACTGCATGGCCTAACAAGTTTTCCTTCCTCCACACTCTCTATACCACTGCTTGTGGTCTCTTCAAGCTTTGGTTGTTATGGAAATGTGCCTACTTGCTGCTCTAATGTACTGGTAGATGACAGCCTACTCTGGACTTATCCAACCCTGCTCATTTCTACTGTTTGTCTTAGAGACACCTAATGTAATCCAAAGGTTTAGGGTACCCTTCAGGGTTAAGAGTACATCTTCTACATATTCCGGATTGAGACCTCCTGCTTCCATAGCATGGAGGATCTTCCCAGACACTGATGGCATTTCTGTCCTACCAAGAAGAGACAATATGCAGGATCAGTGGGAGGCAACATAGACTAAGACACTCCACCCTGCATAATTATACCAAAGACATTCACTTGGTCATTTAAAGTATTAAACCCATAAACGAATCTGTTCACATTACATATGTTGCCTAAAGTCTGAGTTAAAGAGTGCTCAGTGGGGTGCAACCAAAAATGAGCTCAAATGTGTGTGCAAAGTGTGCTCTTTGTCAATGTATTCAAGTCTTCATGTAGGGTTTTGAACAATATGAACAATTAATGTATTCAGAACTAAGAATATTTGTGACACATCTATGACATAAAATTCTGTCACCTACAGTGTTGCAAAATGACCCTCTCTGAAGGGTCACCTCAAACCTTTTGCCTTACTCCTCCTCTTTTTCTGACCTCATTTTTGTTGGTTTTAGGAGTCTGGACACTTTACCACTGTTGGCCAGTGCTGAAGTGCATGTGCTCTCTCCCCTAAACATGGTCACATTGGTTCCTACCCAAATGACATATTTATTTTACCTGTAAGTCCCTAGTAAAGTGCACTACATGTGCCCAGGACCTGTGAATGAAATGCTACTAGTGGGCCTGCAGCACTGATTGTGCCACACACATAAGTAGCCTATTAACCATGTCTCAGGCCTGCCATTGCAAAGCCTATGTGTACAAACTCACTGCCACTTCGACTTGGCAGTTAAAACTACTTGCCAAAGCCTTAAACTCTCCTTTTTCTTCATGCTATGTAAGTAAAAGGCAGGACATGTACATATGTGTTTTACATGTCCTAGCAGTAAAAAACAAATACATTGGTTTTCCAATACTGTGAGGCCTGCTCCTCTCATGGACTAGCATTAGAAATGCCCTCATATATTTTTAAGTGGTAGATTCTGATCTGGAAGGAGTAGCCCTGTCAAGTTTGGTATTGTCTGAATGGTAATAGAAATTCCTACTTATTGGTCAAGTAGGATTTAGTATTGCTACTTTAAGAAATACCACTTTTAGAAAGTGGGCATTTTTCTGCAGTTACTGCCATCTGTGCCTTTCAGCCTGCTTCCAATCCACATCTGGTCTATGTTGGTTGACAGCATCCCTTATGCATTCCACCCAGACATCCATAAACACAGGACACTCAGTCACATCTACATTCATCTGCATACTGAATTGGTCTCCCTGGTCAGAAAGGGTGGACAGGATATCTCACATTTCAAAGGACTGATAACCCACACAGAGATCCTGGCAGACCGGACTGGGCTTGTAGTGTAGCCATTTTTTAATATAGCTTCGTGCGCGTTAGCTTAACATTTTAGGCGTCTGTGCACTTTGCCCTAGATACATTTTATTCCACCTCGCACTGTTATTTTACAATAACTAGTTTTACGGTCTTGTTTTTATTTCACTCTATCACACTGTTTATCTTAGTTCAGCACTGTGTTCTCAAACAATGCATTCTTGCTCACTCTGTGCTTCAGTCAAGGCTACAGTCTGGTACATTGCCGGTAAACGTGGTAGAAGTTTAGTCTCTAGTGTTCGTAGAAAATATAAGGCCATATGTACGAACACTTTTTCCCATAGACACAGAATGGGTAAAAACCTTTGCTACATCTGGCCCATACATCCTTACATAGGGACGTTTTCTTCGAACATCTGCATGTTAGTTATAAAAACACTTTCTAGTCCCAGTACACGTAAGAGGGAGATTCCGACCAGGAACCTACAACTAGATGCTGACTGCCTGTTGCAGATGCTGATTACAGGCCTTTGCTCAGGTATGAGGGTTGATGTCTTCCCGCTGGAACCTGAAAGGCAGGCTTAGAGCTTTACATGCTGTGCTCAGACTATAACTTAGAGAGAACCTAATCTAGTTGCACTATGATAGCCTCATTCTTGTGCTTCACTCTCATCATTACTATTTTAATCCTACTGTGTTGTGTAGTTCTGGTTATTGCAGCTCACGCTTTGCTATCTAAAATGCAGTTGTTTTATTAAACCAATCTTTAAAACCTAAACTGCCTTTGTTATTTATATATGAGACCGCACTGTGTATGAGAGAACAGGTTGTGACCTGAGTAACCACGACTTCCCTGGGAAGTACTAAGATGTCATGCATTCGGCTGCCCAATTGTTTCTTCCCTTTGGGAGAGATGAGGCACTGCTAGTTACCCACAGCAAAACCCGGATTTAGAGTGACAAGGGCCCTCACTGTGGGTCAGACTTAGTCCCCCACACTGTGAACGATCTTGCCGCCCAAAATCCAGTAGTCTCATTAGGATAATGAGAGCCTACGCGACATGGCGCCGCCAACGTTTGGTCAGGCTCTAATTTTCGGGTCCACCGGCATATCTCGGTTTCATATAATATAATGATCCCTCAGTTCCATATACGGAGACATCCGTGGTACTGAGGATTTCCACCACCGCTGTATGGGTAACCCTATTTACAGCAGGTGGTTGTTCAAGCTTGAACCTTAAAAGGAAAGAACCCATCTTGGTGTGCCTTCTCTGAATTCTTGGTGCTTTTCTCATGGCGAATACCCAGGTTGTACAAATAGCTCTTAACATGAGACAACTGCTCACAGCACATTTGCTAGCACACTGACTTACGGCCCAGGGTGGTCCAGTCATGTTTGTGGTGGACGCCCACGCAGCCTATAAAACAGAACTTTTTTACTCGTGGGTCACATTTCCAGCAGTTGATGGGAACACGAATACATTCCATACATATACAGTAGCGAACGCGCCTGGACAATACAGGGCGTACGCATATTTAGAGATACCTCTATCTTATCAAGAACATAATAATTGGCTTGATGGTGCACTACCCCATACGATATTACCAGTAAGGTTAGGTCCACTAAATAATGATGGTCCTACCTGGCCTTTATTGGCCACATATACACTGCATCCTGCGGCTGCAAATATGGCGGTGGCTGAGGTTCGACGCTTATATACTGACTTAACAGCAATATATGGACGATTAGTACAATTTGTGATGCAGACACTAAATGCAAACCCAGCGCGTGCTGCCCCAGCACAACCACATGCAGTAACACCAGGTATAAATCCGGTGACTGTACACTCTAGTATGGGTAAGGTCCCAGCAAAACGGGAGGAGACTCCATTTTGGCTGGCACAAAAAATTAATACGCTGGAGGTGGTATTTCCCCATACGGGACCTCAGGACAAACATAGAATACTAACTATGTGTTTACCCTTTGGGATGGTTCCTACAGTTGAACACTGTAATACATGGGGCACGGTGTTTGCCGCGCTCTATACAACGGCACACGGTACACCGACACTAGCCAACTTACCGGAAGTGCTTAAACAAATTCAAGATGAATACGGGGCTGCCCCGGCCTTAGATTTAGGAATGCAACTGATGGGCAACTTTGCCATGGTTTCTTTGATAATCCTAAGCAATCTTAAAGGGGAAGCAGTTGCACTTGCAGTGTGCATGTGTCTTCGTGACGTTCCGCAACAAGATCAGGAGCGGGAACTGCCTAAAATAATAGCGGAAACATATTCCAGTATCGGTCGAGATAGCCTGGGGGCTAGACCGCAAAAACCTCAATTTCAGGGAAAAATTAATAAAGACAATACTAAACAGCTACCTGAGGGTAATAATAAGTGCAGGGAGAAAAAACAACAAACACCTAAAAAAGAAAGGGGAGAATCTCCACTTACAGAGACCCCGCAGAATAGGTATAATCTCAGAAATAGAGAGAATATTAAAACGCCTGATAGATATCAATATACTGATACCCGCCAATCTCGTTCCTTTCAGGACTCATCAGAAAAGAGAAATGAGAGAGGTGGGGGGTCAGAGCGGAGAACAGAGTACGTGAAACCCAGACAGGAATCACAACGCTCTTTGGAGGTTTCTGTCAAAAAGGAAGAGAAACCAGTACAACAAAAACAATAGTTTGACATGACACTCAGGAAGAGGGTTCTCTTGAAGAACAAGATATTGGCTCTAGCACTGCTAGACAGCGCGGCAGAGGTCACAATAGTTCGCCGGAATCTTCTAGAGCATCTTGAGGTGAAAGCAACTGATGACTTTATACAAGTAGAAACAGCAGATATGCGTGTCTCCGAACCCGATAGGGTGTATAAAGTAACTTTACAATTGGAAGGAGACATTGAACGAACTATACACGCAATCTTCTGGGATCGTGTAGTTAAGATATATGACATTTTGCTGGACGAACAAGATTGGCCGCCTGATTTTGCCCACACCTGCCCAGCTGGGGAGGAGGTTATTAAACCTTCCTTCTCACCCCTTGTTCCAGAGGAACTCGCAGAGTCCTATTCTATAAAATGGGCTCTTGCACTGGCACCTGCCTTATATAGAAATCACGTAGGGTGGGACAGGGATTCTCCATTTCATGTAATTCCCATTAAAGGTGAACCTCTGCCACAACCGCAGCATCCCATAAAACATGAAGCAAGGGCACCGGTGAGAGAAATACTTACACAATTAGAATACCAGGGGGTAATTGAACCCTGCATCTCACCGATGAATAATCCCTTATTTCCTGTAGCAAAGCCGGACCATTCATACAGAATAGTCTTAGACTACAGACATTTGAACGGATATACACGTACATATGCTAAACAAAACTCGCATAGCACCGCATTAATGAGCAACATTGTGCGTAAAAAATATAAAACGACTTTGGATATCTCGAATGGATTCTTCTGCCAAAATATAGCTCCTGAAAGCCGAGATTTAACAAGCTTTAGCGCACTAGGCTCCCAGAAAAAATTCTGTTGTTTGCCTCAGGGGTATAAGATTAGCCCAGGACTGTTTGCAGCTCATGTGACTGCTATTTTGCACGAGTTAGACCCTGAAGCGTTGTCATATGTGGATGATATATATCTCACAGATGACAAGTTGCTACAACATTTAAGACGGGTAGCCCGCATTGTTGTAGGGTTTGCCGAAATAGGCTACAAATGTAACTTTAAAAAATCAAAAATTGCCTTCCTCAGCGTCCTGTTCTTGGGATATGAGCTGTCGAATGAAGGGAAGAGCCTAGCGCCACAATTCTTAGAAAAGTGTGCACAATTGCAACCACCAGATACGTTTAAGAAACTCCAATCATTGTTGGGCTTTCTGAATTTTGGCAGAACATACATTCCGGATTATGCTACACGCATAAAGTCTTTATATGAATTAATACGTCCTGACTTTTCGAGCAAATTTTGAACAATAGAACATACACATACTCTTCGAGAGTTACAAGCAGATATGCTCGCAGCGAAACATCTGCACACACAGGACAATAAGACACATTTGGTCATCAGGGTGATAGCTGGGGCCATTGGGTTTACTTATGTCACATTTAATGAAGGTGAGACAGTCCCAACAGCATAGAAGTCACACTTGTATTCCGCTGCCGAACAACGATTTGCAACCACAGAGAAAATTCTCTTTGCTGTACAGATGGCTGTTGTTAAAGAGAGACCTCTGGCCCAGGGAAAACGCATTATTTTTGTTTCTCCTATTCTGGCCCTTGAGGCTGTTACAAAAGCTAGCGTCCCTAACGCAAAAGCACTCCACCAAGATGGATGCAATGGGCCACGTCCTTGACAGCCACTGATGTAGACTACATTTTTGACCCAAAGTTACAAACTCAGGAATTTCTACAATATGAAGTTGAATATCCGGTTCCCGCTGACACATTGCCTATTGATCAATATTGGGTAGTCATGTACACCGATGGCTCTGCGCAACCAGCGGTTGGAACAAAACATCCATATTCTGCTGCATGTGCGGTTGTGAGCGGCTATATGGAGTGGGAGAAATTCTGCCCCCAACATACCTATACCCAGACCTTAGGGGATTGTATAGCACAATTGGCTAAGCTAAAATCTCTACTAATGGCACTAGAACATACAGATCCGAGACAGTTTACACTGATTGTTTGTGATTCGTATTATTGCGTCCAGTCTTTTAATGAATACCTGCATTACTGGCGCTTGAATGGGTTCAGAGATTCGAAAGGCAACACCATTAAACACAGACTACTGTGGGGGAAGGTAGCAGACCTGAAAGAGACGCTACCCAAGGTCCATGTTGTGCATACACTTGGACACCAGCACGTTGGAATACACGTTGCTGGAAATACTTTGGCTGATGAAGCCGCAAAGTCGGCAGTGGCTGTTGCCACTGTAGCTGCAGTGACTCGTTCGAGTTCCAAACCAGACACAGACATTATGGCTGCCATAAAAGCTACGGTTGATGGCACGCCTTATCCTAAGGGATTTCCTAATAAATACCAATACTTAATGGGAAGTATGTTGAACGCTGAAGTTAAGATTCCAGGCGTAGGCATACGTGACATCCCCAATAAAGATGTAAGACCACAATTGGTTAAAGCAGCACATGAGGGAGTGGCATCTGCACATGCTGGCGTGGCAGCTACAATTTCGCTATTACAGGCCCGCTATTGGTGGCCTGGTCTCTATAAAGAGTCCAAGCAGTATGTCCTTTGTTGTGACATCTGTCAACAAATTAAAGTTTCAACAGCTAAGCGCCCGCCGCAGACACCCCTCTTAAGCTCAAACAGACCGTTACAATGTGTGTACCAGGATCATTGTGGTCCATTAACACTGGATAGTGCATACAAATATATACTAGTCGCTGTTGATTCCTGCTCCAGATTTGTGTGGGTGTGGCCACAGCGCTCGGCTGACGCTCAGACTGTTATTAAAGATTTGCGAGTCTTTGTTGGTACATATGCATTTGCGGCATTCCATTCGGACCAGGGCCCTGCTTTTGCCTCAAGGGCATTCAGGGACACCATGGCTTCGTTGGGGGTCCAGCTCCAATACTCATCTCCATTTCTTCCCGAGGGAAATTCTGTAGTGGAGCGATTAAACCGTGATTTAAAGCAATCTTTAACAGCCAGAGTCTTAGGTACGGGTTGTAGTTGGCTAACCCACCTATATGGAGTTCAGAGAGCACTAAATAACCTGCCTAGAAGGTCCCTGGGGGGTCGTACTTCATATGAGTGCCTATTCGGAACACACATGTTTTTTCCGGATCTTGATGGTCCTGGTGTGGAGTCGGCGGAGACACCTTTTGACATAAATGATCGTGTCACTGTTTTATAGGAATTACAGCAGTTCCGTGAAGATAACTCTTCTAAAAGTGCTGCCTCCACAGGAATTAAGGATTTGCCAGTAACACCTACCGGCTGGATTCCCAGGGTTGGGGATCTTTTGCGTGAAAAGGTCGCAGTGAAAAAATAATTTGGCCCTTCTTATCGTGCACCAGTCCCTGTGTTGGGGATACACTGTACCAGAACTGTTATTCTACCACCATTGCCAGGTGACAAAGAAAATTGCTTTGTTTCTAGTGACAATGTCAAGTTACAACATGTGGCCGATTCTACACAGCCGACCAAGAGGAACGTCCAGTAGTTCCGGAATCCCTCTCACTACTGGAGAAGAAGTTCCACTTCAAGTGGCCTATACCAACACTGTTGGCTCTCCGAGCTTGGGAGGGTGGATGATGATGTTTCATTAGTTCCACTAACAACGACCAACTTAGAAACATTTGATCAAGTCACCATGACTACAGATGTGACGGATGGTGCTGTCGAGAGTGTACCACCGTGAGAGACACCAACTCCTCCATTGACTACGGCAATGCCTTTTGCACGAACTGCCTCTGGTTACTTTGCCGACAACAACGATGGTCTATCGGACTCGTTTGCCTGTTCGACTGCTGAACTGTCAGGTCCACGTAAGCTGATGTGTTGGCTTAAAGATATGTATTTTGTTTCTCCATGGAACTATCTGTGGTTTTTATTGACTATGCTAGCATTTTTTCTTTGGATTGGGTTTGTCATTACCTTTTTTCTATTGATACATGGTCATTTTCTTCCTGAAAGATCAGCGGTTGAACAGGTGGAGGAGGTGTTGAAACCACATTTTTCATCACATAGGGTTCGAAGAGACTTGTCCTTTGTGAACATTTCTGCAGTGCCAATTCCAGATGGGATTGTGTGGGATAAAGTAATGTTTGATATATATGGTCCCACTGAAATAATTCATATACCGTATGTGCTAAAGTTATCCATGAATGATATAGTAATACCAGGCATTGTATCTGATGATTGGGATGTGAAGACAGTTGAATCAATGATGACAGAATTGCAATATTACACTGTCTATGAAAATGAAGATGTTTACCAGTTTAGAGACAATTATGGGGACATGTTTTGCTACAATTATTATGGGCACCACTTCATACATAAAGCAAGTACTCCCAAAACGATATTTGACTATACACAATGGGAACATTGCCCGACTCCCCCGCAAAGGAGTTCCAAAACTTATTTTGATAAATTCACGTATTTTTCTGGGCACCATCAAAAGAATGCTGAGTCATATTATTTTAAGTTAACTCCGACTCAAGAGAAACAAATGTTGCTGACCGACACGAAATTCATATATTCGGATTCCTTTGTTTCCAGATTGTCAATTGAAGGTTATGAATATTGGTCAACAAATGTTGATTTGAAAAGTGTTTCGGGAACAAAGAATTGGCAAACTAAGGGTACAGAAACACTGTTTAGAGCATGTCTCATTCCCGCTCAAATTATTTTTTTAAATGAAACAGTACAGCAGACCAGCTGCTTAGGTTTAGCTACAATCAGAGAATTAAACATGCCCAGTATACCTGCCCCTGCAAAAATTAATAATTGGCAGAAATACATAAATGCCACCTTTAGTGAGCTTACTGAATGGGTCCAGAATGGTACATTTAACACTTCATTGACACGTCCAGGTGGGTGGTTATTGTGGCCAGTAGATACCAACGGGTGTCATCAATGTTTTGTCACCTCCTCGGGAGTTTCCGAAAGAGTAGGTCAGACCCTCGCTATATATCACCCGAACATGCTGAAATAATCACAACATATAGGGCCAGATGTAGCAAATATTTGCGAGTCGCAAATGGCCCGAATCGCAATTTGCGACCCTGCAAAATCGGAAATGGGATGCAAAAACCCCATTTCCGAATCGCAAATTGCCACGTGAGCCATTACCGACTCACAAATTTTGCTAGCCCATTGTGCGACTTGCAAATAGGGAGACGCAATTTGCGAGTCGCAAACCATATGAAAAAGCCACTCGCAAATTGCGACTAGTCGCAAAAAGCCCATTGTGCACACCCAAATTACCACTAACTCAGAGCAGGTGGTAACCAGAACCAAAGTATAAAAGGAGAGCCAGAAGGCATCTGGGTTACTCAAGATGGCTGAAATATATGTGATAGCAAGGAGGAGGAGAGTCCACACCGCCCAGCAGAGGAGGAAAAGGAGCCAGAGACAGGAGAGGATATACAGAACCAGGCAGACACTATTCCAACAAACTGAGGAGGAGATCTACGATAAATACAGACTCAGCAGTGCAGCAATATTAGAATTAATTGATCTACTCAATCCGCAGCTTCAACGACAGACTGTGCGCGGCAGCGCCATCCCCACACATGTGCAAGTGCTATGCTCACTGCACCTCTTGGCTTCAGGTAGCTATCAGGGGGTCATTGCTGTGGCAGGTGGGGTATCCCAGAGTGCACTTTCACGGTTCTTCAGATGTTTCTTAGATGCCATACTCACAAACATGTCCAGATACATATACCTACCCAGGAATGAGGCAGAAATCAACAGCACCAAGTTGGAATTCTACAGAATTGCCAACTTCCCACATGAAATAGAGTGTGTGGACGGGACACATATACAAATATGCCCTCCTGCAAATCTGGAATATCTGTTCCGCAACCGGAAGTGTACCCACTCACTGAACATCCAGGTGGTATGTGACGCCCATTATGTCATCACTGGCATGGTAGCCAAATTTCCAGGGAGTACACATGACTCATACATTTTCAGGCACAGTGGGATACACCAACGCCTAGAACATGGGGAGTTTGGAGACAGATATCTCTTAGGTATTGCTGCAGACACCCTGAAGCCATACACACAGGTCACTGTAGAAACCATCCATGCCCTGCTAACATTGTTCATTTTTGCCACACAGGTGACAGTGCATATGCGCTAAGACCATGGATATTTACCCCATACCTAACACCCAGCAATGAAAATGAGAGGCGATATAACAGTGCACATAGGAGGACCAGAAATGTCATAGAGAGGACCTTTGGACTGTTAAATGCGAGATTCCGATGACTCCACAGAAGTGGAGGTGCACTCCAGTATGCCCCAATAACAGCTTTCAAGATAGTTGGTGCATGCGCTATACTGCACAACATTGCCACCAGACGTGGGCTACATCTCACCCCTAAAGACCCAGATTCGGAGGATGACGAGCAAGAGCTACCACATCGCCAGCCTGGGGATAGAAGCATTGCAAATCAAGGCAGACAGAGACGGGACCACATTGCAAACCAATACTTTGGAAGGTACGTGGTAACTGTCACCACACACACTAATGTCACACACAAAGAGCCCAGTTGTGAAGTGGAACAAACAATACTTTTTATTAAGTGAACCTAATTAGTAAAGAACTGAACTTTTGTTAAGGGGCTGTAAATGTCCACCCTCAATGAGGACACATTCACTCTAAGTGCCTCATGTGTCCTGCAGTGCTTGGGCCTAACACCTCAACCTGGCACGCCCAGCATGGCTTGTGCTAGGTGTGTCAGCAGACCCCTGACGTGCACTGCCTCTCCGCAAAACACGTGTGTCTGTGGCAGAGGCGCTGCTGATGGTGGATCCCTCCTCACTGTCCTGAGGTGTCTCTGACGTGCCCCTGCCACCTGTCTAGCCTCCAGCATGTCCACAGCGTGGCTAATGCGACCCAGTCCCCGAGCCACATCCCCTGCAAAGTGGCCCAAATCCACCTGCAAGCTCACAGAACGGCGTGACAGACCTGTGGTGTTGACTGCGAGATGGACGATTGATGCAGCCATGCGGTCCAATCTGTGTACCAGTTTCCGCTCACGGCGCCTTGCACTCTGTCTCTCTGACACCAGTTCTGTCACCAGTTGCTGTATGGATTGAGCAAGGTCACCAACATTTTCGTTCAAACGTGTGAACTGTGTGCTCACTTGTGCCAGCCCATTTGTGAAATTATGCTCCATCCGTTCATTACCCCAGAAATGATTCTCATCTGCCTTGTTTGCAGGTGCTGACCAGATATGAGGGCTGCCTCAGCTGCAGATATGGATGAGTCACCTATATCCTCCTGGGACACTGCTTGGACATGGAGTCTGCGTCTGCGACACATTTGTGCTTCGGGGTCCTGCTGTCTGACACTGTGGCTGGGACCAGGTGCTGTGTCTATTTCCACCATGTCCATTTGATCATCTGCAGGGACCTGTGGTGGTGTGGTGCTGGGCCCTGTAGTGGCTGCTGCAGACTCCTGCCCTGCCTGTGGGCTGCTTTCTTCACCCTGGATGGTGTGGCTGGTGGGGGTGTCTTGTGGGAGACCTGTGGGACATAGGGAACACACTGTCAGTATCTAACATCTGTTGTATGCCTCCTATTAAACAGTTGCCTATAAGCTGACTACTGTACTACATTGCCCATAATGCACCATTCTGGTGGTTGCAAGTCTGGAATGGAGCTAGTTTGGTTGTGCATGCTGCTGTGTACTGGGTGGGTGTGGGTATAGCATTTATGGGTGTACATGCATGTTTCATGGTACTCACTTTTTGATGTCCCTGGCGCTGACGTGTCCTTTACTCCCATTCCTGACACTGCCTCAGGCTCAAGGGTCTGTTCTACCAGTTCCTCCATGGCTGTGGGTGGTGGGATGGTGGATGGGCCTCCTCCTGTGCCCCTCATCTCCCTGAGGTGCTCTGCCACCCTCTCCTTTGTCCTGGAGCGCAGGTCATACCACTGTTTTTTGATTTCATCTATACTTCTGTGGCTCACCCCTATGGCATTGACCCTCTCCTGGATGTCTTGCCAGATTCTCCTCTTTTCCGTGTCTGGAACACTCAGGGCAGCCTTTCCAAACAGCTGGTCATGGTGCTGGCAGCATTCCTCTGTCAGCACCTCAAGTTCCTTTTCAGAGAACTTCAATTTTCTCTTCCTGCCTGCACTGCCTGAGTCTTCCATTGTTGCTGCTGTTCCTCCAGGTGGTTGCTCAGCAGTTAGAAAAGGGTGTAGTCCTCCCTCCTCGCAGGTGTATTTGATATCTTCCTGGCTGTGATGTCATCAGCAAGAGCCAGGAAGTGTTTTTCCAACTGTTTTGCTGCACCTGCATGCATTTGCGACACCCACTCGCAATTTGTGATTCAGTTTTTAGCGAGGTCGCAAAAAGCGACCTCGCTAACAGCGGACTCGCAATCTGCGGTGCGACTTCATTTGCAAGTCGCAAAATGAAGTCGCTTTTTCTTGTTGGATACCATTTTGCGAGTCGGAAATTGCGAGTCGCAACGACTCGCAATTTCCGACTCGCAATTTTTTGGCTTCCTACATCTGGCCCATAGTGTAGGAAAATTGTGCCAGCAATGGCTAAAGTCATCCTCGCTAGATGCAGTTAAGACACATCTCACTCTCCTGTCTAATGACACTGACTTACAAGATTTTTTGTCAGGCCCGAAGACGCCACGTAGGAAGCGTTTCTTGAATGAAGTATACAATTAAATATGGAAGCTTTCCCAACAAGAGGCTGCAGCCTGGTTAAGGCAGATATATCAGGAAAATCTGAAAAAAGCATTAGCTGTTGTGGATAATGGAATTCACACCTTGTCCGACCACATTTATACAATTAACAACATTGTTTCTTCTGCTATAGACATTATATGATCTGATATGTCTTCTTTATATCATGGACAGAGTCAGACCAGGTCCATTATGCAGTTAGGTTGGACGCTTCAGACATTGAAGGCGGGTTGCGTTCCATGGCAGCACATCAGTGCCAGGGAAATATTTTTCTCCTTTAATTTGCCGCAACAACAACAACTAATGGCTAAGAAGGAGGCGACTTATGTCATGCTTAACATTGAAAAGCTGGAAAGATTGCCTTTTACCGTGGCCGAGATTCCCTCAGCAGAGTGGTTGATACACGGGGTTATTAATCTGCCTATTTCTACATTACAATTCACTTCTTGTTTAAAACTTGTTCCTGTAGGCAGATATGAGAAGCTAGGAGATAGTTACATTCATGAGGTGTGGGAGCTTCCCTTCTTGTACAAGTGCCTGAATGGCATGAAAGAGGTCTTTCTTAGCGGCAGTGAATGTGAGACTTCAGTCAGCCATTCGATGATTTGTAAGCAGCTGTCCTTGCATGGGGCGTGTAATGCCTCGGTTGCGAAGTTGGCTTGCTATCTGAAGGGAGTTCCAGTCCCCTTGATTAAACGCACGTTCCAGGTGCTTTCAAATGGCAGCTACGTCCTCCTCAATAGTGAAGACTGTTGTGGCATGCGGGGTGGAATAGTTTACGTTGTTTCAGTCACTAAGGCCGTTACTTGCTGCTGGAACGTGTTGTTCCCCCTCCACTAAAATTAGGGAGGTAGCAGATATTTGGCCCCACATTCTTACTTCCAAGGTGAATTTTGACAAGTTAAGCAGACTGAAGCCTTTATTGTTTCCGAAGCATGTGGCTCTTACATCTGCACGCGAGACCTACGCACTTCAGGTTGGAAGGTCATTGGCGGAAATACAGTCCCTGTTAAATACAAACTTTCCGAGCCACTTTGGTGAACTCGTGGGATGTATATTTAATGCTTCCAGCACAGCTGGATTAGCACATTTTTTCAAAGCTGTTGGTATTGGTTTTGTTCACACCTTCTCTTCCATATTCGGTTTAATTCCTTTGGCTATTCATTCAATTTTCAGAAGCATTTTTGGGGGATTTACGATAACTTTGGCTTTATTAGCTGGCATTTTACAGTTGCTGTTGTTTTTTCGCAATGGCTGTCCCGCCGCAACAAGGACGAATGTGGGCGCTCCCATCAGCGCAGCTGTGTCGTGAACGCATGATACAGTACTTTGGAGCAACACTCCTGGAACATTTGGAGTGTAACTGGTCTCTGACATTCAGATCGGTTTTGGATTGGGTGCAGCCCGTGTTTCGGTGCTGTTGGTGCTCTTTTGAACATGCACTGGATGTTTGTCTCTCACAGCAACGCCCCCCAGTGGTTGATGCTGATCTGTTGATGTTCTCGATGAGGGCTCATTACCAGACATGTGCGCTGCAGCTGCGTTTGCTTAGAGAAGCTCTATACGAGATACCCTTCCTGGAGGGAGTTGATGTTGACTCGTTCATAGGCACTGCACGAGATGCCGCCTTGGTTGACACTTGGGCTTTGGAACACACCTGCTCCTTGCTAGTCTTTAGTGTGGATTTTCCGGTTTTGCCATCTGCCGAAGTGGAGAATTTCCTGCTTTCCATGATCAATGCATAATTTGGACTTATTCTAAATTGACGTTATCTATTGAATTCGGCATTGGCCGCATGCTCATATTTTAAATTACAAATTACTATGCTTGTGTGTCTTCTTAACTTGTTGAAATTGGATAGGGTTTTACTTATATTTTAGCTTAGGGCATTTTTAGCTTCGGCCTAAACCACTTTCTACCGACAAGGGGAGGGTGTAGTGTAGCCATTTTTTAATACAGCTTCGTGTGCGTTAGCTTAACATATTAGGCCTCTGTGTACTTTGCCCTAGATACATTGTATTCAACCTTGCACTGTTATTTTACAATAACCAGTTTTACGGACTTGTTTTTATTTCATTCTATCACACTGTTTAGCTTAGTTCAGCACTGTGTTCTCAAACAATGCATTCTTGCTCACTCTGTGCTTCAGTCAAGGCTACAGTCTGGTACATTGCTGGTAAACGTGGTAGAAGTTTAGTCTCTAGTGTTCGTAGAAAATACACATCCTTACGTAGGGACGTTTTCTTAGAACATCCGCATGTTAGTTATAAAAACCCTTTCTAGTCCCAGTACACGTAAGAGGGAGATTCTGACCAGGAACCTACAACTAGATGCTGACTGCCCCGTTGCAGATGCTGATGCAGATTACAGGCCTTTGCTCAGGTATGAGGGTTGATGTCCTCCCGGGGGAACCTGAAAGGCAGGCTTAGAGCTTTACATGCTGTGCTCAGACTATAACTTAGAGAGAACCTAATCTAGTTGCACTATGATAGCCTTATTCTTGTGCTTCACTCTCATCGTTACTATTTTAATACTACTGTGTTGTGTAGTTCTGGTTATTGCAGCTCACGCTTTGCTATCTAAAATGCAGTTGTTTTATTAAACCAAGCTTTAAAACCTAAACTGCCTTTGTCATTTATATATGAGACCGCACTGTGTATGAGAGAACCGGTTGTGACCTGAGTAACCACGACTTCCCTGGGAAGTACTAAGATGTCATGCATTCGGCTGCCCAATTGTTTCTTCCCTTTGGAAGAGATGAGGCACTGCTAGTTAGCTGGAGCAAAACCCAGATTTAGAGTGACAAGGGTCCTTCACCGTGGGTCAGACTTAGTCCCCCACACTGTGAACGATCTTGCCGCTCAAAATCCAGTAGTCTCATTAGGATGATGGGAGCCTACGCGACAGGCTGAAACGGGAACTTGTGCACTTCAAAACCACTCATTGAAGTTTCCTCCACTTCAAAGGAATTTTTGGTTATAGAAATTGGGTCTCTGACCCCACCAAATCAGGCACTTCCGGATCTACATCTTAACTCTGTCAGAGGAACTGCCTGGTTACCCAAAGGACACATCTGGACTGCTTTACTAACAAGGATTGCTGCCCTGCCTGTTGCCCTGCTGGCCTCTGACTGTGGTCTTCCCCAAAAGTGCTCTCCAAGGGCTTGATTGAGCTTGCCTCGTGTTCTGAAGTCTCAGGGACAGCAAAGACTTCATTAACTAGCTTTTAGCTAGTTTTCTGACTTCAGCAACGCCAGGAACATCTTCTGTGACGCTAGCACCAATGCCGCAGCCTGCTCCCGCTCCATGGAAATCGATGCATGCAACGCATGCGGCCTGCAACATAATCTGATATTGCTGTGGCACCGCTGATGTCACACAGTATCATCGTGACCCTGTGAAGTCGACACATCACATCTTCACTGAATGGATCCATCGACCCCACCGGGTCTCAAGGAACTGATGCATCATCAAGGATGCCGCACCAGCTCTCCCTGCAACCGGACAGAACCGAAGCCTCACCTCCTCTGCCTCACAGTATGGAACCGACATCTCATCTCCAGGGACGTCGTGAGGGAATGATGCCGTACTGGCCCCAGTGACGCCTCCACAAATCCTTGTGACATATTTCTACGTTTTCAAAGGTACTGTACCCGGGGGTCCATGTGACTCCTTGACCAGTGCCTGTGGCGTCGGACTATTGAAAACTATGCTGTCAATCATGCTGTGATAGCCCCAGTTGGAGCTATTGTGTTTCTAAGCGCTTTAGTGAGATTTGATCTTTAACAATTCATAGTTTTGCTTGTGAACATTGGATTTTCATTGTTCCAACCTTATTTTATTCAGATAAATATTTTCAATTTTTCTAACCCTGTGTGGTGTATCTTTGTAATGTATTCACCGTGTTACTGCATGAGTTATTGCACAAATGCTTTACACATTGCCTTCTAAGTTAAGCCTGACTGCTCAGTGCCAAGCTACCAGAGGGTGGGCACAGGATAATGTGGACTGTGCTGTGACTTACCCTGACTAGGATTGTGGTCCCTACTTGGACAAGGGTGTATACCACTGCCAACTAGAGAACCAGTTTCTAACATTGATGATCTATGGTGAGGATAGGACTCATGTTTATGCAGTGCCACACAATAGCTACATGTACGCTACCTACACACAGTTAAAGATCAATTTGATTTGTTTTCTTTTTCTGCAAACTTTTCCTGTTTGACATTCTTAGTTCAGTCCTATACATCATGTCTCTGGCTGGGTCCACATGTGGAGGTTGGGAGTTTGACCTGGCTAAGCTGGAGGGATACACAGTCAAGCAGCTGAAGGGTTTTTGCAAGGGGCTGAGAGTACCTACCAATGGAGCTTTCAAGAAGGAGGAGTACCAAAAGGCACTGAGGTCCTGGGCAGAATCCTGCTCTCAAGAGCATGATGAGTTGGGGGAGAAAGTGGATGGCTCTCCTGAGGAGCTGCCAACAGCAGTGGGGGATGACAACCCTGGATTTGTGCCCCCTGAGAAACCATGGAGCAGTGTCTCAAGTCACTGCCTGACAGCAGAGGAAAAGAGAGAAAAGAAAGAGAATTTAGGCTGCAGTTGGCAAGATTAAAAATGAAGACAGAGGAAAGGAAGGCTGAGGCTCAAAGAGCCTTAGCTGAGAAGAAACTTCTATTAGCTCATGAACTGAGTCTGAAAGAGCTGGAACTCAAGGCTAGGCAGTCTGAATACAACAGTGATGGTGGCAGCATATATGCAGGACCTGCTGGAGACAAAAAGGTTTGTGTACCCAAAGATTTGGTGCCCAGTTATATGGTGAGAGATGACATTGACAAGTGGTTTTCTGTTTATGAAGTTTGCACTAAGGGCATATGGGGTTCCTAAAGAGCACTGGGGGGCGGATATGCAGAAACAAATGCCTACACTTGGGAGGGACACACTTCTAACAATAGAGGTTGGGGACCAGAACAAGTACACCCCCATGAAAAACATTTTAATTGATAAATTTGGACTGACCCCTGAGAAGTATCGCTAAAGAATCAGGGACAGCAGCAAGCACCCCAACCAATCCTGGGTAGACTTCATTGATTATTCCATTAAAGCACTGAATGGCTGGGTGCGAGGCAGCAAAGACAGTTATTATGCTGGGTTGTACAATTTAATCATGAGAGAGCACATACTCAGTATTTGTTTTACAGAGTTGCACCAGCATCTAGTTGACAGTAAGCTGACTGATCCCAGGTAGCTTACTGAGGAGACAGACCTCTGGGCTAGCACTAATGTATTTATCAAGGTACCTGGGAGTGGCCCCAAGAAGGGTGATTCAGGTTCCCTCTGGAGGAGTAGGGGGGAGGTTAAAGATGACTGAGACAAGTCCCAGAGTAAGGGGGGGAAAGGTTCCAATGCCCCATATGAGAAACAGGGTGGTGGTTCTGGTGGGCAGTGACCCAAGGTACCCCATTTCCAACCCTGCTGCTTTGAGTGCTCCCAGCTAGGACACAGGCAGGGGGACTCTGTCTGTCCAAAGAAATCACCCACTAGTGGGACACCTACAGGGGTGGCCAAGGTGGCCTTAGAGGAACGTGATCCCCAGAGGCAGGTCATAGACCATGCCACAATCTCTCTAATTTGGGAGATAGACACAGAGGGTGGGCAGGGGATCCCTGAGGGTGGGAGTCGTCACTTCTACCAAGTGGGAGTGAATGGGGTCCCAGTCACTGCTTTGAGGGACATGAGGGCTAGTCATACCATGATGGTTAAGAGACTAGTATCCTGAGAGCAGTACACTGGACAGGTGCGCAGGGTGATTCCAGCTCTTGGGGAGGATTTGTGCCACCCTAGGGCCCTGGTATTCCTGGAGTGGAGTGGGAAGGTGACCCCGAGGAAGGTCATAGTTAGCTCCCAGATGCCCATAGATTTCATTTTGGGGAATTAGTTACCCTTAGTGGCATGAGAGCGGGGAGGGGTGACACCTAAGAGTACCCTGACAGTTCAGTTATCTGGAAGTACCACTCCCGAAGGAGGCTACGGGAGCCCAGTTATAGGGGCAAGATGAGGGAGGACTCACCCCTGTTCTCTGTTCAGCCTCAGGGTACAGACCCTGGGTTTCTGGGCCAGTGCCAGGATACCACCCCTGACCTGGTGGGAGGCAGAGTGGAGAAAGGGTGCCAGTCACCTTGTGCTACTGCCACCCCCACCCCACCCTGAGACACCTAAGAGGTCAGGGAAACATCAGTAGCCCATAGGGAACTCCCTGCCAGCCCCAAGGCTGGAGGAGAAGCCTACCCAATGTCCCTGCTCAGGGCCTCCACTGAGCACCAAATGGCCTGGGGCCTTGCTCTTGACATTGACTGCTGTCAGTGGCCTTTGTTGGTTGCTATCCTTGTGGACAGAGATTTCCCTGGGATGGGGACAGAAGTCAGACCCAAGGAGTGGAAAAGGGCACATCACTTTGTTGGCCATGGTGCTACTGTCTGCTTAGTGGGATGCACCTGTGAACAAATTAAGATTAGGAGCTTCACAGATGCGGTCCACAGATGAGGAGAAGGGTTCTCCATGGGTCAGTTCAGTGGCCCCTGCGAGTCTAGATAGAGGAGACCAACTGGGTTTGGAAAGGCGCAGAGCTGACAAGTGCCCCTGCAGTAGTGGGCCATTGTCCATGTTATATGGCCCTAGCAGGGAAGTCCATCAAGGTATTGATTAGTCTACCCTGGCTTTCGGCTGGAAGAGGGATGTGTTGGAAAATGGCACTCTCTGAAGGGTCACCCCAAAATTTTTGCCTTCCTCCTCCTCTTTTTCTGACCTCATTTTTGTTGGATTTACGACTTTGGACACTTTACCGCTAATGACCAATGCTAAAGTGCATATGCTCTCTACCCTAAACATGGCAACATTGGTTCCTACCCAATTGGCATAGTTAATTTACCTGTAAGTCCCTAGTAAAGTGCACTATATGTGCCCAGGGCCTGTGAATGAAATGATACTAGTGGGCCTGCAGCACTGACTGTGCCACTCACATAAGTAACCCCTTAACTATGTCTCAGGCCTGCCATTGCAAGGCCTATGTGTGCAGTCTCACTGACTCTTCGACTTGGCATTTAAAACTACTTGCCAAGCCTTAAACTCCCCTTTTTTTCATATAAGTCACCCCTGAGTTAGACCCTAGATAACCCATATGACAGGGTGGTATAAGTAAAAGGCAGGACATATACTTATGTGTTTTATATGGCCTGGTGGCGAAAAACTCTTAAATTTGTTTTCAACTAGTGTGGAGCCTGCTCCTTACATAGATTAGCATTAGAACAGCCCTCATATACTTTTAAGTGGTAGATTCAGATCCGGAAGGAGTAGCCCTGTCATGTTTGGTATTGCCAGAATGATAATAGAAAATCCTACTTGCTGGTGACGTTGGATTTAATATTACTATTTTAAGAAATGCCACTTTTAGAAACTGGGCATTTCCTTGCACTTACTGCCATCTGTGCCTTACAGCCTGTCTTCAATCCACATCTGGTCTGTGTTGGTTGACAGCTCCCCTTGTGCATTCCACCCAGACAACCATAAACACGGGGCACTCACTCCTCACACAAAGGAATGATAACACCCCACAGAGATCCTGGCAGACCGGGCTGGTCTAAAATGGTAACTTGTGCACTTCAAAACCACCCTTTGAATTTTCCCCCACTTCAAAGATATTTTTGGATATATAAACTGGGTCTCTGACCCCACCAAATCAGACACTTCTGGATACACACCTGAACTGTGTCCAAACAACTGCCTGGCTGCCCAAAGGACTCATCTGGACTGCTTTGCTGAGAAGGACTGCTGTCCTGCGTGTTGCCCTGCTGCCTGCTGGCCTCTAACTGTGCTGGAAGCACTCTGCCTTCCTCAGAAGTGCTCTCCAAGGGCTTGGATTGAGCTTGCCAACTGTTCTGAAGTCTCAGGGACACCAAAGACTTAATTTACTGCTTTTCAATACGTTTTCCATCTTCTGTGGCACCAGGAATGACTTCAGCAATGTCAGCACCAATGCCACAGCCTGCTCCCACTCCATGGACATTGCTGCATGCAATGGCCGCGGCCTGCATCACAGGACCGACGTTGCTGCGACAATGCTGACGTCACGCAGTATCATTGCTACACTGTGAAGTCACCACAGCACATGTTGACCGACTGTGGCTCCGACTATAAGGAACATTAGCAGCAGACTTTGGACAGTTTTTACTTTCCGACGAACTTCCAACGGGAATGTTCCTGCCACACAGGCTACTTCCCTGCGGTCCTCATTAAGAGTTCCCCGTTAGGTCAGCAGGTGGAAACCTGAGTTTCCACCCCAAAGCCTAGCAGTAAACGGCCTACAACATCTCCAGCTTATAATCGAGCCAGCAGCAATGCTGTAGTCTGCAGGGTACATGAGCACCCTTGCAATGTTCACTGTCTGCAAAGAGGGTGATAGCTAGGGGGGTCCCTGCACAGCCCATACCAAGTGCATGGGCAGTACAGGGCACCTCTTTGGACCCCTGTACCCGTTCTCCACCAGCCTTTTCATGCGGTGGTACTGCCATGACACCGCTGGCAAAAAAGGGAGTTGTAATCCCCAGGGCAGTGCTGTCCTGGCGATTTAGGACTGCCACCACCTCCAGACCGTCGGGATCTCTGCCCCTGACAGATCTGGTGGTTCCCTGGAGGCCCAACTGCCAGGGTTGTAATCTGGTGCTCGGACCGCCGCATTGGCAGCAATCCGACTGCCATCCATGAGTCTGGCAGTCTAGTGGCAACCTGACTCGCAATGAGGCCCTTTGTCTTTGTAATGTTACATCTGTAAGCCATGGAAAAATACAACAGACCAGCAAGCCAAACAGTTTAAACTAATTCATAATATTTTTAATTTTGTTGAGGAAGAAACAAATGTGAAACAAAAACACATTTAATTGGATGGCACATTTAGGGCTTATTATGTTAGCAATCACAAAATGATGTGATATACATTTATCTCATGAACACAGAGCTATTTATGATTCCCATCTACTGTGTTAGCAGCTACAAAATGATGTCATATATGCTTATCTCATGTACACAGAGCTATTTATAGTTCAGACCCTGTAGCCTGGTCAAGATTCTTTTTCAAGTACAGAGAGCTAATTTTCAACTTTGGCTCTCATAGTCTTCAAAATCTTTCCATGGTCTACTCTCCTCTGGGGTCATTGAGATCCAATAATTTTAGCCACCTACGCCACCATAAATTTAATAAGAAGTGACAAGGTGGTAGTTCTAGAGGCTCTGTTCCGGAACCAACTTCCACTGAAACGGAGAAGCCCTTTGAATAAAATAACATTCCTGAAAATGCTTAGCTGCCCAGTAATCTGTTTTTTTCATGCAATGATGTTTTGTTTAGAGTTATACAAGTGCTGAGAAGCCCATTTCTTTGACATTAGTTGCACCCTATAAATCTGCTTACATTACAATATATATCACACTTATACTTTGTTACTTAGTTTTCTCTGTGGAACTGACATCACAGCTGACGTCACAGCTGCTGTTTTATGCAGTTCCAAATGAACACCACCCTCATAAAGCTTTTCTGACTGACATTGTTTTACCTGCTTCCTCAATTTCTTCATCTGAGATTTCATAAACTATTTCGTTTCTGAATTCGGGTGTAAGGCAGGGGATCAACAGTAGGTCCATAAAGTTCTTTTAGTGGATATCAAGCCATAAGATTTAAATACTGCTTAACAGAAGGTTACAAATTATTTTGCTATTTCAGGCAGCATATGAGAAGCTTGCTTTGGTTATTAAATATTATCAGTACTGTTTGGGTCAAGCCTGGGTCCCCATTCCAATACACAGCCCACAGGGTAGACCAGAGGGGCGATTTGTGGCTCTCAGGGGTTGTTTAGACAGGAAAGATATATCATGCCCCTTAACATTTATGCCCCAAATGTCAACCAAGTTAGCTTCTTTGCTGAGCTATACCATCAACTTGCCCCATATTTGACAGAAGTACTAATCAGTGGGGACTTCAACTGTGTGGGAGACCCAGACCTAGATAGGTCACATCCCCCGCTGGTTGATTCATTGATGCACAAGCTTGCTGAGATGTTCACTTCCTGGGGGTTGAACTGGAATTTGGTTGACTACTGGTGCACCTTAAACCCAAGGTTTAGGGACAACTTATACTATTCTCCCATATATAATTTGGATGTGCGGTTAAATAAGTTTCTGAGCACGTCACCTCTACATCAGAAAATACATAACAGAGAGTGTCTTACCAGAACTAGCTCAGACCATAACACGGTACCGCTACACCTGAGTTGGGGAGAGGACCCCCCTCTCCATACCTACTTGGAAGCGTAGACTGGAAGCCTTGATGGACGCTCCTTTCAGGTAGCAAATTGGCACATGTGTCTCCCAATATTTCCAGGAAAACAGGGAGCCTACTGACTCCAGAGGCACAGAATGTGCTGCATTTAAGACGGTCATGCAGCGCTGCTGTATAGCTGAATTGACTGGGGTACAGAAAACCTTCCTTTGGGAGGTTCAGACTGCTAAAACTGCATTGAGACATATCGACCTGGTGCATGCGAGTGGTCGGGCCAATCGGGAGTCCCTACTGGTGGCTAAAGAAAAAGTAGCAGAAAAAGTGGAACGACTCTGCTGTCATGACTATCGAAACTATATGATAATGGCCCATACATCTAGGGACAAGGTGGGGTGGCTCGTGACCTGGTTGGCTTCTCCTAATACTAGAAGAACTCCAATAGTGGAGATGTGAACAGACTCTGGCCTTTCGCTGCATACGCAAACCATTATCAATGGAGCCTTCTACAACTACTATACTGTGTTGTACAAGAGCAAATCTCAAGTATCTCCAGATGACATTAAGGCCTTCCTTGCACCACTTAAGTTTCCTAGAGCATCATGGGAGGAGGCAGAATTGTTGGGAGGGGAAATTACTCTACCCGAGGTGAGGACAGTCATTAAACATACGTTCACAGGCGTGAGGAAAAAACCCAGGAACCAACAGCTTCCCGATTGAATTTTACGCTGCTTTCAGATAGCAACTAGCACCTAAATTAGTAGAAATGTTCAATGAGGCCAAGCAGGTAAAGGTCCTTCCACCGGCAACCAGAGAAGCTCTAATGGTGCCCCTGCTGAAACCTGGGAAACAACACCACGACATGATGGCCTATCTTCTAAATGCAGACTACAAAATACTTAGTAGAATACTTGCCACCGAACTCCTACACTATATGCCTCAGCTGATACATAGAGATCAATCAGGATCCATCCCAGGCCACAACACAGCACTGAACATCCGTCGACTGCTGCTATTGCTGGAAAAAGCACCGTCCACAGCACTGCGTGCTGCGATATTATCAGTAGCCTGTTGAAAAAGCTTTTGACAGCATTGAATGGAATTTTCGGGCGCAGGTGATTACAAGTTTCCACCTGGGTTATGGGTTCTTAAATTAGATCAAGCTTCTTTATTCGGCTGCGAGCACTAGAGTTAAGACTGGCAAGCATATTTCACCAAGCTAGGAGATAGAACACGGCACCCGCCATGGATGCCCCTTCTCTCCATTACTGTTTGCCCTGGCAATGGAACCTGTTGTTTCTTCATGCCCACCACAGATGCGATTTCCGGGGCCCCACGGTGCTATCTGACTGTCAGCATATTGCGCTCTATGACCTGCTGCTGTTCCTGCAAGACACTGGGGAGGACATGGCTGGGGCCCAGCGGCTGCTATAAACATTCAATGATATATCAGGCCTCAGGGTTAACCTTGCGAAATGCATCCTGGTCCCGGTTTGCCAGGGCACGCCCCCACCCGTAGAGTTGGGTTCCTTGAACTGGGAACCACATTGCATTACATATTTGGGAGCGAGAGTTTATCACGCCCCCTCCGATGTCATGGAGGGCAATAACGGACAGGAGATTGGACTTTGGACTTTTGGAGCACGATCCCATTATCAGTGATGGGGAGGGTGGTGCTGTTGAAAATGGTTATGCTACCTCGATCACTCTATTATTTTACCACTTTGCTTCTCAAAATCCCTTGGACTATCTGTCGGGAAACAGACTCCCTGACTCTATCCTTTATCTGGGGAACAGGTCGCAAGTGGGTGGCGCTGTCAGCTTTGCAATAACTGACCATGATGTGTGGTCTGGCAGCACCGAATTTCAAAGCCTACTATATAGCGGCGCAGCATCAATATTTTACTTGATGGGTGGGGAGCTGCCAGAACCCACTTAATGACAGGCGGCTCGGAACACCGGCTGGGTCCCGGCTAAATCAGCTTCTTCTGGGACTAAGAGATCCGGAGCCATGGGTAATGAGGTAACATGAGGTGGTGGCATATTGCTGGTGTAGATGCGTACAAAGAACCAGAACCAAACAATCTTATTCTTCTGAGCTCCCACTTGATTATTTAACAGCCCTCCTGCACAGTAATAATTGGCAAGGGCTATGTCAACTCAGGGAAGCAGGAGTGGGCAAGATAGGGGACTTGTTCAAAGATGGGGCATTGTTCCCCTACAATGACTTACAGACTGAGTCTGACCTAAGCCCTCAACATTTCCTGATCCACGGGGCTCTAGGGGCAACCATAAAGGAACATGGGTGGCGGATGGGGCAGAACCACCCACTCACTCTACCTGCACATACATAGAAATAGAAGCGGGCACACTGAAGGCAATCCGAGCATGTATCATAAGATAAATAATGACTCAATGCAGCCCTTAACACACATACGTCAGAAATGGGAAGCAGATATTGGCAAATCCTTTACAGATGAGGGGTGGAACATAGCACTGGAGCGAGCACCCAGAGTCTCACGGAATGCCAGGTTTAAATTAATAAATGTTTACATTTACACAGAGTGTATCTAACCCCTCACAGGCTGAACAAGATTCTCACAGTGACTGAGATCAAATGTCTTAGGTTTGATCAAGTAGGGGCGGATTTTCTTCATATGTTTTTAAGATGTCCCAACTCCTTCACCACTGGCAGGATATTGTAGACTTCCTCTCAATATTGGTAGAAAGAGAAATTCCTAGAGACCCCAACTACTGCCTCTTAAATGATTTCCCGCACATCTCTAAGACTAAATCATCCAGTAAATTTATGGATCTGGGGTTCATATTAGCCAAGCGGGAGATAACTAGTAACTAGAATTCCCATCAGGGCCCCCAGGTGCTAGCTTGGTGCAAGGAACTCCTGAAATGGGCAGATTACGAAGCTGAAATATTGAACTTGAAGGCTCAGTAAAAGGGATGCCCCTATGATGGGGCCAGGGCATGGGCAGTGCTGGTTGAGGAGCTCAAACAACTGGTCTCTCCCACTACAAACTGCCCGACCAGATCTAAATAGGGTGGAGGCAGGAGGGATGAATACAGGAGTTTGCTCGGACCAGGATCTATCAGCCATTGGCCAAATTGGCTACGCAGGGAGGGGGACTACACATACAGTAGCATATTGTTGAAATGAGTTGCACTGCACAAGGGAGGGAAGAGTTTTGAGGGGAATGGAGGTGGGCTTAAGGGGAATGGAGCTACCTGGGTTGAGCGATTGGCTTATTTACTGTCATTGATAACTGAAATGGGACTGCTTTGTATTGAATGGCCTATGAACTATCCCAGTATTTTCCTTCAGTAAATCAATAACATTTCTTTAAACAAAAATATATATATTGTCAGTATTGTCGATTTGGTTTCCTTTTGCTTCATCACAAGTGTTCTTAAAAGGTCAGAAAGTTTTACTTTTACCTTAAATACCCTCATTAAGCAATTAGGCACTTATGTGGGTTTTACATTCCTTATTATACATAACAAAGAGCAAATACTTGGGTTGCGTGTGACAGTCTATTTTGCATCGCCACGTTGCTTTCATTTTATTCCAAAGACTCAAATATGTGGTTATTTGCAGTTCTAGATACTACTTCTCCCTTTCATCAAAAAGCTTACTGCCAGTACCTCTCCCCTTAAAGCTACAATTATGGCGTTTACCTCCTCTCTACCTCAATTGTGTTTTCAGGAAATGTCAACAAGTGTGCACATTTGTTGTGTCTTTATGTTGCACTGGAGATGTACTGTTTTTTGTACAGCTCTGTTTTTGTGCTTTGTTACTGAAATGTCATTTTTGTTCTGTTGTACTGTTGTTGATTTTGTATACTGTTCTGACTGCTGCATTGTGATGCCCTGTTATACTTTAATTGTTTTTATGTTGCCTTGTGCATGTTATTCCACTACATCAACAAATGCTGCTCCATTTCAGGCTAGAAGTAGCACAAGCACGGAACATTTGTTTCACAAGCGGCCATTTACTACTGTCTAATGTAGTAAAATAGTGCTGCTCCAGATTTTTAGCACTTAAGATATAAGTCAGCCTATGCCTGTGGTCATGCTCCATCTTAACTTAGTGATCCCAATGCCCACTTTATGTTATATGACCTCCTGTATTTTCAGCATTCTGAGAGAATAGCTTGCAGTTTCTCGTACCCAGAAGGCTAGAGAGAACTGAGTGAGATAGAATGGGGTTATTGTACCATCTGAAATTCTGACAGGTGCTTTTTAAATGTAATTTCTGTTTTGCAAACGAGTTCTGACATGAAATCCAAATGCTTGTACTTTTCTGGATCCTGGGGACGGCTGCAGGGGTGAGCTGGGAGAAGTGGTGACATCTGTTGGGCATGCAGAAGGTGAGACGGTGGTTAAGGTATGCTGGTCCTATGTTGTGCAGTGCCTTGAAGGTGTGGATCAGGAGTTTGCATGTGATGCACTTCTTGACTGGGAGCCAGTGTAGGTTTCTGAGGTGGGAGGAGAGCCGGCTGTGTCTGGGATATCCAGGACGAGTCTGGCTGCTGCATTTTGGGCTTGTTGTAGTCTTGATTGAAGTTTCTTTGTAATGCCAGCATTTAGTGTGTTGCCATAGTCCAGTTTGCGTGGGTGACTGTCTTCCTTCTGTCGGGGGGAATCCATTTGTAGATCTTCCGCAGGAGATGGAGGTTGTGGAAGGTAGATGAGGCGATGGCGTTAACTATGCAGGTCATTGATAGAGTGGAGTCCAGGATGATGGCCAGGTTGAGCGCATGGTCTGCGGAGGATTTACCCAGTGCGGTAGGCCACCAAGAGTCATTCCAGGCAGAATGGGTGGAGCTGATCACTAGGATCTCTGTCTTGTCTGAGTTGAGCTTGAGGCAGCTGGCCTTCATTCAGGCAGTGACTGCTCTTATCCCATTGTGGAAATTCCTCTTGGCTTGCACAGAGTCCTCGGTCAGGGAGAGAATCAATTGGGTGTCATCAGCGTATGAGACTAGGTTTAGCTCGTGTTGTCTGGTGATCTTGGTGAGTGGGGCCATGTAGACATTGAAAAGCATTGGGCTGAGTGAGTATCCTTGGGGCAGTCCTCAGCAAGTATCTTTAGGTTCTTATGTGAACTGTAGTAGTCTGACCTTCTGTGTTCTTCCAGTGAGGAAGGACATGATCCAGTTCAGGGTTTTGTCTCAGAAGCCGATGTTGTGCAGTCTGTCGCAGAGGTTGGAGTGGGAGATGGTGTCAAGGTCAAGGAGGATGAGTGTGACAGTGCCTCCATGGTCCAGTATGATGAGTATGTCATTGGTGGCTGCTAAGAGTGCGGTTTCGGTGCTGTGGCTGCTTCTGAAACAGGAATAGGAAGGTTCCAGGATACGGCGTGTCTCAATGACATCATGATAATAATCATTGAACTCGAGCCTTCTGTCTCCATGTAATCTTCCTTCAATGGGAATACCACAAATCTGGGATGCCTAATCACAAAATGTATTTTGCTGTAATACATTTAGTAATACTAAAATAGCACTGCAAAATGCTTTTCATAAACCTAGAAGTGTAAATCGCCTCCTGTTCTATCTATCTTGTACATTATGCACAGTAAGTATGTAGAACTCCCTGTAGTAAAGCATAGGGATAATTAAGTAATTAAGAAAGGAGTATAGAACTTTAAATTAAATTAGTAAAATATTTTTTGTTAAATGAGACTGTAAATTAGTGGTATATATTTATTTTAAATGCAGAACCAAAGGAAAAAAACAGCTACAGCACTGTTAACATAATTTTGAATTACATTTTTAATCATTTGAAAATATTAAACTAAATACATATTTTCAGAAATTTAAATAAAAATATATATTTGAACATACATTTATGTTTTATTATGCACTATTCATTATTAGAAGTGATGCAAATAATTATTTAAAAGTAATGTAATTACATTTTAATACAAAATCAATGCTACATACATTTTTAACTCCAAAAGTGTTTATCTAAATATATAATATTATGATTGAATAATAATACTGTTTGCAGATATTTTAATATCATTGAATTATGTTTATTTAAAATATTATATTTCCTTTAGCGTAGTTTGCCCAGGGTTTGTTTTTTACATCTCTTCCTCTATTATACATGGTTGGCCATGGACTTACTGCTGTTCCTTTTTTTGCAGTAGTTCCACTTATAAATTTGGCTTCATTCTTTTTTTCAGGGGTGGAGATGTATAAGTCTGCACTTTTGAGTAACCTTACGCTCTGATTTTGTGAATAGCCAAAAGTAGTGAAGCTACTCAAAAATGTAAGAGTAAATACACTTGTAAGTTACTCACAACTGAAAGTTACCTTTGTGAATAGCACCATCTGTCAAACAATTAAAATGTTGTTCATTTTTTTAACCTTAGGATTGGTCTCCAAAACCTAAGCATGCCATGTTTACTCCACTTTCAAATAAGTGTAACTATAACACAGAAATCCTGGTGAAATACAAACCTGTTTCCTGCCATTACTGTCAATGAATCTTAAATCTGCAGTCACTTCACAACACCTTACTCACCTTGAAACAAACCACTTCTCAGCAACTTCCAATATATATTCAGATAGCATTTTCCGACTCTTAAAGTAGAACATACTGTATACAACCAGTGACAATTTATACTAGCTGTTCAGCTATTGTTTAGGTTTCATTTACATTGCTTTACTTGAGTTAGCACACTACTATACTGTGAAAACAAAAACATCAGCAGATCCACAAGAAAGTAAATTGCTACTGAGCCTACTGAGCCTAATGCTAGTGATCAAGGAAGTGGATAAAAATGTTTGCTGTGGTGTATATTTTCTAATATTTTGTACATGCTCTTTCTAAAATGTAAACATTTTTTCTGTATGAAAAATAAAACACAAAAATGTGCCATTCCCTCCTAAGTTAAGTAGTAAAGAAATTGATGAAATCTCACAAATGCGCCACTTCTTGGGCATGGCGCCACGGCCTCAACATCATCTACTACGCCGATGACACCCAACTGATCCTCTCACTCACTAAGGACCCCGCCACCGTCAAGATCAATCTCCACAACAGACTTTATGCCATCACCAACTGAAGGGAGATAAGCTGCCTCCAGCTGAACTCGGATAAGACTGAGATCCTCATCCTCGGCTCCAACCGCTCAGCATGGGATGACTCCTGGTGGCCTGCCACACTAGGAACTGCACCAACTCCCACCACCCACACACGCAACCTCGGCTTCATACTAGATTTGTCGCTCACCATGACCCAGGAAGTCAACGCCATCTCATCCTCATGTTTCAACACCCTCCGCATGCTTCTCAAGAGCTTCAGACGGATCTCAATCGAAATCAGAAGAATGGTCACCCATGCCCTCATCAGCAGCAGACTGGACTACGGCAACGCACTCTACACGGGAACAACCGCCAAGCTCCAGAGGAAACTTCAGCGCATTCAGAATGCCCCCGCATGCCTCACCCTCAACCTCCCACACCACGAACACATCTCAGCCCACCTCAGAGACCTTCACTGGCTCCCTGTCAACAAGAGAATCACCTTCAAACTCCTTATCCACACTCACAAGGCCCTCCACGACGCAGACCCTGCCTACCTCAACGAGCGTCTCAGCTTCCACGTTCCCACCCGCCAGCTCTCCTCCACCAACCTCACCCTTGCCACCGTCACCCGCATCCACCGTACCATAACCGGGGGCAGATCCTTCTCCCACCTCGCTGCCAAAACCTGGAACTCCCTCTCCGTCAACCTACGTCTGACCCAGGACCTCCTGACCTTCAGGAAATGACTCAAGACCTGGCTATTCGAGCACAAGCAACCCCCCCAGCGCTTTGAGACCCTAACGGGTTGAGCGCATTGTCTGCGGGGGCGTTACCCAGTGCGGTGGGCCACCAAGAGTCATTCCAGGCATGAAATCTCACAAATGCGCCACTTGTTGGGCGAGATAACACAAACATCAGTGTTATGTAATTTTGTGCAAGTTCTGGTAAAATATTGTCTCTTGCACTAATTGATGGGTGGAAAATACATTCACACCAATTTTCCACAGAAAAAAAACCTTCTACATTGGACAAGTCTCTTTGGCAGGTGTAAATGATGGTGTACAGATTACCCCATCACTGGAGAAATGTGATCCACCAAGTGTTAAGTGCATGTACTTGGTCCTAAGGAGATGGGGAGACTCGCTACATTGGATGTTGCATAAAGTTGAGGATTAAATGTTAGATTTTGTAAGGCTGATGAGGGTGGCCCTTTCCACACACTACCTATTTGGATGCTTGGGAACTAGTGCTCTGCTTTTCATGAATTTGGTGTGCCATATTCTTCAACAGAAGTGCCTGTCCTTTGTGTAGTAAGTGTGTAGGCGGTACTAAACTGAGATTCGCAACTGAGATCCACACAAACAATTTGATAGTAATTCTCAGACACTCTTCAACCTGAGAAATACCATTACAGTATTTCGGATATGAATCGTCTTCACATTTAGGTAAAGGATGAAACTTGGTATTCTTCACAGCTTAAAAATATGCATTTTTTCCTTTGAACAATGTTTGATGTGCTATGCTGTTCTTTTAGATCTCGGTTTGTGGCACATCACTTCCAGTAATTAAATATAGTAGTTTATCTATGTCAAAACAAATATTTGTAGGGAAAGGGGAGGCTTTTGTATGACACTGGTACAGACATCTGTTTCTGCCATTGATTAATTGGAGATGCCAGGGCATGGCATCTGTCTTGGGCTGCTTTGAATCACTAAAACAGGGCACACGATATTTGTGAAAAACAACCCTGAAAAATGTTCAATGTTTACAGCTTTATCACTATGAAAACTGGATGCCAGGTGAAAAAATTGTTGTAAAGTGTATTGAATCATTAAATGGTCATAAACATTACATATATCAAACATCGCTCACCCAAATGCATTATGTATACTATACAAAAATGTTACTGAAAGAGTTCACATTACAAACATATGTGAAATACTACAAACAACTTCGTTATCATATAATAGTCAGTTTCAGTAGGTACACTACTCCACATTACAGAACAAGCACTGGTAAAACCAATAAGTCTGACTTTGTTTTATAATGAAAGCGTTTCTTAATCCATTGAGAGTTGTGTTGTATGATTGTGTGGAGTGTGGATTGTAGGTGATTATGAAGATGATTAAACTGATAAATTAGTGAATGGGTGAGAGCAAGAAGGAACAAAAGGGTTAAGGGTTAATGAATACAGACACCAACATGCATATATGTATAATATTCAGTGTAAATATAAGGTGACTTTAAACTTTATTTAAAATGCATTAGTAAATTATTTTTTTGACAATTTATTAGGTATATATATGTGTGTTTAAAATAATTGACTAAAATATAATTAACAATTAACTAAAGGTATTTAATATAGAAAAGTATATTGCAATGAACAAATAAAAAAATAATTAATATTTAGGGGGTCATTATGAACTCGGCGGGAAAACCCACAGAGTTCAGTGCCTGCGGTCAACAAAAGACCGCCAGCGCACAGAAGCCCCCGCCGGCCACATGATGTACATTCAGCTGGGCCGGCGGGTGGAAGCAGTGTGGCAGCAGCACCCATCGCGCAATTCACTGGCCATAAATCGGGCAGTGAAATGTGCGACGGGGCTGTGCATGGGGGCCCCTGCACTGCCCATGCCAAGAGCATGGGCAGTGCAGGGGCACCCAGGGGGATCCCGAGGCACCCATTCTGCCAGCTTTTCCCTGGGAAAGGCTGGTGGAAACTGGAACATTATCCGGCAAGCAGCGCTGTTTGCAGTGCTGCCCTGTCGGATATGTAGCTCTGCCTTCGCCAGGCTACCTGGGGGCCGAAACCTGGCGGTGGCGGAATTACAAAAGTGGCGGTTCTGCCACGTATATTACATGGCGGTCTGGGTTGCCATGCCAGTGGCGGTAATTACCACTACCGCCGGCATGGCGGCCCAGACCGCCATGTTCATAATGAGGGCCTAAGTATGAGTTGATGCTATTATGTTAAAGTCTGTAAATTTACATATAATTACTTTTTGTGATTAAGGTTTAGGTTCTAAGGGTGGTGATACACTTTTAGGCTTCATTGATGTGTAGTATCTAAAGGTGATTTCTGTTTTGAGGCTTTTGAGGTTAAGGGATGGGCAGTGTTCCGATGAAGGAAGGGATTTTTAAGGTTCAGGGAGTGTTATGGAGTAATAAGGAGTTCACGGAGTTTACAGAGTTTAGAGAAGGGTAGTATCTAAGGGTGGTTTGAAGCTTTGGGGTTCAATGAAAACTAGTCTTACAGAATATCAAGGGGTTTCAGGGTTCAGAGACCGGTAAGGCGTATGGATAGTAAGGCTATTTAGGTGCCACGGATGGGTAGTATAAAGGGTTCACAGAGCTCAGGGATGGGTAGTAGCTAGCGGTGGTTTGAAGTTTTTAGAGTTCAAAGAACAGTAGTTTTAAGGTCAATTAAGTGTGTTTTAGGCTTCAAGGATGGTATTTATGGGTACTAAGGTTTTTTTAAGGGTCAGTGATAGGTAGTGGTTTGGGGGCAGTAAAGTGTTTTTAGAGTTCAGTGGAACAGTAAGGAATTTATAGGGTTCAGGAACGTGTACTTCAAAAATAAAGACAAAACGTTAAACATTAAAAGAAATGAAATCACAATTATTATTAATTTATATTTAACATAATATTTGTAATGAAATTGTTCACAAAATTAATAGTACTTGAAAATTAAAAAGCTGGGTAAGGTTTTGAAATAATCAGCCATTGATCAAAATATGAACCCCATCAACACTGAGCAGGCCAAACTAGGAGCAAATGCAATGATCAGAACATGAGTAAGAGAAGAAAGCCTTTACCATATGCTTAAAGGATGCACACTAATCTAGCACATGATTTAAAAAGGCTTTAATCCCTGAACATTAGTAGTCCTCGAGTGAGAGAAAGGGTCTTTTTTAGCATGGTCACCCCCCCCCTTTTTTTTGTGGATTGATGCTGATGGTTTTGAACTCTAAACCCTGCTGCGCTTCTGTCCAAACCTTTGCATGTGTGCTCTGCTCACTAAATCATGGTAAAGTTGGCCAACTCCTAATTACACATTTAATTTCCAATAAGGTATTAGTATATGGCAAAACTTAAAACAGTGTGCGCTTCAATAGTGGAAAGGTTTGCCCTTGAGAGCTTTTGTCTCATTGGTGTGGGATTCTATAGGAGTCATACCCACCCACTGGCTATTAAATTATATAAAAGTGACAATTTACCCACAGCTCTTCCAAAAACTTTTTGGACCTTTCGTGGACCTGCAGAAGAACAGATGAGATGGAACTGTTGTGGGAGACCTGTGTGGAGACCCGTAGAGCTGAACCTGCTCCCACTTGTACACACATAAAGAAATGGACTCAGAGGCGAAAGGATGGGCTAAAGTGTAAATCTGAAATGTTATGCTCTATGTTTTACTTGTGTGTGAATTATTATTTCTTTATTTTTAAAAGTAAAAGTACTCACTGAACATTAATTTATTAGCAGTGATTGTGAACTGTATTGCATTCTAAATTTCTACCTCTCTCTTTCTACTACTCTGCTCTGAGTAAGTCTTGGATTGCTCTGTCTTGTACTCCAGAGAATCAAGTGTTAAATGAGTACACTTGGTCCTCAGTTTAGGCCCAATATTAAAGTAGTCCAGAGCACCATTAGTAAATTACATAAACTGTCACATTTGGAGTACAGTAAACCATGACGACCCTGGGATGCACCTGACCTTGTTCCCTCATTCTCACTTAAACAATAATAAGGATACATTTTTATTGCCAAATGTGTAATAAGAAATAAGCAGCCCCATATGAAGGCAATTATAATTTGCAATGGCTGCAGACCCTGTTGCCAATGAAAAAAATCAACATGGTAGCAAGCTTTGTGTGATGGCCATAGCTGTGTAATTCCTACTGTTAATATGGATAACTGCACCATCCAAACATAATGGTGCAGCTCGACAGCAGTTCATAGAGTCGATGGGTGGGGGGGCGGATGCAGGAAACAAACAATACGATGAAACAATGTGGTATGCTACTCACCTATCAGAGTCACTCCCTTCCTATTTCAGTCTACAATGTCACTGGTAGGCAGTGGTCTATGCTACATAATACTGGTTTATTTAGTGTGTGAGTCTGGCAGACGTGATGCAGCAATCATGTCTGGTGGTGAACTAGCTGCTCCTTTGAAGCTCACTTTAGAGTACAAGTGCCCTGCACATGAAGGGCACTTTGCTAAACATGCACACTATGGCCCTCGTTACAACCCTGGGGGTTGGTGATAAAGCAGCGGTAATACCACCAACAGGCCAGCGTTAACAAAAATAGAATTATGACCACGGCGGAAACCGCTCACACAGAGCCACTTTAAGACACTGACCACCACGGCGGTAGCAACAAGCACCATGGCGGCAACCGGCAACTGCCAGGTGGAAGACAATGTACCACCCACACTATTATGACACACCTATCCGCCACCTTTTCCGGGCTGGTACCAATGACAACAAAAGCATGGCGGAAACAGAACACAGAAGTCAAAGGACTCACCTCTGGAGACACAGGAAACAACCATGACGCCATGGAGCCCGAGTTGCACATCTTACCCATGCTTGTATACCTTTTCCTGCATTACGAGCAGCAACGCCGGCGAGACGACCAAGGTGAGTACTGCTGCCTAGCACATAAGGGAGGGGGGAGGAAAAAGAGAGTGACACACACACACGCAACACCCAACGCCCCCACCTCCAACACCATACACACAACCATATGCACTAACATTACATATCTACCCCGTACCACTCAGGAATAATGCAACAACAAAAGTAATTGATTAAAGTGAGTGTAATGAGACAAAATAGTATAAATACGTGCCTCAAATTAAAAATGTATATTCAGATTTACAAATGGAAGGACACTGCCCAGTCCTCAATGTCCGTGGGCCACAGGGCCACAACACATAGGCCAAGGCCCCACCTCACTCCTGCAACAACACGGAGAGAACACTGCAGGGGCATCAGGGCGAATATACACAGGCACCTCAGGGGGATGGGAAATGGGGGGGCACCTCAGCCGGAAGATGGTACAATGCCACTGGTCCTGGATGGGGTTACATGCCCTGTGCAATGTCCTGGGGAGTGAAAGGTCACAGTCTCTCACCTGGGTGTCACACCTACAGGATTTGCAGGGTCCAGGATGCACTACAGCCCATGGAGGCAGGACTACCGGCAGTGACGCCTGCTCAGTTGTGGCAGTGGCAGTGCTGGTGTAGGGGCTGACAGTGGTGGGGGGAGGCTCCAGCCCATCCCCTGCAGACTCAGATGGCTGCCCACTGGGGCTGCTGCTGCTGGTGTCGGTGCTGGTGTCAGTGCTGGCAGTGTTGCTGGCGGCGATGCTGACAGTGGTGGGGGGAGGCTCCAGCCCATCCCCTGCAGCCTCAGACGGCTGCCCACTGGGGCTGCTGCTGCTGGAGGTGGTGCTGGTTGCGATGCTGGTGGCAGTGCTGGCAGTGGTGGGGGGAGGCTCCAGCCCATCCCCTGGTGCCTCGGATGGCTAAACCGCCATGGTTGGTGATGGGGGCTCAGAATCAGTCCCAGCATCAGGCCTCCATCAAGCCCCTTGCCCTTCCCTTTGGCAGCTGGTAGTGCCTCCTTGCTCTTCCCTTTGGCATCTGGTGGTGTGCCCTTCCCTTTGGCAGCTGGTGGTGCCTCCTTGCCCTTCCCTTTGGCAGCTGGTGGTGCCTCCTTGCCCTTCCCTTTGGCAGCTGGTGCTGGCACACTTTCAGTGCTGCTGCCTGGTACCCTGGAGCCTCTCCCACCTGCAGTATCTGTCAACACTACTGTGGCCGTGGACTGGGTGGCTGAGGTGCTCGCCTAGGTTCTGACCACAGTCGCCCGACGTGAAGAACGGGGGGAGGGGTAGGGAAGAGGTCAACGGTGGAGGGGAAAAGCTTCTTAGGGACATTGGGGTGGGAAGAGGGTGAAGGTTCGGGAGTTGAGGAAGAGGGAGTGGTTGTAGGAGTTGTCTGTCTGCTGAGTTTGGGTGCAGGTGCATGGGCTGGATGCTGTTGTGAGGTGGATGGCTGTTGGGTGTCTGAGTGCTACGTTTGTGTACTTTGGGAGGAGGGGTCACAGACTCAGTGGGAGAGAACACAGGGGACGTGTGCATGGATGTGGGGTGGTGACTGCCAGTGAGGGCTGTGTAGTGATAGGCGTGATGGTGATGGAGATGGAGGTAGTGGATGAGGATGTAGTGCATGCAGGTGTGAGTGGAGACGCTACTGGGATGGAGGTGGAGTAGGAGGAGGAGGGGGCCACAGTGGAGGCAGTGGATGTTGGTATGTCTGCATCTAAGTGGTGTTTGTGTGAGTGCCTGTGGGATGATGTGTGGTGCTTGTGTTTGCTTGAGCCATTCCTGTGTGTTGTCTTGTGTGCATGCTGGTCTGCCTGTGTGCTTGGGATAGGTTGGGGTTGAGGGGAATGGGAGTGGGTAGAGGAAGTTGGAGGGGGTGGCTAGAAACCGGGACAATGGATGCCATCAGAGAGGAAGCCAGAGCCTGGATTGATCTCTGTTGGGCAGCCATGACAGAGTGAATGCCCTCTAGGAATGCATTAGTTTGTTGCAAATTGGCTGCCAGCCCCTGGATAGCATTCACAATGGTTGACTGCCCAACTGAGATGGATCGCAGGAGGTCAATAGCCTCCTCACTCAGGGCAGGGCCTGAGGTGCCTGGGGCGAAGGAGATGCCCACCCTCCTGGGTGAGCGGGCACGGGAAACACGCTGAGGGGCTGCTGGGAGAGCGGTGCTGGTATGGGGGTGGCGGTTGTACCTGTAGTTGGGGTGGGCACAGAGGTGTCTGCCACCACCAGGGAGCTTCCATCGGAGGAGGTATCACTGTCAGAACTGTCCCTTCCTGTCTCTGCCATGGTGCTCCCCTCGCCCTCCGTCCCACTGGTGCCCTCTCCTTCGGTGGATTCGGCCTCATGGGCCTGTGGGTTGCAGCTCCCTCCTTCGTCGGTGCCTCTGCTCCTCAACCATATGATGCTAATGCACATAAGGACAGGGTGACAAAACAAAAAGGGGTGGCGAGACAAAGGATAAATTTGGTAAATGGCTGCTCCAACAGCACCATTGGCGTACATGACACACACACACAGGGAAAAGCCCTACGCACTAGGCAATGCACAACCAGTCACAATGCTAGTCACCAGGCCATGGACAGGAATACCTAACGCCAATAGCAGCATACCTGAGACCCATAGACCCCTGCCCAGTAGTGGATGCCTACTAGCTTGGTAGGAGGTGGTGTTCAGCCTACCCTGCCCAACAAGGGACCTACCCTGCAATATCCGGCCTAGCCTAGGGGCACCCACAGGCTCACATCCCCCACCTGGAGACCACCCCACCACACATAAGTAAGATATTGGGAAACTGTACTCACCCCCTTGTGGCTGCTGTGATGCCCTCAAGCTCCCATCCAGCTTCGGATAGGCCACAGCCAGTATGTGGGCCATCGGGGGGTCAGGGTTCTACAGGCACCCTTTCCTCATTGGGAGGCCAACAACAGCTGGGCCTCCGCCATCTTCCATGCCCAGTCTCTCATGTCCTCCCACCGTTTGCGACTGTGGGTACTCCGCCTGCCGTAGACCCCCAGGGTCCACACATCCTTGGCGATGGCATGCCATATACCCTTTTTCTGATGGGTGCTGACCTGCACAGAAATACACATTGGAAAAGGTATCAGTCAGAATATCCGGCCTGTAATACTCATGTCCCACCATATCCCTCACATCCCCTTACACACAGACATTGCCCACCATACATGCAGCACGCTGCCCAGGGCCCATCCACCAACCCCCCCCCACACGAGGCCCTCACACACAGCACTCAATGCATTCATGCCCCATGTATCGTGCTCACAGTGTACTCACCTGTTGGTCTGGAGGCCCATACAGCATTCAGTACTGGGGTAGCACCCCATCCACCGGTCTCTCCAACACCGCAGCGGTGAAGGCAGGCACCCTTTCCCCAGTCACACAAGCCATGGTCGGTTCCAGACACAGGCCACAGCAGCACTTGCAGTGTAGGTCCTCTCCTGTTGAAGGTCAGGTAGCAAGTGAGTGAACAGATAGAAAATGGCGGTCATGTCCACGGCAGTGGAACCGTCACTGCTGGTGTACATCACCATCAGTCACTGTAACCCATAGGGCCCAATGGCAACCAATGAGGAGTTTCACGGCGGTCCTCGACCGCCTCCTGCAATGGCGCAAAACGTCAGCGGCATTACCTCATTTTCACATGTCCATCCACACAGGACAGGTGGTCACCATTTCGGGAGGGGGCCAGGCCATGACACCTAACTGCGTCACGGTACACATAGGCACCATTTGGGCCTATACAACAATATACTGTTACAGTCACAACATGCAATGTAGTGTAGTGTTTGGAAATGTGGAATACTGACAAGCTGCTCCCCGTTTTGCCCCCTAGATTACAACCGCTGTGGATGAATAGGAGATGGAGACATTCCCCCATGTACAGACCCCTGGTGGACTTGGCAACAATGGAGGACAGGCACATTATCCTCACCTACAGACTTGACAGGGCCACAATCACAGAGCTGTGTGCCCAATTGGAGCTTGACCTGATATCTGCTATCCGTCAGCCCACCGGGATCCCTCCTCTTGTGCAAGTCCTATCTGTGCTCCATTTCTTGGCAACTGGCTCCTTCCAAGTGACAGTGGGCTTGGCAGCAGGAATGTCTCAGCCATTGTTCTCAGTAGTGCTGACCAGAGTGTTGTTGGCCCTGAGTAAACACATGCGCAGCTACATCATTTTCCCCCAGGTGGAGGACTTGGCCCCAGTGAAAGCTGACTTCTATGCAATGGGACATATCCCCAACATAAATGGGGCTATTGATGGTACACATATTGCATTTGTCCCCCCACCATAGAAATGAACAGGTATTCAGAAATTGTAAGAGCTTTCACTCCATGAGTGTGCAGATAGTGTGCCTGGCGGACCAGTACATCTCCCACATCAATGCAAAGTATCCAGGGTTTGTGCATGATGCCTTTATCCTGAGGAATAGCAGCATCCCATATGTGATGGCTCAACTCCAGAGGCACCAGGTGTGACTAATAGGTGAGCCCTGGTTCCCACCCAGTGGATGTTGGTGTATAGGTATGGTGTGAGCCATAAGGGTTAGTGTGTGTCTAACCGGTATCCCTCGATATTTGCAGGTGACTCTGGTTACCCAACCTCTCATGGCTACTGACTCCAGTGAGGAATGCCAAGACAAGGGCAGAGGAATGCTACAATGAGGCACATGGGCAGATAAGAAGAATTATCGAGAGGAACTTTGACCTCCTGAAGGCCAGGTTTTGTTGCCTCCATCTAACAGGTGGATCACTGTCCTACTCACCCAAGAAGGTCTGCAGATAATCATGGCATGCTGAATGTTGCATAACCTAGCCTTGGGAAGCCAGGTGCCTTTTCTGCAGGAGGATAAGGCTGGAGATTGGAGTGTGGCAGCAGTGGACCCTGTGGACAGTGAAGATGAGGAGGATGTGGATTAGGACAACAGAACAGCAATAATACGACAGTACTTCCAGTGACACACAGGTAAGACACTGTAACTTCACTTCGCATTGACAGCTTTGTGTTGGACATTGTACATGGCAGGCAGATTCTCCCAATTCTATGGCCACTTACTGTACCCTTTGGCATCTCTATTTTCAGATATCTGTGCCACTTTCTGGCACCTGGTGTATTGACTGCAGCCTACTACATGTCATTCCTATGTATACATTCCTGTACAGTTGTATTGCAGTGTATAAAGCTTGTTATACAAATACATAGTTCAATCATTTGACAGACTCCATACTAGTATTTTTTTTAATGGTGTTTATTTGAGTGCCAATAAGTAGAGGGGTATGTGCAATGGGCTGGGTGGTGGTGGAGGAATGTCCAGGATAGACTCCAGCCTATTTGTATAACAAGTGCATTGTCCAACAGGGCATAGGAAGTGGAGCACTGGCAGTTCAAGGTGGACAGGGTGGCAGAGTGGGACCCAAGGGTGACAATCAGGGGAGTCCTATTTCCTGGCAGGGGTCTTGGCAATGTTCTCTGGCTTCTGCCTCGATAGGAGGGTCAGTTTGCGGGATGGTTCTCCTTCTGCGGGGGTGCTGGTGGCCTGTTGTTCCTGTGGCGGGCCTCCAGTCCATTAGTGGCAGTGGAGGTGGAGGGCTGTTCATCGGTGTGGCTAGTGTAAGGGGCCCAGTGGTGTGCCACTGCCTCCCTCATGGTGTTGGCCATGTCTGCCAGCACCCCTGCAATGGTGACCAGGATGGTGTGGATGTCCTTCAGGTCCTTCCTGATCCCCAGATACTGTCCCTCCTGCAGCCACTGGGTCTCCTGCAACTTGTCCAGTATCTGGCACATCGTCTCCTTGGAATGGTGGTATGCTCCCAGAATGTTTGTGAGTGTCTCCTGGAGAGTCGGTTCCATGGGCCTGTCCTCCCCCTGTCACATAGCAGTCCTCCCAGCTTCCATGTTTTCCTGTGACTCTGTCCCCTGAACCGTGTGTCCACTGCCACTGACCCCAGGTCCCTGATTGTCCTGTGTTTGTGGGGTGGCCTGGGGTTCCTGCAGTGGTGGACACACTGCTGATTGACGTGTCCTGGGGACAGAGGTATGGGCCCGCTGGACGGGTACTGTGGTGGTGTTTCCTGAGGGAGGAGACTCTGTGGTGGTATGGGACTGTGCCTGGGTAACCGACTGTCCGGAGATCCCTGATGGGCCAGGTTGGTCATCCAGATCCAGGGGTCCAGAGCTGCTGTCATCACTGTGGGCCTCTTCTGTGGGGGGACTGGATGTTGCTGGTACCTCCTCTCCGGTAACGTTGGGTGGGGGACCTGTGGGGATGTAAATGCAGTGTTATTGTTTCTGCGTGTGACATCTTGTGCATGGGTGTGTTGCGCTCTATGGTTGTGATTGCCCTGTCAGCTTTGCCTTGTGTGAGTAGTGATTTTATGGGCTAGGTGATTCTCTATAATGTGCATGCTTTAGTGATGGGTGTCCATGCAGGTCTGTGATGGGAGTCCGTGCATTGGTGTTACGTGCAGGGCTTGGTATTGGGATGGGTGGGTTGTGATACATGCAGGTAGAGGGGTGATAGTAATAGAGATTTGACTTACCAGAGTCCAGTCCTCCTCCTACTCCTGCCAGGCCCTCAGGATGCAATATTGCCAAGACCTGCTCCTCCCATGTCGTTAGTTGTCGGGGAGGAGGTGGGGGTCTACCGCCAGTCCTCTGTACTGCTGTTGGACTTTTTGCCTTACACAGGGTCATCCCCAGTCTTTTTGCCTCCTTCCTCCTGGTTTTTCTGACCTCTCGCTGTTGGCTCTGGGACTCTGAGCACTTTATCACTGCTGACCAGTGCTAAAGTGCAGGTGCTCTCCCATCTAAAGTTGGTATGATTGGCTTATACCTAATTGGCATATTTAATTTACCTATAAGTCCCTTGTACAGTGGTATCTCTATACCCAGGGCCTGTAAATTAAATACTACTAGTAGGCCTGCAGCGCTGCTTGCGCCACCCACTGAAGTAGACATTCAAACCTGTCTGAGGCCTGCTAGTGCAGGGCCTTTGTGCGCAGTTTTCTGCCACAGGGACCTGGCATCTAAATTTACTTGCCAGGCCCAGAACTCCCCTTTTACTACATGTAAGTCACCCCTAAGGTACGCCCTAGCTAGCCCTATGGGCAGGGTGCCATGTATGTAGAAAGGCAGGACATGTGCCATATTGCATGGCCTGTCCTGGTAGTGACAAACAGCCTAACTTGGTGTCTCACTGCTGTGAGTGCTGCCTTCTCATAGGATTGCATTAGAAATGCCCGGCCTTATGTGTAAGGGGTATTGTCTGATTTATGAGGGGTAGCGTAGGCGAGTTTGGTATGGTTGTGATGGTGATAATAAATACTGCTTACTGGTGTGGGTGTATTTTTTATTACTATCACAGAAATGCCACTTCTAGACAGTGCGCATTTATCTGTGCTTATGACTCTGGTGTTTTGCAGCTTGACTCCAATCCACGTCTGGGCAGAGTGACAGTTGGGGCTTTGTGCATACTTTTCAGACAGCCTGTACACAGAGAGGGTGGAGGTGTCACAGAGGTGCATCTACATACTGAATAGTCTTCCTGGGCTGAGAGAAGGGAGAGGTGGGGTACACCTACATTTGTAAAGGCTGTGCCCTGGCCTCACACAATAGGGTCGTTAACCCCCCACTGATGTTTGGAGCCTGTGCTGAAAGGAGAGAGGGGGCACTCCCAGAACCAGTTGTAACTGGCTGGAACCTCCTCTCCCTACCATTGTAAAACACTGTAATAACTGACTATAAGTACAGGGGAATTTCCCCCACAATTTGGAGACGTTTTGAACTTACCTGGAACTGGACACAGACTACTGGAAGGACTCACCAGGAACCGCCATGGACTGCTGCTGCTGTGCTGACCTGTGACCTGCCTGGTCACTGAGAAGAACTTGCCACTAGCCTGCACCCCCTTTGTGCTGGCCTGTTGTTGGGCCCTCCAACTGTGGGCCTGTTCTAGGGACTCTGCTCCCCAGGGGCAGGGTGCTGTGGCCCCTGACCCCTGTATTGACCCTGAAACATGAGTAGGGTTTCAAATGCTTGCCAAAATTAGCGCTTGGGAAAGCGCTTCTTCGTTAAGCTGAAAACACGCTCCTTCATGCCAAAAGGAAATCACCGCCGCGACCCGGGCTTCATTGGGAGTCCGAGCGCTTCTCCAAAAGTGTGCTGTAGGGCTGGCAATCACCCCCGCAGCCCGGGAAGCTGTTTTGTTCCAGCGCGAGTTGAGCGCTCTTGCTTGTGCCCCCGGGGCACGAAGGAAACCTCCTTTCTGTTCTTAGGAGCAAGCGTGCTCCTGTTGGTGCCCCGGGGCGAGGACCGCTCGTTGGAGCTCCTCCGGGACACCGGAAGGCCCTGCCCTGGGCCGGAGAATTGCCGGAGAGACGAGGGGAGAGGAGGATGCCTCTCCCCCGCCTAGCAAAGCCAGGGAAGGCTTCAGTTGTTCCCCGGGGCGGCAGCAGCCTCATCGGAGGCTCACCACGCCCCGGAGCCTTCAGGGCCCCCGCGAGAGCCGGCCCCTACAGTGGAGGTCTTCCCCCCCATGGCGGAGGGCCAGGACAGGCCTGCGGGAGACCCGCAGGGATTACGGGCCCCTGGAGGGGCCTGCGACAAAGTTGGAGGGGGTGCGTGATGCCCCCCTTCTCCCCCTTATTGAGAGGACGTTGCCCCCCCCTCGTGAGGGCCGGTTGAGGCCTGGGGGGGCCCTAATGATCACGAGTCCCCAGGAGGGACCCAGTAAGGATCGGGGAGGGTGCGTGCTGCCCCTCTCCCACTACAGTATCACAAGGCCCCCGTTTTGCGCAGGGAGCGCCGGGGGCCCCATTGTTTCTGTTTCTTAGGCATGGGAGGTGCCTTTATCATCTACCAGGTATTTCAAAGGGACAATATATATCAGAAGTTCTGGTTAGAGACTTTATTAAATTATATATTGCCTACCTGTTTTATGATGTTTTTGTGTACTTATGCAAATGTTCCTTTTATGGGCATGACTTGCTAATATGTTTCCCTAACTTGCCATATGTTTTCCAATGTTCCTGCTATGGGTGTTTTATGATATTCTTATGACAAGTGTTCTAATGTGATAACGTGTTTCCTGACTACTGCTTATGTTGCAGAATACTGAGTAACCTGTGTGTCATGTGTGACTACTGCTAATTTGCAGAGTAACTAATGTGTAACGTTCTGACAACTGCTAAGGTAGCAGGATAGTACTGATATGTGATGTTTGGTCGGATAATTGCGTTGTGTACAATACAGTATATTTTCATATAATATGGTGTTGTGTTTCCTTTGTGGTGGGGATATTGCGTCACGTGTTGTGTTGTGCAAATGCTTTACACATTGCCTCTGGGTTAAGCCTGACTGCTCATGCCAAGCTACAAAGGGGGTGAGCAGGGGTTATCTTGGACGTGTAACTCCCTTGCCCTGACTAGAGTGGGTAAGTTCTGCCTGGCTGAGATGCATACCCTAGCCAACCAGAAACCCCATTTCTAACAAGTGCTATCTGGTGTCTTGCTACCACGGAATGTACCTTCCCCTGTAGGTCGTTCCACCTCTTCCTGATGTCATCCCTTGTTCTTGGGTGCTGTCCCACAGCATTGACCCGGTCCACGATTCTCCGCCATAGCTCCAACTTCCTAGCAATGGATGTCTGCTGCACCTGTGCTCCAAATAACTGTGGCTCTACACGGATGATTTCCTCCACCATGACCCTTAGCTCCTCCTCTGAGAACCTGGGTTTTCTTTGTGGTGCCATGGGTGTAGTATGAGTGGTGTGTGTGAGGGTGTGTGGGGGTGATGTGTTGGGGTGTGTGCTGTAAGGTGCGTGGATGGTGTATCGGTGATGGTGTAATGTGGCTCTGGTTCTGTGGGTTCTCTTGATGTCTCTCTCTCTCAGTTGTCAATTGTTTGTAGTCGTAAAGGGATGTGGGTAGTGTGAGTGTGTTTTATAGTGGTGTGGGTGTGTGGCGGGTGTGGTGTGTGTATGGGTGTCAGGTGTGTAGTTTGAATTGTCCAATGTAGTGTAGTTTTGTTAGGTTATGTGTAATTTGAGTGTGGCGATATGTACCTCCAATGGTTTACTGCGGTTAAATGTCTGCAAAGGTGATTCGTAGGTCATAATTTGTGGGCGTAGTTCTGTTGGCGTAACGGTGTGGGTTTTGGTACCGCCAGTTTATCACTGACCTTTGGGCTGGTGGACTTGTGTGTGTGGCTGTATGGTGACGGATTGCTATGTGTGTCATAATATGGGTGGCGGTAATCTGCCGCACCAGCAGTATGTTGGTGGCAGTCAGCATGGCGGTAAGCGGGATTTACCACCAATGTCATAATGAGGGCCTATGTGTACACATTTAGAGTAGTTGGTGTGGCTTTGGAATTGGTACATATTGACTGGTGCCAGCTTGTCAGACTTTGCCGTAATCATACCTCTAAACATAGTATCTCTCCTACCAAACGTTCTTGCCACACACTTTGTTCTATTAAAAAACATTCTCCTCTTTATTCATGTGGGAAAATGCATTTGTGTAATAAGAGTGCTCGGTGGTGGTTAAACTGCTCAAATCCACGATGTCTATGTTGATGGAACTACAATTCCCAGCATCCTGGAGTACACATGATTAAGGGTGTAGTTCTTTCTCGAATTTTCATGATTGAGGGCGTGGTTCTGCTATAAAAACCGACCACTCCCATTTCCCTGTGCTTACTATTTTGGACTTTGCCTGGATTGGATTTGGTTTGGTGATTTCCATCTGGATTTGCCCTTTTGGTCCCCTGCCGTGCAGTGGATGGTCTCTGGAGTTCCAAGAAGCAAGTGGACAGACTTGCTGTCCTAAGAGTGTTTCATTTTTGAAAGACTGCACCGAAGCCGAATGTTTCATGTTTAATATTTTGTAGACAGAATCGAAGCAGAGAGTTTCATGTTTAGTAACATTGTTTATTTAGGATAGGAAACTGAATTAATTGCTTGTTTAATCTTCAGTATCTTTGTTTCTTTAAAAATCTGAAAAGCCAAGCCGAGTGTTTGACCTTTAACAACATTCCTTTAGGAATATCCAAGCTTTGTGTTATTTTAGTTTAAATATGCCCTGGGGATTAGTTACAATTCTAGTGCAACATATTTTTGTTTAAAAGGATTCTTTTAAGTAAAACTAAGCACAGTCATTTCCAGACTTTATAAAAGGTTCCAGCTGAATTGAATTATGTTATTCTTAAATGTTTAAACAGATGACACATTTACACATGCGCACTCATGTTTTAAAAAGACTTCTTATTTAAATGTTTTGTTTATTTGAAGAAAGAATCAATATAAGAGCGCATTCTATTGTGAAAGGTTAAACATTAGAATTCTCTGTGTTTCTTGAGAAGAAAGATTCATAGGTATTTTTACAAAGTTGAAAAGTTACAGTTTTAGAATTCATTGTGCAATTTTGGACAAAAAGATGTAAACTAAAAGACATTGTAGATTTCATATTATATTTTAATTATTAGATAAACATATTTGAAGGATATTAATATTTCTTCTGAGATAGTATTTTTGTGAATATATTATTAAATATTTGTGTATTACTTGCCTTATAATAAATATTGGATAAATGTTTAAATATCCTTGTAATTGGCTTCTATGCATGTCTAAGAAACTTTTCTTTTTAGATTGCCTTTCATGCTGATCTTCTTTTTCCCTTTTGAGTATGATATTTGAAGTGATAATTGCCAACAATAAATCATAACAGAACAAAGACACAAATCCCGAGGAATCCGACTTTGACAGAATAGTAAGCCCACGAAATTTATTTTCCTCTTGGTTTGTCTTACTGTTTCAAAAATGGCCACTTTGGATACTGTTATGCAAGCTTTGAACCAATTACAAAAAGAATTGCAAGAATCAAAAAATACCAAAGCAGCTCTCGTCACAAAGGTGACACAATTACAAGCCAAGGTAGATGGCGCAACAACAATGCTACAAGGAGCCACTGCCCAATCACATGTTTCTCCTTCTCCCAGTAACATTTCAGTACATGTTCCCACTCAAATTCCTCTTGCTGCTCCAGAAAGATTCTCAGGAGATTCCTCCAAAGTACAAATTTTCCTCACGCAAGTGGAGTTACATTTTACAGGCCGTCCAGCTGCTTTTCCGGATCCACAGTCGAGAATAGCCTTCCTCATTTCATATTTAACTGGAGATGCTGCTACATGGGCAGTACCATTAGTACGTCAAGATAGTAGGCTATTATACAATTGGCGCATGTTTATACAAGAGTTTGAAAAAGTTTTTGATCGACGATCTGTTACCTTATCAGCTGATAAAGAACTTTTAGAGTTACGACAAGGAAATAAAGATCTTATCACCTATCTCTCTCACTTTAATCGTCTGGTTATGGAAACATCTTGGCCTGAGGAGAAAAGATCCGCAATTTTCTATCAGGGACTTAAAGACAAATTAAAAGATATTCTAGCACAAATTGATCCTCAACCTAAAACTTGCAATGATTTGATAGATCTCACTTTAAGATTAGATCATAGACTTACAGAAAGAAGAGGAGACAGAAAACATCCTGAACGGAGTTTCTGGCATTCTGCACAAAATCGAAATACATTTAAATCCACTTCATCATCAGATAATACTGGCGAACCCATGGAAATAGGAACAATTCGTCAACACCTAACTAAGGAAGAAAAAGAACTTCGTCACCACAAGGGACAATGTCTTTATTGTGGTAAGAAAGGACACTTTGTGAGAGATTGTCTATCAAAACCAAAGAATAAATCGGATTTAAATTTTAATTCAAAGAAACAAATAGCTATGCTTGAAAATTCTGAGGAAAACTAGTGGGCCCAAGAATCAAGGAAGGGGATCTCTTGGGTACAAAAATAATCCCTTCTGTACATTCCAAACTAGTCATCATATTAGGCATTTACGACTTTCTATACAAATTATAGTTCAAGGAAAATAGCAGACAGTTCAAGCACTAATAGATTCAGGTGCCACTGGAAATTTTGTAGATTCTCAAACTGTTAAATCACTGAAACTCACTTGTACAAAAAAACAAATACCCGAGATTGTACAAGCTGTGGACGGAACTGAATTATCTGGAGGCCCTGTTACCATGTGTACTGTACCTATTCACACAATTTGTAAAAACATTAATGGTCAAGAACATCAAGAAAGCGTTTCTTTCGATATTATCCAAGCACCCCAGTAAGGTTTCATATTTGGAATGCCATGGCTAGTATTACACAATCCACTTATCGACTGGAAAGAACAGTTAACTTTCTTTCATAATTCTATCAAATGAATTGTTTTCATTATGGTCAGAAAATTGTTTCACAATGTATCGCTACTGCAGCAGAAAAAGATACTGGCTTACCTCATATTTATAAAGAATATGAAGATATTTTTAGTGAACAAGCCGCAAGTACCTTACCTCCACATAGAACGTACGATTGCCAAATAGATCTAATGCCAGTATCTATCATACCTAATTGTAGAATCTATGCTTAACCTGAAAAGGAGAATCTTGTTTTACGCATCTATCTTGATCAATGTTTAGAAAATAATTTGATTCGTCCTTCACGTTCACCAGCTGCCTCGCCACTATTTTTTGTACCAAAGTCAAATGGTGAATTACGACCATGCATAGACTATAGAGCCATGAATAAAATCACGGTAAAGAATAAATATCCATTACCATTAATCCCAGTACTATTAGATCAAGTTAAGAATGCAATAATTTATACTAAACTTGATTTACGAGGTGCTTATCATTTGGTTCGTATTCGTGAAGGTAATGAATGGAAAACAGCTTTTAAAACTCGTTATGGCCTGTTTGAATATCTGGTAATGCCTTTTGGTTTGTGTAATGCTCCTGCTGCTTTTCAATATTTTCTTAATGATGTGCTAAGAGAATATCTTGATATTTTTGTAATTGTATATATTGATGATATTCTGAACTATTCTACCTCAGTACAATTACATAAGGAACATGTAAAAAAGGTTTTACATACATTAAGAATTCATCATTTATTTTGTAAGCTTAGTAAATGTGAATTTCACGTAACCACAGTGGAGTTTTTGGGAGTTATTTTAACACCTAAAGGAATACAGATGACCGAAAGAAAAATCCAAGCCGTAATGGAATGGCCTACGCCTAAATCTGTACGTGATGTACAATGTTTTTTAGGTTTTGCAAATTTTTACCGACGGTTTATAGATCATTTCTCCCATAAGGTGGCACCCATCACTAGACTGTTTCGTAAAAATGTTCCTTTTTGTTGGTCTGAAGAAGCTAATGCAGCATTCATCATGTTAAAACAGGCATTTACTACTGCACCTGTTTTAGCTCACCCGAGAGTCACGGACCCTTTTATTGTGGAAGCCGATGCTTCAGATGTGGCTATAGGAGCCATTTTATCACAACGTCATCCATACACTGGACAACTCCATCCAGTTGCATTCATGTCCAGAAAATTGAATGTCGCTGAACAAAACTATACTATTGCGGAGAAAGAACTTTTAGCAATAAAAGACGCTTTCAAAGAATGGAGACACTATCTATCAGGATCTAAGCATAAAATCACAGTATACTCTGATCATCAAAATCTCAAGTTTATGAGTTCTGCTCGGATATTGACTCCCAGACAATTAAGATGGATGTTGTTCTTCGCAGAATTCGATTTTATTGTAACCTTCCGTCCTGGCACTGAAAATAGAAAAGCAGATGCTCTCACAAGACAGGACTCTTCTCTCTCTCATGAAAAACAACAACCACAGTCTATTATAGATCCTACCAAAGTGCTCTGTTTAATAGCCGCTGATGATTTTTTAGATCTTATTCGCTCTCACTTTCATATCACAGATTGGCAGAATTGGTTACAGCAAAGCAATAAACATATCATTCAACAAGGCTTACCATTATTTGAGTCTCGAGTATATTTACCAACTAAAGATTTAAGACAAACAGCCTTCCAATGGCTACATACTTATCCTATGGCAGGCCACCCAGGACCTAAAAAAAACATGGAACTTTTGAAAAGGTATTTTTGGTGGCCCACGTTTTCTGAGGATGTTAACAAATTTGTACAATCCTGTGAGATTTGTGCTCGCTGCAAGAGTACACATAGTAAACCAAAAGGATTATTAATTCCCTTACCGACTCCAAACTACCCTTTGGAACACATCACAATGGATTTCATCACTGGACTCCCAGCAGTAAATCATACAAACACAATTTTGGTAGTTGTAGACAGTCTCACAAAATACGCTCATTTCATAGCATTCAAGGGGCTTCCAACATCCAGCGCTCTAGCCAATCTTATACTTCAAAATATTATCCGTCTTCATGGACTTCCAAAGGTAATCCTTTCAGATAGAGGCACACAATTTTCAGCTCGCTTTTGGCAAACTTGGTGTCAAGCTTTACAAATAGACTCTGCTCTATCTACTAGTTACCATCCACAAACTGATGGTCAAACAGAAAGATTGAATCAGACACTGAAACAGTATTTACGTTGTTATGCCTCTGACACCCCTACAATATGGCCAGATCTTTTATGGCTTGCTGAACTAGCATATAACAATTCTTATCATTCGTCTATAAAAGAAACCCCGTTTTATGGTCTGTATGGTGGACATCCACAAATACTGCCTGTCACTTTACCAGTTACATCCCATAAAATGCCTACGGTCTGAGACATTTTATATCATATGTAAAAGGTACATACACGATTACAAGCTAATTTACGTCAAGCCAAATACAATTATAAGTTACAATATGACAAGAAACATCAACCTGAACCCATTTACAAAATACATGACAAAGTTTGGTTATCCACCAAGAATTTTACATTCAAAGATCACAATACATTTAATCCTAAATTCATAGGTCCTTATGAAGTCCTTCGTCAGGTTAATCCAGTAACTTACAAATTGAAATTGCCTCCCTCTCTGAAAATACATCCAGTATTTCATACGTCTTTATTAAAGCCTGCCACTTCATCAAGGACATCTCGGCCAGCTCCATTATTGATACAAGGACACTGGGAGTACGAAGTACGTGCAGTTTTAGATTCTCGATTCCGTGGTTCCTCTTTATGGTATTTAATAGCATGGAAAGGTTATGGACCAGAAGAAAATTCCTGGGAACCCGCTACGCAGGTTCATGCTCCTCGTTTGGTAACCAAGTTTCATCATCTTCATCCAAATAAACCTGGTCCTCAACCACGCCCGGGAGGGGGGTGTATTGTCAGACTTTGCTGTAATCATTCCTCTAAACATAGTATCTCTCCTACCAAACGTTCTTGCCACACATTTTGTTCTATTAAAAAACATTCACCTCTTTATTCATGTGGAAAAATGCATTTGTGTAATAAGAGTGCTCTGTGGTGGTTAAACTGCTCAAATCCACGATGTCTATGTTGATGGAACTACAATTCCCAGCATCCTGGAGTACACATGATTAAGGGTGTAGTTCTTTCTGGAATTTTCATGATTGAGGGCGTGGTTCTGCTATAAAAACCGACCACTCCCATTTCCCTGTGCTTACTATTTTGGACTTTGCCTGGATTGGATTTGGTTTGGTGATTCCCATCTGGATTTGCCCTTTTGGTCCCCTGCCGTGCAGTGGATGGTCTCTGGAGTTCCAAGAAGCAAGTGGACGGACTTGCTGTCGTAAGAGTGTTTCTTTTTTGAAAGACTGCACCGAAGCCGAATGTTTCATGCTTAATAACATTGTTTATTTTGCAGACAGAATTGAAGCTGAGAGTTTCATGTTTAGTAACATTGTTTATTTAGGATAGGAAACTGAAGTAATTGCTTGTTTAATCTTCAGTATTTTTGTTTAGTTAAAAATCTAAAAAGCGAAGCTGAGTGTTTGACCTTTAACAACATTGCTTTAGGAATATCCAAGCTTTGTGTTATTTTAGTTTAAATATGCCCTGGGGATTAGTTACAATTCTAGTGCAACATATTTTTGTTTAAAAGGATTCTTTTAAGTAAAACTAAGCACAGTCATTTGCAGACTTTATAAAAGGTTCCAGCTGAATTGAATTATGTTATTCTTAAATGTTTAAACAGATGACACATTTACACGTGCGCACTCATGTTTTAAAAAGACTTCTTATTTAAATGTTTTGTTTATTTGAAGAAAGAATCAATGTAAGAGCACATTCTATTGTGAAAGGTTAAACATTAGAATTCTCTGTGTTTCTTGAGAAGAAAGATTCATAGGTATTTTTACAAAGTTGAAAAGTTACAGTTTTAGAATTCATTGTGCAATTTTGGACAAAAAGATGTAAACTAAAAGACATTGTAGATGTCATATTATATTTTAATTATTGGATAAACATATTTGAAGGATATTAATATTTCTTCTGAGATAGTATTTTTGTGAATATATTATTAAATATTTGTGTATTACTTGCCTTATAATAAATATTGGATACATGTTTAAATATCCTTGTAATTGGCTTCTATGCATGTCTAAGAAACTTTTCTTTTTAGATTGCCTTTCATGCTGATCTTCTTTTTCCCTTTTGAGTATGATATTTGAAGTGATAATTGCCAACAATAAATCATTACAGAACAAAGACACAAATCCCGAGGAATCCGACTTTGACAGAATAGTAAGCCCACAAAATTTATTTTCCTCTTGGTTTGTCTTACTGTTTCAAAAATGGCCACTTTCGATACTGTTATGCAAGCTTTGAACCAATTACAAAAAGAATTGCAAGAATCAAAACATACCACAGCAGCTCTCGTCACAAAGGTGACACAATTACAAGCCAAGGTAGATGGCGCAACAACAATGCAACAAGGAGCCACTGCCCAATCACATGTTTCTCCTTCTCCCAGTAACATTTCAGTACATGTTCCCACAAAAATTCCTCTTGCTGCTCCAGAAAGATTCTCAGGAGATTCCTCCAAAGTACAAATTTTCCTCACGCAAGTGGAGTTACATTTTACAGGCCGTCCAGCTGCTTTTCCGGATCCACAGTCGAGAATAGCCTTCCTCATTTCATATTTAACTGGAGATGCTGCTACATGGGCAGTACCATTAGTACGTCAAGATAGTAGGCTATTATACAATTGGCGCATGTTTATATAAGAGTTTGAAAAAGTTTTTGATCGACGATCTGTTACCTTATCAGCTGATAAAGAACTTTTAGAGTTACGACAAGGAAATAAAGATCTTATCACCTATCTCTCTCACTTTAATCGTCTGGTTATGGAAACATCTTGGCCTGAGGAGAAAAGAGCCGCAATTTTCTATCAGGGACTTAAAGACGAATTAAAAGATATTCTAGCACAAATTGATCCTCATCCTAAAACTTGCAATGATTTGATAGATCTCACTTTAAGATTAGATCATAGACTTACAGAAAGAAGAGGAGACAGAAAACGTCCTGAACGGAGTTTCTGGCATTCTGCACAAAATCAAAATACATTTAAATCCACTTCATCATCAGATAATATTGGCGAACCCATGGAAATAGGAACAATTCGTCAACCCCTAACTAAGGAAGAAAAAGAACTTCGTCACTACAAGGAACAATGGGGGTGATTCTTACCTTGGCGGGCGGCGGAGGCCGCCCGCCAAAGTACACCCGCCAGAACACTGCACCGCGGTCATCAGACCGCTGCGGTGATTCTGGGTTTTCCACTGGGCTGGCAGGCGACCGCCAAAAGGCCGCCCGCCAGCCCAGTGGAAAACAACCTTCCCACGAGGACGCCGGCTCTGAATGGAGCCGGCGGAGTGGGAAGGTGCGACGGGTGCAGTTGCACCCGTCGCGAATTTCACTGTCTGCAATGCAGACAGTGAAATTCAAAGTGGGGCCCTCTTACGGGGGCCCCTGCAGTGCCCATGCCATTGGCATAGGCACTGCAGGGGCCCCCAGGGGCCCCACGACACCCACCGCCAGGAACAGGATGGCGGTATGGGGTGTCAGAATCCCCATGGCGGCGCAGCGAGCTGCGCCGCCATGGAGGATTCTTTTGGGCTGTGGAAAACCGGCGGGAGACCGCCGGTTTTCACTTGGCCGCGGTCAGAATGCCCTGCGGGGCACCGCCAGCCTGTTGGCGGTGCTCCACGCCGGGGTCAGAATGACCCCCAATGTCTTTATTGTGGTAAGAAAGGACACTTTGTGAGAGATTGTCTATCAAAACCAAAGAATAAATCGGATTTAAATTTTAATTCAAAGAAACAAATAGCTATGCTTGAAAATTCTGAGGAAAACTAGTGTGCCCAAGAATCAAGGAAGGGGATCTCTTGGGTACAAAAATAATCCCTTCTGTACATTCCAAAACTAGTCATCATATTAGGCATTTACGACTTTCTATACAAATTATAGTTCAAGGAAAATGGCAGACAGTTCAAGCACTAATAGATTCAGGTGCCACTGGAAATTTTGTAGATTCTCAAACTGTTAAATCACTGAAACTCACATGTACAAAAAAACAAATACCTGAGATTGTACAAGCTGTGGACGGAACTGAATTATCTGGAGGCCCTGTTACCATGTGTACTGTACCTATTCACACAATTTGTAAAAACATTAATGGTCAAGAACATCAAGAAAGCGTTTCTTTCGATATTATCCAAGCACCCCAGTATGGTTTCATATTTGGAATGCCATGGCTAGTATTACAAAATCCACATATCGACTGGAAAGAACAAACAGTTAACTTTCTTTCAGAATTCTATCAAAATAATTGTTTTCATAATGATCAGAAAATTGTTTCACAATGTATCGCTACTGCAGCAGAAAAAGATACTAGCTTACCTCATATTTATAAAGAATATGAAGATGTTTTTAGTGAACAAGCCGCAAGTACCTTACCTCCACATAGAACGTACGATTGTCAAATAGATCTCATGCCAGTATCTATCATACCTAATTGTAGAATCTATGCTTAATCTGAAAAGGAGAATCTTGTTTTACGCAACTATCTTGATCAATGTTTAGAAAATAATTTGATTCGTCCTTCACGTTCACCAGCTGCCTCTCCACTATTTTTTGTACCAAAGTCAAATGGTGAATAACGACCATGCATAGACTATAGAGCCATGAATAAGATCACGGTAAAGAATAAATATCCATTACCATTAATCCCAGTACTATTAGATCAAGTTAAGAATGCAATAATTTATACTAAACTTGATTTACGAGGTGCTTATCATTTGGTTCGTATTCGTGAAGGTGATGAATGGAAAACAGCTTTTAAAACTCGTTATGGCCTGTTTGAATATCTGGTAATGCCTTTTGGTTTGTGTAATGCTCCTGCTGCTTTTCAATATTTTCTTAATGGTGTGCTAAGAGAATATCTTGATATTTTTGTAATTGTATATATTGATGATATTCTGAACTATTCTACCTCAGTACAATTACATAAGGAACATGTAAAAAAGGTTTTACATACGTTAAGAATTCATCATTTATTTTGTAAGCTTAGTAAATGTGAATTTCACGTAACCACAGTGGAGTTTTTGGGAGTTATTTTAACACCTAAAGGAATGCAGATGACCGAAAGAAAAATCGAAGCCGTAATGGAATGGCCTACGCCTAAATCTGTACGTGATGTACAATGTTTTTTAGGTTTTGCAAATTTTTACCGACGGTTTATAGATCATTTCTCCCATAAGGTGGCACCCATCACTAGACTGTTACGTAAAAATGTTCCTTTTTGTTGGTCTGAAGAAGCTAATGCAGCATTCATCATGTTAAAACAGGCATTTACTACTGCACCTGTTTTAGCTCACCCGAGGGTCACGGACCCTTTTATTGTGGAAGCCGATGCTTCAGATGTGGCTATAGGAACATTTTATCACAACGTCATCCATACACTGGACAACTCCATCCAGTTGCATTCATGTCCAGAAAATTGAATGTCGCTGAACAAAACTATACTGTTGCAGAGAAAGAACTTTTAGCAATAAAAGACGCTTTCAAAGAATGGAGATACTATCTATCAGGATCTAAGCATAAAATCACAGTATACTCTGATCATCAAAATCTCAAGTTTATGAGTTCTGCTCGGATATTGACTCCCAGACAATTAAGATGGATGTTGTTCTCCGCAGAATTCGATTTTATTGTAACCTTCCGTCCTGGCACTGAAAATAGAAAAGCAGATGCTCTCACAAGACAGGACTCTTCTCTCTCTCATGAAAAACAACAACCACAGTCTATTATAGATCCTACCAAAGTGCTCTGTTTAATAGCCGCTGATGATTTTTTAGATCTTATTCGCTCTCACTTTCATATCACAGATTGGCAGAATTGGTTACAGCAAAGCAATAAACATATCATTCAACAAGGCTTACCATTATTTGAGTCTCGAGTATATTTACCAACTAAAGATTTAAGACAAACAGCCTTCCAATGGCTACATACTTATCCTATGGCAGGCCACCCAGGACCTAAAAAAACCATGGAACTTTTGAAAAGGTATTTTTGGTGGCCCACGTTTTCTGAGGATGTTAAAAAATTTGTACAATCCTGTGAGATTTGTGCTCGCTGCAAGAGTACACATAGTAAACCAAAAGGATTATTAATTCCCTTACCGACTCCAAACTACCCTTGGGCACACATCACAATGGATTTCATCACTGGACTCCCAGCAGTAAATCATACAAACACAATTTTGGTAGTTGTAGACAGTCTCACAAAATACGCTCATTTCATAGCATTCAAGGGGCTTCCAACATCCAGCACTCTAGCCAATCTTATACTTCAAAATATTATCCGTCTTCATGGACTTCCAAAGGTAATCCTTTCAGATAGAGGCACACAATTTTCAGCTCGCTTTTGGCAAACTTGGTGTCAAGCTTTACAAATAGACTCTGCTCTATCTACTAGTTACCATCCACAAACTGATGGTCAAACAGAAAGATTGAATCAGACACTGAAACAGTATTTACGTTGTTATGCCTCTGACACCCCTACAATATGGCCAGATCTTTTATGGCTTGCTGAACTAGCATATAACAATTCTTATCATTCGTCTATAAAAGAAACCCCGTTTTATGGTCTGTATGGTCGATATCCACAAATACTGCCTGTCACTTTACCAGTTACATCCCATAAAATGCCTACGGTTCGAGACATTTTATATCATATGCAAAAGGTACATACACGATTACAAGCTAATTTACGTCAAGCCAAATACAATTATAAGTTACAATATGACAAGAAACATCAACCTGACCCCATTTACAAAATACATGACAAAGTTTGGTTATCCACCAAGAATTTTACATTCAAAGATCACAATACATTTAATCCTAAATTCATAGGTCCTTATGAAGTCCTTCGTCAAGTTAATCCAGTAACTTACAAATTGAAATTGCCTCCCTCTAGGAAAATACATCCAGTATTTCATACGTCTTTATTAAAGCCTGCCACTTCATCAAGCACATCTCGGCCAGCTCCATTATTGGTACAAGGACACTGGGAGTATGAAGTGGTTCCTCTTTATGGTATTTAATAGCATGGAAAGGTTATGGACCAGAAGAAAATTCCTGGGAACCCGCTACGCAGGTTCATGCTCCTCGTTTGGTAACCAAGTTTCATCATCTTCATCCAAATAAACCTGGTCCTCAACCACGCCCGGGAGGGGGGTGTATTGTCAGACTTTGCTGTAATCATGCCTCTAAACATAGTATCTCTCCTACCAAACGTTCTTGCCACACACTTTGTTCTATTAAAAAACATTCACCTCTTTATTCATGTGGAAAAATGCATTTGTGTAATAAGAGTGCTCTGTGGTGGTTAAACTGCTCAAATCCACGATGTCTATGTTGATGGAACTACAATTCCCCGCATCCTGGAGTACACATGATTAAGGGTGTAGTTCTTTCTGGAATTTTAATGATTGAGGGCGTGGTTCTGCTATAAAAACCGACCACTCCCATTTCCCTGTGCTTACTATTTTGGACTTTGCCTGGATTGGATTTGGTTTGGTGATTCCCATGTGGATTTGCCCTTTTGGTCCCCTGCCGTGCAGTGGATGGTCTCTGGAGTTCCAAGAAGCAAGTGGACGGACTTGCTGTCGTAAGAGTGTTTCTTTTTTGAAAGACTGCACCGAATGTTTCATGTTTAATAACATTGTTTATTTTGCAGACAGAATCAAAGCTGAGAGTTTCATGTTTAGTAACATTGTTTATATAGGATAGGAAACTGAAGTAATTGCTTGTTCAATCTTCAGTATCTTTGTTTAGTTAAAAATCTGAAAAGCGAAGCTGAGTGTTTGACCTTTAACAACATTGCTTTAGGAATATCCAAGCTTTGTGTTATTTTAGTTTAAATATGCCCTGGGGATTAGTTACAATTCTAGTGCAACATATTTTTGTTTAAAAGGATTCTTTTAAGTAAAACTAAGCACAGTCATTTGCAGACTTTATAAAAGGTTCCAGCTGAATTGAATTATGTTATTCTTAAATGTTTAAACAGATGACACATTTACACGTGCGCACTCATGTTTTAAAAATACTTTTTATTTAAATGTTTTGTTTATTTGAAGAAAGAATCAATATAAGAGTGCATTCTATTGTGAAAGGTTAAACATTAGAATTCTCTGTGTTTCTTGAGAAGAAAGATTCATAGGTATTTTTACAAAGTTGAAAAGTTACAGTTTTAGAATTCATTGTGCAATTTTGGACAAAAAGATGTAAACTAAAAGACATTGTAGATTTCATATTATATTTTAATTATTAGATAAACATATTTGAAGGATATTAATATTTCTTCTGAGATAGTATTTTTGTGAATATATTATTAAATATTTGTGTATTACTTGCCTTATAATAAATATTGGATAAATGTTTAAATTTCCTTGTAATTGGCTTCTATGCATGTCTAAGAAACTTTTCTTTTTATATTGCCTTTCATGCTGATCTTCTTTTTCCCTTTTGAGTATGATATTTGAAGTGATAATTGCCAACAATAAATCATAACAGAACAAAGACACAAATCCCGAGGAATCCGACTTTGACAAGCTGCTAGACTCTATTATGGAGAAGTTATGTGTAGCTAGAAGCACAGACCGGGACCACAGGGTGAAGGCCTGCAAGCAAAATGGAGTTCAAAGGGATGGAGCTGCTACATTTTCACTAATGTAACTGGTGCTTTGTGATGCCAGTAAAAACTGTCTGTGTGAATGATACAAGGTTCAGAGAATGGGTGATCAGGGTGGCTGGTGTATAATGGTGGCCTGCTAGCAGTCAGTGGGCCAAGAGTTCTTGAAAGTGGACAGAATTGGTCATTAATGCCCCACCTACCAATCTTTGATCAGCTTCATTGGAGAAAGCAAACTGTCAAATCTCAAAATCAGATAAACATAAGTCCATTTAGGTATGATTTCCACAGCCTGTTTAAGAGTAAGACACATTCATCATGAGTAAACAATGTGTCTTTACTGATGACTGCACAAAAAACACAGGCGTAACCGCTAAGGCCCTTTTGGTGGACATGCAAACCACCCAAAATACTAAAAGAAGTCTCACATCTCCAAATAATTAGCTGTCACTAATTTCCAGAAGCAGTTATACACCCATCAAAAGGTATTATTCATGAAGTACTAAAAGCATTCTTGCTTGCTTACAAACCAGCAGTCTCACTAAACCAATAGGACTTCCACACTCATCAAAGTAGCAATCACACATCACTAAAAGCATACTGACACACTTCACAAACTAGCAAACGCACTCTACTGCCAGCACTCATTCTCCTCACAGAGCAGCGTGTTGATGCTACTCAAAGCACTCTCACTGCCCTCACAGACAAGTAGTCATCTATTAACAATGGGACTTTCACATACCAACACAAAATAGCAGTCTCAGCCCACTGACAACCCTCTTACATTTAGAAGTCACACAACATTATATACACTCCAACACTTCACACAATAATAGTCACAGAGTACTGAATGCACTCTCATAATCCTCATAGACTATCAGTCACACACTACTGAAAGAGCCTCTTCCTTGTTTTGAGCGACTGGGCCATCCTTATTAAGGCATACCTCCAGTGCTACTGCAATGCAAAGCGGCACTAGATGGCAGCTTTCATCTGCTAGTTAGCATAAAATGTGATTTTCTAGTACCATATAACTTTGTACTGCTTTGCATCAAGGAACTGTTAATATGGATAGATCACCACAAAATCCATACGTTTTGATACAGCTAAAATACCTGACCATAATTTGTATCAAAAACGAACGTCTAGTGAACGTAGGTGCAAATGAGAGGGAATATATTGATGTGGCCCAGAAACACACACATTTCATGTGTGCACGGAGCACATCCAATGTTTCTGACCCTTTACGATTGTCTCCACATAGTAATTTGCACTGAAAGGATATGATTTCAATATAAGTTATTCACAAGGCAGTGCACACTTTTGTCTGTGCCATGACATGAGGCTGTGCGTTGTGCAAGGTACCGCAGGTTTGCTATGGGGGGGATGAACCAGCAGCAGGCCAATTTTTGAAAATATGGCACTGAACTTTATTTTACCTTTTGTGCAACGCAGACCAGCATATTTGGATGCTGTGCTTCGTGACATCTTAGTAAAACTGGACTTTTGTGTGATTCTTATCATGAATGGATGAATGATTGAATGCAGTAATGAGTGAATGGGTGCATGAATAGATGTATGAGAGCAGGATGAGTGAGAAAATACATCGATGATAAGTGATTAAGTGCTAGAATGGATGGTTGAATGACTCACTCCTTAGAAGAATTCAAGTACTGTGTTATGAGCCAGTCCTACTTGCTGTGCCAGTGCTGATTGTGTGCAGTTCACCGAGACCAGCGATACTCAGAGTATGGCCAGGAGCCACATGCAGCCCTCCTGGTGGACAGCCGCACTGGTCTGCTGTTAACTCGACACAGCACTAATATTACAAATATGTTCAATAAAGGGGCAAGCTTTTTTTTTAAAGGTTCATTGCAGGTAAAGAGAGGAAGTAACTAAGGTGTCATGCACTGCTCAACTTTAGGAACACTTTCATTTATAAAGGCAACTTGCAGCACACATGTAAAAATATGATAAAGTCTCTTCATAATTCAAAAGTCTATTTCATTAACATGCAGAAATGTTTCACCTTAGTAAATCATATCATATCAGTGTATTCAGAAGTATTTTTAAAGTGATAGTTTTCAAACATGAACTTAGAAAAATTAATGCCCTGATTTATCCCACTAGCGAGCTGTGTACTCCTTGCGCCACCAGCAAGCTGTATGTTGCCCCTTTCAGAAAGAGCATCATAGTTTTTGCTGATTGTGCGAGGACATGCAAGGAGGAGGCGCAAGGAGCTGGGGTCAGGGGCCAAGCTTGGAGCAGCGGTCAGAGTGCTGTGGCCGGAGTCACAGATGCAGTCAGGAGTTGCTGCCGCGAGGGGTGAAGCCGAGTGCCGCGTGTCGAGCAGTTGTGGCCCTGGGAATATCTTGATCCCATCAAGTCCATCATAGACATGCGACTCGCAGTGTACACTGCCGCATGCTCACCATGAAACAGTTGAGACAGAGGGAACACTGCGGGAAGGGGTAAAAACAAGTGGGGAACATCACATTATCTGCCAAGGGGAGCTCAAATAAGGATATTGGGCTATCCTTAATGATCGTATTTTTAAAGTTTGGAGCATTTCACGATTTTAAAAGGTTTAAGATCACCAAAGGTCCCTAAAAGGTCAGCCCACAGGCAGAATAGGCTTTCTTTGGCACCAATTAGCTGTTAACCAACGCATCAGCTGTATCAGCTGCCATCAAGTTGACTGAAATATTCTCCAAATTAATTATACCACAAACTCCATTGTTTATCACTGACAATTTATTGGCTGAGGGCTGAGGGGCAGTTTTTTGGAAGCTACTGACTGTCACAGAGAGCACTGGAGCCTATAGGGAGCCCCTGGGTAGTGAGCTGATCTCCCCGCGGAGGCAGCCCAGCTAGGCTGGGTGTGGCTTCTGGGGGGACAAGTGCTCCTTGCTTTTCTGTTCTGCCCATCCCCCCATAGTGTCCGTCACACGAACGGAGTCTACTAATAACATCACTCCTTTGAATCCCCCTACAAATAAGCCAATCTGAGCCATGGAAGCACAAAGCTATAAAGGCAATATATGTTCAATACAGTCAATCCAAGCTAGACAACTCACCGCATGCAAATAAACCATGCCACAGACAGTGCCTGTTATCAAACCAAGGGTCCTTAACAGCAGCTAATCTGTAGTCAACTTAACAGACTACTGAGTCAAGGATCAAGATATTGCTGCTGGAAAATTCGGGATGAAGAATCGTGGCAGCCCCATGCCCAGGCAAGGAGAAGGTGACACAGAGAACAAGAATGTCAGACCTAACTATTGTGACATGCATGCCCAGAGGGAGAAGAAAAAACAGACACAGTGACAAAAAAACTGTAAATCAACAAAGGAGACGGATACCACCTTGCAAAAGTGGTCAAAATGTGAAGGATACAGGATAACATATTTTTTTGACCCAGAAAAACCCTGAGCAAGCACTAACTACGGGCGATAATCTATGCCCAGTAGGACATAAATTGGGGAATAATTTAGGCTCAGAAGATCAATCGTTGGACAAGGAAAATATGAAAACCCCTCCCAGCTCAAAGACAAGCCCCATTATAGTACAGGTGCAAGTGCATAATGCTAGTCAATCATCTTCAGTTTCAGCCCTGAACCTCTCTCCCCTAAACAACTTGGAGCAATTACTCACGTGCCCCAGCACCCACAAGTGTACAGCCCCGGGGAACGGGACTCACAGGAGAGTTTATTAATTGACTTTGAGGAATTTGCTTTAATTGCACAACGCAAAGAGACAATCGCAGCTGAAAACCACTGATCCTCCTCATTAATATCGAAGAACCACAGTTGGACATTACCACTGTCAGTTTGAGTCCTTACCTGGTTCTGAGTTGAAGTTCATACACAAATGAGAGATTTGTTTATGAGGATAATCCTTCTTTAAGTCCAATCCAGCTGATACCATTTCAAGTGGACAGTAAAGTATCCGAAGCAAGCAACAAGGACTCCATCATGAGTGACAGGACCAGCTAAAGGGAGTCAAAAGCAATGGTCAACGACCATAAAGGTATCAAGTTAATTAATCATCCAAAGGTGGCCCAAGAGACTGAGGCCAAGATAGCAGATCTGAACTATGCAGCCGGTAAGAGGCACTGCAAGGCTTACGCCAGCACTTAGATCACTCTCCTAAAAACAATGGGGGCAATTTCAGCAGCAATTTAATTCCAAGCAGATACAAGGGAAAGGTCGATCTGCTGAACACATTGGCAACTCATGTTGTTGGTACAAATAAAAACCTACAAACATTGATTGAGCTGATCTTGAGAGGACAAGGACATAACTATGCACCACAAGCTTCTTATCAATGCCCAATGTTTATGGACAAACTTTGTCTCTCCCAGCGATCCTGAATGACATCTTACAGGAGGTAAAAAAGCAATCAATCAGAACACAGAGGAAATTCTGGGTCTTAGAGTCTGAAGAGAGGCACAAAAACAAGGTCTTCGCCCCTTCAATTTCACCTCAAACGTGTAACAAAGGAACAACTGCTAGAAGAAGAAGCAGTACCGTTTTAGAACCCCAGGGTACAGCAGGAGCCTACAATGTGGCCAGTTTGGAGGGCACAAAAATAGAGCAAGAACTCATTGAACAGTCCAAAGCAGAACAAAAGACAAACAGCCAGAGACTGACCAAAAGGGAATGAAAAAGACTAACGAAACATGAAACAAATGTAAAGGAGCTCAACAGAAAAGTATAGGTCAACTATTTGTCTACAGGAAAATAGAAGAAAACACATACAGGAAGGAAACAAAACAGGAATGCCCAGTCATAACAGACAGCACCCCTGACAAAATCCAGGGATCTGATCCAGCGCTCAATCCTATTTGCAACCCAACAATGCATACTGAAAGAACAAAGTACGCCAATTTATGGTCAGGATAGTACTCAGACGCTGGCTGGCACATGGCCAACAGAAGCAGCTATTGCTACACATAGGAAATATGGTAACCAAATCAATGTGCAAAAGGCAGCAGAAATTCAAGCTCTAAGAAATGTTGAAAACAGCTAGCAGCCAAACAAACACATTCAAATAGAGAGTGTAATTGTCAGTGTGACAAGTGGGAATGTTCAGTCGCTACAGGGCAAGAAAAACAAGGAGATTCCCCCCTGGGTTGCAAGCCGAACCTGCAGCACAGTACCTGAATCTCGCCGGCTCCCTACAGGAACAAAAACAAGCCTGCAAAAACTCCTGGGACTACACCACAGGGGGACAACAAGGAGCAACAATCCAAAAAAATAATGGTGATTCAAAATTACACCTCAAAAGGTGCATTTGACATCTTAAACCGACATGCAACCATGAGATTAGCAAAAGAAATATGAGAATTGGAGCATATTACATCGGCACACTTACTTGCAATAGAATGTAAACCTCACCCATTGCAAAAGAACAGGAAGACATCTTTAACAGCCTGGGTGTCGTGCAAAATAGCACAACAAGTGCTGGATCAATGGGATCTCTTTCTGCAATGGGGGATCAACCTACAACAGGCAGAGCTAGCGCAACATCCAGGCCCATTGATTCCTAAAGCCAAGTGAGTCAGTATGCCAAGGTTAGGAAAGCAACAGCAATTATGTTCTGCAAATAGGTGCACGATATTAAGAGGAGCAATGGGAGCAAATCTTCCATTGACTAACGTGTAAAAGATAACAATTATGCAAACTCCAGCCAGCAGCCACCATAGACTAGTTCAGCTGGAAGAATTAGCACAATCCAAGCAGGAATGGGCCTGGATCCCTAAAGCCTTAGTCCGGAATTGCTCTTGATGCCCACACACTTCCAAGAAAGAATAGTCATGTCAACATTTGCTCGTGGAATATTCATGGCTTCAGGTAGATGCTGTATGATGATGATTCAATGGATTTTTTTTTTTTAATTCTACCTATTGTTGTTACCTGGCGCCTAAATCCAACAACAATTGTAGGCTACATTGAACATCAATTTCCTGCAGAAAGGAATTCTAAATATGGGCACCCAAAGGGGGGCCTACCTACATACATCTTAATCAATTACAAGTGCTGACATGAAAAGATTAACTCGGGAGCTAACTGGATACCAGTAACCAAATTAGAAAGCAAAATTTGTATGTCTGCTTCGAAGACATTTCTTATCATAAACGTTTCCATACACATATGCAAAGCAAGGAAACAAAAAAAGATGGCAACATTGACGGATATAATAAAGATGCTGCAAAAGTTATATCAGCTTGTATACTTCATCATTTCAGGGGATTTTAACATAACTCTCAATGTGAGGATCAAATATCAAGGCCATCAAAGTAACTTCACTAATATGATAAAACCCAGAAATCATCTGGAGAAATGTGGCTAAATGATCTTGAACGGTAAATCAAAAGAGGGCTCCCAGCAGCAATCACGTTCTAGTGCGAAATAATTCTATCAAGGATTGACAACACATTAAGTGATGACATATCTCCTGTGAATTCCTTTCAAATTCTCCCACGCCCAGAAAGTGATTTTACCATCCTAAAGTCCTTAGACTAGACAGCAATTTTACAAAAACAAGAACAGTGAATGATTTAGTTTCAAAACCAGTAGCTTATAACTTAAAAAGGTTAAAATGGTATGGAACAGATAATGTTGGTGGTTTCTCTTCATGCAGAAACTCAAGAAGAGCCAAACAAAGGAGTAGCCTCCTACTTAGAAGCTTGGGACATGCTCATTATTACAATACTAGTGACAACATTTCAAGCAAAATCCACAACATACCAGAAAACTGAAGATAACAAACCACAGGAAGTGTGCGTACACCATTGGGATGAGGGAAATGAAAAAAACAAATTAACAGAGAAATTAGAAAATTAGCACCGGATGCAAATATTGGGATAATGTCAGAAAAATTGCAGCTGAGAACAAATAGGCTATTGCATCATAAAGAATGCTGGAAGGCTAAAAAGCGGCACCAGGAATATGCTCATATGGGCCAGTAAACACTCAAACAATAAAGAATTTTGGGGCACGATAAATACGCTGGTCAAGGAGCAGGCACAACACCAAAATGTGAGGATCTCAGAAGAAGCCTGGGAATCTCACATTTCAAGCAATGTGTGCCCTGCCAGCAAATCTTTGGAAGAAAATAAGCCATTGAAATCAGGAGGCAATGTCGTAGAGGCCAGAGAGAGAGGGCTCTAGAAGTAAATCAAAGAGTCTTAAGTCCTCTCACTGAGCCAGGAAGAATCAGCCACAAAATCTGAGTGACTCAAAGAGATTAGAGGTAATCGTAAATAAATTGAAGTAAAAAGGAGAGGCAGGTCTGAATGGTCTTCCCTACGCTTTATTCAAGTATGAAATGGTCTTCTGGGCCCAGTATCTTACACCTCTTTTTAATCAAAGTTACCAGAAGAACATTATACCAGCCTCATGGAAAGGGAATATTTTTTACCCAATCTATAACAATGGAAGTCGTTATTCACCACGCAATTACAGGCTAATAGCACTCATCGATGTGGAAGCCAAATTTTATGCATCCTGCATTCTACAAGATCTGCATGCCTGAGCCAATGGAAAAAACCTCATCCCAATAACTCAAGCGTGGTACAGGTAAGGTATGGTAACAATTACAAATTAATTGGTGGTTACCATCTTGACAGAAAATCAATAAGTCACAAATCTTGCTTGTTTGCATGCTTCACGGACCTCAAATCTCCCTTTGATCAAGTCCTGTGCAACCAACTTTGGGCTCAGCTGGCAGAATGGGGTATCCCAGCAAAAATGCTAAACACGATTATAATATTGGGCACAGGTTAAATTGGAAGATGGCAGCAGAGCGATTTCGAGTATCCACACTATGAAAGGCTTGAAACGGGGGTGCATCCTAGCTCCGATTCTATTCAGTCTCATCCTAATCAATTGAAATAACCATTTGAAACAAGAAGACAGTCACCTATCCACTTTGGCGTCAGAGAAAAGAGTGTGCTTGCGATATGCAGACCACATTGTCATCCTGAGCCAATCGCCCATCGGCCTGCAAAGATCCATCACTGAGCTAGCCACTTGCATTGAACTGCAAGGATTAGAGCTGAACGTAGGCAAAACATACGTTGTGCGTTTAGTGGATTCCAAGTACAAGTCTTTCTCTTGGTCATTAGGGGCAAGCAGATGCAGGTAGTTCACTCTTACAAGTATTTGGGAATTCATATTGGGCGCCAGCTGTCCTACAAGCAACACCTGGCTGCATTACATGCAAAAACACACTCACTAACTTTTGCACTTAGGCTGCTGAAAAAAACTGTACTGCCCCTCGCATGGTCATCTGCTAAAAGTAATGGAAGTCCAACTCATACCAACAGTGGCATATGGCTTGGAAATCATGCACTGAAAGGAAGCAGATTTCCTAAACCAGCTTCAAACAATGTTTATAAAGCAGTCTTTACCTTGCTAAAGGCAACCTCTCCAGCCCAGGTGTGAATGAACACCTTCACTAAACTGGGCTGGAAACTCCGCACGGATGAGAGTAGGTCTTTGAACAATCTATGCTGGCTTGAAATAGAGGCGCAAGTTATGAAAAATCTAGCAAATTCTTAGAGTGAATATTTAAGAAAGGTAATAGATGAATTAGTCATTCAGGACTCATGGGTGAATGTATGATGGAACAATACATGCCTTAGCAACACGGTCAAACAACAACCACATTGTTTTCATGTAAGCCTTTACCATGCATGCCTTTACAATGATTTTTCATTGTAAAAGCATGCCTAGTAAAGGCATGTGTGGAAACGACATGAGTGGTTCTATCATGCCACCCCCTCCACCCACCCTAAGGCCCAAAAGCACCCCACCTCTAATACGGAAACTACCTTAACCCCCTCATCCCACCCCTAAAAACAAAACTACTCCGACACCCCACCTGCCCTGAAAACAAAACTACCCTGACCACCCTAAAAACAAAACTATAACAACCCCCCCACCCACCCTGAGCTCTAAAACCTTCCCTGACCCCCACCCTATAAACAACCGACCCCCCCACCTGCCCTAAAATCAAAACCACCCGACAGCCCCACCCACCCCTAAAAACATAATTACCCTGACCCCATCCCCAAAAACAAAACTACCCCAAACCCCCCTGAAAACAAAACTACCCCAACCCCCACCCGTCCCTAAAAACTGAACTACCCTGACATCCCCACCCAGAGCCCTAAAGCCTTCCCCGCCCCCCCACTTGCCCTAAAAACACACAACCCCCCCACCCACCATAAAAACAAAACTACTCCGACCCCCCTCACCCTACACCTGAAAAAACACTACTCCAACCTCCCAACCCCCCTAAAAACAAAATTATCCTGACCACCTACCCCACCCCTAAACAAAATAGCCCAACACCCCACCACAAGCCCTTAATCCACCCCACCCCTAAAAACTACCCCCAACCCTGCCCCAGTCCAACTTGCCTGACTGCACAGTCTCCCGGTCCACCTTAAAAATCAAAACCCAAACGCCACCCACTCTGCCCCTAAAAACAAATAGTCCACCCCCACCCCCTCCCCAAGCCCCTTAACCACCCCACCCCTAAAAACTACACCGAAACCCTGTGCGACTCTCCACCCTAAGCCCTACCCTTAAAAAAAAATCCCAAACACCCCCCACACAGCCCCTAAAAAAAATAGCCCGACCCCCCAACCCCACCCCAAGCCCTTTATTCTCCCCCACCCTCTAAAAACTATCACCCAACCCTGCTCCAACCCCACTTATCTGACTACGTCCTCTTAAAGTGCACTCTGCCTTCTTCTCTACCTTAACCATGCATATGCATAGTTCAGCACATGCATGGTTAAGGCAGAGAAAAAAGCAGTTGTTATTCCGGCAAGCGTGGTTACGCTTGCGTGGGAAATGTCCACATTATTCCCAACGCATTGTTCAGGACGTTTTCCCCCATGGGCTGGCAGCATGGAAAGAGCAACCTTTAGTCGAATAATAAATTCTTCTATAAACCATCTGCCTCTTTTGCAAGACAAGAATTAATTTGCATTGAGGTGGCATGCCTGGACAGCGATTCATTCCTACGCAGTTTGAAACCTCAGGTATATATAATTGAGAATTTCTCATGTTATACCAATTTGGATACTAGGGGCCAGATGTACGAACCATTTTGCATGGCGCAAACTGCGAAAATCGCAGTTTGTGCCTTGCAAAACGTCCATTGCGATGCACATTCCCATTTTGCGAGTGGGTACCTACTCGCAAAATGGGAATGCGACTCGCACCGCGATGCAGAATTGCTTTGTGACCGCAAAAGCGGTCACAAAGCAATTCGCAGTTAGCACCCACTAGAAGTGGGTGCTAACTCATTCTCAAAAGGGAAGAGGTCCCCATGGGACTCCTTACCCTTTGTGAATGTCGCAAAAAAATTTTTTGCAGAGCAGGCAGTGGTCCAATGGACCACTGCCTACTCTGAAAAAAGGAAACAAATGGTTTCATCTTTTTTTGTATTGCAACTCGTTTTCCTTTAAGGAAAACGGGCTGCAATAAAAAATAAAAAAAACTGCTTTATTGAAAAAGCAGTCACAGACATGGAGGTCTGCTGTCTCCAGCAGGCCACCATCCCTCTGAGTGCAGGGAATCTCAAGGGGGTCGCAAATTGCGACCCACCTCATTAATATTAATGAGACAGGTCTTTGCGACCCCCTTGAAATTTGCATAATGTGTCTGAGACACCATTCTGCATACGATTTTGCGAATCGGAAATTGTGAGTCGCACCGACTCACAATTTCCGATTCGCAAAATCGCATTTTGCTACATCTGGCCCTAGGGCACAAAAGACCTCATCTCAACATGGAAGGGTAGACTGACTTACTTTGTCAGTTATGTGGATACAAAAGAGAGTTGTTATCTCACATCCTATGTACCTGTCTGACAGTTTTGGAAAAGAGGAAGAAATTGCTCAAACCACTATTTCGGAAGCTTCACATTTACACCTGCAGGTAAGCAGTCATCACACGGTTGGACAGAGACTCGGCTGAGCAGAGACTCAGCTTGCCAAGGAACCAAACTTTTAAACCTGGTGATGAAGTACCTGAGTAACATCGAGAATGAGGCTGGTTAGTGATCTATACCATGCTTTTTATAACGCACTTTTGCAGACTTTGCACATTGTGAATGCACTTTAGAGTCCAAGCGGTACTCTTGACTTTTTGAATTACTGACTGGCTCCTTATGTGTAGGTAGTTGAAGGGATTGATTGTGACTTTTATTTGAATAGCAGATGAGACAATTGCATTAATCCTTGCTGTATTTGACTAGATCAATGTCAATGCCCTTTAGTGTTGATTCACACGGGTTAAACACCTGGGCGTTTGGGGCAATGTTTCAGTTGTGTATCAAACCTTAGGGTTTTATTATGATTTAGCTGCAGGTTCAGCCGATATAATCACAATAAGTTCTGGCTTTTATCTATGTACAATGTTTTTTATCAACTATGCAATAAATTTAAACTCATGCCCTGTCACCCTGGCAACAAAGCCAATAGTGAACTAAGAGCCAAGTCATATTTTATGAGAACCATTTGGGTGACGAGGTTGCTATTATGCATGAACAACATTATAGTTTATTAAATCAAACACGTGAGACGTTTTTGTACACTGCATACATTGAAGTCATGTATTTCAAAGTCCCTATATGTGGTAATGATGGAAAAGGAGGGAAAGTAAAATAAAATATTGGCTCCATATAGTGTAATTCAATTCAGCCAGTATATGTACATGCTTCACTTCCCCTAAACCCACCATACTCCCCATCCACCCCCTGCTGGTATCAATGAGGCCCTGGTCACATCACCTACCAAACTTTTTGGGCCTCTGGGAAAATATTTGCGAGTTTACGTGACCTAGACTGAAATGAACTCCTCTCATGAGGCACCAAAACCATTTTGCAATTGAGTGAATTAAAGTCTTCACATCACCTTCCATGTTGCTCCCACATGCTTACTATACATGCGAACTTTGCAGGCCACTTGACAAGTTTAATACACGATTGTACAAATCGCCGTTTCCCGCCTTTCTAGAGCATGTCTGATAACAGTCTTCCGGTTGCATTCGTATACTTTAAAGCACGATTGATTGGTCCATCTGATAGCCGCATGCAGAAGGGCGCCCTTGACTTACATCCAAGGGCATGCAAGTGTGCATTCATTAAAGATGGGATGTAAATGGAGCAAGCCTCCTGTTTAGAGAGTATGCTGCCCTGCTTCCCGCCGCCTCTCGTGTACCCTCAGTCCTGTTTCTGGAGCACAGGATGGGAATCTCATTAGGAAGCTAATACAATAAGGCCATGTAGATCCTTGGGTTGGGCTAGAAATCAGATTAGCGTCATTACTTTATTCTGCACCTCGCAGCGCTTCTGCCAGTGGACAATTGCATTAGATCAGAGAGGAGATCAAAAGGTAAAATCTCCCGGAAATGTTGCTATTCAATTCATTGTCTGAAAGCAGAATAGAGTAAGACATTGATCAGGCATATGCGGCGGCCGCCTTTTTCCGACACATTGCTGCTTGCACATCGTCCCCGCTCATGCTTGTCCCATCCCGGATGCTCGTTGTGGATTGGGAGGTGGCGATGCATTTACACTACAACTATATGCTGACATGTATTTATCAAAAATAAACCAACGAAGATGGTTACCAGAGAAGAATGTGGTTACTCGGGAAATTGCGGAAAGATTTGAGTATTAATCCCAGCGTCTGCACTTTATCAAAACTGTGTGAGTTTAGGCAAATTGTTTAGGCCTGGGTCACAAACCATTTTTGATCGACACCATTTCATGTATTTGCTAGTACGTTAAGGTAGTTCTTTTTGCAAACACTTTTTCTCACCACAATGTAACAATAGGTATCTGGAGGGATTGTGTATGAAAATAACATTTGTGCAAAATTTTCTGTATAGCATTTTGCAGCGTTAGTGATGTGTTCTGTTGTTTTTTATTGTGTGTTTTTATGCTGCATCATTACAAGATGTTGTACTGTGGTTGCTGTGTTGTGTTCTGTTTTAACTGTTTTGTTATGTTGTGCACTGTTATGTTTAAACTGTTCTTTTTTTTTAACTGTTTTGCTTTTTAGTGTTGTGCATGTTGTTGTGCTATATTCTGTTCATTACTTTAGATGCGTTAACAAATGCAGGTACATTTCCAGTCAAAAGCAGCATTTAAAGTTCCAGCCACACGCAATCATTTATTTATCTTTGTATCAGGTTATAAAATAGGGCTGCTCCAGCTCGTGAACTAATTAAAACGTCGATGTGCCCAAAAGTGTCAAAGAATATATTTTTCATTTCGAGGAGAAGTTCTAACTCTCTTTCATGTGGACCCCAATTTCACTGTTCTTCAATCGTTTCCCTAGTTAATGTATATCTTTAAGTACCTCCACTGCCAAGTTTGTTTTATGAAAAATAAACACATAAATAAATATGTGCTAGAGTTTGTTCTAATCAAGAAGTCATATTATATGCGCTGTTAGCCAACGTAGGCCATGTCATGTGCAGTTCATTTCATGAAGGCACATTGTAATTCTAAGCATATAAAAGGCGAGTTTTTGTAATTTCAAAAGAACCCGCGGATAAATTGCAAAGCTATTTCGAATTATTGTCCATTAAATACTACTAGTACATATCCGAGTGGCATTTAAAAATTAGTACATTAAAAGTTAATTAAAGAAGGGTAATTACTGGGGTGCTTAGTTGTCTTCAGTTGTCTTTTTCTGTTTAATTAGGTGCAGTTAATGATTGAAATTAGGGGTCACAAACAAGCATTAAAGTGTCATTTGATTAATGAATGTAAGTATGATTCCACTGCTGGTCGCTAATTCGAGATAATAGACGGAGGGCAACTGAAAAGCTCAAATTATGCAGAGTCGCTGTAAAATGAGAGCTTATTATGCATGATCATCCTCATTACTGAGCTGAACCCACCTTCAGTTATCAGCTAGGAAGCTTTGGGAGACATAAGTAAATATCTCCACTCTCCTTTGACCACAGGAGATCAACGCACTGCTTTCTTACCGGTTATCCTCATTATTCCGGGTACTGATCTTCTTTGTGACTGTTCAGTCTCAAATAAGGATCCATCCTCTCCTGGATGGGAACTGTGACATAGGACTGCTGTCCTAGCTTTTTGGGAGATGAAGGCTGGTGGATTGCTTGAGCTCTGGGGTTTTCGGTTGTGCTCGGATACGTCAATCATAGGCCTGTGCTAAGTTAGATATCATGATAGCATCCTGGAAAGAGCTCTGGGACCCCAGATTAGGTGATGAGTTGTGCTACCATGCAGGTCAGTTATGAAGCAAGATATAGCCTTCTCGCCCATCAGTAGTATTGCACTGTAGTTGACAAAAACAGCTGGAACAGAACCGTGAGTCCCAGCAGTTTTGTTAAAAATAAGAAGAGAGAGCCTTGTCTTTTTCTTCTTTGTAAACATTTAGCCATTTTCTCAGTATGTTGTGCCTCTAAGGAATTCAGGCTTGTTATACCTTAATCCTTTTGGAGGTCTAGTTTTAGGTTTGGTCATGCTTGCCATTTCAAGCTGGTCCCTTGGTTTTTGGAGTATTTTTTCCTGTCACTTCTTTTTGAAGGGTGAAGATATACCGTCTGCATACTAGGCAAGAGTGCTTCCCACTGTTTTTTTGACACTTGGGGTATTTTGTGTCCGAAAACCAGCTCCTCAAGGGCCTTGTGATCCTTTTATCTGGTGGACATTTACCAGTTCTATCTTGCTATGATTATGAAAATTTGAATGATTCTCAACCCTTTTCGGTTACTGTTGCATGAGGATGTGATCTTTCATTCTTACATAATCACAGTGCTCTTTTGTCTCTGGTCTGTTTGGTTTTGCCATCCTTGAAAGCTCTGTTGTGTTCCTTCAGTAGGTTTTTTTTTGTCCTCATAGTTTTCCACCCAGGCTAAAGGGTCAACAAAAATGTGGTGCAGATGAGAAAACCCCAACTGCAGTTGCACTCCCCCCGCACCCAGGGCGTACCCTCTACCCACAGGCCACTCAGGACCAGGGAAATTTCTGCCAGTACCCTCTTGTCACGAGCAGGTTAACACAAGTAGGCCACCTCGCCCAACAGTCTTGTGACAGAGAAGGTCCTTGTGGAAAGTTCTTAATCATTGGACTCTTTTTGTTAAGCTCAACAGAACCTATAACTAACCAAAGTGACCTATCCCTTGGAAGCTGTTTTCCCAAAGTGACCAGAACTTGTATCTTTTGCTGGGAGGGCCACTATGTTCTAGACAGCACAGATTATTGATTGCTGTCAGCCATTCTTGTACAGTTGGAGCCAAAGGGAGAACGCTTTTCAAACAGATTTCTCATCTGGCTAAAAGTATTAACACAAACAGCAAGTGTCTTTGTTGTCTGGTAAGCTTCTTACTTTGCTCTTCTCCATCAAACACCCTAAAAATTATCATCAGGAGGATTACCTCAACTTCTGGGCTAATAACATCTTTAAGCACCTTACAAACAACTTCCCAGAACTCTTCAAGCCTAAGGGACAGCCAAAACATATGAAGATCGTTTGCCTTCTCTTCATCACAGCGAGGACAGTTTTTCTTAGCCCTTCCAAGGACTGTTAGCTTCTCTAGTGATCAAGAAGCCCTATGTAATGTAAACAGATGTTTTGTTTTTTAAAGAGGCAGATTTAACTGTAAACCAGAGTGTAGACATTGATACTTGCCAATAATTGATGACATCCAGAACTGGTAAGTCCTTTCCCCACTTCTTCTCCGGGAGGGCTCTTCCCCTGCCTCTATTAGCATCCAATCCCATAAAGCAACCTCTTTATGGTAAACGGGTCTCTGAAGCAGTCTCTTCTCCCAGGTAGTTTTCCCTGTCCCTTCCTTCTGCAGGGTACTTGTCCAACTTGCCAGCTGAAGGTACTTAAATTTAGAGATCAAAGCCCCCACTTGCTCCGTAAATGTAGATCAGGATCCCAAGGTGTGATCCTTTATGATTTGTTCCCCGCTTTACCACCCCCTTTTTCTGAAGGGGAACCAACAGTTTATCTTGAAGACATTCAGGGGTGCCTGGGGAATCCCAAATGGGAGCCAAGCTACTATAATATGGTATACCTAGGGCACGCTGAACTTGAATCCATATTCTACAAGCTGCTGTCAAAGTCTTTAACCGGACCTTTTTGAAGTATTTTGGGTGACCAAATTTAAATAAGACATGATCTCCTGCCTCCGAAAGGTGTTGGGTCATTGCCCCCAGAGAGAGAGGTAAAGCTAAGTTTGTCATTTAGTAGCCCCCTTATGTTTTTTAACTGTAAGGCAAGACAATATTTATCAAAATCAGGTGTTGCGATCCTCCCTTGCTCTTTCTTCTTGCATAGCTTCTTCCAAGCAATACGGACTCCCCTTGATGACTATACAAACAAGGTCAGGTCCCCCTGTATTTTTTTAAATCAAACCCAACTTAAACTCTAAAGGGATTGTATTAAACAAGAAGGTAAACTTTGGCAAGATAATTATCTTTAAAATATTTGACCTACCAATTAGAGATAATGGGAGGCCAGCCCATATCTTTAGGTGCTTCCTTGTATCCGCCCATGCCTTATAAAAGTTGACCTGAGCAATCTCCTCCAGATTGGCTGTTATCTGTAGCGCCAAATATTTTATCTCTTGTTTAACTAAAGGACATCCCATAACATGATTTCTGTTTTCTGCTGGTTTACAGAATAACCTGACACCCTACCAAATTCCTCTATGGAAAGTAATATGCTGGGAAAGGAACTGACTACGACTCTAGTATATATCATTAGGTCAGCTGCATACAATGCCACTTTCTTCTCCCATCCTCTACTTTGGAAAGGCAAATATTACTATTCTTTCTAGTCATTATAGACAAGGGCTCAATATACAGGTTAAAAAGAATAGGGGAAAGCGGAAAGCCCAGTCAAGCCCCTCACCCAATCTTAATTTGTTGTGGCAAATTACCATTAATCAATATTCTAGCTATTGGATTTTTGTATAAAGCTCTTACTGCCCTGGAGACGATGCCCCCAAACGTATAGGCTTCCACAACCTTTTGTAAGAAGGGCCAACTGACCCAATCAAAGGCTTTAGCAGCATCAAAAGTAAGGACTCCTAAGGGAGAATCATCCTGAAGTGCCAGATCTATTGCACCCAATAAGTCATGTGTTAATTCGTGAAGCTGTATCCCCTTAATGAAACCCTTCTGATCTTAATGCACCAAAGTACCAACCACCCTCTCAAGCCTCTTAGATAGAATGTGTGTAAATTTTATAATCTGAGTTCAGTAGTTCTGAGGTCTATATGACTCACACAGTCCCTGATCTTTCCCGATTTCGGCATCTCCATACCCTCAAGGAAAACTTAATTAAATAACTCTAGCATGATTGAGCCAACTCATCTTTGAGTACTCTATAAAGTTAATTTGGTAAGTTATCAGGGCCAGGCGTTTCCCCTTTTTTAAGCTCTTTATAGCCTCATGCCTCTCTCCCATATCTATCTTTACTTCCAACTCATGTTGTGATGTTCCATCCAACCCAGTGAGGTGAATTTCACCCATGAAGCCCCTGATCTGATCCTCTGATGTTATCTGAGTCCTCTGTATAGAACTTTCAAAAGAAGAAAGTAAAAACATCCTCTATCTCAGACTCCCCTGTGCAATAGCACCCTGTGGCCTCATTTCTAACAGATATAATGTAGTTCCTTGTCTGGTCTAATTTGGTTTTCCATGCTAAGAGGTTTCTACATTCTTCCCCATACTCATAGTGTGCAAACCGACTACTTTGCCACATTCTCCTATTTTTGATTTCTAAAACAACTTCTAGGTCTGCTCTGACTCTCTTCATTGGGGCGTCCAAAATTATTGATTGTTGTTTATCCAAAGACACCTGAGCCTTAAATTGCAACTCTTGTATGGCGGATATAACAGATTCAAAATTTCTTATCTGTTCCTTTTTTTCTTTATGTCTATACAGTAGGCAGCCAGATTAAATAGCCTCCCTCTTATGTAGGCCTTATATGCATCCCAAACTACCTGTAGAGCAGTAGATCCATAGTTCATAGCAAAAAACTCTTTACCATCTCCCTTTAAGCCCTCAACAATCACTTTGTCCAAGAACAAAACCCGGTTTACCGTCCACCTAGGGTTAGTGATTGGTATATCGAGGTCAAGGTATAGTATCACCGCCGAGTGGTCAGATAGATGTTCCGGGGCATGCCCTACACATTTAACTTTCCCCCATAGACTTCTATGCACTAAGAAAAAATCAATCCTGGAATGGTGGCCATATGTCCTATAATAGAAAGTAAATCTAGAACCTACTCTACCCTTCCAGCGCCAGAAAACAACTAGGCCCAGATCTTCCATTGCCTGCTTCAACCAAGTTCTTGTTTTAGGTGAATTCACATTATCTCTAGGGGTAGACTTATCTAAGAATGGATCCACCAAAACATTAAAGTAGCCCCCCCCCCAGCAGGACTGGATATTTTGATGTTAATATATGGGTATGTAAGGCCTGGAAGGGTGCCGGATCATCTATGTTGGAGCCATAGTACCCTACTATTTTAAATCAGGACCAGTATAATCTTGCTTCAACAGTCAACCATCTCCCTCTGGAGTCTGCAGTGACATTGCCCACAGTTGCCCTTATAGATTTTCAAAAAGTATCACAACTCCTTTGACCGCACAGGATTGAGTAGTACTTGCACAATGATCAACCCATTTCATGTGTTTAAGAATATCTTCCCATTCCTCCTGCAGTAGATGGGTCTCCTGGTGAATAATAATCTCTTCATCTATTGCTTTCAAGAACTCCAGAATCTTCCACCTTTGTCTCTTAACCCTAAGACCATTTATGTTCCAGGATAAAACCTTCAACTGTACCTGCTTATTTCTAGACATTACGTAAAAGGGAAGCCCTGTAAACCCCCACCTAACCCAAGTGTAATGTGATCATCAATAGTACACTACATGAGGACTCATTTTTTTTTGTTTTCCCCATATGCTCCCACCCACTCTGAAGAAAGAGCCAACCAATTTTTTAAGACACCCCATAACCCTCCCCTCTCCCCGGGGAACCCTCCATTCTTTCACTAGGATAAACATAGAGTTGCCCCGTATGTGCTCTCCGCTTGGCAGCCAAAAACGTAATTTAGCGTGATGCCTTGATCTGTTCCACAAAGGTACGAACTTCATTCGGGCTCATTTCTAGCTTATCCTACATAACTTTCTCTCCAGCTTTCAGCTGCAGAAAGTTGTGCCTATTTGAGAGTGCCTGTCTCTCATGTTCCTCAACAACTGCTTCCAGTTTGGTCATCCTTTCCGTTAGTATATTTATCTTGCTCTCTATAGCCTCACAAGTTTCTTTAATCTTTTATTGGTTACGTCCTGAAATCTCAAACTTTTCTCTGATTTCTTTTGTTAAAGAAAGCAGGAGGTTTTGAACGTCCAAGTGGGATCCCAGGCTTTGCAACTGATAGGACTCCACCTGGGGTGCAGGTTCTAGAGCTTCAGACAGGAGACGACAACTGCATGCCCAATGGGGGAGTCTATTGCTGCTTGAGGTAACTTAGGCTTCTTATTAAGTTTTTCCAGCTCCTGTTTTTCTGGACCTGCTTCCTCCATAAGAGAGGAGAGAGCAGTAATTTCTTTTAATATCTCAGCACCCCTAATCCTTGGGAAGAGACTTAAAGAATGAAAGCAGTGGCATGGTGATCTTACGATCTTCTACTGGATCTTCTAAAGGGATAACTCCCTTCCTTTTAGGAAGAAAAGGAACGCTTTTATTTGCCTGTTTCTTTTTCAAGTTAGTAATGGTCTGCTGATTTTCAGAGCAGTCACTATTCCTTGCACTGCCACTGATTTACCCACTTCTCATTCCTCCCCTCCCTCATCTTTGAGGGTGCCCCCCCTGCCCCTAAAGACTCCAACTCAGAAAGAGTATTGGTAAGATCCACCTCACCTTTCTGCAGGCTTTGTGTTCGAAAGGCTGGGGCTGATAGAGGCCCCTCAACACGTGTGCACACTCGGCAGCGAGCTGGCATCATGTATCTCAGGTCTTCGGAGCTCTTGGACAGCAATGACCCCCAGTTTCTACTTGTTTCCTCTTCTGGAGGAAGGACACCTCTCTGGCCTCTCGCGCCTCCTGCCCCTTGGAGATCACATCGGGAAGAGAAGTGTCTCCCGTGAAGTAGGCTCCAGGCTGCCTCCGCTCACTCACCGGCTCCGTAGTCGCTCGCTCCCTGCTGCCTCGCTGCCAGGTCTCCACCCAGCTCCATCCCCTTCAGCGTTCGCACACACAGATGATTGAGAGCCCATAAATGAAACCGGAGAGGTCCTGCCTCAAGGAAGAACTCTCTTACATATTTTATTTATTTAAAAATGTGGCATTATCAAGACTTCTGCAGGGCTGCCCAGAATCCAGTGAACTCCCAGCCGTGCCTCTTCAGCTGGCCGCCATGTTCACTAACTCCAACTCTTACCTTTTTTTTTATTCCTTCAGTAGGTTTGAATGCTCTTCCAACTTTTATGCATTCTATTTTATGAGCCTCAGTGGGGTAATTTCTTTCATTACCTTCAGGGTCTGTTGTTTGGGCAGCATTTTCTAGAAGATTCCTGCCAGACCTGTGTATCACGATCTTCTGGAGGTTCCCACTCCCCTCTGTACACCATTTCAACTGCAGAGAGAGCATATTCTTTCCCCTTAGTTGAGGCCTCAAGTCCTGGCCTCCATGTGTCATTGTCTGTTAGGTTTAGATAACATTTCACTTTCAATGGTTTTTGTTCCTCAATCTTTTCAGCTTTTTTCCTGCATCCTTTTAGTAAGGTTTCTCTGCTTTGGTACATACTCCAAATGTAAAGATACGGATGAAGAAGAAGGTTGACGAGATAGTGCCCTGATTATTTACTGATTATTTTTAACTTTATTTCAAGGCTAAGGTAGAAAAAGTCTATGTAATGAACCAATGTATGGACTAAGGCAAGGATGATGGACAAGGAGGTAATGGATTCTCACAGTTTTAATCTTTCTCTTTATCTAGGGTGTACTATGTAATTCTGTTTGCTTCTAGACTCCTCTTGAAGATATTTTGTGCTGCTCCACTAGGAGAATCTTTCCAGATGAATCAATAAAGTGCTACTCTGGAGGATGCAGGTGGCTGGTGCAATGATTTTATTACAAACCATGATGTCTTGCAATATTCTTGATTTTGCTGTACTGGTATTTATGGTGTATCTAATGCTTGACATCAACTAAATCAATCAAAAAGGTGTATAGGAGGAATGCAGGGAGGAGAGACAACACTGTGCTCTATGGACAATGGGAAACCAATTTTACTAGTATCTTGTGGAGTTCTCTTGCTAATCTCTTGGCACCACAATTTACAAGTGTGTCATTTCAATGAAAGTGAAATCATCTGATTGGCTCATTTCACTTTCTTTGCATCAGTGCTTGTGTGGCTATCTCAGCCCCCGAGCACTGATTCAGACTGGAAACATATAGTTGGAAAGGGGAGATTCTCCCCTTTCCAATGAAACCCTTATCTGGTGGATCCCTGCTTGGGGATGGCCACAGGAGGGTGATTCCCAAGCAGGGATCCACTCCACTAGACACCAGGGTGGGGGAGTGGCCACTTGACAAAGGGGTTTTGCTCTCCCTATATTTTCTGGGTACTATTCAGTCTTTCTGATACCCCTGGAGAGCAGATGGGGGCAATATCCCACAATTTGCCCACCAGCCAACTGGTTAAGGGGGCTGGCCGTGATGGCCCTGTCAATGCCCCCACCCAAAGAAAATGGGCACAGTCTTTACGACCGCCCCTTGGGGGCAGATGGGGACAATAGTCCCCGATCTGCCACCGCAGGGGGGTCAAAAAGGCCACTTGCACACCAGGGAATAATTTGTATTATTAATGTATGGGTGGGGAATGGCCATGATTACCCTGTCAATAGCCCAACCCCAAAACAAAATGGGCACAATCTTTCTGCCACCTCCTAGGGCACAGACAGGGGTAATAGCCCCTGATATGCCTCTTGTGGGAGGGGGCAGAAAGCCCACTAGCACACCAGGGAATATTTGTTATTATTAGTTTAGGGCTGGGCGCTGGCCACAATGGCCCTGTCAATGCCCCCACCCAAAAAATGGGCACAGTCTTTCTGTCCCCCCTGGGGAGGCAGATGGGTTTCTCCTCTCACCTCCTGGTCAGCATCTGTTGCCCTCCTCTGTGCAGCTCCACCTGTTGCTGCTGCCTCTGCCTTGAGTGAACTGAGAGCCTGCCTGATTCTCAGTTCAAAACCTACATCCACCTGCAGGGTCCTGCCTGCACATCATTCCTGGTGGCCTAATGGTAATCTGCATGTAAGTATCTTCTGTCTCTCTTTACTCCAGCTTTTACTTCTGCTTTTACTTCTGTTTTTTACTTCTGTGTATTTTTCTGTCTTTTAATTCTATTTGATTCTCTTTCCTTCTTGTCTCTTTCTCTCTCCCTTCACTCTCCCATTTGTTTTCCCCGTGCCATGGCTGCCCAAGCGGCCTCTCCCTCCTCCCTCCCTACGAAGCGTTTTTCCTGCCCTCCTGCCTCCCACATGACCGGACCCCCTGCTGCCCTCCCCTTCTTAATGGCAGCTGCTGCGCACTGAGAGGGCGACTCCTCTTACCTCCTGGTCAGCATCTGTTGCCCTCCTCTGTGCAACTCCACCTGTTGATGCTGTCTCTGCCTCAAGCAAACTGAGAGCCTGCCTGACTCTCAGTTCGAGGCCCACCTCCACCCAGAGGCTCCCGCCTATACCTCATCCCTGGTGGCCTAGTTGCCATCTGCATGTAAGTACCTTCTGTCTCTCTTTACCCCTGCTTTTATTTCTGCTTTTTCTTCTGTTTTTTACTTCTGTGTATTTTTCTGTCTTTTTATTCCATTTGATTCTCTTTCCTTCTTGTCTTCTTATCTCTCCCTTCACTCTTCCCATGTTTACTCCATGCTGCCCCTGCGGCCTCGCCCCCTTTCTCCCCGCAAAGCACTTTTCCAGCCCTCTTGCCTCCCAGCTGACTGGAATCCTCACCTCCCTACCCTTCTTAATGGTGGCCGCTGTGCGGCCACATTACTGGTGTGCCAAAGGCAAGCCCATCTGTGCCCGTCCACACCTGGACCACGCCCAGTGCCATGGAACCTGATCCTCTCTCCATCTGCTGCTTCAACTCCAACACACTATGGCCATGATTTATACTTTTTTGTGCAAAACTGCACCAACGCAGTTTTGCACCAAAAAGTTGAGCACCGGCTTCCACCATTTCTGAGCACCAGCCGGGCACCATATTTATGGAATGGTGCAAGACGGTGCAAAGGGTAGGCTGGCATTAAAAAAATGACGTTAGCCGGGTGGGGCAGGCGGTATGGAAGAAGGGAGTTTTGCACCAAAATATTATGTTAGGCAGGTTAGAGTAAAAAAAAAATGACTCTAACCAGCCTAGCGTCATTTTCTGACACAAAAACAATACATACCACATGGCTCCTGTCTTCGAAAAGACAGGATTGGAAAAGACAGGAGTCACGCCGACCACCCCAATGGCCAGCACAGGGGACCAGGGTCCCCTGGGCATGGCCATTGCAATCAGTGCCATGTAGGGGGGCTCACTTCAGAGTCCCAATTGGCACTTAAAAAACCACCATGGAAATAGGCCCACAGATCCCCTAATGCCTTTCTTGACCCAGGCATTAAATAATGGTGCAAAGCGAGCTTTGCACCATTATTTGACTCCTCCTTCTCCCTGTGCGTGATTTTAGCATGGGGGGATAAATGTGGCGCTAAGGCCATAGAGTCATTTTTTGCACAGGAACGCCTACTTTGCATCTCATTGATGCAAAATAGGTTTCCACGTCTAAAAGATGACCTGAACTCCATAAATTTGGTGCTAGACGGGTCTAGCGCCAAAGTATAAATATGGAGGTAGTTTTGCACTAAATGTAAGTAAAAAAATGATGCAAATTCGGTGCAAAACAAGCATAAATATGCCCCCAAGTGCTCTCAACCCAGGAAGATCCTCAGCCTGCCACCTAGCCAACCTAAGGAACACTCATAGACCTTTTTCATGCCACACATGCTCCCACATGCTCAAACGACCACCACACAATCCTGTACCAAGCACGGATGACCACCTCAAGTGCATACTCCTCAGCACAGGCTCCCTCTTCAAGCACGCAGTAGACGTCACGGACCTCCTCGATTCGACTGCTGCAGATGTCGCCTTCTTCATGGAGACGTAGATCACCACCACCTCTGCCCCGGCAACCTCCATGGCCATCCCGAGCAACTGCAATATCATCCACAGGGACAGAGCCAACTGGCCTGGAGGAGGCATTGCCTTAGCCTACAAGAACACCCTCTGCCTGACAACCACCAACGAGTAACAGTCTCAGCCAACCCATGAACACCTACACTTCCAGATTCAGACTAACCCCAACTCCTCCCTCCATGGCACAGGCCGCCCAACCTCAATTCTGTGAAGACATTGCTGATCTTCTCGCTCCCCACGTGCTCACCTTCTCCCACTACATCCTACTCAGCGACCTCAGCTTCCACTGTGATATCCACGATGACCCAAACACCGCAAACTTCTTGGACAACCTCACAACACTCAACCTCAAATAACTTGTCAACGTCTCCACCCACAGAGCCAGATACATACACAACCTCGTCTTCACAGCAGGGAATAACATCACCATCTCTCACACCACCCAACACCATTTGACCGACCACAAGTGTGTCTACTTTACCTACGTGAAGAACACTGCACGCCACTATGCCCCCTGCTCCTTCGGCAGATGCTGTGGCAAAGTTACAGAAGCACAACTTACCAACGCTCTCAGCAACCTCCACCCATCGGGCTCAGCGGACACGACTGAAGCCACACACAATCCACACCGCTGGTTATCGGAATGCGCCAGCAATGTAGCCCCCTAAGGAAACCAGCAGGAAAGCAACATACCAAAACACCTAAATTGTTTATGACAGACCTACAAGAGTCCAAATGCTTCTGCAGATGACTGGAATGGAAATGGAGGTACAGCAAATAAACCAAAGACTGCTTAGCCTACAAGAACGGAGTCACCAAACACCACCAGAATATCAGAGCCACCAAAAAATCCACCATTAGAGAACACCTCAGCATCAGCAATCACAAGAGCTCTTTGCCATTGTCAAAGAGTTTACGAACCCCGGGACAGGCACCTCATCCATCCCTCCATCCCAAGACCTCTGCAACGACCTGACCACCTTTTTCCACTGAAAAATCCGCGACATTTATGAAGGATTCAAGAACCAAAATGTGCGCTGCCCACAAACACCACGACGGACCCAGCACCACACCAGATCCTGAACTTCTGGACGAACCATCACCAAAGAGGACACCCAAAGACTTATGAGCTCCATCCACTAGGGAGCACACTCGGATCTGTGCCCTCATCACATCTTCAACCTGGCCGGTGCAACCATAGCACCTGAGCTCTTCTGAACTATCAATTGATCCTTCGAGACCGCCACATTCCCTTCAGACTGGAAGTACGCCGAGATCAACCCGCTACTCAAGAAACCCACTGCCGACTCAAGGGAGCTGAAAAACGAGAGACCCATTTCTCTGCTCCCTTTTCCAGCCAAAGAAACTGAAAAAAACATCAACTAGCAACTCACTGAATTCCTCGAGCTACACCAAATCCTAGATCCATACCAATCTGGATTCAGAAGCAACCTCACCACTGAAACAGCACTCCTAGCAGCCACCAATGATATACACGCCATACTGGACCACAAAGGCATGGCTGCACCCATCCTCCTCAACCTTTCCACCACATTTGATACCATCTCCTACTCCACCCTCTGTGCCAGACTCCATGACCCCAGCATCTGAGATAAAGCACTGGAATGGACCAGGTCCTTCCTCACCGGAAGAACACAGACTGCAGCCGTTCACGTCAGAACCCAAAGACACATGCAACGGAGTGCCCCAAGGACCATCACTCAGACTGATGCTTTTCAACATCTACATGGCCCCACTAGCCAAGGTCATCAAACAACACGGGCTAAACATAGTCTCCTATGCCGACGATACCCAACTGATCGTCTCCCTGTCCGATGACCATGTAAAGGCGAAGAGAAATTTCCCTAATGGGATGAGAGCAGTTGCCATCTGGATGGAAGCCAACTGCCTTCAAATTTAACTTGGGCTAGATGGAGATCCTCATAATCAGCTCCACCCCTTCTGCCTGGAATGACTCCTGATGACCCACCGCCCTGGGAAACCCCCCTGCTCCCAATGACCACGCATGCAATTTGGGCATCATCTAGCTCCTCTCTATCCATGACCCACCAAGTCAGCGCCATCTCATCGTCATGTTTCCACACCCTCTGACTCCTTCAAATGATTTTCAAGTAGATCCCCTCCATCACAAGGAAGACCATCATCCACCACCACCATCACCTTCTACGTACCCAACAGACAGCTCTGTTCTTCCCAGGTCGCCCTTGCAACCATTCCTGAGAGCCAGAAGAGCACAGCAGGAGGAAGCTCCTTTACTACCTCGCAGCCAAGACATGGAACACACTACCTCTCAAACTCAGGCAGACCGCATCACTGAAGCAGTTCACGAAGGACCTCAGGACCTGGCTCTTCGATTGAGCAGCAGGCCCCCAAACAGTGCCTTGAAATTGCGGGTGATTAGCCACGCTTTAGAAATCAGTGATTGATTGATTGATTGATAGTCCCCAATCCGCCACCCCGGGAGGGGAAAGAAAGCCCACTAGGCACCAGGGATTTTTTTTAAAATTAGTGTGGGATGGGAGCTTTCCAGTGTGGACATGGCAATGAGCCAACCCTCAAAAAAATGAGCAGTCTTTTTGTACCACTTGGGGGGCAAATGGGGCAATAGCCCCTGATTTGCTTCCTTGGGGGCAGAAAGCGTACTAGACACCAGGGTCTACTAGGGGTGGGGCTGCCCAGAATGGGCATCACAATGCCCTCATCCCACTAAAATTTGCACAAGACTAAAGCATCTCATACCAATGACAAGAAAATTGATATTTGATACTTTTGGGTGTTGATTTCACGTACAGGCCACCAGAGCTTGGCTAATTCCCAATATTGTCCCACTTGCTATGGTGAGCGACTGCACATTTTATGTTTCGGTAGGCTGCTAACTGGAAAAGCCTACCAGACCTGGTCACTTCTGAAAAATAGACATCTGGGGAAGTCTAGCGCAGTGTGCTTCAAATACACCCCATGCCACTTTCTTACCTGCAGTGCCCGGCAAACTCCAACTTTGCATGAAGTCATGCATTGTCCCTACATTTCTGTGATGGGAACTTCAGGAATTAGCAGGAATCCACAATATTTCTACCACCCAGCATTGATCCACCTGTGACAATAAAAACTCTGTCCTACTTGTGTGGCTGGGGCTAGTGCCAGTGACTGGAACGGATCCAACCAAGGTCAATAGGAGTCTCTACGCAAGCACTCCCATTGTCCTTGGTTTGATCCTTTCCTGTTGTAGCACTAGGCCCAACCACACAAGTTTGTCAGAGTTGTTATTGGCACAGGTGGGGCAATGCTGTGTGGTAGGAATTTTGTCGATTTCTGCAGATTCTGTAAGTTTGCATCAAAGAAATGTAAGGAAAATGTCTGATTTCAGGAAAAATGTAAGATTTGCAGGGCATTGTGGCTAAAAAAAACTAGTGGAACCCATGCAAGTCATACCGTCCTCGATTCCCCTAGGTGTCTAATTTTAAAAAATGTACAGGTTGGCTGGGGTTCCCTAGGTGCCGGCTGAGCTAAGGAAAAAAATCTACAGCTATCCACATTGGGAAAAGAGGGTCAGTTTTCGGTGGAAAAATGTGCTGCACTGGGTCTTTCCTCACAAGTGAGGTACCATTTTCATTGGGAGACTTAGGGGAATGCCGGTTGGAAGGAATTTTGTGGCTCCCCAGAGTTTCCTCAGAGTTTTGAGATTCGCAAGGGATTATGGGTAAAAAACATGGGGAGAGCCACACAAGTCAGTCCAACCTGGATACCTTAGGTGTCTAATTTTAAAAAATGTACAGGGTGGCTAGGTTTCCCTAGGTGCCCCTGACTGGAACCCAAAATCTAGAGCTACCCACTTCAGAAAAAGAGGGTCAGTTTTTGGTGGAAAACATACATGTTGTGTTTTGACCTGGTTCCTGTAACGGGCACTAGATCTACTCATACTAGTGAGGTACCATTTTTATCAGGAGACTTGGGGAAATGCCGGGCGGAAGGAAGTTTGTGGCTCACCACGGCTTCCAGAACTTTCCATAACAGAAAGATGGAGAAAATGATTTTTTAAGCAATTTTTAAGGTTTGCAAGGGATTCTGGATAATGAGTCACACCTAGGTGTCTAGTTTTCAAACATGTAGAGGTTGGTAGGTTTCCCTAGGAGTCAGCTGAGCTAGAGCTCAAAGTCCACAGCTAGACATATTTAAACAAATGTGTCAGTTTTTAGTGGAAAACAGAGCTGTGTCCATGTAGCATTTTGGGCCGTTTCTTGACACGGGCACTAGGCCTATCCACACAAATGAGTACCACTTTTATCGGAGAACATAGAAAAGGAGAACAAATTCTATTACCAACTGTCCTTCTCTGCATTGGTGCCTTCCAAATTTAAGACAGAGTATAAAAAAAGTCATTTTGAGAAATACCCTGTAATTCACATGTCAGAACGGGTATTCACAAATTCAGAGATGTGCAAATAACCACTACTTCTAAACTCCATATCTTTTGCCCATTTTGGAAATACGTAGGTTTCCTTGATACCTTTTTTTCACTCTTCATGTGTTACCAAATGAATTACTGTTTATCAGGTATACAATGAAAAACCATTGCAAGGTGCAGCTCAGTTATTGGCTCTGGGTACCTAGGGTTCTTCATGGACCTACAAGCCCTATGTATCCTGGCAACCAGAGGAGTCCAGAGGACATAAGGAGATATTGCTTTAAAAATCTGCCTTAGTAAGAAGAAGTTACTGGAAACATAAGCACAATGGCGGTTTTTTCAACTCAATTTCAATATTTTGTTTATTTTAACTGTTACTTTCTATAGGAAATTCTTGAAGGATCTACACAATGACCCCTTGCTGAATTCAGAATTTTGTCTACATTTCAGAAATGTATAGCTTTCTTGGATCTACCATTAGTTTTACAACCATTTGTACCACTAACTGGAAGGAGACTGAAAGCACAAAAAATGGGTTTTGTCTCAGTAAAATGCCAAAACTGGGTTTAAAGATTTGGGGCCTCATTTACTAAGTTTTGGTGCAGGGCAATGCTGAAACCTTTTTGCTGCACCGCCCTGCATCAAATCAAAAGGGTAGGAATGCACCAGATCTATAAGAGCTGGCACAATCCCATCCTTGTCCCCTGCACTGGTGCACCAATATCTGGCTAGCCCCAACACAAGCACCCTTGCATCATGGTGCAAGGGTGCCTGCATTGCATGGATGATTGTTTACATGAAGGAAGGGGAACCTCCGGCACATAAACAATCAGTAATGGTGTTTTCCTCTTTCTATGTGTGCTCTAGAACGCAGCACACATAGAAAGAGTAAAACACGTGGAGAAATAATTTTATTTCTCCCTGTTGCACCACTTTAATGTCACCCTTGGGATGGCATCAGAATCTGATGCATTCCCAGCCTTGTAAATCTGGGAATGCATTTGATTCCATGGAAGTTGCATGGAAACACCCACAGCATCACCCATGGATTGCCCCTTTCACGTAGAGTTGTAAGCGAAAGGGGGACTTATTGATCATCCATGAAAAGCCACACAAGGTGGCTTTGTGTGGCCTTCTAAATATCGGTCAGCACAATGTGTCACTGGAGCGTCAAAAAATGAGACTCCAGTGTGCAGCTATGTCCTCATAGATGAGGCCCTTGATTTTCTGATTCAAGTCTGCCTGTTCCTGAAAGATTAGAAGATGGTGACTTTAGCACTGCAAACCCTTTGCTGATTGGATTTGCATGGAAAAAAGAAGACGCTTTTTAATGCAGCACTTTTTTCCTATTTTTCCCCAAAACCCCAGAATGTGGCTGTATTTTGACATATTTCTCTGTCCCCTGCAAGGGAATCCACAAAGCCTGGGTACCTTTAGAATCCCGTAGATGTCGGCAAAAAGTACGCAAATTTGGTGTAGATAGCTTACGTGGATAAAAGTTATGAGGGCCTAAGCGAACTGCCCCAAATAGCCAAATAAAGGCTTGGTACTTGGGAAGGAGGAATGTCTAGCAACAAAAGGGTTAAGCATTTATGCAGCACAAAAACAGTAATAAAGTGAATATACAACATATAAAAATCCCACACAAACTTAGGACAATAGAGAACATTGTAATAAATAACATGACAGCAAAACAAAATAAATGTTTCAAATTATTAGTGAAATCTAGTGCTTCTAACATTTAGGGCTAGGCAGGAGCAGCACTTCTAACACTACTTCCAAGAGTTTAGGACCTCAGTGCACCACCTGAATGCAGGTGCAGGGTTCATGTCTATGGACCTTTTTATGTCCCTGTAGCTCACACAAGAGCCCAAACCTGACATCCCTAGCTGGTACCAATTAAACGTTAGAACTTATTAAATGTAATAAGCTAACACAATGGGAGAGATTGGCCTTGCAGTAGTGACAAACTAACTTAGGAGTTTTTCACTATCAGGACATGAAAAAAACAAAATCACATGTCCTACTTTTTAAATACAACACACCCTGTCCTATGGGCTTTTTAGGTCCTACCTTGGGGTTCCTTATATGTACCAAGAATGAAGATTTAGACCTGGTAAAAGATTTATTTTGCCTGGTTGAATTGGCAGCGTGAAAACTGCACTACAGGCAGCAACTGCTCACCTGAGACATGTTTTAAATGACTACTTAAGTGGGTGGAGCAATGATTGTTACAGGCCCATTAGTAGTATAGCATTTAATTTACTGGCCTGCAGTACATGTAGTACCATATATTAGGGAAGTATTTAAAACATGCCAGTCAAGTGTAAGCCAATTATACCAGCACTTTAGCACTGGGTAACAGTGGCAAAGTGAACAGTCCTGATGCCTACAAAAATGAAATTAAAAAAATAGAAGCAGTAAAGGCAAAACCTGCAGGTTCACAAAACAGACACTCAGCTCTGTGCTGTGTCATTAAAGCTTATCATGATGTGGCCCCTGGTTTTGAGTGTTTCTGAGGATGCATGTGTACCAAAGATGGTTTGTGGGTAGTCCAAAACCTTTTGGAAGTAATTTTCCACCCTGAAAATGGTAATCATATGTACTCCAATCAAGGGTAGAAGAAAGGGCTGCATACACAAAATGTAGGCCCTCATTGCGACCCTGGTGGTTGGTGTTAAATAATACCGCCCACAGGCCCGCAGTAATTACTGCCAAATTATGACCATGGCGGAAAGATCTCCGATAGACAGCCAATGAACCACACCGACCGCCAGGGCAGAAACAACAGGCACCATGGCGGTAGCCGCCTACAGCCAGACGGAAGACAAAGTTCTGCCCACCATATTATGACAAGACCATCCGCCACCTTTTCCGGGGCGGTACCAACGACATCAAAAGCCTGGCGGAAACAGACCTCAGAAGGGAAAGGACTCACTATTGGAGACACAGGGAACAACCAAGCCGTCATGGAGCCCGAGCTGCATGTCTTCCCCTGGTTTTCTACGTGGTGCTCCACCACGAACACCAACGCTGGCGAAGACGACGATGGTGAGTACAGCTGCCTAGCATACAAGGGAGGGAGGGAGGAAAACGAGAGTGACAAACACACGCATGACACCCCCCCAACACCATACACACAATCAGCTGAATTACTAAAACATTTTTACTCCGTACCTTGGATAAATAATGCAAGGACAAAACAATTTTGAAAAAGTGAATGTAATGAGAGCAACACATAAAGATAAATAAGTGAGGCAAGATAATAGATATATGCATATGTACACAAAAAGGGACACAACCCAGTCCACAATGTACGTAGTCCACATGGCCACAGGCCAAAGTCCAAGGCCACACATGGCACCTGCCTCAACATGGAGTGAACACTGCAGGGGCATCAGTTGGGAAATAGGCAGGCACCTCAGAGGTACGGGGGACAGGGGGGCACCTCAGCCGGCAGATGTAACAAGACCACTGGTTCTGGAGGGGGAAACATGCCCAGTGCTAGGTCCTGGGGAGTGCAAGTCCACAGTCTCTGGAGTGAGCAACTTGCCCACTTGCTATGGAGGGGGCAACATGCCCTGTGCTTGGTCCTAGGGAGTGCAAGGCCACAGTCTCTCAGGTGGGTGTCTTGCCCACTGGTTCTGGATGGGCATTGTACCCTGTGCTCTTGATCTTGGGGAGTCTGGGTAGGTAGGTGTCTTACCCACTGGTTCTGGAGGGGGCATTGTGCCCTGTCCTCTTGATCCTGGGGAGCCTGGGGTAAGTGGGAATCCTACCTACTGGTTCTGGAGGGGGCCTCGTGCCCTGTGCTCATGATCCTGGGTAGTATAAGGTCACAGTCTCTCAGGTGGGTGTCATATGCACTGGATTTGCAGGGGGCAGGCCGCACAGCAGCCCACGGAGGCAGGATTACATACCGTCTGCCAGCGGTGACGGCTGCTCACTGGAGGTGGTGGTGCTGCTGCTGGTGGGGGGACGCTCCTGCCCATCCCCTGCAAACTTGGACGCCTGCTGACTGGAGGTGGTGGTGCTGCTGCTGGTGGGGGAGGTTCCTACCCATCCCCTGGAAGCTCGAGCGGCTGATCACTGGAGGTGGTGGTGCTGCTGCTGGTGGGGGGAGGCTCCTGTCAATCCCCTGCAACCTCTAACGGCTGCACAACCATGGTTGGTGGTGGGGGCTCCGTCACAGTTCCTGCCCCAGGCCCCTTGCTCTTCCTCCCTGCCGGTGCTGACTCCCTGCTCTTCCTGGCAGCTGAAAAGACAAAAGTGGTACAATAGTAGGGACAGATCAAATTACTCACAATGAACTTCTAAATTGATCATTGGCAATGTATTTTAATTACAACAAAGTAATTCTCTGCGTTTTTAGGACATAAAACCCAAGCGACAGACAAACAATATATGTTTACTATCCAAAATAGATTTATATCACAATTATTTACAGAAACATCTATAAAAATATACACACATATACAGATACGGTCTCCACAATTATTTGGAAATGTGGTTGTCAAAATGTATTGAAACTGTCATCCACATAAAAGAGATGGTTGCCAATGTTATTACATTGAATATTTCTGATTTCCTTGAGCACTTATTACGGGAAAGATGTGAGCTCTAATCCAAGTCCATACGTTAACTATTTTTATTGCAACCTCCTTGTATAAAGGTCAACACGTTTCGGCCCTTTTACATACGGGCCTCTTCAGAGCTCATGGAGAGATAAAGACCTAACCATCATGCTTACAACAGGCTATAGATCGTCTTACATTATAAGGGTTTCCAAACTTGCAGCCTCAATATATTTCTATCATAATAAAAGATCTGTATAGCGTCCGGCAAAACAGCTCTTCTTACTGCGTTTCCTTTACTGTTGCTTCCTGGCAGCTGGGGAAGGCTCCTTTGTCTTCCTGGCAGCTGGGGCAGGCTCCTTTCCCTTCTTAGCAGCAGCTGGGGCAGGCTCCTTTCCCTTCTTAGCGGAGGCTGGGGCAGGCTCCTTTGTCTTCCTGGCAGCAGCTTGGGCAGATTCCTTGCTCTTTCTGGCAGCTGGGGCAGGCTCCTTTCCCTTGAGACTGCCTGGTGCAGGACATGTGCCCTGGATCCTTTTCCACGACGAGTGGGTGTGGTGACGACTGGGCCCGTGGACTGGGTGGCTGAGGTGCTTGGCTGGGTTCTTCCCACCCTGGCCAGACGTGCAGGATGGAGGGAGGGGTAGGGAAGAGGTTAATGGTGGATAGGAACAGTTTTTTACAGACATTGGGGCGGGAAGAGGGAGAAGGTTTGGGAGTGGAGGAGGAGGAAGTGGTTGTTGGAGGTGTCTGTCTGCTGAGTTTGGGTGCAGGTGCATGGGATGGATGCTGTTGTGAGGTGGATGGCTCTTGGGTGTCTGAGTGCTTGCATTTGTGTACCTTAGGAGGGGGGGACAGACACAGTGGGAGAGGACACAGGGGACGTGTGCATGGCTGTTGTGGAGGTGTCTGCCAGTCAGGTGTGTGTTCTGCTTGGTGTGGTGGTGATGCTGGGAGAGGATGATGATGGCCATTTTGGGGGTGGGGGCAGGCCCTGGATATTTGCTGCGTCACTGGTGAAATTTGGACATACTAGACAATTCACACTTACCCATTACAAGTTAACAGCATGCAAAGTTCTGTTGTAGCCCCATTGTTCAGTTTGTGACTGGCTCCTCAATCTTTTGCCCCATATATTGCTACCGCTGCGGATGAATAGGAGATGGAGACATACCCCCGTGTACAGACCCCTGGTGGACTTGGCAACAATGGAGGACAGGCAAATCATCCTCACCTATGGACTTGACAGGACCACAATCACAGAGCTGTGTGCCCAATTGGAGCCTGACCTGGTATCTGCTCTCCGTCACCCTACTGGGATCCCCCCTCTTGTGCAAGTTCTATCAATGCTCCATTTCCTGGCAGCTGGTTCTTTCCAAGTGACAGTGGGCTTGGCAGCAGGAATGTCACAGCCAATGTTCTCAATAGTGCTGACCAGAGTGTTGTCTGCCTTGATTAAACACATGTGCTACTACATTGTATTTCCCCAGGTTGAAGATTTGGCCACTGTGAAGGCTGAGTTCTATGCAATGGGACATATCCCCAACATAATTGGGGCGATTGATGGAACACATATTGCATTTGTTCCCCCCGTCAAAATGTACAGGTCTTCAGAAATCGTAAGAGTTTCCACTCTATGAATGTACAGATGGTGTGCTTGGTGGACCAGTACATCTCCCATGTCAATGTTAGTATCCACGGTCAGTACATGATGCCTTTGTCCTGAGGAATAGCAGCATCCCAAATGTGATGGTCCAACTACAGAGGCACAGAGTTTGGCTAATATGTGAGCCCTGGTCATCACCCAGTATATGTTGGTGTATGGGTATGGTGTGGACCATATGGGATAGTATGTTGCTAAATGTTGTCCCTCAATATTACAAGCGACTCTGGTTACCCCAACCTATCATGGCTGCTGACCCCTGTGAGGAATGCCAGGACAAAGGCAGAAGAACATTATAATGAGGCACATGGGTGAACAAGAAGGATAATAGAAAGGACCTTTGACCTCCTGAAGGCCAGGGTCAGGTGCATCCATCTAACAGGTGGATCCCTGTGCTACTCACCCAAGAAGGTCTGCCAGATAATAGTGGCATACTGCATGTTGCACAACCTTGCCCTGAGACACCATATGCCTTTTCTGCAGCAAGAGGAGGCTGGAGATGCCCGTGTGGCAGCAGTGGACCCTGTGGTCAGTGAGGATGAGGAGGCAGAGGATGAGGATGAGTACAACAGAACATCAGTCATCAGACAATACTTCCAATGACACACAGGTAAGACAAAGTTACTTCACATTTCAATGACATTTTTGAAATCTCTGTGGCACTGGCATGCTGTTATTTCCCACTTCTATGCCCACTTACTGTACCCTTTGGCAATTCATTTTACAGATGTTGGTGACATCACATATGCACCTGGTGTGATCACTGCAGCCAGCTACAGGTCATTAACCTATGCTCATTTTCTGTACAGTTGAATTGCAATGTTTGTACCTGTTTTAATGAATACATACTTCATAATTCATTTTTTTCAAGGATGTTTATTGAAGTGCCAAAATATTGAGGGGCAAGTTCAATGGGATGGGGTGATGATGGAGGAAAGTCCAAGGTATTGTTCCAGTCTATTTGTAGCACAAGTGCATTGTCCAAGGGGACATAGGAAGGGGAGCAATGGCAGTTCAAGGTGTACAGGGTGGGACACAGGGATGACAATCAGGAGAGTCTCATTTCCTGGCGGTGGTCTTGGCAAGTGTGTCTGGCTTCTTTCTGGATCACAGGGAATGTTTCTTGGGTGGTTCACCTTATGCAGGGGGAGGGGAGCTGGTGGCCTGTTTGTCCTGTGGTGGGGCCTCCTGGTCACTAGCGGCAGCGTATGTGGGAGGCTCTTCAGATGTCTGGCTAGTGGCAGGGTCCCGCTGTTGTGTGACTGCCTCCCTCATAATGTTGGCCATGTCTGCCAGCACCCCTGCTATGGAGACCAGGGTGGTGGCAATGGCCTGAAAGTCCTCCCTGATCCCCTGGTACTGTCCCACCTGCAGCCGCCTGTTCTCCTGCACATTGTCCAGGATCTGGCCCATCGTGTCCTGGGAATGTTGATATGCTCCCAGGATCTCTGCAAGTGCCTCCTGGAGAGTTGTTTCCCTGGGCCCATCCTCCCTCTAGCACACAGCAGTCCTCCCAGTATCCCTGGTGGCCTGTGCCTCTGTCCCCTGAACCGTGTGCCCACTGCCACTGACCCCAGGTCCCTGATTGTCTTGTGTGTGAGGTGTGGCCTGGGGTCCCCTGTAGAGGTGGATACACTGCTGATTGACATGTCCTGGGAACAGAGGTATGGGTATGCTGGGTGGGTGCTGTGGTGGTGTTTCCTGATGGGGGAGGCTCTGTGGTCTTCTGTGACCGGGCCTGGGTAACCGGCTGTCCAGAGGTCCCTGATGGGCCAGGTTGGTCATCTAGATCCAGAAGACCAGAGTTGCTGTCTTCACTGTGGGCCTCTTCTGATGGGGGACTGGATATTGCTGGCACCTGCTCTCTGCTGACATTAGCTAGGGTACCTGTGGGGATGTAAATAATGTGATATTGTTTCTGTGTCTGGCATATTGTGCATCCGTGGCTTGCCCTCTTTGGTTGTATTGGCAGCTTTCACTTGTGTGAGTTGGCATATGGTGGGATAGCTGATTCTCTCTAGTGTGCATGCTTTAGTGAGTGGTGTCCATGCAGGGCTGTGAGTGGTGTCCATGCATTTGTATGGCATGCATGGATTGGCATTGGGATGAGTGAGATGTGATGGGGGGGTATGTGGGATGTGCTGGAGTGATTGGAGTGAGGGTGAGGGTGGGTGTATGTGTTGGCATGCAGGTAGGGGGTAGTAGTAGTAGTAGAGAGTTGACTTACCAGGGTCCAGTCCTCCTCCTACTCCGGCCAGGCCCTCTGGATGCATGATTGCCAAGACTTGCTTGTCCCATGCTGTTAGTTGTGGGGTAGGAGGTAGGGGTCCACCGCCAGTCTTCTGTACAGCGAGTTGGTGTCTTGCTGCAATGGAACGTACCTTCCCCCGTAGGTCGTTCCACCTCTTCCTGATGTCATCCGTAGTTCTTGGGTGCTGTCCCATGGCGTTGACCCTGTCCACGATTCTCCACCATAGCTCCATCTTCCTAGCTATTGATATCTACTGCACCTGTGCTCCAAATAGCTGAGGCTCTACCCTGATGATTTCCTCCACCATGACCCTTAGCTCCTCCTCTGTGAATCAGGGGTGTCTTTGTGGTGCCATGGGTGTTGTGTGAGGTGTGTAGTTGAGGGTGTGTAGGGTAATGTGTTGGGGTGTGTGATGTGGGGTGCGTGGGTGGTGTATAGGTGTAAATGGTGTGTGGCTCTGGTTTTGTCTGTGGTCTTGGTGTCTGTCTCGTGCCAATGGTTTGTAGTCGTAAAGGGTTGTGGGTAATGTGGTTGTGTGTTTTATAGTGTGTTGGGGTGTGGGTGTGGTGTTTGTATGGGTGTCAGGTGTGTGTTATTTAAATTGACCAATGTAATGTTGTTTTGTATGTGGGTGTCCATTGTGAGCACAGCGGTATGGACCGCCAATGGTTTACCGCCACTGAATATCCATTGTGGTGATTCGTGTGTCATAATGTGATGGGTGTTGTTCTGTTGGCGTAACGGTGTGGGTTTTGATACCACCACTTTATCACTGACCTTTGGTGTGGCAGAATTTTGTATGTGGCTGAATATTGACAGATTGGTGTATGTGTGTCAAAATATGGTGAACGGATATCTGCCGCCGTGGCGGTAAGTTGGCGGCAGTCAGTGTGGCAGTAAGTGAGATTTACCTTAATGTCATAATGAGGGCCTTAATCTGCAAAAAGAGGTTGCAGACTGCTAACCAAATTTTTACCAATCAAATCTGATTTAGTGAATCCACTATGTTCCAGTAGGCTAGTTTACAAAATTCTTATTCATAATTATGGCCCCTATTTTTTAGCATTCACAAAGGGAAAAATGTCCTAAAGGTATCTCTTCTCTTTTGCAAATACGTTTTGTAACTGGATTACTGTTGCAAAACATTGATTCATCCCATACTTATTAGGCATTTGAAGGAGATGTCTACAACAATCCCTTCCAACTAGTGAGTGGCATGAGGATGCAATCCTATTTTAGTCGCAGGTAAAAGTATAACGACTCCTACAATGGGATTCCTACATAGGAAAAACCTACTTTGTGGTGGAAAACTCCAAATTGGAGTGCTTGAAACCATTACATAGGTTCCTACATTATGCTTTAAGTCCCTTTCTGGAGATGTAGAAGATGGTGGACAAGAGGTTTCTACTACAGCAAGAAAAAAAAAAACATTTGGGAAACCAAAAAAAGTTTCCTAGTGCCAACAACATGATACTTTGCATTTGTACACTCACAAATGGACCCTTGTTGCATTTCCAATTGCCTTCTTGAGGTACTCTTAGAATTATTTATGAATTGCAAAGAATTAAGAAATGTACTCAAACTCTAGGCCTAATTTAGTTAATTTTCAAATGTATTTGTGAGTCACAACCATAGGACCTGATTGATAAAGATTAATTCTGTAATTAAAAGTAAACTACTGCTGAGTTACCTATGATGTACTTCATAAAGTATAGGAGTAAGCATGCAGGCAAAAAGGCTTGTGTATCAGAACCTTAGAACATTCCATAAACTCTATATACAAGAGACTGCATCATCTGATTCAATTTTAATTATGTTGCCTCAAGATCTAATCTATATTCAACTAATCTATATATGTGGGCTTTTTGTAGACTATACTCATCAAATGTAACTGCCTCACAACACTTGCTCACTTATTGTGAAGGACTAGGTGACATTAATGAAAATTAGAGCAACGTGGTTTGGTATGACTTTGCAAGGTGTATGATATTCTAACAGCATATGGGAGATAGTCATTGACATCAAGCAATATGGGAGTTTTGGTCAATGCAAGATGAAATTCACTTTCTTGGCCATGAAGATAACCCATGCTCTAAATGTATTTCTTAATTTTCTTCATATTCCTGTTCTTACGATCTACAGATCACTTTGTTTTTATTATTCCCATGTTGTGTGCCAAGGTTAATAATTTCAACTATGTTTCATATGGCATTCCTCTAAATAGTATTGCAATGTTTGAAGAGCTCAATAAAGACTAAAATACATTAAATTCAGATACTGTACCCTGTTTTTTACCAAACACACATATTAGAGTAGTGGATTACACAAAATAAGATTGTTTATACAATTAGACAGTATACACCTTTTCACCTACTGCTACACCTGCCATCACTAATCTGCTAGATTTGTGTAAAACGTCATAAAACACAGAATAAGTTTTGTTGTACAAGAGGAAGGAAGAAGAGACATGTGAAAATTATGGCAACGCACACCATTCAACTTGCCATTCTTTGGACATGTCTGATTATGACCCCAACAAAATACACCCTGGCAGCAACCCATCCACTTGAGGTCATCTGAAAAATACCCAACAGTATAACTATTAGTCCAAAAGCATCAGGTCTCTTGGGATCAGTAGATATCACTGTTCTCTGTTTTCCTTTACCCTTTATGGTTATTGGTAGGAATTAATTCCTTCTATCACTTAGACAATTTCACTGTTGTTCAATCACCTCCCATGCCTTCAGGAGCCATATTGCCATTGGTGAGGTCAACAACAACTTCCATATTCTTTTCCATCACCAAGATTGCTGATAAAAGGAATTGATGGACATTTCTTAGGCTATATCCCTCTGATGCCCAGTATGACAAGCCTGGGATCACTTTGTACATTAAAGTCAAAATTATCTCTAGTGGCTGCCTCAAAACCCCTTTCGAGAAATATGTAACTTGGAATATTTTATCAACAATGAAGGGAGGAGTCCATCTTCTCTCAGCATCTCCGGAGTCTCCAGTACAAGCCATACATATTTTGGTACATTTTTTAAAGTTCTTACAGAATAAATAAGAGATATTGCTATGCTGAATTGTCTAGCCACATTTTAAAATGTCATGCCATAACCTCTTTCATCCCGTCAGCTGGATCCATTGAGTGTAATAGTTTACTATTTTTCAGTATTCACAAACAAGCAGTTTAATAGCAACTTTACAACTGAAGAGACTCCACAGTATGGGGGAGGAACTCCACACATGAAAAGATATGCCTGTCCTATCTTTTTGTGTGCAGAGTTCTCCGCCCCAACTGCAGACTCTCTACAACCATACAGTTACTATTAAATTGCTTGTTTGAGAATACCAAAAAAGAGTAAACTTATACAATAGTGTAAGTTTATTTGTAAACCAGGTTCATAGACTATGCCTTGACAAGATATTGATGTATCTGCAGCACTTCCCCCCGTTGATTGTCAGTTTGATGGTCAGACATAAGAACATTTTAGCAAACTCATTTTTCCACCTGGGTGTAGTTCTGGCACAGTTTTGTAGTGTGACACCATCAGCTTCACTTGTTGTATTTTTCAATGTAACAATGACCACATATGCATGTTAATGTTATATGAATAAATGTTGTGTATGTTATTGTTTCTCTTATAGAAAAGAGCTGAGACCAGCTACAAGTGAGTATCTTTGCATGCATTTCTTCAGTTTTGTTTGTCTATGTATGTGTTGACTGCACACTAAGGGTATTGAAATAGACAAATAGGGATCATTATAATCCCGATAAAAACGTCTTGACCCTTAGCACCAATTAAGAAGGTTGCACTATGCCAACTAAAAATTAGGATGGTGGAATACTAATTCCCCCTTCCCAACCCTTTACTTCTAATATTGTCTGAAAAAAACAAAGACAATAAATGATTGATGGGTATTTCACGATAATTTTACGTCTATTAATATAGTTACCACAGAGCACCTTCACAAAATATAAAGTTATTAACGGCCTATCTTAACAGGATTTATATTAGGATGTAGACAAGCCTGATGATGAAGCATACCACAAGTGTGGCTGAGGGCCCTTGGTTTTGACTTGCACATACCTTCATAAGAAGCCTCACCCTGGGGCTCTAAATACCTAGCTATACTTTGCATTGATCAAGTTATATCAGGATTATACATTATTGGAGTAACTATACCATGACTCATTAAACATTTAAATAAATCAGTCATCAAAACATTTACTACAGACACAAGGATCTTGTAAATGTCTCCCAAGAAGCCATCAGTCGTTTTGTAGGCTGGGGTGTTCGGCCAAATACACTATTGCTGTAAAGGACTATTTCTCCCTTGGCAGGAGTTAGAATTTGTTAATCAAGTTACCACTCAATTTGCCACAGTTCATAGAAGTTATTTTCAGGCAGGGACTATGAGAAATGTTGGTTATAGAAAATGAGGTAAAGTTGGTTTTGAAGGAGATAAAGGCATTCTTGAGTGAGAGAATAATTGAGAACATTAAAATCTCCCTTTATTACCTCCAGGGAAATTGGTTTGCCGAAGGAGCAGACTTCTGTAGGGGGGACCATAACTAGCTCTTTGTGAAGCTGTAGTTTGGAGAGCTTCCATCAAGAAACTACTGTTGCATACCATACCACTTCAGTGATGGATGTGGGTAAAAGTCCATATGAAGATAAAACCATGAACTTTGTTGAGGGTAAGATAAGGGGTAAGATGAAGAGGATAGTTACAGTAAAGGTATTTAGGATGAACCACAGGTGCAGTACCAGGTGGGAGATTGGGTGAGAGTGAAGAGAGGAAGGATTGTAGGAAATGAGTGATTGTATTTCTCTGAACCATGCTCTGGGTCGCAAGGCTAGCTAAAACACATTACTATTGAGTGTCTCATGATTCTGGTGAGGTGCCTGGAACCATGGGGGGAAAGGTATGATGTTGGGGTCAAGGTTGCCACTTGTGAGTTAGTTAATTTAGAATTAAAAGTACTTCTAAAGTCTCAAACTACCTTATTTTTGCATATGTCACCCTAGGGTCCGCCCTAGGTGACCCAAGGGTTGGGTGCAGTGTAACTATAAGCAGGGATCTTATAAAAGATGTTTTATAATCCCTGGTGAGGGAAAACAGCTACATTAGTGTTTTCCCCATTGTAGTCAATGGTCTCTTTAGGCTAACATTGGGAGACATTATTTTAAAACAATAAAGTCCTATTTCCAATACGGATGGGACAAATATAGCACGTTTGCTACCAAATTAATGTTATAATAAATGCAACAACTTCCCAATGCTGAATGTAAAAAAACTAGCAAAGGGAAAGAGTTTTAGAACTGTTTCTGAAAGTTACCAAATTCCACCCTGTAGTGCCCTTTCCTGATTGGTCAGCCTGTGGCAGCGTTAGCCTATCTACCTTAATGAGGTGTAAAGTGGCCTGGGCTGAGACAAAGGAAGCATCTGGTGGGCATAGAACTGTTGCAGCAGATGGCAGAACAGGATGAGGGAAGAGTAGCCAAACTGGTGTTCAAAGGAAGGAAAGCCACTTGGGACAGAAACTGGACCTCCCCCATTTCCTGCTGGAAGGGGTGTGTTAAGAGGGACTAGGTCATGCCAGTGGGTGCACTTAGCCAGATATAACCTCTAAGGATGGACTTTTGCCATCTTGGATTTTCACAGAATGTTCCTTTCTGGGATTTATTTTTGCCACACTTCACAGGAAGTGGTCATCCCAGAGGGTGGTGGACTGCACCCCTTTGGACAGGAACACCCCCTGCTTCCCAATGGAAGGCAAGGATAAGCATGGCAGAGCTGCCCCACAATTCAGATCCCTGATGGACGAAGATACTGGAGAAACAGGACTGTCTGACTAGACCCCTGACCTGTACCTGGGCTGCACCAGCTGTGCACTTTGGGCTTCAACAAGAAAAAGACTTTGCCTTGCTTCTTCAACTCCAGGAGTGGACCTCTGTAAGCTACAGGTCTGGTTACAAAGAAACTGACCAGAGTCCCCTGCATCAAGTCCTGCAAGAGGAGCCCAGATGACAAGTTTCCAGTGGCCATTTGAGGGTTCTGGCTATGTGCATTCTGGGAACTGTAGTGCTAACTTCCAAGGAGCAACTCAGAGCTTCTGGAACCTTGGATCAAGTTTGTGGACACTTCAAGAACCCAAAAAGGACTTCGGAAAGAACATCCAGAAGTTTGGAGTTTGGAGCAACCTTGAAAAAAAAGCTCCATAAGTGGATCGACCTGACATAGAGAGTCAAGCCGGCTACCTTCAACCGTGAACTGGCCTTAATATTAGGTTCATCCTGCTGAAAGCTTCAGAGCTCTAGAATTCCAGGATTTGACTTAGGGCTCACGGAAAGGCAATCTGATGATGTTGCAACAAAATCCGCTTGCTTAGGAGGACCATACGACGTTGAGAAAGAAAAGCTCAAGGAAAGTTTCCAAGTGTGAAGGTAAAAATTTGACCAAAGCCTCCCGCTCAGTGTATTCAAGCAGGGCTCCATCGGGGTGGGCCCCAACTTTTGACTTTTCCCCTGTCGAGTGTGGCCAGATGTCCCCAGTTGACGATTTTGTTTTTTAGGCACTAGAAAGCAGTTTTTTAAATATAATCTTTAACAATTCATATCTCTGGTTTCATACATTGGATTTGTGTTTTGGTGTCATTTTAAAGATAAAAATATGTTCTATTGCTATAAATTGGTATTTTTTATTGTGTGTTGTATTTTACTTATTTCCTGGTTTGTTGATAACAGATGCTTCACACCTGTCTCCTAAATTAAGCCTAGCTGTTCGTGGGTCAAGCTACCAAGGGTTGAGCAAGGATTGATTTACTGAGACCTTTACTTGACCGAGTGGGGATTTGTGGCCTATTGCTCAATGTAGGTACCTACCTGCCCTTACCAATAATCCACTTTCCAACATTCTTGGTGGTGGTACTTGTGTTTGATATCACAATACATTGTTAAGTGAAGCAAATTTAAAATCCTCTAAATTGTCCTAGTGCAGAAAATGTTTTTGATTTTTTTTACTTTGGTCAATTTTCAAATAATTGATTTTTGTGATTTTTCTAAATTCCTGATTCAATTTTTGCAAAGTTTTTTTCCTAAGTGACACAGAACCTAGGGATACCATGGAGCTTGATCTGGCTACACTACCCACACTCACTGTTGTCCAGCTTTGGGGGTTGTATACTGAAAGGGGTTGGCACCAGCCACTAACACTTAGAAGGCTGAGCTGGTAAGTCCCTTAGAGCCTGGGCAGAAGAGGATCCAGTGGGAGAGGAGAGGGAAGATGCACGCTTCCACCTCTCAGGGGAGGGAGAACTTCTGCACCTCAGAGATGTTGAGGAAGATGTGTCATCCCTCCACACAGTATCCAAAGCCTGCCTAGAGCTAGTTGGACGAGAGGGCTCACCTCAGAGGGAGAAAACCTGTCCCTCAGGAAAAGAGATCTGGAAGCCCAGCTGGCCTATATAGCTCTAGAGGCAGAGAAGTTAGTCAGAGAAAGGAAGAAGTGGGCAAGAGAAGAACAGAGAGATAGTGGCAGTAAAATAGAATTTGAGGTGTCCAGGGGTGGTGGGTTTTGCCCCAGACTACCCAAGGGGATTGTCCCTAACTATCAAGAGGGGGGTGACATTGACAAGTGGTGAAAGCCTTTGAGAGGGCTCTCAGGGTGAGGAAAGTTAGACCTGACTACTGGGGTTCACTGTTATGGGAACTGATTCCAATGTCTGGGAGGGATAGACTCCTGACCCTAGGGGATGATGAGACAGAGTCCTATCCCATTATGAAGAGATTCCTCATCCAGAAGTGGGGGCTCACCCGAGAGCAGTACAAGATAAGGTTTAGGGTTACCTAGAAGGTCAGTACCCAGTCCTGGGTTGACTTTGTGGACAACTTAGTTAAGGCACTAGCGGGATGGATACAGGGTTACAAGATAAGCACCTATGAGGGGCTGTACAGTTTAATCATGAAAGAGCACCTTCTGACTAATTGTGTCTCAGAGAAGTTACACCAGTATCTGGTAGATTTTAAGTTGTCCAAACCCAGGGACCTGGGGCAGGCAACTGATGAGAGGGTAAGAACTAGTTTCCCCAAAACTCCCAGAGGTAATCAGAAGAAAGGAGGACAGTGTCCCTCCCAGGGAAAAGAAGATAAATAAATCCAACAAGTCCTAGCAAGAGTTCCCAAAACCTGCACAGGGAGGTGGAGCCCCAAACTGTGCCACTTCCAAGGGGAGGGGCTATCAGAGGAAAGATTTTGACCCTGTTAAGGCAGGGAAGTTCCAGGCACTTGCAAAGGCAGTGATGTGCTTTAACTATCACCTGCCAGGACATAAGAGAGGAGATGCTGTCTGCTCCAAGAAGCCCCATATGGGGGAGTAGTCCCATGGGATTACTAGTATAGGTGTGGGTGGAAGTTGGCCCAGGGATGCGGTCAGGATATACAGAGGTCAATCAATCAAACAATTTATAAAGCGCGCTACTCACCCGTTAGGGTCTCAAGGCGTTGGGGGGGGGTCGAATAGCCTTGTCTTGAGGTGTTTTCTGAAGGCCAGGAGGTCTTGGGTCTGGCGTAGTTGGAGCGGTAGGGAGTTCCAGGTCTTGGCAGGGAGGTAAGAGAAGGATCTTCCTCCGGTGGTGGTGCGGTGAATGCGGGGGACGGAGGCGAGGGCGAGGCTGGCGGAGCGGAGCTGGAGGGCGGGGGTGTGGAATGTGAGTCTGTCGTTGAGGTAGGCCGGACCTGTGTTGTGGAGGGCTTTGTGTGTGTGGGTGAGTAGTTTGAAGGTGATCCTCTTCGATACGGGTAGCCAGTGTAGCTCTCTGAGATGGGCTGAGATGTGGTTGCGGCATGGGACGTCAAGGATGAGTCGGGCGGAGGCGTTCTGGATACGTTGCATTTTCTTTTGTAGTTTGGCCGTGGTTCCTGCATGGAGCACGTTGCCGAAGCCCAGTCGGCTGCTGGCTAGGGTGTGGGTGACTGTTTTTCTGGTTTCAACAGAAATCCACTTGAATATCTTGCGGAGCATGCAGAGGGTGTTATAGCAGGAAGAGGAGACTGCGTTGACCTGTTGAGACATGCTGAGTCAAGGATGATTCCCAGGTTCCTTACTTGGGTGGTGGGTGTGGGGGCAGCTCCGAGGGAGGTAGGCCACCAGGAGTCGTTCCAGGCGGAGAGGTTGCTGCCGAGGATGAGGACCTCAGTTTTGTCTGTGTTTAGCTTGAGGCGGCTTGATTCCATCCAGTCGGCGATAGCGTGAAGTTCCTTGTGGAGGTTGTTTCTTGCTGTTGTGGGGTCTTTCGTGAGGGAGATGATCAGCTGGGTGTCGTCTGCGTAGGATACTATGTTGATGTTGTGGGATCGAGCGATGTTGGCGAGGGGAGCCATGTAAATGTTAAAAAGTGTTGGGCTGAGGGAGGATCCTTGAGCGACCCCACAGACGATTTTGGAGGATTCGGACAGGTAGGGCGGAAGGCGGACTCTCTGGGTTCTGTCGGAGGGGAAAGAGGAGATCCAGTCGAGGGCCTTGCCGCGGATCCCGGTGTTGTGGAGGTGTGTTCGAAGGGTGTGGTGACAGATGGTGTAGAAAGCGGCGGAAAGGTCCAAGAGGATGAGCATTGCGGTTTCGCCTTTGTCGAGCATGGTCCTGATGTCATCTGTGGCAGCAATGAGTGCGGTCTCCGTGCTGTGGTTCTTGCGAAATCCGGATTGGGAGGTATCGAGCGCTTTGCTGTCTTCCAGGTAGCGGGACAGTTGGCTGTTCACGATTTTTTCGATGACCTTCACTGGGACGGGGAGGAGGGAGATAGGTCAGTAGTTAATGGGGTTCTCTGGACCTGCTTTGGGTTTCTTCAACAGGGCGTTGACGTCAGCGTGTTTCCATCTCTCCGGGAAAGTGGCTGTCTCGAAGGAGCTGTTGATGATTGCGCAGAGGTGGGGTGCGATGAAGTTGCTGGCTTTGTTGAAGATCTGGTGCGGGCAGGGATCCGAGGGGGAGCCGGAGTGGATGGAGGCCATGGTGTTGATGGTGTCTTCATTGTTGACCTGTGTCCAGGAGCATAGAGGGTTGGTGTTGTTTGATGCGTCGGGTTCTTGGTTGTTTGTGGTTGGCTGGGATTCGAAGCTGTTGTGGATGTCTTCGATCTTTCGACGGAAGTAAGTGGCGAGGGAGTTGCAGAGTTCCTGTGATGGCGAGGGTTCGTGGGAGCAGGTCCTGGGGTTGGAGAGTTCTTTGATGATGCCGAAGAGCTCTTTGTTGTTGTGGACGTTGGTGTCTATTCAGCTTTTGTAGTAGGTTCTTTTGGTAGTGTGGATCAGCTGGTGATGATTGCGGATGGCAGTCTTGAGGGCGGTGTGGTTGGATTCAGTGGGTGCAAGGTGCCAGGTCTTCTCCATTCTTCGACATTCCCGTTTGGAGGCCTGCAGGTCGGGGTGAACCAGCTGGCCTTGGGCCTGTGGTGGGAGTCTGAGGGTTGTTTGAGTGGTGCAAGGGTGTTGGCGCAGTCTTCTAGCCATTTGTGCAGGTAGGTGGCGGCTGTGCTGGGGTCCCGGGTCCTGGGAGGGGGTGTCTGGGTGAGGGTGGAGATCATCTGTTCTGTTGAGATTCTGTTCCAGTAATGGCGGGGGGTTTCGTGGTGAGGTGAGGTGAGTGACCGGCTTCTGAAAGGAGAAATGGATGCAGCAATGGTCAGTCCGTAGGAGTTCGGTGGTGTGGCTGAAGGAGACGTGGTTGCTGGCTGAGAAGATGGGGTCGAGTGTGTGTCCTGTGGTGTGGGTGGGTGACGTGACGAGTTGCTTGAGGCAGAGGTTGGCGAGGTTGTCGATTAGGTTGGTGGTGTTGATATCGTTGTTGTTTTCTAGGTGGAAATTCAGGTCGCTGAGGAGGATGTAGTCCGTTGAGGTGAGAGCTTGGAAGCTGATGGTGTCAGCGATGTCGTCGCAGAACTGTGGTCTGGGGCCTGGGGGCCTATAGACCAGTGTTCCTCTAAGGGTGGTGTTGGCGTTGATGTGGATTTTGAAATGGAGGTGCTCGGCAGATTTGATGGTGTCGTGGAGCTGGTGGAGACTCTTATGGTGTTTTTGTGGACTATGGCGATTCCTCCTCCAGGTTTGTTGCTGCGGTCTCTTCTGGTGATCTTGTAGTTTTCTGGTATGGCTATGGCTATATCTGGTTCCGAGGCCAGTCAAATTAGTGTCTGCTGGAGGAGTGGATGTTACATCCCTGGCTGTCTTACCTCCAAGCATCGAGAAGTACAGGTAGATACCTAAAGCCAATGGGACTGAGGTAGAGGCACTGAGAGATACAGGAGCCAATGTGACTACGGTCAAAGAGAAATTGATTTCTTCAGAGCAGGTCTTCCTTGATGTATTCCATCCACCAGGTAACTTATGCAGACACCAGAACCAAACTCCATCCCATGGCTATAGTGAGCTTGGAATGGGGAGGTGTGTCTGTCAGAAGATGTGACTGGCCCAAAGAAGTTATCTGTGGCTTCTGTCCTCCCAGTGGAGTGTCTTCTAAGAAATGATCCTGAAGCATCTGAGTGGTCTGAGGTGGAGAGAGGGGTCCATGCATAGAAACCGGACCTCCCTGAATGAGTGTGTACTATGATCAGGCCACAGGCTGCACAACCTGGAAGTGCTGGACACTTGGACACTGTAACAATGGGACAAGCCTCCAGAAGCAAGAGAAAGGGCACAGGGTCTGGCTTACCAGCCTAAGTAACTACAGAGGTGCAAGAGGAATCCAATCCTGAAGCGGAGGATCTGACCTCTGAGGGAGGGACCCTAACCATGCAAACTCTGCCTGACTTGGCAGAATTGCAAGGGGCGGGCAGCCCTACCAGAGAAGAGTTGTGCGAGGGACAGAGAGAGTGTCCCACTCTTGAGGGCCTGAGGCAGACTGTCAACAGGCAAGAACAGGGTGATGCCAGTGGATCTCACAGGGTTTACTAGGAGGATGGAGTCTGCTATACTGAAGCCAGGGACACCAAATCAGGGGCAACCAGAAGAGTGGTGGTCCCCCAAAAGTACAGGGAATCCCTCCTCACTTTAAGTCATGACATTCCCTTGGCAGGACTAAATACACAAGCATTGGGTGTTTTACAGGTATCCAGCGCTCACAGATAATACACCATCAGTACATAGCGAGAACTCCTCTATCTGAGAAAACAGAGCACCTAAATGGGAAGACACACCCCTCGTCCCCTGTAACAATCCGAGGATTGATTTGAAACAAATACACTTTTTAGGGCACACGCCGCTTTCATAAAAAGTCATTGGACAGTTTATGTCTTCTCAAAGAAGTTTTTATTCTCAGCAAGTTCCATTCCTTTTCGTGGTCATCAGGTACTGCAACATCTCTGTGTCAAATTACAGTAAATTTTGCACCAATCATAGGTTGTAGTCAGTTTTCAGCCAACACGTGTTTCGTCAAACTGGATTAACCCTTTGACTTTGTCAAGCCTGAAAATAATACACATAGACCTCTGTTCGTAAAGAATTCAACAACAACATCTGTTGTGCCACCACCAAAATCTCACCCTGTGGAATAAAGCGTGGAAACCAAATGGGATGAAAACATTCAGGCACCCAATTGTTGAGTTATTGTAGTGCAAAAATACAAGCATACGCATTCATCATATTGGTAATATTCGTGCATCCAAAATAGAAAATAGAAAATCATGTAGCTTCACTAGAATAATTGTGTCAGTGAAATCCAATAATCGTTACAGATTCCATTGCTGATTATATTCAAGGCCGCAAAAGGATAAATCCATTCCCACACAAGCAAGTGGAGCCCAAAAGGGCTCATGCTCAAGCACATGGAGAAATATCCATCAAACCTAACATTTCATTATCTGCTACTTCGTTAAATGCTTATGTCAATCACCAGGCCAAATTTCACTGCGATTTCAAAGGCCTCCCACCATCTACTGTATTAATCGGGACCTAAATAAAAACCTGTGGAATTAGTTACCAACTGAGTCAATGTATCACCAATCAGTCTCAAGACATTCATATACCAAAAGCTAATACCATTCCACACCAATCGACATCTGCGGAGCCAAAACTCACCCATGTGCTAAGTCGTATCCAATCTCTCCAGTCTCTCCATGTGCCAAAACCAATTGTCACCTCGTGTTCTCTTCCAAACACTTATATAAGTACCTATGGTAAAATTAAACTCATCCAAAATAAGCTATATTCACAAGAAGTATATTTATAAACATACCCCAGAGCCAAAACTTGGACTCAGCCCGACTCAATGTAGTTCATGTTTCATGTCGGAGCGAGTTCGATCCTGTCTGGCGTCCCAAACCAGCACCGTAAGGACACCTCATCTCTTTCAGAGCAGAGAGTAAAAAGTAAAGAGGGACAATGCCTCACCCTATATGACGGTGTGAACTTAATGGTGGTCGCCATGTTGGTAAGGTGATACTCCTAATACTTTTCTCACAGAATTAAAGACAAGGCACAAACTTTAAAATATAAACCAAAGTACATTGCAACCTGTGTCTCGGTTCTCTATTAAACAACCCATGGCATATCTAAACATTCCAAATCATGTAGTTCTTCAGAAAAAAGCTTTATATGTGGACACACATATAGAACTTACTCCATATAGTCACATGATCCTTAGATCCCATAGGGGATCCTTTGGCAAAAGGAAGCCATGAGGATAATGCGTTTAAAGGCAGTAGAAGATGGTTTGAACACTGATTATGAATTGGATTACTTTCTAGGGGATAAGGAATGACCAACATAGCAATAATTGGTAGAATGGGTGGGTCAAGGTCTCAGCCTCCAATTTTCTAAGGATTACTAGCCCCAAAATATGTGGCTACTTTGAGAATTGGACACATAATTTAACATTGCTCCAGATTTGTTGGTTGGATCAAACATATTATAAATGGTTTTATTTGGAACCTTTATGGCCGTCCGAGGACCCAACTGATTCAATTGATTGAACTGATTTACCTGGAATTTGGCTACATGTAATTCACAATGTTAATGGCCGTAGAGGTACATGTAAGACAACACCTACAATAACAGTGTTTCTGTATATTCATTTACGTGTAAATCGGTTCCCACACAGGCATGGGTGCACTAAATAACATGGTTGGATCGCTTTGGAAGTTTTAATTTTGCACAAGTAGCACTTTTTGTATCATATTTTTTTTTTTATTCTTTCTACAATTATGGATAGCCATGGACTAGTCCAGATTTTTTTTTATTTAGTCATGGGATGGGACTCATTATAAAATGTGTAGATCATGTGACTATATGGAGTAAGTTCTATATGTGTGTCCACATAAAAAGCTTTTTCTGAAGAACTACATGATTTGGAATTTTTAGATATGCCATGGGTAACAAAGGTTACATGGATGTTATAGTTAGGAAATGGAATTTAAAAAAAAAAGAAATTCACTTAAAAAAACAAAGGTTATAGAGATGTTATAGTTAGGTTCACATTTTAATCGTACAGAACCATAGAAAGTCACCTATTATAGTTAGAGTTATCTCAAATAACTATAACTTGTGCCCGAAGGGAACTATAAGTAGGCCTGGGTGAAAAACTCCTCTTCGCTGGCGGAGTTTGCGTTTTTCAACACTTTGCGTTCCATATAGAAGGCGGAGTTACCGATAGACTCTGCATGCTGCAAAGGAGTTTTTCCCCCGTTGGCGCATGCTTAATGCAATTCCTGTCACACGGGAAGCGTGACAAGAGACTTCTGGTCACTCATGAGCACAAACAAGATTTTGTACCCACCTGGGAGATTTAGCACTGCACCATAGACTTCCAGTGCGTCTTTTGTGACGAGCACGAGTGAGTGCGATCGACTAAGGTTGCAATCTGGCGAAGCTCCAGCAGCTAAAATCTCCTCAAAAGGACAATTTTGAGTTAAAAATGTTATCCATTTTACTGTGTGCATTGATTTTTTAGTGCGAGAAGTACTTTTTTGATTTACTTATTTTTTCAACAACAGGAAGTGCCCCAGAGACTCCAACTTCCTGTTCCTGTACAGCAGGCTCCTCCTAGTGCTTTGTCCATCTCCTGGTCACTGTTCACTTGGACTTCGAGCTGGAAGGATCAACTTTTTGTCTTCGGGATGTATCATTGGATTTAAGGACTTTGTTGTATTTGAGATTTTACAAGTGGGTTCAAAAAGACTTGTATAACGGTGTTCTACAACTTATTTTTTTGCATGGGCATGCACTAAGATTTATCTGTACTTTTATTCCAGTTTTAGAAATGATTGTGGTGGGTGGTCTGCAGCTTCAGTAGGGACCTAGTAGTTATTGTTTTACTTGAAATTTTCTTCTTTAATGGAAAAATGATTCCCGGTTCAGACAATTTTATCCATGTTTTTTAAATTTGAAATATTATTTAATTCACTATGTTATGTGGCCTAGTCTGCTAACTCAATAGGCCTTCCAGCTGTAGGCCCAGGCCTTTACTAGTCATAGGTGCATGATGAAACATGTGTTTGTGGTGAACTGAAACATCATTTAGACCATGGATGGCACTGGATTAAATAATTACCCAATGTATTTTGTCAGGATTTCATGTTTTTTTTTTGCAAACAGTGTATGGTGGGTAATATATTTGATGCCTTTAAATGCTGTGCATTGTTGTAAAATGTACTTTTTTAGCCCATTTAATTTTTGGGGGAATTGCTGACTTAATGCTGTTTTTTATCCTGTACCAATGCCTCCTTTGTCTGGCCAGTGTGTGAGAGTGTTTGTCATAGGCCACCATTTGGTTTTGTTCCCCATGCCATGTCCCCAGGGGCCATTTTTGAATAGTCAATTACAGTCCAATATGTATTTTTTATTTTCTTCTATTCATCCTGCTTGCTGTTTGATCATGTGCCTGGTGGGCATTTTTGTGTAGGCAGCCAGTGTGCTTTTAGGCCTGCTCATGTTCTTTGTTGTGGCCATGCCTCCTTGCTGGTTGTTGCTGTTTGACCATGTGGCTGGCGACCATTTTGTGTAGGCAGCCAGTATGCTTTTGGCCTGCATTTGTTCTTTGTTGTGGCCAGGCCTCCTTGTTGGTTTTTGCTGGACTATGTGGCTGGAGGCCATTTTGTGAAAGCAGCCAGTGGGCCTGCATGTGTTCTTCTTTGTTGTGGTGACCATGCCTCTTTGCTGGTTGTTGCTAGACCATGTGGCTGGTGACCATTTTGTGTTTGTGTAGGCAGCCAGTGGGCCTGCATGTGTTCTTTTTTGTGGTGGCCCTGCCTCCTTGCTGGTTGTTGTTTGACAATGTTGCTGGCGGCCACTTTGTGTAGGCAGTCAGTGGGCCTGCAATGTGTTCTTCTTTGGTGAGGTGGCCATGCTCCCTTGCTGGTTGTTGCTGTTTGATCATGTGGCTGGGGGCCATTTTGGGTAGGCAGTCAGTGAGCTTGTATTTGTTCTTCTTTGTTGTGGTGGCCATGACTCCTTCCTGGTTGTTTTGTTTGACCATGTGGCTGGTTGGCCATTTTGTGTGTAATGCTCGAGACCTGGTAGGTCAATGTTAATTACTAAAGCCCTCATTACAACCCTGGCGGTTGGTGTTAAAGTGGCGGTAATTCCTCCAGCAGGCTGGTGGTAATTACTGCCAAATTATGACCATGGCGGAAATATCTCCGATAGACAGCCAATGTAACACACCGACCGCCAGGGCGGAAGTAACAGGCACCACGTAGGTAGCCGCCTACAGCCAGGTGGAAGTCAATGTTCCGACCACCATATTTTGACAAGACCATCCACCACCTTTTCCGGGGCGGTACCAACGACATCAAAAGCCTGGCGAAACAGACCACAGAAGGGAAAGGACTCACCATTGGAGACATAGGGAACAACCACGCCACCCTGGATCCCGAGCTGCATGTTTTCCCCATGATTTTGTATGTGCTGCTCCACCATGAACACCAATGCCGGCGAAGTCGACGAGGGTGAGTACAGCCGTCTAGCACATAAGAGGGGGAGGGAGGAAAAAGTGAGTGACACACACACGCACCTCCCCCCCAAAACCATACACACAATCAGCTGCATTACTAAAACATGTGCCCCCATAACTCGGATGAATAATGCAAGGACAAAATTATTTTGAAAAAATGAATGTAATGAGAGCACAATATCAAGATAAATAAGTGAGGCAAGTTAATAGATATATATACATATGTACATAAAAAGGGACACAGCCCAGTCCACAATGCACGTAGTCCACATGGCCACAGGCCAAAGTCCAAGGCCACACATGGCACCTGCCTCAACACGGAGAGAACTCTGCAGAGGCATCAGTTGGGAAATAGGCAGGCACCTCAGGGGTACGGGGCACCTCAGCCGGCAGATGGAACAAGGCCACTGGTTCTGGAGGGGGCAACATGCCCTGTGCTTGGTCCTGGGAATGCAAGGCCACAGTCTCTCAAGTGGGTGACTTGCCCACTTGCTACTTGCTTTGGGGGGGGGCAAAATGCCCTGTGCTTGGTCCTGGGGAGTGCAAGGTCACAGTCTCTCAAGTGGGTGACTTGCTCACTTGCTCTGGAGGGGGCAATGTGCCCTGTGCTTGGCCCTGGGGAGTACAATGCCACAGTCTCTCTAATGGATGACTTGCCCACTTGCTCTGGAGGGGGCATCGTCCCTGTGCTCTTGATCCTGGGGAGTCTGGGGTAGGTGGGTGTCTTCCCCACCAATTCTGGAGGGGGCATCGTGCCCTGTGCTCTTGATCCTGGGGAGTGCAAGGTCACAGTCTCTCAGGTGGGTGTCATACCCACTGGATTTGCAGGGGGCAGGCCGCACAGCAGCCCATGGAGGCAGGATTACACACATCCACCAGCAGTGATGGTTGCTCACTGGAGGTGGTGGTGCTCCTGCTGGTGGGGGGAGGCACCTGGCCATCCCCTGCAACCCCGGACGGCTGCTCACTGGAGGTGGTGGTGCTGCTGCTGGTGGGGGGAGGCTCCTGCCCATCCCCTGCAACCTCGGATGGCTGCTCATTGGAAGTGGTGGTGCTGCTGCTGGTGGGGGGAGGCTCCTGCCCATCCCCTGGAACCTCAGATGGCTGCCCAACCATGGTTGGAGGTGGGGGCTCCGTCACAGTTCCTGCCCCGGACCTCTTGCTCTTCCTGCCTGCTGGTGTAGGCTCCATGCTCTCCTTGCTCTTCCTGGCAGCTAGGGCAGGCTCCTTAGTCTTCCTAGCAGCTGGGGCAGGCTCCTTAGTCTTCCTGGCAGCTGGGGAAGTCTCCTTTGTCTTCCTGGCAGCAGTTGGACAGGCTCCTTGCTCTTTCCTGCAGGTGGGGCAGACTCCTTCCCCTTGAGGCTGCCTGGTGCAGGATCATGCACCCTCAGGACATGTGTCCTGTATCGTGCCCATGGACTGGGTGGCTGAGGTGCTTGGCTGGGTTCTAACCGACCTGGCCAGACATGCAGGACAGGGGGAGGGGGAGGGAAGAGGTCAATGGTGGATAGGAACAGTTTGTATGGACATTGCAGTGGGAAGAGGGAGAAGTTTTGGGAGTCGAGGAAGAAGGAGTGGTTGTTGGAGGTGTCTGTCTGCTGATTTTGGTTGCAGGTGCATGGGCTGGATGCTGTTGTGAGGTGGATGGCTGTTGGGTGTCTGAGTGCTTGCGTTTGTGTACCCTAGGAGGGAGTGGACAGACACAGTGGGAGAGGACACAGGGGACGTGTGCATGGCTGTTGTGGAGGTGTCTACCAGTGAGGTGTGTGGTCTGCTTGGTGTGGTGGTGATGCTGGTAGTGGATGATGATGTAGTGCATGCAGGTGTGAGTGTAGATGGAACTGGGAGGGGGTGGAGGCAGAGGAGGAGGAGGAGGGGGGAGACAGTGGAAATTGTGGATGTTGGTATGTCTGCATCTGGATGATGTTTGTGTGAGTGCCTGTTGGATGTAGTGTGGTGCTTGTGTTTGCCTGTACCTGTCTTGTGTGTTGTCTTGTGTGCATGCTCGTCTGCCTGTGTGCTTGGGATAGGTTGGGGTTGAGGAGAATGGGATTGGGAAGAGGAAGTTGGAGAGTGGAGGGTGGTAACAGGGACAATGGCTGCCATCAGAGAACAGGCCAGAGCCTGGATCGATCTATGTTGGTGCCTCCACTTCAGTGTGAATGCCCTCCAGGAATGCATTAGTCTGTTGCATCTAGGGTGCCAACCCCTGGATGGCATTCACAATGGTTCAGTGCCCTGCAGAGATAGATCTCAGGAGGTCAATAGCCTCCTCACAAAGGGTAGCAGGGCTCACTGGGGCAGCGCATGAGGTGCCTGGGGCGAAGGAGATGCCCACCCTCCTGGGTGAGCAGGCACGGGCAACTCAATGAGGGGCTGCTGGGAGGGCAGTGCTGGTATGGGGATGGCAGCTGTACCTGTAGCTGGGGTGGTCACTGAAGTGTCTACCACCACCAGGGATCTTCCATCGGAGGAGGTATCTGTGTCAGAACTGTCCCCTCCAGTCTCTGCCGTGGTGCTCCCCTCGCCCTCCGTCCCACTGGTGCCCTCACTGTCAGTGGACTCTGCCTCCTGGGTCCTGTGGGATGCAGCTCCCTCTGTCACCGGTGCCTCTGCTCCTCCACCAGATGATGCTAATGCACATAAGGACAGGGTGACAAAACTTTAAGGGAGGGGGAGAGACAAAGGATACACTTGGTCAATGGCTGTACCAACACCACTGTTTGCATACACAGCACCCTCACACACAGTGAACAGGCCTACGCACTATGCATTGCACTATCAGTGATATTGCTAGCCACCAAGGCATGGGGAGGGGCACACACATGCAAATGCAGCACACCTGGGCCCCATGCAGGCCTGACCATTAGTGGATTCCTACGAGCTAGGTAGCAGGATTATCCCTTCAGAACCCTAGCCACCAGGGGACCTACGCTGCAATGTCAGGCCTGGCCTAGGGGCACCCACTGAAACACATCCACCACCCATATACCACCCCACCAGGCGTAAGTTGCAATGATGGGCACTGTACTCACCCCCTTGTGGTTGCAGTGATGTCCACATTCAGCTCTGGATAGACCACCGCCAGTATTCGGGCCATCAGGAGGGGTCAGGGTTTGACGGGCACCCCTTCCTCGTTGGGAGGCCATCCCCAGCTGGGCCTCCACCATCTTCCGTGCCCAGTGTTTCAGGTCCTCCCACCGTTTGCTGTCTGCCTGCCGTAGACTCCCAGGGTCCGCACATCCTTGGTGATGGCACTCCATATACCCTTCTTTTGATGGGTGCTGACCTGCAGAAGAAATACACACATGAAAATAGTATTAGTCCTGCCTGTTACACTTATGGCCCCCTATACCCCTTCACATCACCATTTGCACAAACATGGCCCAGCACTCCACCAATACGCCGCCCAGAGGACATCCACCCACCCCCCTTACACGAGGCTTTCATACACAACTCCATGCATTCATGCCACATGCATCGTGCCCACAGTCAAAGTCAAAGGAACTTTATTTCGGCTACAAAAGCCATAAAAGCGCATAGCAGCAAAAAATACAAATAAATACACAAAGTAATAAATGTAACAATACATATAATGATAAAATGGAATAAAGATAAAATACCCTCACACAGTGTGATGGAACAGTCTTGTTGGAACCATTAAACAGATACAAATTTCCCTCTAGCAATCCAGCTAGCTCCGAGGAACTTGGCAACGGCGATCACTAGCGTTGGCCTAGTGTCTGATCTGAGTATTTGCAGGGCTATTTCAGAGCTGCGGACTCCCAGCAGTCTGCATGCCTGGGCCAGCCCTTTCCTACGTGAGGTGGTATACGCGGGGCAGGCAAAAAGGACGTGAGGGAGGTTCTCAGTGGGGGCTTTGCAGGCTGGACAAGCGGTTGATTCTTTGTATGACCAGCGGCTGGTGAAAAGACTGCATGTCTCTTTTAAGTTAACAAAGTCACAAGATAATGTAGTGTGAAGTGCGGCCCCTAGATCTTCGTGATCCACCATTTGCCAATATAATTTCTTTAGTTCGCTTTTCGGGGGAAAGACGGAGGTGGTTGGTGAGTTCCAGAGTTCACTGAGCCCGAGTGAGTAAAGTGACCCCTTGATGTATCGTAGCCAGGGGATGCTGTGAAGATGATCAGCTTTTAAAATAACCTGCTGGGCTACAGTAAAGGTTTCAAGCTCTGGGGTAGTCCAGAGATGCCGCCAGTACAGGAGAGGGCGTAGGCAGGCTTTATGACGGATGCGTTTTATACCAAGATCCTTAAAAAGGGGGAATAGTGGAGTGCTTGGCGGAAGGGACACAATGTTTCTTAGGAAGTTGTTTTCAGCGATGGTTATGTCTTGGATTTTGGCGTAACCCCATAGTTCAGCCCCGTAAAGTGCTGAGGTCACAGCCTGGGCTTCGTATATCTGTATTGCTGGGCGAATTGGTTTTGTGTGTGAGAGGTGAAAGTTTTTCAATAGTACCCCTGTTGTTTGTTTTAGTTTTAAAGCTTGCTTTCCTATGTGTGATTTCCAAGACATGTTGTCAGTCAATGCTATACCCAGGTAGCTGAAAATGCCCACCTTCTCAAGTGTGGTGCCCTCTCGTGTAAACTTCCCTCTAAAAGATCTATGGGGATTGAGGGTCATTAGTTTTGTTTTAGAGGCATTGATTTCAAGTCCCCGGTATGAGCAGAATTTCTCAAAGCACGTGAGGAGTTTCCTTAGTCCACTAGGGGTCTTGGATATCAGGAGAGTATCATTTGCAAAGAGCATGACAGGGATTTGTTGTGTGCCAAGTGATGGTGCGTCAGCCTCCACTCTAAGCCGGGAGGGGACGATTTCATTGATATACAGAGAGAAGAGGGTCGGGGCAAGGACACACCCTTGCCGCACACTCCTTGATACATGGATTCTATCAGTTAGTTGCCCCTTGTTGTCCCACCTGACTTGTGCGTAGTTGTCCTTGTGGAGCCGTATCAATAGTGCTAGGATATGCTCCGGGATTCCCATTCGGGAGAGAGTGTCCCATAGTTTGTTGCAAGGTACTAGGTCAAAAGCAGACTTTTGATCCACAAAAGCTACATATAGGCTCACTTTACCAATGAGTACTTTTTTCCAGTATACAAATAGGAACCTGAGGGCTTGATCAGTGGTAGATATTTTTTTCCGGAAACTGGCTTGGAGGGGACTAAGGATATCATGTTCAGTAATCCAGTCTTCGATCTTTCTCAAGAGGCAATGGCAGAAGACTTTTTGCACACAGTCAATTAGACTAATTGGTCTGTAGTTGCAGGGGAGTGATCTGTTGCCCTTTTCAAAGATCGGGACAACCATAGCCCCTTTCCAGGACTCAGGGATAGACGCCCCAGATGCTATTGCATGAGGTATCTTGACCAGGATGCAATGTCGGTTGAGAACACGTCTGCTGGAACACCATCCGAGCCGAGGGCCCTGACACGTTTTATGGTGCCTAGGGAATATATTATGTCACTTTGAGAGAACAGCTGGGGCACTTCAGTGGTGGGTGCTAAAGAAGTGTTTAGGCAGGGGTCCATGTGAACAGGAGTGGGGCTATCATGGTCATGGGAGTACAGCCTACTAAAATGATCTACCCAATCTTTCGGGGCGATGTTGGTTATAATGTTCAATCCACTGCTTTCTGGGCCTTGCGCTGCCAGGGACAAGAACAGACTACAATTCCTCTTGCGCACAGCATCGCTAAGTGCTGTCCACCACTTATCATCTTGGTCACGCTTGGCTTTGTGTATGGCTGACTTGTAGGACTTCCTAGCTAAGCGGATGGCGTTGGCATCCTTGGATTTAATAGCTTGGATTAAGTGCTTATTTAAGGACCGGCACATTTTATTGAACCAGCGGTGCCTACCTTTGGGTCTCTTGCCATCATGGGCTGTGGATACTGAGAAGTGGACTGCGATATCCCTGAAGCATGAGGTGTGGATTAAACGTATTTCCTTATAGGGGATTGCGGGACCCACCTCTAAGTCCATTAACGTAGTCTTTAGGGTGTTATTAGCTGCATTGATGAGTGCGGGCCGAGCATCAACCTTGTCCCACTTTAGGTGTTGTTTGTTGCTAACATATAGACAGAGAGAGGATTATGATCACTTTCAGTTCTTTCAATGATCGTCATGTCGATGACTAGGGGCCATAATCTTCTGTCGAATAGACAGTAGTCGATTCTGCTGGTGTGGTTGGTTTGTTGAATGTGTGATGGCCTTTGGCGTCTGATTTGGTTCTGCCATTTAATGCCCTGGGCCCAAATTCCATGGTCAGTGACTTTACTTGGACAGCGACCTGCGTCTGTCTCTTGTTGGGTTGAATGGACAGGGCGGGGATATACCAACCTCGATCCTCCTTGTCTGTGGACCTGAGATCATCCCAGTCTAGAGGTTCGAATGTGACATTAAGGTCACCTGCCACAATGGTTTTATGATGGCGGGGACAGTTTTGCAAAAGGGCTGCCAGGACACAAAGGATTTTGGAGACTTGACCCCCCCTGAATCCTCGAGTGTAGATATTGAAGATGTTCACAACAGTGTCAGGCCTGAATGATAGACGAAGACCTAACAGGTCGGGAGAATTGGTGAGTAGCTGTAATATATGACAGTTAAGTGATGTTCTGATCCAGATGGTCAAGCCCCCAGAAGGCCTGCCTCTAGTACTGGGCATGGCAGGGATGTAGAAGTTTGAATAGCCTGTTCGAAAAAGTGGATCGGTTGACCATGTCTCTTGAAGAAGGCATATGTCATGTTCTTCAATAGAAGAGGTAAAGGATGGAAGAGGGAGAATAGATTTCAAACCTGCCACGTTCCATGAGACAAGTCGTACCCCAGTGAGTGGAGGAGCTATCCTGTCTAATGGCCTGGTATTTACATAATTAGGGGCCAGAGGTTGGTTTGACAGGTGAGGTTGAGTGGGAGGAAGTGGATCAATACCAATGTTGGTCAGTGAGACCTGAGGTGAGTGGTGATGTTCCTCTAATGGAGCTGACTTGGCGCCTGGTGAGGGAAGTGCTTGCAGGCTTAGCTATCGGTTCTCAATTTGGTGGATAATATTCCTGCAAGGTGAGAGATGCAATATTGTCATGTTTGCACACTAAGCCGTCAGAGATCTGGGGGAATATGTATTGAGAGGGAGAATAAGTACTTGCACTGGCAGTGTTAGGGATTTCAGCAGGCCTGGAGGTGATTGATATATGTTGGTTGCATGGTTTTTCAGCATAGATTTTAGATGAAGCTTTAAGTCAATCATTCTCACCAAGGGTAGATAAATTGTTTGCTATGCAGTAGCTCGGGCAATCCCCGTAGTGCGCGGGTGGCCTAGGGTATTTGAACTGGATACGCGAGTGTGCTGGTGGGCTTGTTCTTGCATCCAGGGCCACCAAATTGTCCACCATGGTCCCTTCCTTGAGTGTCAGTTTTAAAATGTCAAAATGTGTTCCTGGGTCAGGCTATCTTGCTACGTTAATTATGTCCTCACGTATTGCAGAGCGACAGCCTCTTACATGACGAATCCAGTGAATTGCATTGTTTCTGATAGAGTCTGCCCCTTCCTTTTGCGTCGATGTGTTTAACTTGGTAACGTTGACCATTAGAACTACATTTCCTGATTGAGACCAATCAATGGCAGGCTGTACAGAGTATTTTGGGGCAGTGTTGCTCATGAGTTGGGGATTTTGTGATGGTCATCTAGTGCATTTCCTGCGCCTAAGCTGTTATGCAAAGGAGGCTGGTGGAAGTTCTTGGTCTTAACACTGGCTGAGAGGAGGCCATCACAACTGGGTGCTGAAAAAATGGGCAGATTCGTTGCGGTGCCTGCTAGGGGTGGGCCTTGGGTAAAGTTCATGGTGGCCGTGTCATCTGAAAGAGTTAACTGTTTTACTATTGCAATTAAGGAGTTAACCATAAGCTTAAGTTCTAATACTTCTTTTTTTAATTCTTGTATGCATTGAATGTGCTGTGGGTTTATGTGAGTTGAGTGTGTGTTTGCGGCTACTAGCCCATCCACCCTGGTACCTGGGTCGAGGTCATCATGTGATCCTAGGGCATTAATTAACGGGTTAAAGCGGTTGCTGCACTGGATGGTATCGTTAGAGCCCAGTGGTGTCTCGTTCACTAGAGATGGAGCAGTGTGGGTGATACATTCCTGCCCTCTCCCTGCCCTGTAGTGGCTGTGTCCTGTTGCCCACGTTTCATAAAAATCTCAGCAATTTTCTTTGGGCCAGTCCTCATTTTGGTTGGGGAGCGCTCCCCCCAGTACCATTAAAGTTATTTCCCTGAGGAGTAGTTAAAATTCCCTCGCATTCACCCAAAAGAGTGTCAATTCTGTCCATAACGCAATTACTAGCTGCATGCTTATGCCTTTTCCGCTTAGCTTTTAGCACTGCCCCTGCCCCAGTCTCTATTGCTTTCCTTTTACCCATCTGGGACTGTTATTGGTGATAAAATGTTCAACAGAGTATCAATATAACGATGCAACCTACGGGATGGCACAGTATTGGCAATAGCGCGTAGGGCTAAGATCAATGATGCCTACTTGAATGGTCAATGTTAGGGGGGTGGCCCAGCCCGGCCTCTTCTGGGCTCCGACGGGCGTGGACGGGCCCGCCCTTGGCCCGAGCACGGCCCGCGCAGCGAGGTGCCCCCACGCACTTTATAGCGCTCGTTGGTGTCAAGTGGGTGCAGGTGCAGGTGAAAATGGCCGCCTCCTGGGGCCTCAAAGCAGCTTGGGATATGTAGTCCCTCTCAAGTATTTAGCGCGTCCCGCGCAGCGAGGTGCCCCCACGCGCTTTATAGTGCTCATTTTTGTCAAGTGTGTGCAGGTGCAGGTGAAAATGGCTGCCTCCTGGGGCCTCAAAGCAGCTTGGGATATGTAGTCCCTCTCAAGTCTTTAGTGCGTCCCGCGCAGCGAGGTTCCCCCACGCGCTTTATAGCGCTCGTTGGTGTCAAGTGGGTGCAGGTGCAGGTGAAAATGGCCGCCTCCTGGGGCCTCAAAGCAGCTTGGGATATGTAGTCCCTCTCAAGTCTTTAGCGCGTGCCCACAGTGTACTCACCTGTTGGTCTGAAGGCCCATACAGCTGTCTGTACTTGGGTAGGACCCCATCCACCAGTCTCTCCAACTCCGCCGAAGTGAAGGCTGGGGCCCTTTCCCCAGTCACATGGGCCATGGTAGCTTCCAGACACAGGCCACAGCAGCACATGCAGTGTAGGTCTTCTCCTGTTGAAAATCAGGTACCAAGTGAGGGATGAGATAGAAAATGGTGGTGCATACCGTCACCGCCGGCTTAGATCACCATTGGCCACTGTAACCCATAGGGCCTAATGTTAACCAATGAGGAGTTGCATGGCGGTTCACGACCGCCTCCCGCAACGGCGCACAACTTCAGCGGAATTACCTAACTTCCACCAGTCCCTCCACACAGGACAGGCGAAGGCCATTTCATAGGGGGGGCAGGCCTTGGATAGTTGAAGCGTCACTGGTGAAATTTGGACATACTGGACAATTCACACTTACCCATTACAAGTTAACAGCATGCAAAGTTCTGTTGTAGCCCCATTGCTCAGTTTGTGACTGGCTCTTCACTCTTTTGCCCCGTAGATTGCTTCCACTGCGGATGAATAGAAGATGGAGACATACCCCCATGTACAGATGCCTGGTGGACTTGGTAACAAGGGAGGACAGGCACATCATCCTCACCTACAGACATGACAGGGCCACAATCACAGAGCTGTGTGCCCAATTGGAGCCTGACCTGATATCTGCTATCCATCACCCCACTGGGATCCCCCCCTCTTGTGCAAGTTCTATCAGTGCTCAATTTCCTGGCAACTAGTTCTTTCCAAGTGACAGTGGGCTTGGCAGCAGGAATGTCACAGCCAATGTTATCAATAGTGCTGACCAGAGTGTTGTGTGCCCTGATTAACCCCTTCGCTGCCAGGCCTTTTTTTGCCTATTTGGAATAGTTCTTGCTTAGGCCCTCATAACTTTTTGTCCACATAAGCTACCCACGCCAAATTTGCGTCCTTTTTTTCTCCCAACATCCTAAGGATTCTAGAGGTAGCAGATGTGTTTTTTGCAAAGCGCCTACCTGTGGATTTTGGCCTCTAGCTCAGCCGCCAGCTAGGGAAACATACCAAACCTGTGCATTTTTGAAAACTAGAGACCTAGGGGAATCCAAGATGGGGTGACTTGTCTAGCTCTCACCAGGTTCTATTACCCAGAATCCTTTGCAAACCTCACAATGTGGCTAAAAAAACACTTTTTCCTCACATTTCGGTGACAGAAAGTTCTGGAATCTGAGAGGAGCTACAAATTTCCTTCCACTCAGCGTTCCCCCAAGTCTCCCGATAAAAATGGTACCTCACTTGTGTGGGTAGGCCTAGTGCCCGCGACAGGAAATGCCCCCAAAACACAAAGTGGACACATCACATTTTCTCAAAGAAAACAGAGGTGTTTTTTGCAAAGTGCCTACCTGTGGATTTTGGCCTCTAGCTCAGCCGCCACCTAGGGAAACCTACCAAACCTGTGCATTTTTGAAAACTAGAGACCTAGGGGAATCCAAGATGGGGTGACTTGTCGAGCTTTCACCAGGTTCTGTTACCCAGAATCCATTGCAAACCTCAAAATGTGGCTAAAAAAACACCTTTTCCTCACATTTTGGGGACAGAAAGTTCTGGAATCTGAGAGGAGCCACAAATTTCCTTCCACCCAGCGTTCCCCCAAGTCTCCTGATAAAAATGGTACCTCACTTGTGTGGGTAGGCCTAGTGCCCGCAACAGGAAATGCCCCAAAACACAAAGTGGACACATCACATTTTCTCAAAGAAAACAGAGGTGTTTTTTGCAAAGCGCCTACCTGTGGATTTTGGCCTCTAGCTCATCCGCCACCTAGGGAAACCTACCAAACCTGTGCAAAATAGAGACCTATGGAAATCCAAGATGGGGTGACTTGTCGAGCTCTCACCAGGTTCTATTACCCAGAATCCTTTCCAAACCTCGAAATGTGGCTAAAAAAACAAATATTCCTCACATTTAGGTGACAGAAAGTTCGGGAGTCTGAGAGGAGCCACAAATTTCCTTCCACCCAGCATTCCCCCAAGTCTCCCGATAAAAATGGTACCTCACTTGTGTGGGTAGGCCTAGTGCCCGCAACAGGAAATGCCCAAAAACATAAAGTGGACACATCACATTTTCTCAAAGAAAATAGAGGTGTTTTTTGTAGAGCTCCTACCTGTGGATTTTGGCCTCTAGCTCAGCCGCCACCTAGGGAAACCCACCAAACCTGTGCATTTGTGAAAACTAGAGACATAGGGGAATCCAAGATGGGGTGACATGTCGAGCTCTCACCAGGTTCTGTTACCCAGAATACTTTGCAAACCTCAAAATGTGGCTAAAAAAACACTTTTTCCTCACATTTCGGTGACAGAGAGTTCTGGAATCTGAGAGGACCCACAAATTTCCTTCCGCCCAGCGTTCCCCCAAGTCTCCTGATAAAAATGGTACCTCACTTGTGTGGGTAGGCATAGTGCCCGCGACAAGAAATGCCCCAAAACACAAAGTGGACACATCACATTTTCTCAAAGAAAACAGAGGTGTTTTTTGCAAAGTGCCTACCTGTGGATTTTGGCCTCTAGCTCAGCCGCCACCTAGAGAAACCTACCAAACCTGTGCATTTTCGAAAACTAGAGACCTAGGGGAATCCATGATGGGGTGACTTGTCGAGCTCTCACCAGGTTCTATTACCCAGAATCCTTTGCAAACCTCAAAATGTGGCTAAAAAAACAGTTTTTCCTCACATTTCGGTGACAGAAAGTTCTGGAATCTGAGAGGAGCTACAAATTCCCTTCTACTCAGCGTTCCCCCAAGTCTCCCGATAAAAATGGTACCTCACTTGTGTGGGTTCGGCCTAGTGCCCGCGACAGGAAATGCCCCAAAACACAAAGTGGACACATCACATTTTCTCAAAGAAAACAGAGGTGTTTTTTGCAAAGTGCCTACCTGTGGATTTTGGCCTCTAGCTCAGCCGCCACCTAGGGAAACCTACCAAACCTGTGCATTTTTTAAAACTAGAGACCTAGGGGAATCCAAGATGGGGTGCCTTGTCGAGCTTTCACCAGGTTCTGTTACCCAGAATCCTCTGCAAACCTCAAAATGTGGCTAAAAAAACACTTTTTCCTCACATTTCGGGGACAGAAAGTTCTGGAATCTTAGAGGAGACACAAATTTCCTTCCACCCAGAGTTCCCCCAAGTCTCCTGATAAAAATGGTACCTCACTTGTGTGGGTAGGCCAAGTGCCCGCGACAGGAAATGCCCAAAAACACAAAGTGGACACATCACATTTTCTCAAAAGAAAATAGAGGTGTTTTTTGCAAAGGGCCTACCTGTGGATTTTGGCCTCTAGCTCAGCCGCCACCTAGGGAAACCTACCAAACCTGTGCATTTTTTAAAAATAGAGACCTAGGGGAATCCAAGATGGGGTGACTTGTCGAGCTCTCACCAGGATCTATTACCCAGAATCCTTTGCAAACCTCAAAATGTGGCTAAAAAAACACATTTTCCTCACATTTCGGTGACAGAAAGTTCTGGAATCCGAAAGGAGCTACAAATTTCCTTCCACCCAGCGTTCCCCCAAGTCTGCCGATAAAAATGGTACCTCACTTGTGTGGGTAGGCTTAGTGCCCGCGACAGGAAATGCCCCAAAACACAAAGTGGACACATCACATTTTCTCAAAGAAAACAGAGGTGTTTTTTGCAAAGTGACTACCTGTGGATTTTGGCCTCTAGCTCAGCCGCCACCTAGGGAAACCTACCAAACCTGTGCATTTTTGAAAACTAGAGACCTGGGGGAATCCAAGATGGGGTGACTTGTCGAGCTCTCACCAGGTTCTATTACCCAGAATCCTTTGCAAACCTCAAAATGTGGCTAAAAAAACACTTTTTCCTCACATTTCGGTGACAGAAAGTTCTGGAATCTGAGAGGAGCTACAAATTTCCTTCCACTCAGCGTTCCCCCAAGTCTCCCGATAAAAATGGTACCTCACTTGTGTGGGTAGGCCTAGTGCCCGCGACAGGAAATGCCCCAAAACACAAGGTGGACACATCACATTTTCTCAAAGAAAACAGAGTTGTTTTTTGCAAAGTGCCTACCTGTGGATTTTGGCCTCTAGCTCAGCCGCCACCTAGGGAAACCTACCAAACCTGTGCATTTTCGAAAACTAGAGACCTAGGGGAATCCAAGATGGGGTGACTTGTCGAGCTCTCACCAGGTTCTATTACCCAGAATCCTTTGCAAACCTCAAAATGTGGCTAAAAAAACACTTTTTCCTCACATTTCGGTGACAGAAAGTTCTGGAATCTGAGAGGAGCTACAAATTTCCTTCCACTCAGCGTTCCCCCAAGTCTCCCGATAAAAATGGTGCCTCACTTGTGTGGGTAGGCCTAGTGCCCGCGACAGGAAATGCCCCAAAACACAAAGTGGACACATCACATTTTCTCAAAAGAAAATAGAGGTGTTTGTTGCAAAGTGCCTACCTGTGGATTTTGGCCTCTAGCTCAGCCGCCACCTAGGGAAACCTACCAAACCTGTGCATTTTTGAAAAATAGAGACCTAGGGGAATCCAAGATGGGGTGACTTGTCGAGCTCTCACCAGGTTCTATTACCCAGAATCCTTTGCAAACCTCAAAATGTGGCTAAAAAAACAAATTTTCCTCACATTTCGGTGACAGAAAGTTCGGAAGTCTGAGAGGAGCCACAAATTTCCTTCCACCCAGCGTTCCCCCAAGTCTCCCGATAAAAATGGTACCTCACTTGTGTGGGTAGGCCTAGTGCCCGCAACAGGGAATGCCCCAAAACACAAAGTGGACACATCACATTTTCTCAAAGAAAACAGAGGTGTTTTTTGCAAAGTGCCTACCTGTGGATTTTGCCTCTAGCTCAGCCGCCACCTAGGGAAACCTACCAAACCTACCAAACCTGTGCATTTGTTAAAACTAGAGACGTAGGGGAATCCAAGATGGGGTGACTTGTCGAGCTCTGACCAGGTTCTGTTACCCAGAATCCTTTGCAAACCTCAAAATGTGGCTAAAAAAACACTTTTTCCTCACATTTCGGTGACAGAAAGTTCGGGAATCTGAGAGGAGCCACAAATTTCCTTCCACCCAGCGTTCCCCCAAGTCTCCCGATAAAAATGGTACCTCACTTGTGTGGGTAGGCCTAGTGCCCGCAACAGGAAATGCCCCAAAACACAAAGTGGACACATCACATTTTCTCAAAGAAAGCAGATGTGTTTCTTGCAAAGCGCCTACCTGTGGATTTTGGCCTCTAGCTCAGCCGCCACCTAGGGAAACATACCAAACCTGTGCATTTTCGAAAACTAGAGACCTGGGGGAATCCAAGATGGGGTGACTTGTCGAGCTCTCACCATGTTCTGTTACCCAGAATCCTTTGCAAACCTCAAAATGTGGCTAAAAAAACACTTTTTCCTCACATTTCAGTGACAGAAAGTTCTGGAATATGAGAGGAGCCACAAATTTCCTTCCACCCAGCATTCCCCCAAGTCTCCCAATAAAAATGGTACCTCACTTGTGTAGGTGGGCCAAGTGTTTGTGACAGGGAAGAGCCAAAAACACGTCAAAATTGAGGGGGTACCAAAGTGGGTCCAAAAGGGCAGTTTGAAAAAAAAACATTTTTAGGCCGACAAGTGGAGCAGAAATTTTATCAGTATGGATGAGACAATTCTGGGTGGTAGGAATTTTGTGGATTCCTGCAGATTCCGGAAGGTTCCATCACAAAAATGTGGGAAAATGTGTGCTTTCCAGCAAAGTTGCAGGTTTGCAGGGGATTGTGGGTAAGGAAATGGTGCTGGGTGCATGTGAAGCACACCACCCTGGAATCAACTAGATGTTTAGTTTTCAGATGTGTCTAGGTCTTGTGGATTTTTCTACATGGCTGCGTCCCAAAGTAAAAAAAAAGTGCAGCCCTCACCATTCCACATGTTACGATTTTGAGAGTTACCAAGCTCTCATGGCCCAAATGTAAAACAAAAACCAAAAATAATCAAATGTACTCTTGCTTGCCATGGGATAAGATGTTTTAGTGTGCGGGGAAGAGCTGAAAGACTGTAAGCCTCTTCAGTTCGGGTGGGGGCATAACCAGGCCCATACTGGTTGGTAGCCACCACCCCACTATTTTCTTTTATCTTTTTATTCCCTGGCATCTAGTAGACTTTCTGTCCCCCCGGGGTGTGGATTGGAGGTAATTGCCCAATCTGCCCACTGGTGGGCAGAACAACTTTGGCCCCATTTATTTGGGGTGCGGGTATGGCCATACCCCCAACCTCTTATTTTGCAAAACAAATCTTCCCTGGTCTCTAGTGGGCTTTCTGCCCCCCCCTTGGGGGCAGATGGTCCTTCCAAAATAGGCCAGTCTGCCCCCAAGGGGGGCAGTTATGGCCAACAGTAATGTGCCCCCATGGGGAGAGACCCTTTCCCAAGGGGCTGCCCCCTCCAAACAAAACACACACATACACACACACACCAATCCATGGTGTCTAGAGGTTTCTGCCTCAAAGGGGGCAGATTGGCCTTCCAAAAATAGGCTGATCTGCCCCCAGGGGGGGCAGAAACAGCCGTAAAATTATTTTCCCCCCTGGAGTGCTGCCCTTGCCCAAGGGGCCACTCCCATTATGTGTACATATAAAAAAACAAAAATCCCTGGTGTCTAGTGGTTTCTGCCCCCCTTGGGGGCAGATTGGCCTAATAAAAATAGGCCGATCTTCCCCCAAGGGGGGCAGAAATGGCCTACAAAAACTTTTGCCCCCAGGGGAGCGACCCTTGCCTAAGGGGTCGCTCCCCACAAATAAAAAAAGAAATCCTTGGTGTCTAGGGGTGTTTCTGCCCCCGGGGGGGGCAGAAACAGCCCAAAAATAATTTGCCCCCCTGGAGAGCGGCCCTTGCCCAAGGGGCCGCACTCCTTATCATGTAAACAAACAAAAAAATCCCTGGTGTCTAGTGGTTTCTGCCCCCCTTGGGGGCAGATTGGCATAATAAAAATAGGCCGAAATGGCCTAGAATTTTTTTTGCCCCCAGGGGAGCGACCCTTGCCCAAGGAGTCGCTCCCCACAAATAAAAAAAAAAAAAGAAAAAAAAGAAAAATGTTGTCTAGGGGGTTTCTGCCCCCGGGGGGGCAGAAACAGCCAAAAAATAATTTGCCCCCCTGGAGAGCGGCCCTTGCCCATGGGGCTGGTCTCCTTATTCATGTAAACAAAAAAAGAAAAAAATCCCTGGGCCTAGTGGCATTTCTGCTGCCCAATCGCATCGCAATTGGGCAGCAGAAATGCTCAGAGAAGCCTGAAAGGAGAGGAAAGCCCTTTCGTCTCCTTCAAGGCTTCTCTGACCCCCCTCCACATGATCGGAGGAGAAATGCTTTTCATTTCTCCTCCGATCGCCAGAGGGAAGGCCTCTGATGAGGTCAGCGTGCAAAAGCGCACTGACGTCATCAGACGCCGCAGGGGTGTCACGGGGATGGAAGGGGAAGCGATTCCCCTTCCATCCCTGCCTAGGGGAGGGGTGTGCCTGGCCATCGGGGGGAGCGCTAGCCCTCCCCCAGGGACCCCTAGCAGGACGAGGTGATCTCGTCCAAGGCACTGGGGAACCGGCGCCTTGGGCGAGATCACCTCGTCCAGGGCACACAAGGGGTTAAATACATGTGCAGCTACATTGTATTTCCCCAGGTTGAAGATTTGGCCACTGTGAAGGCTGAGTTCTACGCAATGGCACATATCCCCAACATAATTGGGGTGATTGATGGAAAACATATTGCATTTGCCCCCCCTCAAAATGAACAGTTGTTCAGAAATCTTAAGAGTCTCCACTCTATGAATGTACAGATTGTGTGCTTGGCGGACCAGTACATCTCCCACGTCAATGCTAAGTATCCAGGGTCGGTGCATGATGCCTTTGGCCTGAGGGATAGCAGCATCCCAAATGTGATGGCCCAACCACAGAGGCACAGGATGTGGGTAATAGGTGAGCCCTGGTCCCCACCTAGTATATGTTGGTGTATGGGGTGGGCCAATTGGGATAGTGTGTGCTAAATGTTGTCCCTCAATATTGCAGGTGACTGAGGTTATCCCAACCTCTCATGGCTGCTGACCCTTGTGAGGAATGCCAGGACAAGGGGAGAAGAATGTTATACTGAGGCACTTGGGCGAACCAGAAGGATAATAGAAAGGACCTTTGGCCTCCTGAAGACCAGGTTCAGGTGCCTCCATCTAACAGGTGGATCCCTGTGCTACCCACCCAAGAAGGTCTGCCAGATAATAGTGGCATGGTGCATGTTGCACAACCTTGCCCTGAGACGCCATGTGCCTTTTCTGCAGGAGGAAGAGGCTGGAGATGCCCGTGTGGCAGCAGTGGATCCTGTGGACAGTGAGGATGAGGATGAGGACAACAGAACATCGGTCATCAGATACTTCCAATGACACACAGGTAAGACAGTGTTACTTCACATTTCATTGAAATTGTTTTCAATTTCTGTGGCACTGGCATGCTGTTATTTCTCACTGCTATTCCCACTTACTGTACCCTTTGGCAATTAATTTTACAGATGTTGCTGACGTCACATATGCTCCTGGTGTTATCACTGCAGCCAGCGACAGGTAATTAACCTATGCTCATTTTCTGTACAGTTGAATTGCAATGTTTGTACCTATTTAAATGAAAACATACTTGAAAATTTTGACATACTCCATACTTCTTTTTTTTCCAAGGGTGTTTATTGAAGTGCTAAAATATTGAGAGGCAAGTGCAATGGGAAAGGGTGATGATGGAGGAAACTCCAGGGTATTGTTCCAGTCTGTTTGTAGCATAGGTGCATCGTCCAAGGGGACATAGGAAGGGGAGCAATGGCAGTTCAAGGTGGACACAGTGGGGCACAAGGGTGACAAACAGGAGAGCATCATTTTCTTGACGGGGGCCTTGGCATGTGTCTCTGGCTTCTGTCTGCATCGCAGGGAACATTGGCAGGGTGGTTCACCTTCTGCACGGGGAGGGGTGCTGGTGGCCTGTTGGTCCTGTGGTGGGGCCTCCTGGCCACTTGGGGCAGTGGAGGTGGAAGGCTGTTCATATGTCTGGCTAGTGGCATTAGCCCGCTGTTGTGTGTCTGCCTCACCCATAATATTGCCATGTCTGCCAGCACCCCTGCTATGGAGACCAGGGTGGTGTTGATGGCCTGCAAGTCCTTCCTGATCCCCTGGTACTGTCCCTCCTGCAGTCTCCTGTTCTCCTGCACATTGTCCAGGATCAGGCCCATCGGGTCCTGGGAATGTTGATATGCTCCCAGGATCTCTGCAAGTGCCTCCTGGAGAGTCTGCTCCATGGCCTTTTCCTCCCCCCGGCACACAGCAGTCCTCCTAGTGTCCCTGGTGGCCTGTGCCTCTGTCCCCTGAACTGTGTTCCCACTGCCACTGACTCCAGGTCCCAGATTGTCTTGTGTGCGAGGTGTGGCCTGGGGTCCCTGTAGAGGTGGACACACTGCTGATTGACGTTTCCTGGGGACAGAGGTGTGGGTACGCTGGGTGGGTGCTGTGGTGGTGTTTCCTGATTGGGGAGGCTCTGTGGTGGTGTGTGACTGGGCCTGGGTAACCGGCTGTCCAGAGGTCCCTGATGGGCCAGGTTGGTCATCCAGATCCTGAAGACCAGAGTTGCTGTCATCACTGTAGGCCTTTTCCGTTGGGGGAGTGAATAGTGCTGGCACCTCCTCTCTGGTGACATTGACTGGGGCACCTGTGGGGATGTAAATGATGTGTTATTGTTTCTGTGTCTGACATATTGTGCAACCGTGGCTTGCCCACTTTGGTTGGATTTGCCCTGGCACCTTTCACTTGTGTAAGTTGGTATATGGTGGGATAGCTAGTTCTCTATGGTGTGCATGCTTTAGAGACAGGTGTCCATGCAGGGTTGTGAGTGGTGTCCATGCATTGGTATGGTATGCAGGGCTTGGCATTGGGATGAGTGAGATGTGATGGTGGGGTGTGTGGGACATGGTGGAGTGATGGGAGTGAGGGTGGGGGTATGTGATGGCATGCAGGTAGGGGGGTAGTAATAGTAGAAAGTTGACTTACCAGAGTCCAGTCCTCCTCCTACTCTGGTCAGGCCCTCAGGATGCAGGATTGCCAAGACTTGCTCCTCCAATGTTGTTAGCTGTGGAGGAGGAGGTGGGGGTTCACCGCCAGTCCTCTGTACAGCGAGTTGGTGTCTTGCTGCAATGGAACGTACCTTCCCCCATAGGTCATTCCACCTCTTCCTGATGTCATCCCTAGTTCTTGGGTGCAGTCCCACGGCGGTGAGCCTGTCCATGATTCTCCGCCATAGCTCCATCTTCCTAGCTATCAGTATCTGCTGCACCCGCGCTCCAAATAGCTGAGTCTCTACCCTGATGATTTCTTCCACCATGACCCTTAGCTCCTCCTCTGTAAAATCGGGGTTGTCTTTGTGGTGCCATGGGTGTTGTGTGAGGTGTGTAGGTGAGGGTGTGTAGTGTAATATGTTGGGGTGTGTGATATGGGGTGCGAGAGTGGTGAATAGGTGTAAGTAGTGTGTGGCTCTGGTTTTATCTGTGGTCTTCGTGTCTGTCTCGTGCCAAAGGTCTTTAGTTGTAAAGGGTTGTGGGTAATGTGGGTGGGTGTTTTATAGTGGTGTGGGTGTGTGTATGGGTGTCAGGTGTGTGTTATTCAAATTGACCAATGTAATGTTGTTTTGTTTGTGTGTGTCCATTTTGAGTGTGGCGGTATGTATGGCCAATGGTTTATGCTATTGAATATCCGCCATTGTGATTCGTGGGTCATAATGTGATGGGCGTTGTTCTGTTGGCGTAACGGTGTGGGTTTTGATACTGCCACTTTATCACTGACCTTTGGTGTGGCCGAATTGTGTATGTGGCTGAATAGTGACGGATTGGTGTATGTGTGTCATGATATAGTGAATGGATATTCGCCGCGGAGGCGGTAAGTTTGCGGCAGTTAGCGTGGTGGTAAGTGGGATTTTCTGCCAATGTCATAATGAGGACCTAAATGTTCTGTATGAACAGTGTTTTATATTATATACTGTTTTGTGTTTTCCACCTGCCTCACTCCTTGCCTCCCAAATCCAAGTGGTTTTTCATGGTAGTCCTCTTCCCCTAAAACATCATCAATTATATTGGTTTGGATTTTAATTTTCTTTTTAATAATTTGTTTCACAGACTTTATTTTATGTAATGTAATAATAATAATATTTAATAATTAATATGTATTTTTTTCTATTTTTTCATTTTAGATCTTTTTATAAAAAATATTCATTTTATTCCATTTTTCTTTTTTTCCATTTTTCTTTTTTTTCCTTTTTCTTTTCAATTTGTTTCAATTTTCATGTCTGCCATAGGCATGCAGCTGCTCTACATTATTCAATGATTATTCCATTTGTCACTAGCATCTCCCTAAGTGCCACATGCCAACCTGATACACATAAAGCTAACAGTTACATTGTGTATGTTGTAGTTGTTGCTCTTTTTTATCTTTCCTAAGTGTACATGATGATTAATGTTAAGGTTGGTGTGGTTTTACAAATGGATACACTGTATTGTAAATTATTTTGAATTAAAGTAACCACTAAACTATATTGTTTCTACTACTAATTCAACTGCAACAATGCCACATTTCACTAATGTTGTTCTTGCATGTTTGCTTTTAGGTGCACGAAGCGAAAGAGACATCATCCACAGTACTGCCAGACAGAAGGCCTGTGCACGACATGACTCATAACCCCACTCACAACACGGACATCTCTTCAGCTTGTGAAGCTAAGTGGTACTGCCAACTGACAGCTTCAAGTTGGCCCCTAAGAAACTGGCCAGCAAAAAGAAGGAGCTTCCCACCACTGGTATGTCGCCCCTGACCTTTTTTTGGTCAAAACGCATGCCTGCTGCACCAGCCTCTGGAGAGTAAGCCGGGAGCAGCACTCTCACATCAGAGGCCCCACTCCAAACTAGGCCCAAGTCCATGTCCGGCAAAAAGGCAGCCTCTCTAATCACATTAACGGCAACAAGCAATGATGTTGAATTGGACTTATCTCTTTCTCAAATTAGTACCCAAACAGTGCCAGAAACTCAGCTCATCGGACAACAACTGCTGCAGCGAGCACTATTAGTTCTTATCAAAGTAGGAGCACATCAGAAGGATATCAAGCTTCATGCTGAGGAAGTCGAAGAAGCCCCACTGTCTTCCAGATCTCTGCCATCTTCTTCTTCAAGCTCCCCTTCTGATGATCAAGAATCCACCTGCTTTTAGGGATGTGGCACAGCTACCACCACGACTGCGGCTTCCATATTTACAACAAGGCCCCGGCTGGCACCTACATCCACAGGCACCTCAGTAGAAGTGGGCACAGCAAAGTGACAAATGTCATCAAAACATCCACCTACTGCCACTTCTTCCAACATTGACAGTGGCACTAGTGTTCACAAGTTTGTTGTAATTTAGCAGTGATTAGATTAAGCATTAGCAGAAGACATCTTGTCTTTAGTAACTATTGTAAACATTTTGCGGAATCCATTTTGTATTCATGGCAGCCATTTTCTTTGCTACATGCTGCCATGTGCTCACCATGTGCTCTGTCCTACCTTTCTGTTAACTGCTCTTGAAAACTGCCTAGTGACGAGTTATATTTAGCATCTCTTACTTTCGCACATGCTCAGTAAGGTCTGCAGCTGTTAGTCCTTGGAAACTGTTAGCTCCTCCTACCTGTCGACTGTGCATTTTCTACATGACCTTACATGTATACAAGTCTTGTTTCCATAATTGTACCATCTCCTTTTGGCCCCTGCGTGGGTATAAAAGGACCATGCTCTCTCAGTTCAGTGTGCTACTTCAGACATTACCAAAGGGTGCTGTCTGAACTGTAGTACCACCTCATGAGGTTAATAAACTTATGTCTTTTATTCCAGTTTCCGTGCCAACTTCTTCCCTCATGGTCTGAGGACTTTGTGCAGAGAAAGGTGAACCCCTTGCACTAGTAGGCCTTGCTGAGGCTTACTTCAACAAATTGGCGCCCGAACAGGGACTCATCGGCGACTCGGATGCCCAATGGATTGGTCGCGACGAAGGATTGGAATCTCGCTGCGGACGATCAATGCCTGAGGAGACCTGAGTCTTGGCAACCACAGCGTTTTTCCCTTCTTTCTGTTTTGACCATCCAGGTGGCGCCGGTCCTCGACTGAGATCCTTTTTTGTTCATTCGTCATGCAGTGACCATTTGGTCGATTTTAGAACTTGGCAGTTGGAACCTGGACACCCTGTGATTGGTAAGAGCCGTTTTACGGCACTTGCTGTGGGTTTTGATGCCTGTGTTTGGTAATGTAGTTAGTACTACTTACTGTGGCTTTTGTGATTTGGGTGACTAGTCAATTTGTATTCTTTGGATTTGATATATAAATTGCAATTTATATAGGCAGGTAATGAGGAGAATTCTCTCCAATTTGATTTTGATTTGAACGGCACCTTAAGTGCTACTTTGATTATAATATTGCATATTCTGCACTATTTTTGGCATGCCTGTTTTTAGCGCACTTCGTAGGATGTGTTGCTTTTGTAATGGTACCAATTTGAAACTGGAAGAATCGCAACCGGCACCCCCAGAGGGGACGCCAAATAGAGATATGTATGTTAAACATGGTCTTTCTTCTATAATGTACAGCACATTATGGAATAAATACACCCGCGCGGATCCTGAGTTACGTTGGCCTATGCATGAATCATTTGATTTGCGAAAGATTGAGTATGTGGAACAATGTATGTGTAAGCGAAAGTCTAGGCAAGATATGTTTGACTGTGTACGAGTGTGGGAGAAAGAAGCGCGTGGACGAATGAAGCGTGAGCAAGCCTTGCTTGAGAAAGAGCAGCGGAAAAATATATATGTGAAAGCATTGGAAATGAGAAAGAAAGAAATAAATGACTTAAAGGAGCTAGAGGAGAAAGAACGTAAGCTACAGGTAACTGGCCAATACACTGTTAGGCAACCCCTCTATTCTATCCTTAATAAACCACATGATGATTTATTGTTACTGGATCGCCCTCCACCACCGTATGTTGTCCCTTCTGCCCCTCATGAGTTACCTAAAGTCTCCAGTTCGGAGCAACAGAAGATGCGGGACAGTCGCTCTATGCTGCCTGCTGACCGTGCGGCTGAGCTTAGATCTATTGCTCGTAAAACAATTCGTAGCACCGTTTCTGCTTCTGAACTTCTAGACAACATGAAAGGGTGGACGGAAAAGGAGCAGCTATATTTTACTGAGGCATTTGGCTCAGAAGTGATTGAACTATACCGGAAATATTCTGATGAGTTAGAGCCCGATGATGTAGCAGCTGATTATAAGCAAATGCGTGATGGTCTTTTTGTTTTCTCCCAGGTGGCTGATGCAATCAGGCGTTTAATGAAATTACGTATTGAGGCAGTCCGTTTGCAGGAGGAGAAAAGGGCTGCGGACGCAGTTGCACGAGCATCTCAGACCGAAGGGAAGCAAGCTTCCATCTTTGAAACAGATAAGACTATGATAGTTCACGCGAAACCAATGCGGGAGGCCGCGCCTTTATATGGTCCTCCTAAAGGATTGGGTACAAATGATGATAAAACTTCTGTTGATGCTAAGGGTTATTTTATTTATAATTGGGTGTATACTCCTTGGAATAGGGCAGATGTAATGGCACTTAAAACAGCATTACCTGACCCGCGGAAAAATCCAGCCGCCTTTTATGAGGAAGTTGAGGGAGCAATCAGTTCTTGTACTATGACTTTGGCTGACATTGATTTATTTTTCGGATTGATATTACCACCAGATATGTGGAGAACTGTTCGTAAAATTGATGATCGTACAGTTTTCGGGGCATCATGGAAAGAAATAGAACAGATGGACGGGGATAGGGAACCTGCGAAAAAGCCACATCAGTTGATTCTAGATCTTCCTGCAGCCATACTAGTCAAGTTGAAAACGATTATTCCCTCTAAAAAGATAGATTGGACGGTTTTAGCGTCTTGTAAACAAAAGGCAGATGAATCGGTCTCTGATTTCTTTACACGCTTTGAAGAACCATTTCATGATTTTAGCGGTCAGTCACTGTCAGATGATACGTGCAGACATTTGTTCGTCGATAAATATGTTGCAAATCTGTTACCAGGAATAGCTAGTCGTTTAAAAGCTAGTGAAAGTTCATGGACTACCTCTACTCCGGTTTCTCTTTTGACTATGGCTCAGTATTATGAACGACAGGAATTAGAAGCAAAAGGTAGCGAGGAGAAAAAGATTAAAGAATTAAAGACGAAGGTTATGTTGGCTCAAGCTTATGGTCCGCCTTTTAGAGGCAGTGATAGAGGTGGACGTGGATCTTATGGTTCTTCTTACACTCGTTCGAATTTGTCTGAAGATCAGTGTGCGTATTGTAAGAAGTTTGGGCATTGGGCTGCCGATTGTCCAGCACTACGTGTTCAGCAGTGTCCACGTGGTCGGGGACAAATGAGAAATCGCTCAGGATATTCAGGACCTAGAAGAAGTACGAATGATCATGCTAGGGTTGATGCTAATACACGAGGGCAGGATGGGTTTAACACTTTTGATAGACGGAACCAATACCAGATGTCTGATCATGTGCAGCCTGATTTCCAAGATTCTGCTTATGCATAGGATTGCCTAGGATGGGGTAAGGAATCAGTTGAAGTTCCAGTAGATCAGAGGGGTCCCTATGTTACAGCACATGTTTTGGGTCTTACTGATCAGTTTCTGGTTGACACAGGAGCTACTCGTAGCGCCTTGTCTAAACAATTGATTCCAAGGGCTCCCCTGTCTGGCTTAACCATTACATCGATAGGTTTCGATGGAACACCTTCCCCTAGCCCATTGTCACAACCACTTGCATTCCATGTTGATAAATTTACTGCTCCATGTCCATTTTTGCTTTCTCCAAATACACCAGACAATATTGTGAGTCTTGATATGCTCAAGTATTTCAGGGCTACAATACGATGTTCTCCTGAAGGGGTGCGTGTTATTTTAAATGATAATCATCCTGTGATGGAAAGAGTTTGTCTTGTTAAAGAGGATATTGCATTAGCCTCACTCCCTAGTACTTTGTGGGCTACTTCAGATACTGATGTGGGACAAATGATTATTCCACCGGTACATATTAGTGTCAAGGAGGGAGCTGTATTGCCACGTTTGCCTCAATACAAAATTTCACAGGAGGGCGAAGAAGCACTCACACGAATTGTGCATGATCTTATTGCAGTCGGAGTTGTCGAGGAAGTTCTGTATAATGTTTGCAACAGCCCGATTCTTCCTATTCTAAAAAAGGATACCGATACTAGGATTTACCGATTCATTATTGATTTACGAGAAGTCAATAAGATTGTGATACCTCAATATCCTGTGGTATCTGACATCACGACACTCCTTATTATGGTCCCCCCGACAGCAACTACGTTCTCTGTAATAGACTTGAAGAATGCTTTCTTTTCGATCCCTATTCATCCTGACAGCCGATATTTGTTTGGTTTTACTTTGAATAAACAATCATATAGATTTTGCAGAGTTCCTCAAGGCTACACGGAGAGCCCAAGCATTTATAGTCAGGCGTTAAAACGACAACTTGATTCTTTTGTTTTGCCTGAAGGTGTGGCTCTCATACAATATGTCGATGATATTTTGTTGGCAGCTGATACCCCGGAGCAATGTGAAAAGTGCACTTTGTCCTTACTTTCTTTTCTTGCTTCACACCATCATAAAGTGTCACAAAAGAAATTGCAATATTGTAGACCAAAGGTAACCTATTTAGGTCACCTTTTGTCTAAGGAGGGCCGTGCACTTACATCAGATCGTATTCAAGCAATTTTAGACACACCAGTACCCTCTACTCAGAAAGATGTTCGTGCATTCCTTGGCCTTACTTCTTTTTGTAGGCAATGGATATTAGGGTTTTCACACATTGCCAAACCTTTACTAGCACTTCTGACTAAAAATACTCCAATGCCCCTCCCATGGACAGATGAATGTGAGACTGCTTTCCGGCAGCTGCGACAAGCCCTTTGTTCTGCACTAGTGTTAGGTACTCCAGATTACATGAAGCCTTTTGTACTTTACGTACACGAGAAAGATGGATGTGCATTATCAGTTTTAGTACAGACACATGGCGATAAGCAGCGTCCTTGTGCATATTTTCAGCAGTACTTGATCCTGTTGCTCGAGCGTTGCCCGGGTGTTTTCGTTCAGTTGCCGCAACAGCTGTCTCAATACGTCAGAGTGAAGGGATAGTTTTGTCACATAAGCTGTTGGTGCTAGTACCCCATGCGGTTGATGCTCTTTTAAATCAAACAAAGACACAACATTTAACTAGCGCCCGTATGACAGGTTATGAGTTGACATTGTTGGCTCCTCATATTACACTGAAGAGATGTGCGACACTAAATCCAGCTACTTTGTTGCCATATCCAGTGACACAGCCTCAGTCACAAGAAGCACATGATTGTATATTCCTTACCGAAGAACAGACAAAGGGTCGTGTTGATTTACAAGATACGCCCCTTTTAAATGTAGATGAGGAACTGTGGGTTGATGGGTCTTGTTTGAAGTTGCCAGATGGTACGACCTCAGCTGCATATGCAATCACCACAATACACACGGTAGTGGAGACAGCTCGTATACCACAGAAGTCAGCTCAAGCAGCTGAACTAATAGCTTTGACACGAGCATGTGAGCTTAGTACTGATTTAAGTGTGAACATTTACACAGACAGCCGCTATGCTTTTGGAGTGGCTCATGATTTTGGTTTGCTTTGGAAGGAGAGAGGTTTTCTTACATCCCACGGGATGCAGATAATGCACAGAGAATTAGTGCATAACCTCTTGACTGCATTGACATATCTAAAGAAACTAGCTATTGTGAAATGTAGTGCACATAAGAAAGTGACCGATAAGATAGGGCAAGGTAATGCTCTTGCAGACCGTGTAGCACGTGAGACTGCGATGCGACAAATTACTACTTCTATGTATGTAGTGAAGTCACAAGCTGAACGCTGGCATAATGCAAGACAAGACGTATTAGATATACAGAAATCTGCTTCAGTGAAAGAACGTGAGCAATGGTCTAAAGATGGAGAATTGGATGATGAGGGCTGTTGGCGGAATAAGCAGATGGATAAATGGAAATTGCCTATAGCTTTTGTACAACCTATGGTTCAGATGGCACATGGACTGGCACATGTTGGAGCTTCAACAATAACGAAGTTGCTTACGCAAGTTTGGGAGCATCCAGAAATTTCCAGTACAGCTAAGAGAGTAGTACAGTCTTGTTTGATCTGCTTACAATATAATCCTGGAAAAGGGACACGTACGCCTGCAGGAGGGTTTGCTACACCAACTGCACCTTTTGAAGTTCTACAAATGGATTATATTCAGCTTGAACGCTGCAATAATTTAAAGTATGTCTTGGTGGTGGTTTGTGCCTTCAGTAAATGGATAGAGGCGTACCCCACAAAGGATAATACTGCCATTACCACAGCCAAGGTGCTTTTGAAATAATTTTTCCCTAGGTTTGGTGTTTGCAGACTTTTATGGAGTGATAACGGACCTCATTTTGTTGGGGAAGTTATTAAGTATGTCCTGAAAGGATTAGGGATCAAACAGAAGTTCCATGCGGTTTTCCACCCACAATCAGCAGGGTTGGTGGAAAGGTATAACGCTACATTGAAACTGAAATTAGCGAAGATACAGGCTTCCACATCCTTAACTTGGCCGGATGCATTACCATTGGCATTATTGTCTATCAGGTCAGTACCACACTCCCGACTTGGCCTTAGCCCCTATGAAGTAGTGTTCGGAGGCCAATGAACATTTGGGGAGTTCCTAAACCAAAATCTGTATATGATGTACCTTGTGTCTTGATGAATGATTATTTGGCACAGTTAACCGACAATTTGGTTTCTATTCATCAACAGGTTCGAGAAGCACTTCCTGACAGATCTACAGGTGAAGGCCATGAACTCCGACCTGGTGACCAGGTGATGATTAAGGGCCTGATTCTAACTTTGGAGGACGGTGTTAAACCGTCCCAAAAGTGGCGGATATACCACCTACCGTATTACAAGTTCCATAGGATATAATGGACTCGTAATACGGTAGGTGGTATATCCGCCACTTTTGGGACGGTTTAACACCGTCCTCCAAAGTTAGAATCAGGCCCTAAGTCTTTTGAAAGATCAAGCAGCTTGGAACCAAGGTGGCGAGGCCCAGAACAGGTGCTCCTTGCGACAAGGACAGCAGTTTGAGTGACGAACCGAAAGAATTGGGTCCATAGTACTCACTGCAAGAGAGTGCTACCTACCTTGGTGGAACCTGCTGTGCTAACCGATCATCGAGAGATTTTGACCACGGAGAAAGGCCGTGCTATATCACCTGACGAATCTGCAGAGGTCTTCTTGGACCCTACGACTTCTGGAGTGTCGCGATATAATTTGAGGCCAAGGAAAGAATCTGAAAATTGTTTTGAAAAGACTGGTTGAGCTACCGCCCTGGGTTAGTGAAACAGAGAGCCAATGTGGCAAGGGGGGTGGATCAGCCGTGCATTAGAGTAGTGACACTCGTCTTGGCCCGTGGTGAAGAAATCAGCGGCTGCCCAGGGATAAGAGCTCCAACGATTATTTTGAATTCATTTCCGAAAGGGTCGATTATCACTGTTGCTAAAATGAATAACAAATTGATCATTAGTATTATGGTTTTTTTTGTCGTTTTGGTGGTTACAGCAACGATCACCTGGTTTATTGAAAAGAAGTCTCCTGCTCGTGAGTTCTTTGTTGCCACTACTCCAGTACCAGAGGATCACTATTACTTTACGCTTCCCTATCAGGAGCAGAAGCACTGTCAATCGTACTTCAATAATACTTTCATTCAGATGTTGCATCATACTCATAATGCTACAAACACTACTAACTGTTGGGTATGTGGAATGATACCTGCGCATCAAAAGAAAGGAGGAACACCTTTCATTCCTCTTCCTTTTTCACACAATGGTTCTTGTCAAGCCTGGTACATGCTTTTGTTTGCATCAAGAAAACGTACAGAGGGCGGACTTCTTTTTTGCCTTAATAAAGTGTGCTACCAAGACAAAGATGGGTATCCCCAAGCTAAAGGAACTAAATGGGAATCGGAAGAGTATCAACCGGACAATGTTTCAATACCATGGGGGTCATTCTGACCTCGGCGGTAAAAGGCGCCTACCGCCGGTCAGAAATCCTCCATAATCCCGCCGCGGTCGCGGAAACCCGCCACGGTCATTCTGACCCGCAGAAGGCAAACCTCCGAAAATCCGACCGCCACAACAGACCGCCAGACCAGCGGTCGGCGGAAAGGTGGAGGTGACAAAACCTCCACCGTCACGCCAACAGAAATACGCCCATGCCATTACGACCCACGAATCCACGCGGCGGTCATTCAAACGCGGTATTCCATTGGCGGGACACACCGCCGCGGTCAGAATACACACAAACGAACAAAACTCAGCCACATTGGACGATTTGAATCCCACACACCTGATACACATACACACACCACTCCCACACACACAATACAATATAAAACACCCACCCACATCACCCACAAACCCCTACGCTAAAAAATTCGTAAAGAAGGCAAGAGCGAGACACCAGCATCCAAAAAATAACAGCCACAGCCACTCAACACCATCACCCACACACTATCCACACACAAAACAACACACACCACCACACTCAACTCACTTAAATACACATACTCCACCCCACACATCATACACACCACCCCATGGCACCCCAAAGACAACCCCGCTTCACAGACGAAGAACTCAGGGTCATGGTGGAGGAAATCGTTCGGGTAGAGCCCCAGCTGTTCGGCACACAGATACAATACACCAGCATTGCCCGGAGGACGGAGCTATGGCAGAGGATTGTCGACAGGGTGAACGCAGTGGGACAGCACCCCAGAAATCGGGAAGACATCAGGAAGCGATGGAACGACCTACGGGGGAAGGTGCGTTCCATGGTATCCAGGCACAACATCGCCGTGCAGAAGACTGGCGGAGGACCCCCACCTCAACCCCCACAATTCACATCATGGGAGGAGGAAGTCTTGAACATCCTGCATCCTGACGGCCTCGCAGGAGTCGGCGGAGGAATGGATACTGGTAAGTTGAAGCTTCAATACTGCTTCCCCCCCACCTGCATGCCAAATCATACCCCAACCCTCACCCCCATCCTCGAACCCCACCCTCACCCCCACCCCCATCCTCACGCCCACCCTCACCCCCACCACCATCCTCACCCCCACCACCATCCTCACCCCCACCCCCAGCACACCTATTCCCCGCCAATGTCTCACCATCACAACCCACACATCCCAAAACCTAAGCCTGCATGCGTCCACTAAGCATGGACACCCATCACCAAAGCATGCCCAATGCATATACACATCCCCCCCACAAGCCACCCTCACCAAAGCCCCCACACACGAATGCCAGCACTTGGGGACACGAGAACCCACAGATACACCCATATGCCACACATTGAAACTATAACCATACCTCTATACCCCTGCAGGACCCGACCGTCAACACACCGCGGCGGAGGGGCCAGAATTCTCCACACCCCCCACCCAAGAGGCCGTCAGCGATGACAGCAGCTCTGTCGACCTGGACACCGATGACCAGCCCGGACCATCGGGGACCTCTGGACAGTCGGTTCCCCTCACACAGGCCCAGGCCACTACAGACCCAAACCCCTCTGGGAACACCAGCACAGCTCCCACCCAGCGGGCCCATGCCTCTGTCTCCAGGGCGCGTCAATCTGCGGTGTGTCTACCACTACAGGGCACCCAGGATAACCCACCACCCCAACAACAACAGGGACCTGGGGGCAGTGGTAGTGGGCACACCGGCCAGGGGGCAGAGGCCCAGGGAAACAGGGGAACTCGGAGGGCAGCTGTGCGACAGGGGGGGGAGGAGAGGCCCAGGGAACCCACTCTCCACGAGGTCCTCACCACCATCATGGGAGCATACAACCGCTCCCAGGAGACGATGGCGACGGTACTGGCCCGGTTCCAGGAGATCCAGGTACTGCAGGAGGAACACTATCGGGGGTACAGGGAGGACATCAGAGCCATCAACACCACCCTGGTTACCATGGTAGGGCTGCTGCAGGACCTCGTCAACAACAGGGCGGACACTGAACAACACCCAAGGGCCCCTGCCACTAGCCTGGACCAAGAACAGCCAACCACCTCCGCCGGCGCTAGTGGACAGGAGGCCCCCGCACAGCAGCAGCCCACCAGACCCCCACCTCCTGCAGGAGAAGAACCACCCCGCAAGAGGGCCCTGAGATCTCGCAAGAAGACAGAGTAGGATGTCAAGACCCCCGCCAGCAATGGATACCACCTGATGTCATCCCACTGTCCCACATTGTCACCCTGTCCATCCTTGAACTGCCCATGCTCCATCTCTCCACAGGCCTCTGGACAATGCACCTGTGTGACTGTTACTCTGGACTCTGCCATGGACATTCCTTCACCATAGCCCCCACCCACTTGAAACCACCCATCCCATTTTGAGCACTTAAATAAACACCTATTTTGCACCAAAATATCTGGAGTCTGGCTGTGATTTCAATAGATTGTAATTGACATGACAGTGCAAATATGTCCTTGTACATGGTGAAGTCAACAAACAGCTGCCACAAAGCTGTAGTCCATGGGGAAACGAAGCACAGGACTCATAGTGGGGACCCCAGATCTGAAATAGGGAGGGAAAAGCCAAAACTCAGTCATCATACACTGGGGCAAATAGACAGGCAGCAGAGATGCTGGAGAGTAGTTAACATTTACTAAATTATCTTTGAAATGTTACCTGTGTCCTATTGGAAGTACTGTTCAATGATTCTGTCCCTGTTGTCTGTTTCAGCCCCGTCGTCTTCCTCCTCGTCACTCTCCTCAGGTTCCACCGCTGCCACAACACCACCGTCTCGACCATCCTCCTGCAGGAAAGGCACCTGGCGGCGCAAAGCCAGGTTGTGAAGCATGCAGCAGGCCACGATGATGTGACACACCTTCTTAGGTGAGTACATTAGGGATCCACCTGTCATATGCAGGCACCTAAACCTGGCCTTTAGGAGGCCAAAGGTGCGTTCGATCACCCTCCTAGTACGCCCATGGGCCTCATTGTACCGTTCCTCTGCCCTGGTCCGGGGATTCCTTACTGGGGTCAGTAGCCACGACAGGTTGGGGTACCCAGAGTCCCCCACTAGCCATACACGGTGTCTCTGTAGCTGTTCCATCACGTAAGGGATGCTGCTATTCCTGAGGATGTAGGCGTCATGCACTGACCCTGGGAATTTGGCATTTACATGCGAGATGTACTGGTCAGCCAAACACACCACCTGGATGTTCATTGAATGGTAATTTTTTCTGTTCCTGTACACCTGCTCCCTGTCTCTTGGGGGAACCAAAGCCACACGGGTCCCATCAATGGCACCAATTACGTTGGGAATATGTCCAAGGGCATAGAAATCACCCTTCACTGTAGCCAATTCGCCCACCTCAGGGAAAATGATGTAGCTCCTCACGGATTTCATCAGGGCAGACAACACTCTGGATAACACCTTCGAAAACATGGGCTGAGACATCCCAGAAGCAATTCCCACGGTTGTCTGAAATGACCCACTTGCCAAGAAATGGAGTACTGACATGACCTGCACCAGAGGGGGAATCCCTGTGGGTTGGCGGATGGGGGACATCAGGTCGGGCTCCAGCTGGGCACACAGTTCATGGATAGTGGCACGGTTAAGACGGTAGGTCAGGATAATGTGGCGTTCTTCCATTGTCGACAGGTCCACCAGCGGTCGGTACACGGGAGGATTCATCCGTCTCCTCGCCCAACCCAGCGGACGGTGCCTAGGAAGGACAACATGGAGCACACAGTCAAGCAACCCACAGGTACGTACTCACAGCTAGCACAGTATACGATTCTCTATGCAGTGAATGGCGTGTCTGAGTGGCTATGCAAGGCCTAGGCCTGTGTGACGCAGTTGAAATTGAGACATGTGGGCCCTGGAAATGGCGGCTGCCTGACCTGTGAAGTGTGACAATGGGATGTGAGGTCAATGCGCTGGCGTGGCACACCGCGGCGGGCGGCGGGCGAAGACCGCGGCGCAAAGCCGCATTGGTTAACATTGAAGCCTATGGGTTTCAGGAGCCAATGGCGAAGGGCGCCGGCGGTGGCGGGACGCACCGCCGCGGTACGCCCCGCCGCGGACGTCACCGCCATTTTCTATCTACTTATCCACTTGCGACTTGAACTTTCACAGGAGAGGACCTATACTGCAAGTGTTGCTGTGACCTCGGTCTGGAAGGGACAATGGCTGCTGCGCCTGGGGAAAGGGCCCCTGCCTTCACTGGAGAGGAGTTGGAGAAACTTGTGGATGGGGTCCTCCCCCAGTATGCGCTACTCTACGGTCCTCCAGACCAACAAGTGAGTTTAATTCAATATGGATTGTGGGCCACTGGCTGGCTTGGGGGCCTGGCGGGGGGCCTGGCGGGGATGGGGGGCATGTTGGGCCTGGCGGGGGGCCTGGCGGGGATGGGGGGCATGTTGGGCCTGGCGGGGGGCATGGCGGGGGGCATGGCGGGGATGGGGGGCATGTTGGGCCTGGCGGGGGGCCTGGCGGGGATGGGGGGCATGTTGGGCCTGGCGGGGGTCCTGGCGGGGGGCCTGGCGGGGATGGGGGGCATGTTGGGCCTGGCGGGGGTCCTGGCGGGGGGCCTGGCGGGGATGGGGGGCATGTTGGGCCTGGCGGGGTCCTGGCGGGGGGCCTGGCGGGGATGGGGGGCATGTTGGGCCTGGCGGGGGTCCTGGCGGGGGGCCTGGCGGGGATGGGGGGCATGTTGGGCCTGGCGGGGGTCCTGGCGGGGGGCCTGGCGGGGATGGGGGGCATGTTGGGCCTGGCGGGGGTCCTGGCGGGGGGCCTGGCGGGGATGGGGGGCATGTTGGGCCTGGCGGGGGGCCTGGCGGGGATGGGGGGCATGTTGGGCCTGGCGGGGGGCCTGGCGGGGATGGGGGGCATGTTGGGCCTGGTGGGGGTCCTGGCGGGGGGCCTGGCGGGGATGGGGGGCATGTTGGGCCTGGCGGGGGGCATGGCGGGGGGCCTGGCGGGGATGGGGGGCGTTGGGCCACTGGAAAGGAAAATGCTGACAAACTTGAACGTGGTATTTCTCCCTCCCTGTACGTGTCACATAGGTCCGCGCCCATGAGAAGATCGGGATTTGGCGTGCCATCGCCAAGGAAGTCCGGACCCTGGGGGTCCACCATCGACGGGGCACCCACTGCCGCAAGAGGTGGGAGGACATCCGCCGCGGGACCAAGAAGACCGCCGAGTCTCTGCTGGGGATGGCCTCCCAACGTAGGCGGGGTGCCTGCCGTCAACTGAGCCCCCTGATGATCCGGATCCTGGCGGTGGCCTACCCTGAATTGGATGGGCGCGTGAGGGCAGCACAGCAGACACAAGGGGGTGAGTACAAGCATTATCTACTCTGTTGTCACGCAGTGGAGGTGTCTGGTTGGGGGAGGAGGGCTGGGGGTCCCCCTAGGCCAGGGCGATATCTGTAGGCTGGGCACCCCCGTAAGCCCCTGTGTCCCCAGCCACCACCCTCAGTAGTTTGTCAGTACAGCCATCCCTGGGCCGTGTCATCCATGGGTGCAGTTGTCAACTCTAGGCGTGTAGGGCATGTTCCACGGAATGCGTAGCGGACCCCAAGTGCGCAACTTAGTGCAGGGGGCATCTGTGTCTGTCATGTCCGCTAACTGTACCGGAGATCCATGTACTCAATATCCCTTTATTTCTCTCCCCCCCCCCCTTTTTGTTTGTCTTTCTGTGCTTGTGTGCATCAGCATCATCAGGCGGAGGAGAAGTGGCATCGGGGCAGGAGGGAGCTGCATCTCACATGGCCCAGGAGGGCCATGCCACAGAGTCAGACTGGACCAGTGAGACGGAGGGCGAGGGGAGCTCCACGACGGGGACGACTGGAGCCTGCAGCGACACGGACACGTCCTCGGAAGGGGGCTCCCTTGCGGGGGTGGCACCATCCGTGCCCCCCGCCATTACAGGTACAGCCGCCACCCAGCGCACCATCTCCGCCCTCCCAGCAGCCCCTCAGCGTTCGCCCCGTGCCCGCTCTGCCAGGAAGCTGGGCATCTCCTTCGCCCCAGGCACCTCAGGCCCTGCCCCTGTTACCCCCGCTGCCCTCAGTGAGGAGGTCATTGACCTCCTCCGAACGCTCATTGTTGGGCAGACTACCCTTTTGAATGCCATCCAGGGGGTGGAGAGGGAGGTTCATCGCAGCAATGCGTACCTGGAGGGCATTCATTCGGGTCAGGCTGCCCATCAGCGATCGTTCCAGGCTCTGGCCTCAGCACTGATGGCAGCCATTGTCCCTGTCTCCTGCCTGCCTCTACTAACTCCCTCCTCCCAGTCTCCTGTTCCTCTGCCTGTCCCACCCACACCATCAGACCAGCCTGCACACACCTCAACACCCAAGAGAAGCTCATCCAAACATAAGCACCACAGATCACGCAGACATTCACACACGCAACATTCCGATGCAGACATCCCAACAGTCACTACCACCTCTGTGACCCCCACCTCCTCGTCTCCCTCCTCCCTCCCTGTGACGTCTACACTCACACCTCCATTCACCTCACCATCAGCCAGTGTTTCCATCACCAGCACACCCTCCACTCCAGTCCGCACACGTGCAGTCACCACCCCCACTGCCATTTACACGTCCCCTGTGTCCTCTCCCACTGTGTCTGTCACCCCCTCTTCCACAACACACAAACGCAGCCACCCACCCACCCAACAGCCATCCACCTCACGACAGCCTATCCCCCCTGCACCTGCACCCAAAGACAGCAAACGTGACTCACCTACAACCACATCCTCTCCCTCCACTCCCATTCCCACTGTACCTACCACTCTCCATTGTCCCAAGAAGCTCTTCTTCGCCACTACTAACTTCTTTCCTGACCCTGAGCCCCCCCCTCCTTCTCGTCGGGGTAAGAAGAGCACCTCAGCCACCACCAGCCCTGCAGCCCCCTTGACAAAGGTGCAGGGGTATTGGAGCCCGCCAGCCCGCATGTCTGGATCTTCGCCCAGCAGCAAGGGGACAGCCAGCCCACCCCCTGGGAAGAGGAGCAGAAGGCGGAAGGGGCGCCGCAGGAGCCCGCCTTCTACATCCCCCCCGGACACCACCCAGAGACAGTCACCAGCCACAGCTCCAAAGGGAGGAAAGGGCCACAGGCCCACGACTAAGGAGGGCAAGGGCAGCAAGTCGGAGAGGTCAGGCAGCAGGCCTGCTGCCCAGGAGGAGCCCACAAACCCCATAGCCGCTGCCCCGGGAGGAACCGGCACAGCTGCCCCGGGAGAGCCCACCACCCCCATTGCCGCTGCCCAGGGAGGACCCAGCCCAGCTGGCCAGGAGGGCCCCACCACCCACAGCCCAGGTGGGCAGTGAAGGAGCACCATCCCCGCTGCCCAGGAGGGCACCACCAGGCAATTAGCAGTTGGCCATAGACCGTCCGCCGTCTCAAGAACCGCTGAACTGGGCCCTTCAAGGCAAGGACCGCTGAACTGGGCCCCGCCGTCTCAAGAACCGCTGAACTGGGCCCTTCAAGGCAAGGAGCGCTGAACTGGGCCCCGCCGTCTCAAGAACCGCTGAACTGGGCCCTTCAGGGCAAGGACCGCTGAACTGGGCCCCGCCGTCTCAAGCACCGCTCCGCTGGGCCCCGCCGTCTCAAGAACCGCTCCGCTGGGCCCCGCCGTCTCAAGAACCGCTTAACTGGGCCCTTCAGGGCAAGGACCGCTGAACTGGGCCCCGCCGTCTCAAGCACCGCTCCGCTGGGCCCCGCCGTCTCAAGAACCGCTGAACTGGGCCCTTCAAGGCAAGGAGCGCTGAACTGGGCCCCGCCGTCTCAAGAACCGCTGAACTGGGCCCTTCAAGGCAAGGAGCGCTGAACTGGGCCCCGCCGTCTCAAGAACCGCTTAACTGGGCCCTTCAGGGCAAGGACCGCTGAACTGGGCCCCGCCGTCTCAAGCACCGCTCCGCTGGGCCCCGCCGTCTCAAGAACCGCTGAACTGGGCCCTTCATGGCAAGGAGCGCTGAACTGGGCCCCGCCGTCTCAAGAACCGCTGAACTGGGCCCTTCAAGGCAAGGAGCGCTGAACTGGGCCCCGCCGTCTCAAGAACCGCTGAACTGGGCCCTTCAGGGCAAGGACCGCTGAACTGGGCCCCGCCGTCTCAAGAACCGCTGAACTGGGCCCTTCAAGGCAAGAACCGCTGGCCCTTTGGCAGACGTGGCAGGGCAGGATCTATCTTGGGCAGGGCTGCAGGATGTCCTCTGGCCAACTTGCCTCCTCCAGTGGCAGTGGGGTCTGGTATGGACTGTATGGACTGTGGCTTTGCTCTCCCCAGGATGGCCCAGTGGGCAGGCCACCCACTGTATGGACTGTATGGACTGTGGCTTTGCTCTCCCCAGGATGGCCCAGTGGGCAGGCCACCCACTGTATGGACTGTTTGGACTGTGGCTTTGCTCTCCCCAGGATGGCCCAGTGGGCAGGCCACCCACTGTATGGACTGTATGGACTGTGGCTTTGCTCTCCCCAGGATGGCCCAGTGGGCAGGCCACCCACTGTATGGACTGTATGGACTGTGGCTTTGCTCTCCCCAGGATGGCCCAGTGGGCAGGCCACCCACTGTATGGACTGTTTGGACTGTGGCTTTGCTCTCCCCAGGATGGCCCAGTGGGCAGGCCACCCACTGTATGGACTGTATGGACTGTGGCTTTGCTCTCCCCAGGATGGCCCAGTGGGCAGGCCACCCACTGTATGGACTGTATGGACTGTGGCTTTGCTCTCCCCAGGATGGCCCAGTGGGCAGGCCACCCACTGTATGGACTGTATGGACTGTGGCTTTGCTCTCCCCAGGATGGCCCAGTGGGCAGGCCACCCACTGTATGGACTGTATGGACTGTGGCTTTGCTCTCCCCAGGATGGCCCAGTGGGCAGGCCACCCACTGTATGGACTGTATGGACTGTGGCTTTGCTCTCCCCAGGATGGCCCAGTGGGCAGGCCACCCACTGTATGGACTGTATGGACTGTGGCTTTGCTCTCCCCAGGATGGCCCAGTGGGCAGGCCACCCACTGTATGGACTGTTTGGACTGTGGCTTTGCTCTCCCCAGGATGGGCCAGTGGTCATGGAGTCCCCTCGTGGATCTGGCGTCGTGTACTCAAGTGGCTGAGGTGCCCCCCCTTCCCTTCCCCCTGAGGTGCCTGTCCTATTTTCTTTCTGATGCCCCTGCAGTGTTCTCTCCGTGGAGTTCTTGTCGTGGGACTGGGCCTTGCCCCTTTGCACAGGACCCCTGTGATCCACGGACAGTGGTTGGACTACATTTAGTAGCTGTATATATTTTGTACATAGTTTATATATTTATTGGGATTACTGGTGTACATATTTCAATATATCTGCCCGTTTATGATCTCTTCTTTTGGTCTTTGCATTATTTCGGAGGGGGGTGGTTTGTGGGTTGTGACAGTGATCTGTGGGAATGCATTGATGTGTGTGTTGTAGTGGGTGTGGGTGGGTGGGTGTGTGCCGGTAATCTTTTCCCTCCCCTGTGTCGTAGGTGCAGTACTCACCGATGTCTTCCGCGCCGCCGGGCGTGCTCCTGGTATATGAGCAGGAATAGGAGTGCGGGGATGACCTGCAACTCTGGTTCCATACTGCCGGAATCTCGCGTGGAGTGCGTAGAGGTGAGCGTTTTCCCGTTCGTAGTCTGTTTCCGCCGTGTTCTTATCGGAGGTGCTCCCGCCCCGGAAAAGGTGGCAGATTGGTGGGTCGTAATAGGGTGGGCGGTACATTGTCTGCCGCCTGGCTGTTGGCGGGAACCGCCGCGCTGTTTGTTTGTACCGCTGTGGCGGCCGGAGTGTTAAGTTGGCGGGCTGTGTTGGCGGTTCCCGCCAGGGTCAGAATTGCATATTTTAGACCGCCGGCCTGTTGGCGGCTTGGCCGCCGCTTTATCACCGACCACCAGGGTCAGAATGAGGGCCCATATGTCTTCACAAATATACGAGACTCTGACAAGAAAGAACAATTTGTGATTTCTATTACAAAAACTAAAGCAGATTTATGTATACGAAGCATTGGACGAATTCCAGTAGGGATAAGCGATTGTACCTTGATTTTAACTATTGAGGGTCTAAATAATAGTAGTTTTACAGCCTCACATAATACATATTTTGTTTGTGGTAACTATGGATATTACCAACTACCTGTTGGGTGGTCAGGTGTGTGTTATGTATCTTTTCTATTACCTCCTGTGTTTTTGGCTCCTGCATCATATCACCGAGATTTAAAACTGTTCAATGACATCATTAACAATAGATATAAAAGGGAAATAAGTACAAATGAAGTAGACCAAACTGATACTAGCCTGCAACAATATGTTGATTTTAATTTAGGATTGTTCCCCTTTGTAGGTGTTGTATTAAACAGTAGGAAAGTGAGACAATTGACTAGGGTTGTAGAAACTGTTACCAATCAGGCAGCTCTGGCACTTGGGAATATTACTGAAGAGCTCCAAATTGCAAGAATTGTAGCGCTCCAAAATCGTATGGTATTGGACGTGATATTAGCTGATCGAGGTGGTGCATGTCGAGTCATCGGTAGTAGTTGTTGTGTTTTTATCCCAGATCACTCACCTTCAGTCTATGATGCAATATCTAAATTGCATAAAATTGCTGCAGAAATCCATACAGAGACTGGTACTTGGACTTTTTCCGGATGGTTTTGGGCTCTTGTTTCCGTCTGGGGCTGGAAACTATTGACTATCCTGTGTGTAATAATTGCAATATTTTTTACATGCTGTATCTGTATTCAGTGTGGTCCAATGTTCTGCTCTATGTGTATTACTGCTTGTATGCCTACCAAAAGAAATATCACAGAAATGAAAGCACAACATATGTTAGACAAGGAAATGGCTGAAATGATGAGCATAAATATACAGGATGAATATTTAGATTATCCCAGAAAGACGAATGTCTTCAGCTAATGCTGAAAGGGTCGTCTGTTGTAATTTAGCAGTGATTAGATTAAGCATTAGCAGAAGACATCTTGTCTTTAGTAACTATTGTAAACATTTTGCGGAATCCATTTTGTATTCATGGCAGCCATTTTCTTTGCTACATGCTGCCATGTGCTCACCATGTGCTCTGTCCTACCTTTCTGTTAACTGCTCTTGAAAACTGCCTAGTGACGAGTTATATTTAGCATCTCTTACTTTCGCACATGCTCAGTAAGGTCTGCAGCTGTTAGTCCTTGGAAACTGTTAGCTCCTCCTACCTGTCGACTGTGCATTTTCTACATGACCTTACATGTATACAAGTCTTGTTTCCATAATTGTACCATCTCCTTTTGGCCTCTGCGTGGGTATAAAAGGACCATGCTCTCTCAGTTCAGGGTGCTACTTCAGACATTACCAAAGGGTGCTGTCTGAACTGTAGTACCACCTCATGAGGTTAATAAACTTATGTCTTTTATTCCAGTTTCCGTGCCAACTTCTTCCTACATGGTCTGAGGACTTTGTGCAGAGAAAGGTGAACCCCTTGCACTAGTAGGCCTTGCTGAGGCTTACTTCAACAAGTTGACCTCCCCAGTTTGGGACTTCTTTACAGTTAGTGAAAAGGAGCAGTGCATTGCCATATGCTCCATTTGCTGAGCGAGTTTTATGGTACGCTTTGTACAAACTATGGTACCTGGGGCCAAACAACCCATTTGAGAAAACACCATGCAATCCGCTGGAAGGCACACCTTAGTGGCCAAAAACCTGCACGTGGTGTTGGTGAAGGTGGTGAGAGCAGGGAATCTGATCCAATCATGATGGAAGGTGAAGGTGAAGGTGAAGAAGAGGGCATCATTTCCATTACACAAATCAGCCCTGTCCCCAGCAGTGCAGTAGTATTGCCCACATCAGCAACATCGCAATGGCACAAGAGGACTCAGAGTCAGGTTGAGACACCAAGACAAGAATGTACAGTGGCTGGCCCGCTGAGATGCACATTGAGCCTATCACCACTTTCTACTCTCAAGAAGACGCCTGCATCAGTGACACCAGTAAAGAAAAAAGTCCAGGCTACTATTACTGGCATGTTTAGGCAGGAGGGGCAGTATGAATGCAAACACTCAACAGCACATTTGTCCAACGGGAAGCTGGCTAAAATGTTAGTGCTGGACCTCCTCCCTTTTTCTTTTGGGGAAGGAGTAGGTTTTCTAGAATTTGTGGCGGCCATCTGCCCAAAATGGAAGGTTCCCAGTGGAACCTATTTTGCCAGAGTTGCTGTTTCAGTGCTACATCACAATGTGCTGAAATTGTTTCGAAAAGCTTTGCAGCAGTGTTCTGTCCATACAATCCACCTGTGCCCAGACGTGGACCAGTTGCCAACCCACTGATTAAATGTGCATCACTGCACACTGGATCTTTTTTGTGGGGATTAGAAAAATTATGTCTGCAGGTGTTGACACTGCTGAAATATTTAATGGTGCTCCGAAGCATGCACCAGGGAGAAATCCCATACAACTGCAAACATCTTGGATGACTTTAGCAACAAGGCTTTTGAATGGCTGCACCTCACAAGACTTAACATTGGATTTGTTGCCACAGACAATGGCGGTAATATAGTTAAGGGAATGTCAGATGGTGGCTATTTCAGGGTCCTGTGTTTGGCGCAGTGCATCAACATCATTGTACAGGACTTTTGCAAAAAAGAACCACATGCAAAATAATCTGCACTCATTTCAGCCATTCTTTTAAAGCCCAGAAGCTGTGGAGGATTATCCAGCATGATAATAGAATGCCAGTTAAAGCACTCCTACAAGAGGTGCCACCATGTTGGAATTCAACTTATTACATGTTGCAAAGTCTGTTTGAGCAGTACAGACTGACCAATGAATATGTCATGTAAAGAGAGGATGCAACTGTGAAAGGAATGATCATTGAGATGGACCAATGAGGCCCTTTCAAATGACATACAGAGATGATGCTTCCTTTTGAAATTTTCACCCGGGAAGTCTGCAAGGAGGACTGTAACATGGGCCAATCTATCCCATTGTTAAATATGCTGCAGAAACAGCTAAAGGAGGTGTCTTAAACGTATGCAGGTGTGGATGAAAAAACAGATGTGCAGGAGTTAGCAGACAGCTTAATCCTTCACTTATCTTTTAATACAAGGCTGCAAAGAGACATAGGCCCTCATTACAACCCTGGCGGTCGGTGTTAAAGCAGCGGTAATACTGCCAACATGCCGGCGGGAAAAAAATTGGAATCACGACCATAGCGGAAACCGCCGACATAGACAGCCACTTTAACACTTTGACCGCCACAGTGGTAGAAACAAACACTGCAGCAGTCACCGCCAACAGACAGGCGGAACACAAGGTTCTATATTACAACACGTCTATCCACCACCTTTTCTGGGGCGGTACCAACGCCATCAAAAGCACGGCTGAAACAAGACTTGGAACGGAAACCACTCACCTCTTGACACTTTACGAACAACCAGGACGCCATGGAGCCCGAACTACAGGTCCTGCCGATGCTGGTCTACCTCATCTTGTATCAGGAGCAGCAAAGACGCCGGCGACGACCACAGTGAGTACTGCACCTAGCACACAGGGGAGAGGGGGAGGGAAAAGAGAAAGACACACACACGCAACACCTCCACCCCCACCCTCACTCACAACACCATACACACAAATACATGCTGCGACATGACAAATACACCCCGTCACCCCTGGAAGAACTCAAGGACAAAATGAAATGATTGTAACGAGTGTAATCATTGAAATATCAGACAGGCCAAATTCAAATATCATTATATACAAATATGTACACCAACTACACAAGTCCGGATATGAATTAAATCATTGTCCGTGGATCAGTGTCCCAAAATGCATGGGTGAAGCCCACACAAGATACCTGACTCGAAACGGAGAGAACACTGCTGGGGCATCAGATGGTAAATAAACAGGAACCTCAGGGGGAGGCGGGTTGGAGACACCTCAGCTGGATGAACAAACTACACCACTGCTCCACGAGGGGGCTCCATGCCCACTGATTAGTCCTGGGGAGTGCAAAGCCACAGTCTCTCAAGTCTCTCCAGTGGGTGGTTTGCCCACTGCTTTATCCTGGGGAGTGCAAAGCCATAGTCTCTCAAGTCTCTCCAGTGGGTGGTTTGCCCACTGCTTTATCCTGGGGAGTGCAAAGCCACAGTCTCTCAAGTCTCTTCAGTGGGTGGGTTGCCCACTGCTTTATCCTGGGAAGTGCTAAGCCACAGTCTCAGAAGTAGATGTCTTTCTCCACTGGTTCTGGAGGGGGCTTTGTGCCCATAGTGCTTCATCCTGCCAAGGACTGAGGTAGTGGATGTGAATCTCCACTGGTTCTGGAGGGGGCTTGGTGCCCAGAGTGCTTCGTCCTGCCAAGGACTGAGCTAGTGGATGTAAATCTCCACTGGTTCTGGAGGGGGCTTTGTGCCCAGAGTTCTTCATCCTGCCAAGGACTGAGGCAGTGGATGTGAATCTCCACTGGTTCTGGAGAGGGCTTTGTGCCCAGAGTGCTTCATATGCAGTGTGGCAGGTCACTTTCCCTCATGTGGGTGTGTGTGCCACGAGATTGCCTGGGAACAGGTAGCATGATACTCCATGGAGGCAGAGACACTCCACCCTGCTGCGACTTCACCTGCCACCTGCAGGTACAAACAGTGCTGGGAGTCATGCCTCATGTACACTAGGCAGGGTCCAGGACGTCTCCTGCAGCCTCGGACAGCTGGCCACTGGGGATGATTGCCATGTCAGCTTTGGTGGCACTGTCTGAGCACGTTGCGGGGCCGTGGCGGTGCTTTGTGGCGGTGTCTGTGGCGGAAGTGCTGGCGGTGGTGCATGTGTCTGAACCTGTTAAGGGACACAGCAGGATGTCTCCTGCAGCATCGGACAGCTGCCCACTGGGGATGATGCTGGGGACTGTTGGTGAGGCAGCAGATGGGCAGGTGGCGGTGCAGGTGGTGGTGCAGGTGGCGGTTTCCACCGTCGTACAGGTTGATATTGTGGTTGACAGAAGGGGTGACTCTGGTCCCTCAGCCGGAGCCTCCGTGCCCTGTCCTGACCTGCTCGTCGGCCTGTGTCCCTTCCCCATCTTTGATGTCGCTCCTGGTGCCTTGCCACCGTCCCCTTTTGGCTTGGAGGAGCCCTTGCTTGCTGGTAGGTGCGGCTTCTCCCTCCGGCATGTGGGCACCTTCTTCACCTTGGCAGGTGGTGGAATGGCCTGCTCCTTGGCCTCGCTAGGTGGCACACTGGCAGCACTGGCAGGTGGCTGAGGTGCTGGGCTGGGACCTGGACAGTCTGGCCCTAGGGGAAGGACGGGGGTGGAGGTGTAGGGAAGAGGTCAAAGTTTGCGAGGAAGAGTGTCTTAGACACACTGGGACGGGAAGATGGAGGGGATTTGGGAGTGGAGGAAGAGGTAGTGGTTGTAGGAGGTGTACGTCTGCTGAATTTGGGTGAAGGTGCATGGGCCGGAGGCTGTTGTGAGGTGGATGGCTGTTGGGTAGGTGTGTGCCTGCGTTTGTGTACTTTGGGAGGAGGGCTCACAGACACTCTGGGAGAGGACACAGGGGATGTGTGAATGGTAGTGGGGGTGGTGAGTGCACGTGAGTGGTGTGTGGTGATGGGCGTGCTGGTGATGGAGGTAGTGGATGAAGATGAAGTGCATGCAGGTGTGAGTGGAGATGAGACAGGGAGGGAGGAGGAGAACGTGGAGGAGGGGGACACAGTGGATGTTGGTGTGTCTGAATGGGGATGGTGCTTGTGTGAGTGCCTGTGGGATGTGTGGTGCTTATGTTTGCCATGTCCACTCTTGTGTGTTGATGTGTGTGCTTTCTGGTCTGATGGTGTGCTTGGAATAGGCTGAGGTACAGGGGATTGGGTCTGGGTAGAGGAAGTTGAAGGGGGGGAGGCTGGACACAGGGGCAATGGCTGCCATCAGTGCTGAGGCCAGAGCCTGAAATGCTCTCTGTTGGGCTGCCACGCCAGAATGAATGTACTCCAGGTATGCATTTTTGCTGCAAATGCATCTCGACACCCTGGATGGCATTCAAAATGGTTGATTGCCAACAGTGAGGGATCTCAGGAGGTCAATAGCCTCCTCACTGAGGGCAGCAGAGCTGACTGGGGCAGGGGCTGAGGTGCCTGGGGCGAAGGAGATGCCCACCCTCCTGGGTGAGCGGGCACGGGAAACTCGATGAGGGGCTGCTGGGAGGACGGTGCTGGTAGGGGGGATGGCGGCTGTACCTGTTGATGCAGTGGGCATAGAGGTGCCCGCCACCGCAAGGGAGCTCCCACCAGAGGAGGAGTTGCTGTTGCTGGTGTCTGCTCCTGTCCCCGTCGTGGAGCTCCCCTCACCCTCCGTCCCACTGGTGCTTTCGAAGAGACACATGGTCAATGCCTGCAGCACCACTACTGTTAGCGGACACAACATACAGGGAGCAGCCCATGCACTAAGACATGCACTGACAGGGCTGCGGAAAAGCACAGCCCATAGGGGGCTCTGTTGAGAACCATTTTATGCACAGCTGGAAGCCCTAGGAGCCTGACTAGGTGTAGAGGGCAAATACTACCTTTGGGGTTGGACTGGGAATGACTCTGCAAATCAATGGATCTACCTTTGTGCGTCTGCCCTGGCCTAGGGGAACCCACAGCCCACCTCCCCTACCCAGTAAAGCGCACAGAGTCAGCTGAATGAGAGTGTACTCACCCCCTTGTGGCTGCTGTGATGCCCTCAAGCGCCCATCCAACTCAGGATATGCCACCGCCAGGATCCGGAACATCAGGGGGGTCATGGTGCGACGGGCACCCCTTCCGCGTTGGGAGGCCATCCCCAGCTGAGCCTCTACCGTCTTCTTGGTCCAGCGGTGCAGGTCCTCCCATCTTTTCCGGCAGTGGGTGCTCCGTCTGTGGTAGACCCAAAGGGTCCGCACTTCCTTGGCGTTGGCACGCCAAATACCCTTCTTCTGGTGGGTGCTGACCTAGAGGAAAAGTCACACATTGGCCACAAACCTCCCACCCTGGCCCAGAAATACATACCCACACCATCCTCACATGCTGGCCTGTCCCCCCGTCTTTTCTATCCACGACACTCCATACAATTATGTGCCATCCACCATGCACACAGTTTACTCACCTGTCTGTCTGGAGGACCGTACAGTTGTGTGTACTGGGGGAGGTCCCTATCCACTAGTCTGTCCAACTTCTCCGAAGTGAAGGCAGGGGCACTTTCACCGGACACTGTAGCCATTGTTGCTTCCAGACACAGGTCACAGCAGCACTTGCAGTGTAGGTCCTCTCCTGTTGAAGGTCAGGTATCAAGTGAGGGAACAGATAGAAAATGGCGGTCACGTCCGTGGCGGTGCATACTGTCACCGCCGGTGTACATCATCATTGGCTCCTGGAACCCATAGGGCCCAATGATAACCAATGCTGTCTTGCGCCGCGGTCTTCGACCACCTACTGCGACGGTTACCTCATTTCCCCTTGTCCCACCTTACAGGTCAGGCAGCCGCCATTTCAGGGGGCCACATGGCAGGCCAAATAACTGCGTCACACCAATTTAGGCCAGGTATACGGACAGACAAAGGCACATAGAGAAAATTTCACGTTTGTGCTAAACAGCCTTGTGAAAACTATGGGGGTCATTCTGACCCTGGCGGCCGGTGGCCGCCAGGGCCACCGACCACGGGAGCACCGCCAACAGGCTGGCGGTGCTCCCACGAGCATTCTGACCGCGGCGGTTCAGCCGCGGTCAGAAGCGGCAAGTCGGCGGGCTCCCGCCGACTTACCGATGCTCGGGGGAATCCTTCATGGCGGCGGAGCGCGCTCGGCCGCCATGAGGATTCTGACCCCCCCTACCGCCATCCTGTTCATGGCGGGAAAGCCGCCATGAACAGGATGGCAGTAGGGGGGGTCGCGGGGCCCCTGGGGGCCCCTGCTGTGCCCATGCCAATGGCATGGGCATGGCAGGGGCCCCCGTAAGAGGGCCCCGCAAAGTATTTCAGTGTCTGCCTTGCAGACACTGAAATACGCGACGGGTGCCACTGCACCCGTCGCACCTTCCCACTCCGCCGTGGGAAGGGAGTTTTTCCCTGGGCTGGCGGGCGGTCTTTTGGAGACCGCCCGCCAGCCCAGGGAAAAACTCCTAATACCCTCCGCGGTCTTCTGACCGCGGAGCGGTATAATGGGGGCGGAATTCTGGCAGGCGGCCTCCGCCGCCCGCCAGAATCAGAATCACCCCCTATATGTTGTGTGACCCTCAGCTCACCGTTCTCCATAGGGCACGTCCGCTGGGGCAGGTGATGAGATGGTGGTATCCTCCGGTGTACAGATCCCCGGTGGACCTGTCGACAATGGAAGACAGACACATAATTATCACTTACAGACTTGATCGTGCAACAATCCAGGAAATGTGTGCCTAGTTGGAGCCTGACCTGATGTCAGCTATCCGACATCCTACAGGAATAGCCCCTCTAGTGCAGGTCCTGTCAGTACTCCATTTCCTGGCCAGTGGGTCTTTTCAAACAACAGTAGCCATGGCATCAGGGATGTCCCAGCCAATGTTCTCTAACGTGTTGTCCAGAGTGTTATCTGCCCTGCTGAAACAGATGCGCAGCTACATCGTTTTCCCTCAGGTGGAGGATCTGCCCACAGTGAAAGGTGACTTTTATGCCCTGGGACATATCCCCAACATGATTGGTGCCATTGATGGTACACATGTGGCATTTGCCCCCCCCCTGCAGGAATGAACAGGAGTACAGAAACCGGAAAAGCTACCATTCAATGATTGTGCAGATGGTGTGTTTGGCAGACCAGTACATCTCCCATGTGAATGCCAAGTATCCAGGCTCAGTGCATGACGCTTACATTTTGAGGAATAGCAGCATCCCTTATGTGATGGGGCAACTCCAGAGGCACCCAGTGAGGAATCCCAGGACAAGGGCAGAGGAACGATACAATGAGGCACATGAGAGAACTAGGAGGATAATAGAGTGCACCTTCGGCCTCCTGAAGGCCAGACTTCGGTGCCTCCATCTGACTTGTGGCTCCCTATACTACTCACCAAAGAAGGTGTGCCAGAGAATTGTGGCATGCTGTATGTTGCACAACCTGGCTTTGCGACACCAGGTGCCTTTTCTGCAGGAGGATGGGCATGATGGTGGTCTTGTGGCAGCTGTGGAGCCTGTGGACAGTGAAGAAGAGGAGGCAGAAGAAGAAGATGTAGACAACCGAAACAACATCATCATGCAATTCTTCCAGTGAGACATAGGTAAGAGGATGGAACTGTTTCCCACATCTCATTTTATTGTAGGACCTGGCATAAATCTACATTTTTACCTCTGTGTATGGACCCTGACTTGTCACTTTGGCTTTCCATTTCACAGATCTGGGTCCCACTTTGTGCCCTCTGCTATGTTTACTACTGGCCTACAGCTGTATAACATTGGTATGTGAGCAAGTACATTGATATTGCCATATTTCAGAGATGTTGCAATTACACATTTGTGAAAGCACAGACTGACTCCAGATTGTTTTATGATTCAAGGGTGTTTATTTCTGTGCTAATAAGTGGAGGGGTGTGTGCAATGGGCTGGGGTGATGGTGGAGGATTGTCCATGGCAGAGTCCAGTCTCTTGGTCTCACAGGTGCATTGTCCAATGGGGCATAGAAAGGGGAGCAATGGCAGTTTAAGGTGGACAGGGTGACAAAGTGGGAAAGAAGGGTCACATTCAGGAGGGTCTTATTTCCTGGTGGGGGTCTTGGCAATGTTCTCTGTCTTGTTCCTGGATCTCAGGGACCGTTTGCGGGGTGGTTCTCCTTCTGCAGGGGGTGGGGTGCTGGTGGCCTGTTGGTCCTGTGGCAGTGCCTCCTGTCCACTAGCGCCGGTGGAGGTGGAGGGCTGTTCATCGTCCAGGCTAGTGTCAGGGGCCCGTTTGTGTCCCTCATGATGTTGACAAGGTCTGACAGCACCCCTGCAATGGTGACCAGGGTGTTGTTGATGGACTTCAAGTCGTCCCTGATCCCAAGGTAGTGTTCCTCCTGCAGCCGCTGAGTCTCCTGAAACTTGGCCAGTACCGTGCCCATGGTCTCCTGAGAATGGTGATATGCTCCCATGATGTTGGAGAGTGCCTCGTGGAAAGTGGGTTCCCTGGGCCTGTCCTTCCCCTGTCACACAGCAGTCCTCCCAGCTTCCCTGTTATCCTGTGCCTCTGTCCCCTGAACCGTGTGCCCACTACCACTGACCCCAGATCCCTGATTTTCTTGGTTTGTTGGTTTTTCCTGGGTTCCCTGTAGTGGTGGACATACTGCTGATTGACGTGTCCTGTGGACAGAGGGATGGGCCCGCTGGGTGGGTGCTGTGGTGGTGTTTCCTGAGGGGGGAGGCTCTGTGGTTGCTTGTGACCGACTGTCCAGAGGTCCCTGATGGGCCGGGCTGGTCATCTTGATCTAGGCATGCAAAGCTGCTGTCATCACTGTGAGCCTCTTCTGTGGGGGGACTGGATATGTCTGGCACCTCCTGTCCAGTGACGTTGTCTATGGGTCCTGTTGGGGTGTAAATGCATATTTTTAGTATCTGTGTGTGCCATCCTGTGCATTGGATGAGGTACCCTCTACTCCTGTGCTTGCATCATTGTGTTTGCCCTTTTGTGATAGTTGGTTTGGGGTCTGTGTGGGTATCTGTACTGGACATGCTTTGGTGATGGGTGTCCATGCATAGGTGTTACAAGCAGGGCCTTGGTATAGGGATGTGCGGGTTGTGATAGTGGGACATATGTGAGATGATGGAGTGATGGGAGTGAAGGTGAGGGTGGGGGTATGTGATGGCATGCAGATGGGGTGGGGGATATAAAAGTAAAGATATGACTTTCCAGAGTCCAGTCCTCCTGCTACTCCTGCGAGGCCCTCAGGATGCAGTATTGCCAAGACTTGCTCCGCCCATTTTTTTAGTTGTGGGGGAGGAGGTGGGGGTCCACTGCCAGTCCTCTGTACAGCAATCTGGTGTCTTGAAACCACTGAATGGACCTTCCCCCGTAGGTCGTTCCACCTCTTCCTGATGTCATCCCGTGTTCTTGGATGCTGTCTCACTGCGTTGACCCTGTCGACGATTCTCCCCCATAGCTCCAACTTCCTTGCAATGGAGGTGTGCTTCACCTGTGATCCGAAAAGCTGTGGCTCTACCCGGATGATTTCCTCCACCATGACCCTGAGCTCCTCCTCTGAAAACCTGGGGTGTCTTTGAGGTGCCATGATGTGGTGTGGGTGATGTGTGAGGTGCTGTATGTTGTGATGTGTGGGGTGATGTGTTGGTGTGTGTTGTTTGAGGTGCGTGGATGTTGTATAAGTGATGATGTTGTGTGCCTGTGGATGTTGGTGTTGCATTTGCTAATCTCTCTCTCTGGGCTTCTTCCAAAATTGTTCTTTGTAAGGGTTTGTGGGTAATGTGGGTGGGTGTTTTATAGTGTTGTGGGTGTGTGGGTGTGGTGTGTGTATATGTGTCAGGTGTGTGTATTTTGAATTGTCCAATGTGGTTGTGTTTTGTAAATGTGTGTGTATTTTGAGTGCGGCGGTGTGTACCGCCAATGGATTACTGTGGTTGAATGACTGCCGCGTTGATTCGTGGGTCGTGATAGTGTGGGCGTATTCTTGTTGCCGCGACGGTGTAGGTTTTGGTATCACCAGTTTATCTTTTTGGTGTGGCGGACTTGTGTGGGTGTCTGTATTTTGGCCCGATTCCAAGATGTGGGTTGTAATACCTGTAGCGGAATTCCGCCGCCGCAACAGTATGTTGGCGGTCTTGAGTACGGCGGAAAGTGGGATTTACTGCCAGGGTTGTAATGAGGGCCATAGTGTCATCCAAACATAACATCCGTGCCACAATTCTTGACCCACAGTACAAACAATTACTGGCCACTTTCATTCCTTTTTCGGATCTGGATGTTTTAACCTACAAGCCGTAGATTGCTCAGACGTTCTGGGGTGCAGCATACAACTTCCACAGAGCCTGCGGACAGTGTGGCTGGCTCACACCAGCCAAAACCAACATCAGCAACAACAGGTGCAGCAACTTCAAAATCTGCATTTGATTGATTTCTGTAGGCAGGGCTTAAGTCCACTATAGAGGTGAAGGCAAAAGAGGTCGAGCAAGGTGGAGCACCAATGTCTATTGAGAGGATGGTCCAGGCCTGCTTGGATGACCCAACGGAGGTCTATCTGGTTCAAAACCCATTGGTGTATTGGTATGGGAAGAGGTGCCAATGGCCAGTGCTCAGCATGCTGGCAATAAAGTATCAGGCTTGCCCTGTAGCCAGTGTGTCTGCTGAGCATGCGTTCAGTGCAGCTGGTGCAGTTGTCACAGTGAGAAGGACCCGTCCCCCCAAAAAAAAGTCAAGAGGTTGACCATGATCAAAATGAATCAGCACTTTATACCCCCAAATTACAGCATACCTGAAGTATGACAGGCGGTGGATGAGGGTAATTGGTCAGACTCAGGTCATGGTAGTGTGTTAGCTGACCAACTTATGGGCGAACCACCTGAGTTTGAAGACAAACTCTACTTCCCTGACTACTGAGTAGACCTCAGTGCCCATAGAACTTTCTTCTTTCTATCGAAAAACTGCTTTGAGAAAAAAAAGAATAAAGGATATAGCTAGCTGGTGGAACATTATTATATGTGTTTGTTTATATCTCACTGACTAATGAAGCACCACTGTTTTAGACACATGTATGTCCGGATTGGAGTTGGACCAGAGTGCAGTGAAGAAGCCCCCAACCACCCTGAAAATCCCTTCAAGGACATTGGAGAGACAATGCCTACCTCCATCCTGTTCATCTCCTTTCTTTTATCCCCTAGCAGGAATGCCCCAGATATTTGATTTACTACTTACTGGCCAATGTGTGTTTCATGTCTTGAATCAAAGAGGATCAGCAAGGTACCACAGGAATAGGTAAGTAATGCTATGCCCCAACAAGTGATATGAGTGATTCTTGTTTCAATGTTGCGATGGTTCACGTCATGTGGTGGCAGATAATGAGAGTGGGTGTTTATTGTTAAACTATAATTATTACGCTTGAGTGTGTTTCTGATTGATTTACAATGTTGGTGGTCATTTTTTTCCTGAAGGTGTTTCTTTTTCTTCCCCCTTGACACTTAGCAAGATTTGTTTGCCAGTTTCATACTGCTTTCCTTTCTGGTTCACATTCCTCAAAGACCAGTCCATTTAGCTAACAAACACAAATCTAGTCTACACAAAAAAAGCTACTCAATGTATCTTTTGTTGTTAAACACAGCTATCCGCTACAGGTTGCTCTATCTCAATTGGGTCAGGCGACTGGGATTCTCGGGAGGAGTTGGTGCGGAGTTGGACATCTTTTTAATCACAGGTGGTCATTACAACCCTGGCGGACGGTGTTAAAGCGGCAGTAAGACCGCCAACAGGCCGGCGGTAAGAAAATTTGGAATTACGACCGTGGCGGAAACCGCCAACAAAGACAGCCACTTTAACACTCCGACCGCCACGGCGGTACAAACAAACACCATGGCGGTCACCGCCAACAGACAGGCAGAGGACAATATACCGCCCACAGTATCACAACCTACCAATCTGCCACCTTTTCCGGGGCGGATTCACCACAAACAAAAACACGGCGGAAACAGGACTTCGAAGGGAAAACGCTCACCTCTACACACCCCACGAGGAATCAGGACGCCATGGAACCCGAGCTCCAGATCCTGCCAGCCCTTATCTTCTTGCTCCTCTACCAGGAGCACGAACGTCGGCGGCGAAGACCACAGTGAGTACTGCACCTACGACACAGGGGAGGGTAAAAACAGGGACACACACACGCAATACTCCCACCCCCACCCTCACCCACTACAACACACACACTAATACAGCATGATACATTGCAGTTACACCCTCCAAACCCCCCAGAAGAATGCAAAGACAAAAGGAAATGAGTGTAACCATTGTAATATCTTAAAATCCAGTATGCAAAAAATATATATACACCATAAACAAATATATACACCAAGAATAGTAGTCCAGGTAGTGTTCCATTGAAGTCCGTGGAACACTTGGCCCACACGGCATGGGCGAGGCCCACACTCAATCCCCAAACACGATGCAGAGAACACTGCAGGAGCATCAGATAGCAATAAAAAAGGCACCTCAGGGGGAAGGGAAAGGGGGGGCACCTCAGCTGGTTGAGTGCACAACGCCAAATCCACGAGGGGGCCACATGCCCACTGTTCAATCCTGGGGAGTGCAAAGCCACAGTCTCTCAAGTCTCTACAGTGGGTGGGTTGCCCACTGTTCCATCCTGGGGAGTGCAAAGCCACAGTCTCACAAGTCTCTACAGTGGGTGGGTTGCCCACTGTTCAATCCTGGGGAGTGCAAAGCCACAGTCTCTCAAGTCTCTACAGTGGATGGGTTGCCCACTGTTCAATCCTGGGGAGTGCAAAGCCAAAGTCTCACAAGTCTCTACAGTGGGTGGGTTGCCCACTGTTCCATCCTGGGGAGTGCAAAGCCACAGTCTCACAAGTCCCTACAGTGGGTGGGTTGCCTACTGTTCCATCCTGGGGAATGCAAAGCCACAGTCTCACAGTCTCAGTCTCAGTCTCAGTGCTGGTGATGGAGGTAGTGGATGAAGATGAAGTGCATGCAGGTGTGAGTGGAGATGAGACAGGGAGGGAGGAGGAGGACGTGGAGGAGGGGGACACAGTGGGGACAGTGGATGTTGGTGTGTCTGAATGGGGATGGTGCTTGTGTGAGTGCCTGTGGGATGTGTGGTGCTTATGTTTGCCATGTCCACTCTTGTGTGTTGATGTGTGTGCATGCTGGTCTGAAGGTGTGCTTGGGATAGGCTGAGGTACAGGGGATTGGGTCTGGGTGGAGGAAGTTGGAGGGGGGAGGCTAGAGACAGGGACAATAGCTGCCATCAGTGAAGAGGCCAGAGTCTAAAAAGCTCACTGAAAGGCCGCCTGAACAGAATAAATGCCCTCCAGGAATGCATTTGTTTGTTGTAACTGCCTTTCTACACCCTGGATGGCATTCAAAATGGTAGACTGCCCAACAGTGAGGGACCTGAGGAGGTCAATGGCCTCCTCACTGAGGGCAGCAGGGGTGACTGGGGCAGGGCCTGAGGTGCCTGGGGCGAAGGTGATGCCCATCCTCCTGGGTGAGCGGGCACTGGGCAAAGGATGAGGGGCTGCTGGGAGGGCGGTGCTGGTGGGGGGGGGGGGGTGGCGGCTGTACCTGTAGATGCAGGAGCACAGATGTGGCCGCCACCACAAGGGAGCTCCCATCAGAGGAGTCCGTATCACTGGTGTCAGCTCCTGTCCCCACAGTGGAGCTCCCCTCGCTCTCCGTCCCACTGGTGAATTCCGAGTCCGTAGTTTCGCCCTCCAAGACCAAGTGGGATGCAGCTCCCTCCTGCTCCGTTGCCACTGCTCCTCCGCCTGATGATGCTGATGCACACAAGAACAGGGAGACCACAAAAAGGGGGAGAACAACAGAAGAAAGACATGTTGAGTGCATGCATTACCGCTACCGTTGGCGGACACGACAGATACAGAAGCCACCTGCACTACACCGCGCACTTGGGGTCCACTGTTCAATCCCCGGGACATGGCCTACAAGGCTATGGCCGACATCTGCACACATGGATGTCACAGGAGCCTGACTAGGTATAGTTGGCACTGTAGACAGGTGGGGTGGGGTGCCACAGGGTCTGCCAGAACAAGGGGACCTAACTAGCACACTCGCCCTGGCGTAGGGAAACCCACAGCCCACCTCCCCCACCCAGACACCTCCACTGCGTGCAAAATCAGCAGAATGAGAGTGTACTCACCCCCTTGTGGCTGCTGTGATGCCCTCAAGCGCCCATCCACCTCCAGGTACGCCACCACCAGGATCCTGTACATCAGGGGGGTCATGGTGCGATGGGCACCCCTCCAACGTTGGGAGCCCATCCCCAGTGGGGCCTCTGCCGTCTTCTTGCTCCAGCGGCGAATGTCCTCTCATCTTTTACAACCGTGGGTGCTCCGTCTGTGGTAGACCCCCAGGGTCCGGATTTCCTTGGCAATGGCACGCCAAATATCCTTCTTCTGGTGGGCGCTGACCTACAGGAATAGTACAGGGGAACAGGAGAAGATATAACCATCCACACCATCACAGTCATTGGCCCCCTTCCCTACCCTTGCCATGTGGCACATGCACTCACCATCGTTTCATGCACGCCTCAATCTCCCCCCACCATCTTTCATCCACCCAACTCCACACAGGCATAGCCCATACAGCATGCTCCCAGTGTACTTACCTGTTTGTCTGGAGGACCGTAGAGTAGCGTATACTGGGGGAGGACCCCATCCACGAGTTTCTCCAACTCCTCCGATGTGAAGGCGGGGGCCTTTCCCCAGACGCATGAGCCATTGTCTCTTCCAGACCGAGGTCACAGAAGCACTTGCAGTGTAGGTCCTCTCCTGTCGAAGATCAGGTATCGAGTGATTGAACAGATAGAAAATGGCGGTCACGTCCGCGGCGGTGCGTACCGTCACCGCCGGCGTACATCATCATTGGCTCCTGGGACCCATAGGGTCCAATGTTAACCAATGCAGAATTGCGCCGCGGTCTTTGACCGCCTACCGCGCCGGTGTACAACGCCAGCGCAGTTACCTCACATCCCATTGTCCCACTTTACAGGTCAGGCAGCCGCCATTTCAGGGTCCCACATGGCTTAATTTTTCACTGCATCACACATACCTAGGCCTTGCCTCAACACTCATACAGGCCAAATTTCTGAATATGATTCGTGTTCGGTGTAAGCTGTGGGTACGCAACTCTGAGTTGGTTGACTCTGTGCTTGCTGTTGTCCATAGGCACCGTCCGCTGGGACATGTGAGGAGATGGCGGCATCCTCCGGTGTACAGACCGCTGGTGGACCTGTCGACAATGAAGGAAAGACATGTGATCATCACCTACAGGCTTGATCGTGCCACAATCCTGGAACTGTGTGCCCAGTTGGAGCCAGACCTGATGTCAGCTATCCGCCATCCCACAGGAATGCCCCCTCAAATGCAGGTGCTGTCAGTACTCCATTTCCTTGCAAGTGGGTCATTTCAAACAACAGTGGCCATAGCATCAGGGATGTCCCAGCCTATGTTTTCCAACGTGTTGTCCAGAGTGTTGTCTTCCCTGCTGAAACACATGCTGAGCTACATCGTTTTCCCTCAGGTGGAGGATTTGCCTATAATGAAAGGTGACTTCTATGCCCTGGGACATATCCCCAACATCATAGGTGCCATTGATGGGACACATGTGGCTTTGGTACCCCCTGCAGGAGTGAACAGATGTACAGAAACCGGAAGAGTAATCATTCCATGAATGTGAAGATTGTGTGTTTGGTAGACCAGTACATCTCCCATGTGAATGCCAAATTCCCTGGCTCAGTGCATGACACTTACATCCTGTGGAATAGCAGCATCCCTTATGTGATGGGTCAACTCCAGAGGCACAGTGTGTGGCTATTAGGTGAGCACCTGGAAGCAAGTCAGTGGGAATGGTTGTCTGGGTCTGGGGATATCCCTACAGGTTAGTGTGTGTCTAACAGTTGCCCTCGCCATTTGCAGGTGACTCTGGTTACCCCAACCTGTCATGGCTACTGACCCCAGTGAGGAATCCCAGGACAAGGGCAGAGGAACGCTACAAGGAGGCCCATGGGCGAACTCGGCGGATTATAGAGCGGACCTTCGGCCTCCTGAAGGCCAGGTTCAGGTGCCTCCATATGACAGGTGGATCCCTATTCTACTCACCAAAGAAGGTGTGCCAGATCATCGTGGCCTGCTGTATGCTTCACAACTTAGCTTTGCGACGACAGGTGCCTTTTCTGCAGGAGGATGGTCCAGATGGCGGTGTTGTGGCAGCTGTGGAGCCTGTGGACAGTGAAGACGACGAAGCAGAAGAGGACATCGACAACAGGAACTCGGTTATCCTGCAATATTTCCAGTGAGACACAGGTAAAAATACAAACCTGCCTACTACATGTACTTTAACACTACTACCTCTCTACTGTCTGTCGTTTTCACCCAGTGTATGGTCACTGAGTTTTCACTTTCCCTTACGATTTCACAGATGTTGGTCCCACTGTGTGACATCTGCTTTGTTTCCTCATGGGCTAGAGCTGTGTGACATAGATATGTTGACATTACATTGGAAAGATCATTTTGTCACTGTAATTGCTAATACACTATTTCGAAATCACAGACAGACTCCAGATTGTTTTGTGCTTTAAGGGTGTTTATTTATGTGCTCAAGATTGGAGGGGGTTGTAAAATGGTGAGGGTTGATGGTAGAGGAATGTCCATGGCAGAGTCCAGTCTATTAGTCTCACAGGTGCATTGCCCAAATGGGCACAGGAAGCTGGGGCAGTTTGAGGATGGGCAGGGTGACAAAGTGGGACAGAAGGATGACATTCAGGATGGTCTGATTTCTTGGCGGGGGTCTTGGCATCGTTCTCTGTCTTTGTCCTGAATCTCAGGGACCGTTTGTGGGGTGGTTCTCCCTCTGCAGGGGGTGGGGTGCTAGTGTGGTGGTCCTGTGGCGGTGCCTCCTGTCCACAAGCGTCGGCGGAGGTGGTGGGCAGTTCATTGTCCAGTCTAGTGTCAGGGGCCCCTTGTTGTGCCACAGTGTCCCTCCTGGTGTTGAGGACTTCCTTCAGCACCCCTACAATGGTGCCCAGGGTGGAATTGATGGATCTGAGTTCCTCCCTGAAGCCCAAATACTGTTCCTCCTGCAGGCGCTGGGTCTCCTGAAACTTGGCCAGTACCCTTGCCATAGTCTCCTGGGAATGGTGGTAGGCTCCCATGATGTTGGAGAGCACCTCGTGGAGAGTGGGTTCCCTTGGCCTGTCCTCCCCCTGTCACACAGCAGCCCTCCCAGTTCCCCTGTGTTCCTGAGCCTACGTCCCCTGGACCGTGTGCCCACTGTCACTGCCCCCAGGTCCCTGTTGTTGTTGGGGTGGTGGGTTAGCCTCGGTTCCCTGTAGTGGTGGACACACTGCTGATTGACGTGTCCTGGGGACAGAGGTATGGGCCTGCTGGGTGAGTACTGTGCTGGTGTTTCCAGAGGGGGGAAGCTCTGTGGTGGCCTGTAACTGTGTCAGGGGAACCGACTGTCCAGAGGTCCCCGATGGGCCAGTCTGGTCATCTAGATCCAGTTGGACAGAGCTGCTGTCATCACTGTGTTGAAGTAAGCCTCAGCAAGGCCTACTAGTGCAAGGGGTTCACCTTTCTCTGCACAAAGTCCTCAGACCATGTAGGAAGAAGTTGGCACGGAAACTGGAATAAAAGACATAAGTTTATTAACCTCATGAGGTGGTACTACAATTCAGACAGCACCCTTTGGTAATGTCTGAAGTAGCACCCTGAACTGAGAGAGCATGGTCCTTTTATACCCACGCAGGGGCCAAAAGGAGATGGTACAATTATGGAAACAAGACTTGTATACATGTAAGGTCATGTAGAAAATGCACAGTCGACAGATAGGAGGAGCTAACAGTTTCCAAGGACTAACAGCTGCAGACCTTACTGAGCATGTGCGAAAGTAAGAGATGCTAAATATAACTCGTCACTAGGCAGATTTCAAGAGCAGTTAACAGAAAGGTAGGACAGAGCACATGGTGAGCACATGGCAGCATGTAGCAAAGAAAATGGCCGCCATGAATACAAAATGGATTCCGCAAAATGTTTACAATAGTAACTAAATACAAGATGTCTTCTGCTAATGCTTAATCTAATCACTGCTAAATTACAACAACTGTGGGCCTCTTTTGTTGGTGGTGTGGACCCTCCTGTCAGGTGACGTTGGGTAGGGGTCCTGCAGGGGTATAAAAGGATGTTTATTACATCTGTGTGTGCCATAGTGTGCAATGGGTGGGTGACCGTGTTACCCAGTGCTTGCATTCCTGTGTGGGTCCTTGTGTTATGGTGGTTTAGGGGGGTGTATGGGTATGTGCAGTGGCCATGCTTTGGTGATGGGTGTGCATGCTTTATTGTTGCATGCAGGGCTTGGTGTTAGGATGTGTGGTTTGTGATGTTGGGACATTTGTGAGGAGTTGGAGTGATGGGGGTGAGGGTGACGGTAGGGGTATGTGATAGCATGCAAGTAGGGTGGGGGATCTAATAGTTAAGATTTGACTTACCAGAGTCCATTCCTCCATCTACTCCTGCGAGGCCCTCAGGATGCAGAATCGCCAAGACTTGCTCCTCCCATGTTGTTAGTTGTGGGGGAGGAGGTGGGGGTCTGCCGCCAGTCCGCTGAACCGCAAGGTGGTGTCTTGAAACCACGGAACGCACCTTCCCCCATAGGTCGTTCCACCTCTTCCTGATGTCATCCCTATTTCTTGGGTGCTGTCCCACTGCGTTGACCCTGTCCACTATTCTGCTCCATAGCTCCATCTTCCTAGCTATGGTGGTGTGCTGCACCTGTGATCCGAATAGCTGTGGCTCTACCCGGACGATTTCCTCCACCATGACCCTGAGCTCCTCCTCAGAGAACCTGGGGTGTCTTTGCCATGCCATGGGGTGGTGTGGGTGATGTGTGGGGTGGTATGTGTAGTGATAAGTGGGGTGATATTTTGTGGTGTGTTGTGTGAGGTGCATGGAAGTTATGTGGGTGATGGTATTGTGTACCTGTGGATGCTTGGTAGTTGTTTGTAGTGTCTCTCTCTGGCCTTCTCTCAGTAATTTTGTCGTAGTGTTTTTGTGGGTGATGTGTGTGTTTTATATTGTAATGGGTGTGTGGGAGTGGTGTGTGTATGTGTATCAGGTGTGTGTATTTTGAATTGTCCAATGTGGGTGTGTTTTATAAATGTGTGTGTATTTTGAGCGCGGCGGTGTGCACCGCCAATGGAATACCGCGGTTGAAAGACCGCCGCGTGGATTCATGTGTCGTGATAGTGTGGGCGTATTTCTGTTGGTGTGACGGTGGAGGTTTTGTTATCACCAGTTTATCACTGACCTTTGGTGTGGCGGACTTGTGTGGGTGTCTGAATTTTGGCGGATTTCGAGCAGTGGGTCATAATGCCCGTTACGGAATTCCGCTGCCACGGCGGTGTGTTGGCGGTCTCCTGCACGGCGGTAAGCGGCTTTTACCGCCAATGTTGTAATGACCCCCAGAGTCTGTAGAATGATAGAAGGACTCAGAGCATGAATTGACAACTTCAACAACTGCCTGAAGAAGGAAGTTATCAACTTCATGAAAATCATCATGGATGATGACAAGTCTAAGAGACCTACTCAACTCTGTGGACTTTTCAGAGGCGTGTTGATTACTTGATTTGGGAAATGCAGTGCTGCTTTTTGTGTGGGCTCAAATTTGAAACTATATGGTTGGGTGGAGTCCCTGTTGTTGTAGGTAACTGGAAGAGACAGACATGTGATGGATGATGTGATGTCACATGCGTCATCACATTATGCACCTGTTCTAGGCTAAATGTTATAATGATGATGATCATCATCATGACAGTTACAAGTTTGATCATCCCGAAATACATGCAGCCACTTGTCTGTGATTTTTGGCTGTTGTAATTGCTCTCACTTAATTGATCACACATCAGTCATTATGAATGATTGCAAAGAACTATGCTCTTGCTCTGCCTCTTCTGAGTCTTCTTGGTTAACTACTCCTCATGAAGTTTACCTTCCACTCTATCCTTCTTGATTCCACAATTTAATCATTTCTGTTTACTTTTACAATCCTTAGGCCTCCTCTTCTCCTGCACGAAAGGGCAAAAGCACCATAACTCTTACGCTTACCTTGTCGGACCGCTTCAGCCAGTCAGGCACTCAAGATTGACAGGGCAATCGAAGAAGAATGTAGATGCACCACCTAATTGGCAATAGAGACTAGTATCATTTTTGTTTAATAATCTTTTTTATAACTGTGTGTGTTCGCTTCGCTCCAACATTATTTTCATTTACTATTTTGCAAACCTAGTTGACAGAACATTTAAATATATATTATAATAACCTGGGTCTCTCTGGGGCTGACAGAATTGTTGCAATCCATTTAAGTTAACTGTGTCATACTCATTCATTTCTATTTCTCCCACAACAGGCTACTGGTCATTGCCCCAATGAATATTGTGTTTGTCTAGTGTTTGTCTTTTTGTCACATCTTTCCCTAAATCACCTTTCACATCCATTCATCAAATCTCTAGCCAGTTTCCCCCATGGCTGTGTGATTTATTGAGATGTGACTTAATCATTTAAATATTAATTAATCATACACTCAGTGGGGCGGATTTGGTGAAAGCAATGCCAACTCAAAGTGCAGGATCCTCATTTGAGTTCACCTAGGTGGGAGTGGGATCTCACTTCCCATGCCTTCACTGGTAGTGTGCTAGCATGCTATTACTACCACCTCCATGGCATCTTGGAAAACCATGCAGCCCTTGCTTCATCTATTCAGGTAGGAGAACTATGGAGCCTTGTTGTGCTTTTAGCCTTATGTAGTGTAATAGTCAATGGCAAGCCCCCCCACTCCTTATGGGTCAAATATAGTTGCTGACTACAGTGCAGAGAATAGGGGAGTAGTAGGACAAGGGTACCTAATCACATAACTAATTGTTAAACACTATCAGGAGATTTTTAAAATATGCTGTGCTAAAATGCAGCAGTGTGAACTAAAACAAACACCCCAAAAAGATTTGAGGCATAAATAACATGATATAAATATTTATTTAAGAATATAAAGTATAAATCCACTCCTTCCTCCCGCAACTGGCCCACCCCTCTCCCCAAACAAATCTCCCGGTCCCCAACCAATGCCCCCAAAAAACTCTATTGTCCATGAAGAAAAGAAAACAAAGTTCAACAGTCCTGAACCCAGTCCCAAAAACCCATTCCCATCCTCCCTACCCACAAAAAGTCCCACCCACCAAAACAAATGTCACAAAAGGGTCAGAAGAGGACACTAACGGCTGGCCAGGAGTTGTTTGAGGACCCCTCCATGCGTGCCTGCCTGACTTCCATTTGCACCAGCCTTCTAATGACGTGGCATTTTAAAACCAGTGTCATGGGGGGGACAACAGTGATGGAATGGTAGCGGGTGGTTACCAGTGAACTGCCGTATCGGGGTTGAGTGGCTGGAGGGGCTGGAGGCTGGCTGGGGCCCTGGGCATTAGCAGCAGCTTCCTCCTCCTCCTCCACTTCCAAGAGTACCAGCTGCTGATATTCAGCCCTTATGTTCCCCAGCTTCTGCTGCCGCAGCTGGGCTGCTTTTTCCTGCTGTGATGGTGGACCAGCAGGGATAGCTATATCAAAAAAGAAAAAAAGAGAAATTGAAAACAATGCTCTGTGCAAAACATTTGTTCAAAATCATGTTGTGGCAAAGTAGCAGTACGTTTGCTGGTCACCTCAGGCCATTCGATTTTGATGTGATTAGAGACACAGCCACAGTATTCTTCTCTCTCCTGGAGTGCCAAATTAATGGAGGCATGCTAGCTCAGCTGGTACCGGTGGCCCTAGTCGTACTTGTTACTGTCTGCAGCAGGGGCAGCTGTAATGGACAATTATCTTATTCCAGTGGCTCTACTCTTCTCCAAAATGCCTTTTAATTTTACCCTGACTACAAGGCAGATGAATACTAAGAATGATACATGCCAGGTACTACAATAGAATCAATCATGCAGACATCCTGTATGCATTGAGTAGACTGTGGGGAAAGCAATGTTCTATAGTACAGGGAAAGGAAACAGAGTAAGGAACAGGACATAGATTGCATTTGGCACATTCGTCACACAGACTATCCCATTTGCAAAAGTCAAGTCACTAACTTAGTCCCACTGTGCTCCCTTTCCTCTCCTCATCATCCTCGTCCACCACAGTTTGTAATAATAATTACTTTTTTTCAACAAAATAAATTTGCACGGCAGTAAGGAAAGGAATCTTAACTTCCTCTACTGCAGGGTAAGTAAGAGGGGATTAGGCTGGGTAGGTAGAGTAGATGCTTTACTAATCAGTTCATCATCATGATCTTGTGTCTAAGGTTTGGCTAGTAGTGTGAGTCACTGTTGTGTGTGGTTGGCAAATGTTGAAAGGGAAAATTTTGAAAAGACGTAAATTTACTGTGGAAGCCATGATGAAGTGTACCACTTGGCTAAAAAAAAATGTGGCACAGGCAAAGAATGGATATTTCAAATGTTTCTGAAGGCTGGTACAGAACTTAAGAAAGACTAAAGGAGTGAAGTACTAGGAAGTGGCTGAGTGAGTAGCCACTAGGAGGGAATGGAAACACACCTTGTTTTTGCATTGCCATGTACTGAAAACTTTTACCATAAGTGACACATTAAATTAACTTAAGCAGATGCATATTGCACAGCCAACATTGCTATGTGGATTCTGCTGAATTGAGCAATGCAGCTGTTAGGTGGTCATGTGTAGAACTGGTGAAAATGCCATAGGTAGGGAGGGAGGTGATGATTAATGATGATGGGATACATATCTTTGAATCAAAGCTTTGATAAAACCATTCCAAGCAAGTAAAGTAGGTGAGAAAAATGCACCTATCCAGAAGAGATCCCTTGTTTCTTCATTCCAAGCATTTATCCATTTGTCATTGCATTGCTCTTCTAGCATTCTTATTTTTCACCCTTGGATATGATGCACACCATTTAAGCTTTACATTTTCTCATCCAGTCTTTTACCATTGAAAACCATCCAAATTGCAAACATGGCTCTCAACAAACCTTTCACCAATATCCATTTACCCAATATAAACCCATACATCCTTTCACCCATTCACCCCTCTAAGATCCAGTCCATTCGAGGATTCCCTTCACCCAATCAGGCAGGCATTATTTTACCCATACCCTTTTACCCACATGAGCAGGCATCCTTTCACCCATATACCCTTTTATCCATCCTTCACACCTACCCATGCATCGTATCACCCACCTATATCATTATTATGCACCCTTTTCCCCCACACATCCTTTTACTCATATATTTCATCCATTCTTTCTCCTTCCATCCTTTTTTCAATTTTCCATAAATCCATCATAGTTAAAGTTCATTATGAACCTTTGTCTGCTGAGTTGCAGATAGAAGAGGCCATCAATACTTAACTCCCGCTGTATCTGATAAAGCAGGGTCTTCACTAGTGAGTTAACAACAATACCAGTCCAGTACACCCTTGCAGAGAGAATATTACTAATTCTATACTAATAATCTAATACTAATCAATAAGCAAGCAATATGACTTACCACTGCCAGCCACTGCCACCGCCTAGACTCCCCCTTGAACCTCTACCACGTGTGTGCTGGTGCTGGCGCTGCTGGCCCCGGCAATGGCGGTCAGTGTGGCTAGAAAAAAAAATTGCACTTTTTAGATGCCTGATACGCCTCCTCCTGTTGTTTTATTTTTTACATCAAAAAATACAACCACAACACATCACTACATTTCAGTTACAAACTGATTTTTATCAAAATATTAGGTGGCCATTTTGTTGGTTTGCATTTTTCCAGCCAGTCAATCCATGTCCAAACATTCTTTTTTTATTGATTGAGCTAGAGCAAAAAAAAGAAAGCCTTCTCAACAAACATGTGTAAAATGCCTTATTTGGGCATGGAATCTTGATTCTTCACAGTAGAGTACATGGGTTCTCTGAGCCTTACAGTACCACCAGTCCACAAGCTATATAAAGGGAGAGGGTTGGTTTACTGACAAAGCAGAAGAAAGGAAGCTAGTACAGAAAGACTGGTACAGATAGTTTGAAGTAAAATTGCAGAAACATTAAATATAGACAATGAGTAAATAGGATAATGCACGGATAGGAAGAATTTAGGAAACAGATAAATTGAAGAGAAGTTGGAAAGACAACAGGAGACAGGCACAGTTAAAGATACAAAATAATTCTAAAAGGGGAGCAGTAAATGTTAGGAAAATAAATATCAATATTAACAACAGGAGGACTTACTGGGGCAAGCAGAGTCATCTGCTCCGGCACTTGTGGCGGGGGCAACTCCAGCTCCCTTGCCCACCTGACCAGCCCTCTTCTTGCCCCTGAATGCAGAATGATGTAAAATCGAAAGATTTTTTTTTTTTTTTAAAGTGGTAGAATAATAAAAATCTTTCCAAAAATATTTTTTGAAAGAAAAAGGCAAATGCAGTAACATTAAACTTTTCAAAATCAGAACACCTGCATAATAATATTATTGTCGACCATCCTTTTCCAAATTTCATAACCTTATTCCAAATGAATAAATTGCGATGAATGATTTTTTGCTTCTCATCTCATTGTCAATCTGCCAACACTCTTTGACGATGCAAATGAGTCTGCATTAATTTAATGTATAGATGGATTCAGGCAAGCATACCTACACATCACTGGGAAATTGCTTGGCATTGTACGAGCTACAATAAATAAAAGCACAGAGAAGTGAGAGCACGTTCTAGCTCACTAATACTAATAACTATCACTTTCTAAGTGAAAGGAGTGGACACAGGAGGAGTCTCTGCATTGCTTATTAAATATTCAGCCCAAGTGATTGCCAACAACAAGTATGATTAGGTAGCACCGACCACCTGTCTAAATGTTGATCACATAATATTCATAACATGAAGTTAACTTACTTGCTTATGAGCAGTGGCAGCATGCTAATTATTTGTGAAAAAAATATTAGCATAAAACATAACTAATAATTCATTTTTTACTCACCGAGCCCCACAACCATCACACCTAGCAGGTCCAGCAGGTACGTCTCCCAATCCAGGATGTTGACCCACTGGTGCGTGAACTGTTGCAGGGTACGCCGGACCCCAGAGCAGTGGCGCACAGCCCAGCGCACACTCTCCAAGTGCTGCCTACACTCCCAGAGGCTGTACCCACTCGCGGGCCTGCAGCCTGCTGCCAGGGTGGAGGGAAGGTGGCGCTGAACATAAAAACCTAATGCTGTCACATCAATCTCTGAAAAAAGTGCGCAGGGCTGCATCCCTTTGTAGATTCACCGCTTGCAAAGAAGGTGGCTGCCGGTGGTGGTTTGGGGAGCCCAGGCGCTGCCGCTCCCCTGCTCTGCCATGGCACTGGGCACTTGGAGGAAGATATGAAAAAGGAAAAAGGAAGGAAGGAAGGAAAAAAATAGGAAAGTAAAGCAAAAAACTTAAAAAGTTCAGAAAACATGAAAAGACACAAACAAATAGAAACAACAGAAAATAGAAAAACACAAAGAGACAGGCAAGATAATAAATACAAATCATGGGATGATAATTTAAAAAGTGTAGGAAAAAGAGATTGAAAAGAGATACAAGTAGGACCCAGCACCAATACAAAACAAAAATCAAGATGGCATGTGAACCATGTGATGCAGTTTGAGTGAGAATTTCAGCGCAAGAATGCACTTCACGTTGCCAGTGACATTAAACGTCACGCGAATGGGAGTTGTAAGAAACTCTGACCACTCACGTAGCTCCACGTAGTGAAGTGGAATTTTTTTCAACTTTGCATTGCTCCGCGTAACGTGACTATGCAACTTTGCCCAGGCCTAATTATAACTCGCAAAATTGCAGGAGCTGGTCCCTGGGGGTTTGCAGTGCCCAGGGCCCCCTTCCAATGCTTAATTTAGGTCCGGGGCAGTGGTGGTCACCGGAGCCAGGGGTCTGCGGGGGGCTGCGGTCCCCCCACATTTATTTACCATGATTTCCCCTGGGGAGGCAGCAGTTCCCAGCACATGGGCAGGCCCAGTGGCCCGTCCGCATACATATCGTGAAGTGCCCTGGGGAAGTGGCATCACCAGGGCTACCATCAGCACTGGGGGGGGAGCGTGCAACTCCCTCCTTTTTCACCCTCCAGTGCCCCCGAGACCTGGTCCGTCCAGGGGCAAAGAAAAGGAAACATCTGGGGGACACTAAAAAAGAAATCTCAGAAAAATCTACAGAGATTTTCTTAAACAAAAAATGCTTTTTAGCCCTTATGGGATGCCTGGGGGACCCCTAGACCAAGGCTAGGGGCTAAGGGTGACCCAACCCTGGCCCCTTTTGTTTTTTCTCTTACCTTTTTTTGTGGGACTCGGCTGAAGCATAGTCCCAAAATGGATGCCAACACTTTCTTGTTGATAGATATACATATATATAAAATTGTGTCCACTAGAATTCTTCCCACATACATGAAGAAACAACACGAGCTCAGTAGTGCGGTGCAAACGGTAATTTTAATCCATCACCAGACCCTCAAATGGCACCAAAAAGAACACCCAACCCGTTTTCAGCATACCATGCCTTGCTCACTGGAAAACTCTTTAGTGTTCCCAGCCTGATACAGCCAAACAGTGAAAATAAACAATGGACAAAACCAAACATAATAATTTGATTTTTGTTGCAGCCATCTTAAAACATATTATAATCAAATGCATCATGTTGTTTTCCTCTCATTTAATTTCATCACCGTTCAAATAAGTACTGCACCACAAAATGTGTTAAGCGTTAATCTTGGCACCAATTACTGCATCAATACGTCCCTGCTTTTGTTTTCCCCACCTCTTTTTAGCTTC